>NC_064626.1:649307341-649940341 GCF_023864275.1 Schistocerca cancellata | reverse complement strand
ATGCCGCAAGACATCAGAATCGATCATTGAGCCACCTCCGCAGGACGAAGAGATGGCACATTACTCTGACCGAGAACAACATAGCACTTTCTCCTCTGCCACGGAGACGCGTCATCCACAAGACGGTGAACCGTCCAACAGAGATCGTGCGCAAGCCCCGCGCCCAGAAGCCATGGAACATAGCACGCCTGTTGTCACCGACGCAATTGAACCGACTCGGCCAGCGCTGCCACCTCTCGCCGATGTCAAACCTGTCGGACATTTTTCATGGGTGGATGACACGGATTTCCCACCTCCATCTGATGCGGAAATGATATCTGTTCCTCCGTTAGACCAACTCTAAAATGGGGGAAGTTTCTACGGCGACTCCTGCGACTTCTACGGACTTCCAGCATCCTCCACGACGATCTTCACCGGCTTGTAACCTATCGGCAGCACGGATCTCCCATCAGGCGTATCGAATAGCTACTATCAATACTAATCATATCGGCTCCCTCGTTAAACTTCAACTGCTCCGTGACACGCTAAGAGCAGCGGACATCGACATCGCCCTGTTACAAGAATTGAGGACAGCATCTTGGACTGGGTGTTATGGATATGAGACGTACGCCGCCCCTGCAGCTATGGAACACACAGGACCAGCCATCCTCCTACGAGAAGGGATTGCAGTTTCCGATGCCACATACCATCCAACGGCGCGAGGGTTGGCCATAACACTTGAAGGAATCAAAATCATAAATCTCTACGCCCCATCGGGCACTGATAAACGGAGGGATCGCTCCCAGTTCTACGCAGAAGATATCACGCCATTATTCCTCCGCCGATACGAGCATCTGATCGTAGGTGGAGATTTCAACTGTGTTCTCGAGCGCTCACACCAATACCCCCATTTCACCACATGTCCAGAACTGCGCTTCCTCGTCCGCCGCCTTCGTCTCCTTGACACTTGGCGAGTGGTACACGGCGACGGCCTGGGGTATACACACATCACGAGCCACTCCGCCAGCCGACTTGATAGAATATACATCTCTGACGCTCTAAAATCAGTTCTCCTCGACGCGGAACGTTGGCCGTCTGCCTTTTTGAATCATGACATCTACATCTGTACCATGAACCTACGTCGACAATCTATATGGCGCAGTGCAGGACCTTGGAAACTCAATGTCGCGCTACTGCGGGACCGTGAATGTCGACAACGGGTTACCGACACGTGGCACACCTGTGTTCAACGCATTATGCGTTACGAGACCACACTGCAGTGGTGGTTGCTGTGCGCCAAACCGGCCATCCGACGCAAATTGACACACTATGGCCGAGCCAAAGCCAGGTGGGATCACCACACAACTGATTTCTACTATAGCGCTCTACGTGAACTCATGGATCATCCCCCATCCCCGGATGGGAAAAGAAGCTCAACGCATCAAGGCAAAGATTTTAACCTTGGCGAGATGCCGTCTAGAGGGTGCCATTGTATGAGCACGCAGCCAAGATAGGATTAACGGTGAAGAACCTTCCATGCATCATATTGTTCAAAATGTTCGTCGACGCCGACAGGCTTTAATGACAACTTTAGACCTACCTGATGGACGACGGCTGACATCGCAAGCTACCATTGCGGATGCATTCACAACGCACTATAGACTTTTCTATCAAGAAGTACCTGCCGGTGCAGAGGCCATTGCTGAGGTAGCCCAGGAGACACTTGGTACTCTAAACGAGGCAGCTGCAACCCTCCTGACTTCTGAAGTGACCACCGACGACGTGCAAGGCGCTGTAACCAAAGGGTCTCTGAATCGATCTCCCGGCCCGGATGGTTTACCTCTCGAATTTTACAGAACCTTCCGAGATTTGATGTTGCCACGATGGAGGAACATGTACTGGAAATTTTTGTCCGGCGCAGCGAAACCGCCACCAATGTTCATGGAAGGCTTACTTGTACCAGTCCCGAAACCAGCAGGAGGAACACGACTCTACAGTTATCGGCCGATCACGTTACTCAATTCTGACTTCAAGATTTTCACACGCCTTCTAGCAGTGCGACATTGTTTCCCACGAAAAAACATCCTTAGGCAGCGATCGTAATATACAGACAGCCCTCAGTGAATATCGAGATGTGATCGCTGTGGCAACACACTCGCGACTGCCAGGCACTTTAATCTCCATCGACTTCAAACAAGCGTTTGACCGCGTCAATCATGCATTCCTCAATGCAGTGATGGACCGCATGGCAATTCCCCCGACGTTCACGCAAGTGATTATGCGGCTCCTCCGTGGAGCAACGTCCAGACTTTTCGTCAACGGCAGACTTACAGAACCTATACGGATTGAACGTTCAGTACGGCAGGGTTGCCCTTTGTCGACCGTGCTTTATACCATTGCGATGGAACCACTCATTTGCGTCACAGGTATTCCACTCCGGGATCATATTTTCCGCTGCCGAGCTTACGCGGACGACTTGGCCCTCGTCGTACGTTCAGCGGCCAACGTACAAGCCGTGATGCACTGGATTACCCGTTACAGAACAGGGGCAGGGAACGCTATGAACGTGGCAAAATCATGCGCCATGAAGACCGGCCGCGGCCTTCCCGCAGACAGCGTAGTCCCATTTCAACTGGTGGACACCCTTCGTTGTCTCGGATTAGTGTACACGCGAGACATTCGCCGCACCTCGGCGATCAATCTTCGGGCGCTACTGCAACACATCCGGTCCAACATACAAAATCACATACTACGCCCGCTGAATATGTGCCAGAGAGTCACCTTTGTCAATACCCAGCTGGCTGCCCGGATACCCCATATAGCGCAGATTCTGCCCATCACTGTGACAATGGCGGCCAGATTACAGGCGGCTTTCCGCTATTTTATTTGTTCTGGACACATCTTCAAAGTCCAGTATGAAGCTCTCACCTTACCGAAGCGGGACGGTGGCCTCGATCTGGTTAATGTGAGAGCCAGGACTACGGCACTTTACACCAATACTATGCTCCGGTTATGGAAAAGCCAAAATGCTAGTTTTACTGGAATGTTGACCACCGAGCTCGCACCTGTTTCGAGACGCCCACCGACGTCTCTGGCACACATCCCACCTCCGATGTCACATATCGGCCGTTTCTTTTTGGAGTGCAGCTACATATGCACCGAAATCCCCAGGACCAGGAAGACGACCACCCGCGACATCTACTGCCTTCTCCGAAAGTCTCCACTCCGCAAGCCTGTCGAAACACGTCACCCCCAGGTTTCATGGCCTTCAGTTTGGAAAACGATCCACCAACCATATCACACCACTG
Source organism: Schistocerca cancellata (assembly GCF_023864275.1). Lineage (NCBI taxonomy): Eukaryota > Metazoa > Arthropoda > Insecta > Orthoptera > Acrididae > Schistocerca > Schistocerca cancellata. Next base: position 649,937,054 of record NC_064626.1, on the reverse strand, counting down.
ACACCACCTCTATGTGGTACCATCTCGTCAACGGCAAGTATACTACAAGACAGAAACTGCATCGCATCGCACTGGTGGACTCACCCCTGTGTCTCAAGTGCAATGTCGCAGATACAGATTTACATCATTTTGAGTGTGGGCTAGCAGCAGCCGTCTGGACCCTCGTACAGAAGATTGTGGCTTTCTACCTCCGAGTACCGCCACATCACGTTTCTCCTACCATGATGATATATCCCGACACGACCTACTTTCCATCGGCTAAGTGGCACGCCATCACATGGATCAGTGGCATGGCTGTCAACTACCTCTTCCGGGACGACATCGTCGATCCGGCGGACTTTTGGACACGCCTCCATGTACATCACCACACCCTTCGCCGACATCGACACTATCGGGCCACTTTCGCGAACTACTTACAGAGTATTTTCACCAACCCGCCTCAAAGCTGGAATCTCAACGAACCGTGCCAGCCAAGACTGGACTATTCCACGTTCCCGTTTAATGGTCAATGATAGAATGCATTTTGTTCTGAAGGCGCGCCAAAGTGGAGCATGGCGAGGAAAGTATTCCTATTTTATTTCATTTCTCTTTTCTCCTTCTCTTCTAAGTTTTTTTTTCCTTACACATGTTTACTCTGTACTCATTTCTGTTAACAATAAAAAAATAAAAATAAAAAAATAAAAAAAGAAGGCCGCTGCGGAAATATAGCTACCTTTTATGTTTTACGTTTTCAAAGGATGTTGTGTTATTTTATGAAGAACGTCGTATTTTATTTTAATACAAAAGAGGTTTTTGTTTTCTCCTTACCTGCAACTTAAAAAAAAGTAAAACAAAGAAAGTTGGTACAGCACTCTAGATACAAAAAAAAAAGACGGTTAAGACAACAGTTCAAGAGAAGCTTAGCATGCGGGCTGGAGTCGGCTGTGGCGCTGTGGCATTGCCGCAATGCCCTGTGTGGCTGAAAGTCACTATTTCCTTCCTATCTCTTTCCCATCCTGTTTCCTTTCCATTGTTTTCACTCCAGTTATTCATGTACATCTCTATGTTCGTGACTGAAACTAAGTAGTTTCTCTTGGCCCTCAGAGGAGAATACCATTCCTCATCAACTATGTAAAACTTCTACGTCATTATCTAAGATTGTTTCTAGACTATTCGAACTGTACGTTTCTTCACTGGATTAGCCCTTTCGTCTAAGTAACAATTCACAAAAATATTGTAATAAATAATTTTATTTCCGTTAATGGCAAGAAAAGGAACAGTTAATATTAAATAAGTACAGTTATACTATTCCTGTCCTAAGTTATGAACACCGAAATTATTATAACATTAATAATCAACGTGTTAAGCTTTCTAATCGTTACTGCTTTCCAGAATAACAACGATAACTTAACCCCATCTGCTAACCGAGTCCGTTAATACATACCAAAGTAGGGACGCTCCACATGTCTGTATCCGGTGAGAATCCTACTTCCCGACCTCATTTCCATCAGAAGAATCCTGCCAATAAACCGAAAGAATAGTGGTGTGTGTTAGTTCTGCAGTCGAACAGACACTAAGACCGGCCGCACTATCTGCATTGTTCAAGAGCAAAGTATCTATATGAGCGCTCTTTCCCTGTTATTCTACAGGCACGGACAATAGTAACAGTGTACTTATATGGATATGGTGTCTGTTTTTTCGGGCGGACATGTCCGAAAGAACAGACACCATATCCATATAAGTATATAGTTTTGGCGATACCGGCCATGACCTTCTTCTTCTGTGCGGATGCACACATATTCCTCGAACTCTTACGGAACTTGGAAGTATGTCGTCCACGAGTAATGAGTGTGTTGGGGTGGGACAATACGAATGTAGTGTGTGTACATAAAAGGTGAGAATGTGAGTCTCGCGGGAGGCGTGCGCGAGATAGTCCCTGCAGTCGCACTATCATCTGCGCCCTCGGTGGCTCAGATGGATAGAGCGCCTGCCACGTAAGCAGGAGATCCCGGGTTCGAGTCCCGGTCGGGGCACACATTTTCACCTGTCCCCGTTGATCTATATCAACGCCCGTGCGCAGTTGACGGTATTAATATGATTCTAATTTCATTGTAACAGTGGGTTACATTCCAACTATACAACAATACCGAACAGATCGTCACTTTGCGAACTAAGACAATGGGTTAGAATCGATATTGAGGTACACAAGGGATATGTCTCCGTGGTCTGTGATAATATTAGTTGATTGTCACTTCTCATACTTCAAATCACTGTAAACCTGTGTCGAGTGCGCGGCAAGGTGTAGAGCCTCCTTTCTGTTGTACAGTTGACAGTACTTTTTCCCGTTCTACCACACATGGAGACCAGGAAGCTGTGCAATTAGTCTGATCATGTTCTCAGGGTCCATTCGAGTGGTATGAGGAGTTGTATTATATTCCTAGATTTGTCACTCAATGCCGGCCCTTCAAACTATGTAAATAAGTTCTCACTGGATCATTTGTATCTATGTATGCTACCTCAGTTTTTTCAGCATTCCCGTGACACTTTGCCATGGGTCAAACAAAACTGTGACCATTTGTGCTGTCGTCTTTTCGTACGGCTCCTCTAGGATGGGTCCAACTAGAGTTTCGTAAGCAATCTCCTTTATATACTGAATTTCCATAGCATTCTACCAAAGGACGGTAGCCTGCCACTTGCCATTTCATATCCCCACAAATTGTTACACTCACGAATTTGTATGAGTTGAACGATTCCATTCCTCTAATTGTTACTGTAATCAATAGGATAACAGGTCTCCTCGCTTTGTAAAGTGCACAGTTTTACATTTCTGAACATTTAAAGCAAGTTGAAATTATGAGGGCTACTATGAAACCTTAAGATCTAACTGATTGTGTGTGCAGCTTTTCCAAGGAAGCACCTCATTACAGATATCTACATAACGTACGAAAAGTCTGAGGTTACTATTAAATTTGTGTGCAAGGTCATTAATATAAAACATGAACAATAGAGGTCCTAAAACACTTTCTGTGTTACATCAGAAGTTTATTTCTTACAAGTAAGATGTAAGGATGATGTACATAATGTCAAAGCTTTGGAAATTGAGAAAATCTTGAATATTCTGTTTTATTGTTGGGAGAAAAATGTGCAGTTTGTCCGAGAGATCCCCACTGCTATCTGACGATGGACTCAGGCCTAAAACTAATTAGGTGAAATAAGTCATCTATAAAAAAAAAGTGTGGCTGTTTGCAGTTTTATCTGCAGTGTTATACAGAAAATTAATCAATAACATTCCTCTACCGTTAAGAATTACTGACAAATGATCTGTTTATCTATATGAAAGTGTTGTGTCCGTCCTTTCGGACATGACTGAAAGAACAGATACCACGAATTTATGGACAAAGAATTCACAACCTTCAGTGCAGCTGCACATTTACTTTCAGCCTCCAGCGGGAATCTAAAAATCAGTGAGCATGGAGGACATGAACGAGGATAGCAGATAGGTGGCTCTAGGTGGAAATAGGACACAGCCAGGGAGCGTGCCGAGAAATCCGCGCTTTTGCGATAAACGCTGTGTCCGATTGAAAAAGCAGTTAACACAATTGCCTCGTAAGCGAGAAATTCCGGGTTCGAGTCCCGGTCTGGCGCACCATTTTCACTCGTCGTCGCTGATTCCGCACTAAGTACCGATGCAGCTGATATCATTAGTTCCTTCCCATTCCTTTCTACACCCTCCCCATCAGCTTACACAAAATGACCAGCTTAATGGTAGCAGGAGCTGTTCCACTGAAATCGCTGTGGTAACCTGGCAGAAGCAAAATTATACCTTATGGGTTCATCGCTCATATCTATTGTACACTTAACCACTGAATATTAGTTCCAACACGGTAGAAACATCATATGTACCTACTCGCATCTGTCATCTTCCCCACGATAAAATGTACTCAGCGTTAACGCATACTCTCTGTGAACTGTACTCTCCCATTTCACTGGCGAAGGGCAGTCTAAGGAGTGGTTGGTACGTTCGTAATGCGATTGTGGCAGTACTGCGCATAGCGGCCTGTGCGACGATTAGCGCATGGAGGGGCAATCTCCGGTAGCGAGCGGTGGCTAACTATGCGCTGTTAAACGTAACGCCGTACCCGACCCCGCCCCCTCCCTGTGCTGTGCTCGTTTGTGGGGCGTGGCCGCCGCCTCGTTAGCTGTCACGGCTTTGCAGGGGGGCGTACTCGACCGCCACCGCCGTCACTGCCGCTCACTGACAGTTAGTACCTCACAAAAGCAACTGTTGCCGCCACTGCTCCACTGGTTACTCTGCGGAATGCGTAGTCTCGACTTATATATAACAGTACTATGAGGTTTAATCTTACCCTTACATCTAGATGGAAAGCTCTCCATGAAACAAAAGTTGTTGTTAGCTTAGCTCACCGTATTTACTTTCTATACAATAGTGTAATTCTCTCTCTCTCTCTCTCTCTCTCCCTCTCTCTCTCTCTCTCTCTCTCTCTCCCCCCCCCCCTCTTTTTTACTTTTTTTTTTTACAAAATTATAGATCGTTTTAATGCCGGTTTAATAGTACTATGAGATTTAATCCTATTTATACCTATGTCTAGATGGAATGATGTCCATAAATCATCTTAGTGCGTAAGTTCTTTTATGTACTACGTTGTTCACATAGGTCACCTGCTTATTTTCTACAGAAATTTCATGTTATTTTTCGGCAGTTGTAAAATGAAAGATCGTTCTAATGATGATTTGTGCTTAGAAATAAATTTCGTCTTAGGTGGTCAAATATTTTCTCGAGAGACATTGTCCACTATATAGATGTGTGATCTTAAAAAATACACAACATTAAGGTCGCATATCTATATAATGCCCACTATTGCAGAAAATATTACTGACTACCTAATATATAATTTATTTGTAAACATAAACCATCACTGGAAAGACCTGTCATTTTACAACCGTCAGTAACTAACACGAGAGTTCTATAGCAAGTAAATACTTGACCTATGTTAACAACGTAAAACATAAAAGAACTTGCGTTCTAAGATGCTTTATGGACGTCTCCCCATCGACACGCAAGTATAAGATGAAATGTTTTAGTACCTTTATACAGAAGTAGAATAAAACGATTTCTAAATGTATTATCAACAGGAACACTTGAAATTGCATATATTCCGAAACAAACTTGTCGAGAACCTATGTAATCAACAAGAAACAAACAGTTTGCAACTAATTTTGTCGACAGTATAATAAACATCCGTAGGGACGTAATCTCTCAAGGTCGTCATATTATATCATCCACACATATTATAAAAGTGTATGTATGCGTATTCCATATCACCTGCTAAACCACTGAATCGATTTCAACCAAGCTTGGTACACTATCCTTAAAAAATCACCGTGGAGGTAAGAACCACCTACCTATACAAGTGGTGGGGGTTAGGGGTGAAAAAAGAGGTGTATCCATTGAGAGACGAATAGCTGAATTTTATTCATCCAGGATTTCAGAAAGAGCGCTTAGTGACTTGCAGCGAACTTTACACATAATTCCAAACTCTTATGAAACTTCTTCTCGCCGATAATCCCCACAGAATGATGAAAGGAAGAAAGTTTGCTGCTTTGTACATTTTCACTGTACGTGCAGTAAAACTGTCGTATTTGGTGTTTTAGTTTGTTACTTCTTTAGTGCTGGCGGTATTCGCGACACACTTTGCCTTTGCAGACAGTATTCACATACACCGCTGAATGCACTGACAAAATTATGTCATTGTACGACACATAGTATGGCATCATAAATTCTAAGAAGCGTGAAAAACTGCAGCATCATGCATGATGTTTAAATTAATTTCTTCTTCACTACTAACTCTATTCCCAGTACATTGCCGAGACATTATCCACATATGCCGCTCACTGTACATAAAAAAAAAAAAAAAAATGTCATTGTACAACTCACGGTTCATAAATGTTGAACTCCGTAAATCGAAACTAAAGTGCGAAATAACTAGAAGTACAGGTGAAATGTGTGATAAATATACGTGATATATATTGACATGTTGTAAGGTGGTCATGTCATTTTGATTTTTGTATATTATCGATGTGCACATCAGAGAGAGAGAGAGAGAGAGAGAGAGAGAGAGAGAGAGAGAGAGAGAGCAAGTTACGTTACCGTTAAATATTTTTTGGTCTTGTCGTGGCACAGTCTTTACTTCTGGGCAGTCTGATACATTCTTAGTTGAAGAGTGGTGGTAGGTGATGGACGTATTCTGTACTGCTGTGTACACTGTGTCTATTGGATGAAGAAAGATTGATTCTAAAGGACAGAAGGATGAATAAGATGTCTATGTTAGAAAGCGAAGAGAATATATATTTTTAATAATGTTATTATTTTTTGGAGAGAAGTTTGACGTAAGACGACAGCATTGCCCACCTAAATTGCAGAAATTATTATTGGGAACTAGTTAACTTTGTTGACTTGCTCAGAACTGAGAGAAAGACCATCTTACTTCCCTGAGTCATGCATTAATATATTGGTTGATTAAGCTGTTTGATTTTGTTTTTTAAAAAATTCTCTTTTAACATTGTACCCTCTTTAAGTCATTCTTCCCTCGCGTGTTACGTGAGAAGATCACCCGAAGTTTTACTCCGTCTTTTTGAATATGTACTTCATTCTAAAATCGTTGTCTTGGAATATCATTTCATTGGAATAGTTGCTCTCCCCACCCCATTGTTTATCATTACGCAGTATCATAAGTGGTATGCAGCAGCTGGATATTTTATTTAAAAATAGAAACCTTCCTTGCCCGATCCCTGCTTGTTGTTTGCTGTTGTGGTTTAAGAAATCTGCAACATTGTCGTCAAGACGCGAGGTAAGTGAAAATTTTAATTACGACCTAACAATTCTTTTACTTCAGTTGCGCATTTAGTATAAAGACATGCTACATTCAGATCATTTACAGTTCAGTTCAAGTTAGGCTATGTTTAGTCAAAGGTTAGCACAAGAAATTAATTTGGATAGCAGTCTCTAAGGACATGGTTTTGGTAATACGTAGACTTTCATCGAGTGGTAGGTAAATTTAGCTTACATTTCACTCAGAAACAAGTACAGTGGGGAGGTTACAATGTGCGTACACGAGCTTAGCCGCGGATAGGAAACTCCGAAACCACTGGATCTGTTTCAACCAAACTTGGTATACATATTATTTACTATTTGGAAAGGAATACCGTGGATATAAGAAACAACAACATCCTATTAGGGTGGGACTGATAACGTAGAGAAAGAGCGGCGGCAGGAAGGAATGGACGTCTAGAGAGGAGAAGGAGCTGATGGAGACAGATACGTGGGAGGATGTGATAGATGGAGGGCCGGCAAATAAAGGAACGCTGAGAATGTGGACAGAGAGATGGGGGAGAAGGAGATGAAAAGAGAGCGGGTGTAAGAGACGAAGGGAGGAAGGGTAAAGGAGGAGGTGGACAAATAGAACTGGAATAAAACCAACTGCTCGGCAAAATTGTAACGGAACTTGTTTGGGGGTAGGAAACTATAATTAAAGAAAGAACATCTTTCCTAAATCGAAGAAGACCCCTGAATATGGTCTATTGTGCTTCACCGCAACGTTAACAAGATTCCAGAAACAAATAATGAGGTGTCAAGAGGCATACGGAATTTGTGCGTGGCACATTCGTTAGTACTACTCCAGTGTTTTGGATTCTGTACAGAAGGGCTTAAAAGAAGACCACCGAATAGTTCAGAAACTTGCCACTAATTTTGTTACTGACTGTTTCTGTCAGTGTATCACTTTTACGAAAATATCCATGCATGCTGAAAAAGTTTTGAGAAGGAGACTGCCAAACGATGCTACTGCTTCAGATATTTATTTGACGTAAGGACGTTAACGAAAAACAGGAGAAATTCTGTCCAGTACTGATGTACTCAAGCTCACTTAACTTGGGAGAGGAATGGAAAATGGAATAACCAGCATTCTACATCTACATGGATACTCCGCAGATTACATTTAATCTCTGGCAGAGGGTTCACCGAACCACCTTCACAAATCTCTATAATTCCAGTCTCGTATAGAGCGTGGAAACAGCGAACACCTATATGTTACCGTACGAGCTCTGATTTCCCTTTTTTATCGTGGTGATTGTTTCTCCCTATGTACGTCGGTGTCAACAAAACATTTTCGCATTCGGAGGAGAAAGTTGGTGATTGGAATTTCGTGTGAAGATTCCGTTGCAACGAAAAAGCCTTTGTTTTAATGATGTCCAGTCCAAATCCTGTATCATTTCTGTGACACTCTCTCCCATATTTCGCGATAATACAATATGTGCTGCCCTTCTCTGAACTTTTTCGATGTGCTCCGTGAGTCCTATCTGGTAAGGATCCCACACCGCGCAGCTGCATTCTAAAAGAGAACGGACAAGCGTAGTGTATGGAATCTCCTTAGTAGATCCGTTACATTTTTTAAATGTCTTGCCAATAAAACGCAGTCTTCGGTTAGTCTTCCCCACAATATTTTCTGTGTATTCTTTCCAATTTAAGTTGTTCGTAATTGTAATTCCAAGCCTTTAGATTTGACTGATTTATCGTGTAACGGAAGTTTAATGGATTCCTTTTAGCACTCACGTGGATGACCTCACACTTTTCGTTATTTAGTGCCAACTGCCAATTTTCACACCATTCAGATATCTTTTCTGAATCGTTTTGCAATTTTTTTTTGATCTTCTGATGGCTTTATTAGTCGATAAATGACAGCGTCCTCTGCAAACAACCTAAGACGGATGCTCAGATTGTCTCCCCTGTCGTTTATATAGATAAGGAACAGCAAAGGGCCTATAACACAACCTTAGGGAACGCCAGAAATCACTTCTGTTTTTCTCGGTGACTTTCCGTCAGTTACTACGAACTGCGACCTCTCTCGCAGAAAGTCACAAATCCAGTCACATAACTGAGACCATATTCCATAAGCACGCAATTTCACTAGAAGCCGATTGCGTGGTACAGTATCAAAAGCCTTCTGGAAATCCAGAAATACGGAATCGATCTGTAATCCCTTGTTAATAGCTCTCAACACTTCATGCGATAAAGAGCTAGTTGTGTTCCACAAGAACGATGTTTTCTAAACCCATGTTGACTGAGTCAGTAGGAATCTACATCTACATCAACGTGTTTAATCTGCTATTCACAATTAAGTGCCTGTCAGAGGGTTCAATGAACCACCTTCAAGCTGTCCCTCTAGCGTTCCACTCTCGAACGGCGCGCGGGAAAAACGAGCACTTAAATCTTTCAGTGCGAGCCCTGATTTCTCTTACTTTATCGTGATGATCATTTCTCCCTATGTAGGTGGGCGCCAGCAGAATTTTTTCGCAATCGGAGAAGAAAAGATCCCATCGCAACGAAAAATGTCTTTGTTTTAATGATTGCCACTCCAATTCACGTATCATGTCTGTGGCACTATCCCCCCTACGATACAAAACGAGCCTCCTTTCTTTGTACTTCTTCGACGTCATTCGTCAGTCCAATCTGATGCGGATCCCGCACCGCACAGCAATACTCCGGAATAGGGCGGACAAGCGTGGTGTAAGCAGTCTTTTTAGTAAACCCGTTGGACCTCCTAAGCAGTCTTTGATTGGCTCTACCCACAACATTATTTATGTGATCGTTCCAATTTAGAGTATTTGTAATTGAAATCCCTAAGTATTTAGTTGAATTCACAGCCTTCAGATTTGTGTGACCGCGTAATCGAAATTTATCGGATTTCCTTTAGTACTCATGTGAATAACCTCACACTTTTCTCTATTCAGGATCAATTTCCCCTTTTCGCATCATACAGATATCCTATCCAAATCATCTTGCAATTCGTTTTGGTCATCTGATGACTCTACAACACAGTAAATGACAGCATTATCTGCAAACAATCCAAGACGGCTACAGAGATTGCCTCCTATGTCGATAATATAGATCAGGAACAACAGAGGGCCTATAACACTTCCTTGGGGAACGCCGGATATTACTTTACGTCAATTACTACGAACTGTGACCTTTCAGACAGGAAATCACGAATCCAGTCACACAACTGAGGTGATATTCCATAGGCACGCAATTGGATTAGAAGACGCTTGTGAGGAACGGCATCGAAAGCCTTCCGGAAATGTAAGAACATGGAATCAATCTGACCTCCCCTGTCGATAGCACTCACCACCTCGTGAGTATAAAGAGCCAATTGTGTTTCGCAAGAACGATGTTTTCTGATTCCGTGCCGACTACGTGTCAATAAATCATTTTCTTCGAGGAAACTTAATAATGTTCGAATACTGTATATATTCCAAACCCCTACTTCAAATCGATAAGGGCCAGTGATTCAACTGATTACTCCTACTTCCGTTTTTGGGTATTGGTGTGACTTGAGGAATTTTCCAATCTTTAGGTACGGATCTTTCTGTGAACGAGCGGTTGTATGGATTAATTGTATCAGCATACTCTGAGAGGAACCTGACTGATATACAATCTGTACAGGAAACCTTGCTTTTATTAAGTGATTTAAGCTGCTTTGCAACACCGAGGATATCTATTTCTATGTTTCGGAAAATCGTGTTTAATAACTCTGCTTTGGTGGCACTGTCATCAATGACTTCACTGTTGTTATCGCGCATTATTGATTGCGTCTTGCCACTAGTGTGCTTTATGTATGACCAGAGTCTCTTTAGGTTTTCTGCCAGATTTCGAGACAGAGTTTCGTTGTGGAAATTATTGAAACATCTCTCTTTGAAGTACGCGCTATATTTCGAACTTCTGCAAAACTTCGCCAATTTTGGGGATGTTGCGTTCTTTTAAATTTGGCAAGCTTTTTTCGCTGCTTCTGTAACAGCGATCTGCCCCGTTTTGTGTACCATGGGGGATCAGTACCATCACTTATTAATTTGTGTGGTATATATCTCTCAATTGCTGTCGATACTATCTCTTTGAAATCATTCCACAACTTTTCTACGCTTACATGATCAGATCGGAAGGAGTGAAGAATGTCCCTTAAAACGGCGTTAACAGAATTTTTAGAAGCTTTTTTAAATAGATATACTTTGCGTTTCTGTTTGATGGTTGTTGGTGTCACGGCATTCAGTCTAGCAGTTACTGCCTTGTGGTCACTAACCCTTGTATTCGTCACGATACTCACTATTTGTCCAGGATTATTTGATGCTAGTAGGTCAAGTACGGTTTCGCAACTATTTACGCTTCGAGTGGGCTCATGGACTAATTGTTCAAAATAATTTTCTGAGGAGGCATTCAGTACAATTTCGGATGACGTTTTATGCCTGCCGCCGGCTTTAAACGTATAATTTTTGTAGCATATCGAGGGCAGATTAAAGTCACCACCGACTGTATTGTATGAGCGGGTTACCTATTTGAAATGAGACTCAAGTTTTCTTTGAACTGCTCAGAAACTATACCTTCTGAGTCGGGGGTCGATAAAACGACCCAAATAATAGTTTAGTCCGATTGTCAAGTATAACCTGTGCCCATACAATTTCGCAGGAAGCATCTACTTCAATTTCACTACAAGGCAAACTATTTCTGATTGAAATAAATACTCCACGACCAATTGTATTGAATCTATCCTTTCTGAACACTATTAGATCGTTAGAAAAAAATTCTGCTGAAGTTATTTCCGGTTTATCCAGCTTTCTGTACCTATAACTATTTGAGCTTCAGTGCTTTCTATTAGGGCTTGGAGCTCTGGTTCTTTCCCAACACAGCTACGACAACTACAAAAAAATGGCTCTGAGCACTATGGGACTTAACATCTATGGTCATCAGTCCCCTAGAACTTAGAACTACTTAAACCTAACTAACCTAAGGACATCACACAACACCCAGCCATCACGAGGCAGAGAAAATCCCTGACCCCGCCGGGAATCGAACCCGGGAACCCGGGTGTGGGAAGCGAGAACGCTACCGCACGACCACGAGATGCGGGCCGACAACTACAATACCGATAGTTTCTACAACTAACTTGCCGCGTTTTACCTGCCCCCTTTTCGACAGACGCCCTTTCTGTGGTTCACTGAGGCCCTCTAACTTGGAAAAACGACTAGTCCCTTTCACACAGTCCCCGCTACCAGTGTAGCCGCCTCCTGTGTTTAGTGGACTGCTGACCTATTAAGCGGAACCCGGAAACCCTTCAACTGACGGCGCAAGTCAAGGAATCTCCAGCTTACACGGTCACAGAGCCGCCTGAGCCTCTGATTCAGACCCTCCACTCGGATCTGCACCAAAAGACCACAGTCGGTTCTATAGACGATGCTGCAGATGGTGAGCGCCACCTTAATGTCGCAAGCAAGATTGGCAGTCTTTACCATTACCGCTAGCCGCCCAAAAGCAGAAAGAATCTCCTCCGATCCAAAGAGGCATATGTCACGAGCAGTTGGCTGGAACCTGTACTCTTCATGGCATCACAAAGCAACGTTTCCACATCCGGAATGACTCCCCCCGGTATGCACACGGAGTGCACACTGCCTTCCTTCCCCTCCTTGGCAACCATGCTCCTAAGGGGGCCCATTACGCGCCTAACATTGGAGCTCCCAACTACCAGCAAACCCACCCTCTGTGAACGCCCATATCTTGCGGACCGTTTTCTTCGAGGTAATGCATAATGTTTGAACACAGTATATGTTCCAGAATCCTGTTGCATATCGACGTTAATGATATGGGCCTGTAATTAAGTGGATTACTCCTACTACCTTTCTGGAATATTGCTGTGACCTGTGCAACTTTCCAGTCTTTGGGTATAGATCTTTAGTCGAGCGAACGGTTGTGTATGATTGTCACGTATGGAGCTAATGCATCAGCATACTCTGAAAGGAACCTAACTGGTATACAGTCTGGACCAGAAGACTTGTTTTTATTAAGTAATTTAAGTTGCTTCACTACCCTGAGTTTATTTACTTCGACGTTACTCATGTTGGCAGCAGATCTTGATTCGAATTCTGGAATATTTACTTCGTCTTCTTTTGTGAAGGCATTTCGGAAGGCTGTGTTCAGTAACTCTTCTTTGGGAGCTCTGTCTTCGATAAAATCTCCATTGCTATCGCGCAGAGAAGGCATTGATTGTTTCTTGCCGCTAACATACTTCACATACGACCAGAATCTCTTTGGATTTTCTTCCAGGTTTCGGGACAAAATTTCGTTGTGGAAACTATTATAAGCATCTCACATTGAAGTTCGCGTTAAATTTCGAGCTTCTGTAAAAGATCGCCAATATTCGGGATTTTGTGTCTGTTTAAATTTGGCATGTTTGTTTCGTTGTTTCTGCAACAGTGTTTAGACCAGTTTTGTGTACCAAAGATGATCAGCTCCCTCGTTCGTTAATTTATTTGGTATAAATCTCTCAAATGCTGCTGATACTATTTCCCTGAATTGAAGCCACATCTTGTCTACAGTTATATCATTAATTTAGAAGGAGTGGAGATTGTCTCTCAGGAAGGCGTCAAGTGAATTTTTATTTGCTGTTTTGAATAGGTATATTTTTCGTTTATTTTTGGAGGATCTGGGGGTTGCAATATTCAATCTCGCTACGACAACCCTGTGTTCACTAATCCCTGTATCCGTTTCGATGCTCGTTATTAACGAAGGATTATTTGTTGCTAAGAGGTCAAGTGGGTTTCCAAAACCGTTTACTATTCGCGTTGGCTCATGAACTAACTACTCGAAATAATTTTCAGAGTATGCCTTTAGTACAATTTCAGGTGATGTTTTATGCGTACCTCCAGAATTAAACATGTATTTTCGCCAACAAATTGAGGGTAAATTAATGTTACCACAAACTATTATTGTAGGCTCAAATGGTTCAAATGGCTCTGAGCACTATGGGACTTAACATCTATGGTCATCAGTCCCCTAGAACTTAGAACTACTTAAACCTAACTAACCTAAGGACAGCACACAACACCCAGCCATCACAAGGCAGAGAAAATCCCTGACCCCGCCGGGAATCGAACCCGGGAACCCGGGCGTGGGAAGCGAGAACGCTACCGCACGACCACGAGATGCGGGCATTATTGTAGGAGTCGGGTACGTGTCAAAGTCAAGTTTCCTTTGAACCTTTCAGCTACTGTATCATCTGAACTGGGAGGTCGGTAAAAGGATTCAATTATTATTTTACCCCGTTTGCCAACAATGACCTCTGCCCATACTAACTCACAGGAAGTATCTACTTCAATTTCACGATAAGATAAACTACTTCTAACAGCGACAAACACGCCACCGCCAACCGTGTTTAGCCTATCATTTCGGAACACCGTTAGGTTTTTCGCAAAAAATTACGGTTGAGCTTAACTCCGGCTTTAGCCAGCTTTCAATGCCTATAACAATTTGAGCATCAGTGCTTTCTATTAGCGCTTGGAGCTCTGGTTCTATCCCAAAGCAGCTACGACAATTTACAACTGTTATATCGACGGTTCCTGTATCTACGTCCTTCTTGTGTTCGGCCTGCACTCTTCGTGGCTCAAGCCCTTCTTGTAGCATTGGTACAAAATGTATTCTACGTTGCAGTGTACAGTGGCTTACTAGGCATGTATGTCGACGCTACGAAAACATTCATCGTTGGTTAATGAAAGATGTGTTCATATACACCATCAGCTGCATCCGTGGAGCACTACCTACCAAAAATACTGCGTCGTTATGTTGATACATATATAGAAACATTATTACTGGGGTTTCAGTGAATGTAATCACGAGCTACTATCACCAATGTGGGATGTATCGTATGTTCTAAAGCATGTATTTTGTTACAGGCTAAACGTAAAATGCAGCACTGTTACCTTGATTTTTTACTTTACTTTCGCTAGTTCTGTCTAACCAGATATTCACAGGGTTCTCACTCTCGTAATAGAGACGTTACATACAGAGAGGCTACATCTCCATTTCCTCAAATTATATTGGATGGCCGTAGCTCAACCTATATTACCAGAATAGAAGAGGGAGTAAACCTTATCACTAAACAAACACTAGCCTGATGCCTGGCAGTATATTATAAGTACCGGGCAGTACCCTTAATAACCATCTTCTTAAGCCAATCCATAACTCAAAGAATTGAATCCCGTAACAGTGTATGATTTTGGTATGAGCTCAGAATCGCCGCTAACAACACACAACTTTTTGACAACGAACGCCCGTTCGCTGTTGCACACACATCACAAGGGAACAACCGAATACAAGCATGTGTAAACAATAATAGACACTTTTATAGTTTACATAACGCCAAAATCATGGACATAATTGCATCCAACCAACCAACATACGTCAAATTCAAGCCAAACTGATCAATACATGGTGGCGACTTCTAATAAATTCGCAGCTATATGTTCAATATATAAGTACCGGTAATACCGATAGACAATTACGTTCACACAGAGCAACAGCAAACGGCAATATAACTAGGTGCGCACACGGTCATCAATTTAATAGACAATCAACAAAATAGACACCTTAATGGAACACGGCCAGCGGAATTTAATTCTCTTTCGGACACGGCCCTCGCTAAGCACCTGTACATAAGTTAGCAAGCCCTGTGCCAGCCGAGAAAACGATTCAAAATACACGAACTTTCGTTTCCATCATCATATGGCATAACAGCTATCTATCTCTCTGCAGATTTCATTGGACTTGAATAAGCTGGCTGCACCAGTGCGCAATCACTGCTAAAAAAAAGCAGCACCGTCCGCTGTGGAAGAGTGGTTCTAGGTGCTTCAGTACGGAACCGCGCTGCTGCTATGGTCGCTGGTTGAATCCTGCCTCGGGCATGGATGTGTGTGATGTCCTTAGGTTAGTTAGGTTTAAGTAGTTCTAAGTCTAGGGGACTGATGACCTCAGATGTTAAGTCCCATATGGCTCAGAGCCATCTGAACCATTTCGAAAAAAGCAGTACTCCATTACCCTAAGACTGCGCAGGCAAACAAATCTGTAAGTACAGCTAACAGTAAGAAAAATGGGCATGTAACTATGCAGGACCAAAGCCAGCGTTATACACACACAGCGAACGTCATTGTTCCATTGGGAACCACACATTAGAGTGGAAACCTTCCAAATCACGCCGATAACAATTTCTGTAGACGTGATTCCTAAACGAAACACATTGACTGGTGCACAGAGTCCAACCGACAAATACTGCTGACCCTACAGTCGTGTTCGAAAGGAGCACCTATCCTATTTTACGACCACACAACATTACGCAAACAAGAGGAGCCAACACAAACTTCCGAATGTGTGATAGATGACAGACTAGAAACAAACACCCAAATACTAAATCCTTTGCGAAACTACGCATGTTTCAGCATGCAGAGACTTCCGCACGAAACTCTATAGCAAGTAGAACGTAGCAACTCTAGCCGGTGCTCAGTCACTTCGCCACTCAGTAACCAAACGAGCTTCCGTTCCTAAAAGAACAGTGAACTATACTTTGGACTCTGCTGCCTGTACAGGCGTGATCGAAAACTGGTCACAACAGTTTCTAAATCTGACTGCACACCTCCACAACCCAAATAGGAAAGAGGCGACCCTTACAGCTGGCTATTTTCGTATTGCACCACTCGCTGCCAGGAGAGGGAATATCTCGTCTCCGGCCGCTGCACGCATTAGGTCGCTGAAATAGCCAGCACAATGTGTCTCTTTGACATAGAGCACCGCCACGACAGGTGGTGGGTTTTAAAAATCGTCAGAGCACAAGGCAGGAGCCATTTCTATATGTAGCACATCAATCTGTAGAGCTCATAAAGACGAAGGCGGGTGACATAAAGTGTTTACGAGTTATATGCCAAGAGCGGCAACATCAGAAGCTACACTATGTGATCAAAAGTATCCGTACACCCCCAAAAACATACGTATTTCATATTAGGTGCATTGTGCCGCCACCTACTGCCAGGAACTCCATATCAGCTACCTCAGTAGTCATCAGGAACTCACGGACTTCGAACGTGGTTAGCTGATCCGGTGTCACTTGTGTCATACGTCTGTACGCGAGATTTTCACATTACTAAACATCCCTAGGTCCATTGTTTGCGATGTGATAATGAAACGGAAACGTGAAGGGACACGTACAGCACAAAATCGTAGACGCCGACCTCGTCCGTTGACTGATAGAGACCGCCGACAGAGCGTCGTAATATGTAATAGGCAGATCGTCACACAGGAATTCCAAACTGCATCACGCTCCACTGCAAGTACTATGACAGTTAAGCGTGAGGTGAGAAAACTTTGATTTCATGGTCGAGAGGCTGCTCATCAGGTCAGTAAATGCCAAACGACGCCTCGCTTAGTGTAAGGAGCGTAAACATTGGACGATTGAACAATGAAAAAACGTTGTGTGGAGTGACGAATCACGGTACACCATGAGGCGATCCGATGGCAGAGTGTGGGTATGGCGAATGTCCGGTGAACGTTATCTGGCAGCGTGTGTAGTGCCAACAGTAAAATTCGGAGTCGGTGGTGTTATGGTGTGGTCGTGTTTCTCATGGAGGGGGCTTGCACCTCTTGTAGTTTTGTGTGGCACTATCACAACACAGGCCTACATTGATGTTTCAAGCATCTTCCTTCAGATAGATTATATAATGGTAAGACAGAGATTTAGGAACCAGGTTATAAATTGGAAGACATTTCCTGGGGCAGATGTAGATTCTGACCACAATCTATTGGTTATGAACTGCAGATTGAAACTGAAGAAACTGCAAAAAGGTGGGAATTTAAGGAGATGGGACCTGGATAAACTGAAAGAACCAGAGGTTGTAGAGAGTTTCAGGGAGAGCATTAGGGAACAATTGACAGGAATGGGGGAAAGAAATACAGTAGAAGAAGAATGGGTAGCTCTGAGGGATGAAGTGGTGAAGGCAGCAGACGATCAAGTAGGTAAAAAGACGCGGGCTAATAGAAATCCTTGGGTAACAGAAGAAATATTGAATTTAATTGATGAAAGGAGAAAAATAAAAATGCAGTAAATGAAGCAGGCAAAAAGGAATATAAACGTCTCAAAAATGAAATCGACAGGAAGTGCAAAATGGCTAAGCAGGGATGGCTAGAGGACAAATGTAAGGATGTAGAGGCTTGTCTCACTAGGGGTAAGATAGATACTGCCTACAGGAAAATTAAAGAGACCTTTGGAGATAAGAGAACCACTTGTATGAATATCAAGAGCTCAGATGGAAACCCAGTTCTAAGCAAAGAAGGGAAAGCAGAAAGGTGGAAGGAGTATATAGAGGGTTTATACAGGGGCGATGTACTTGAGGACAATATTATGGAAATGGAAGAGGATGTAGATGAAATGGGAGATAAGATACTGCGTGAAGAGTTTGACAGAGCACTGAAAGACCTGAGTCAAAACAAGGCCCCGGGAGTAGACAACATTCCATTAGAACTACTGATGGCCTCAGGAGAGCCAGTCATGACAAAACTCTACCATCTGGTGAGCACGATGTATGAGACAGGCGAAATACCCTCAGACTTTAAGAAGAATATAATAATTCCAATCCCAAAGAAAGCAGGTGTTGACAGATGTGAAAGTTACCGAACTATCAGTTTAATAAGTCACAGCTGCAAAATACTAACGCGAATTCTTTACAGACGAATGGAAAAACTAGTAGAAGTCGACCTCGGGGAAGATCAGTTTGGATTCCGTAGAAATGTTGGAACACGTGAGGCAATACTGACCTTACGACTTATCTTGGAAGAAAGATTAAGAAAAGGTAAACCTACGTGTCTAGCATTTGTAGACTTAGAGAAAGCTTTTGACAATGTTGACTGGAATACTCTCTTTCAAATTCTGAAGGTGGCAGGGGTAAAATACAGGGAGCGAAAGGCTATTTACAATTTGTACAGAAACCAGATGGCAGTTATAAGAGTCGAGGGGCATGAAAGGGAAGCAGTGGTTGGGAAAGGAGTGAGACAGGGTTGTAGCCTCTCCCCGATGTTATTCAATCTGTATACTGAGCAAGCAGTAAAGGAAACAAAATAAAAATTCGGAGTAGGTATTAAAATTCATGGAGAAGAAGTAAAAACTTTGAGGTTCGCCGATGACATTGTAATTCTGTCAGAGACAGCAAAGGACTTGGAAGAGCAGTTGAACGGAATGGACAGTGTCTTGAAAGGAGGATATAAGATGAACATCAACAAAAGCAAAACGAGGATAATGGAATGTAGTCAAATTAAGTCGGGTGATGCTGAGGGAATTAGATTAGGAAATGAGACACTTAAAGTAGTAAAGGAGTTTTGCTATTTAGGGAGTAAAATAACCGATGATGGTCGAAGTAGAGAGGATATAAAATGTAGACTGGCAATGGCAAGGAAAGCGTTTCTCAAGAAGAGAAATTTGTTAACATCGAATATAGATTTAGGTGTCAGGAAGTCGTTTCTGAAAGTATTGGTATGGAGTGTAGCCATGTATGGAAGTGAGACATGGACGATAACTAGTTTGGACAAGAAGAGAATAGAAGCTTTCGAAATGTGGTGCTACAGAAGAATGCTGAAGATAAGGTGGGTAGATCACGTAACTAATGAGGAGGTATTGAATATGATTGGGTAGAAGAGAAGTTTGTGGCACAACTTGACTAGAAGAAGGGATCGGTTGGTAGGACATGTTCTGAGGCATCGAGGGATCACAAATTTAGCATTGGAGGGCAGCGTGGAGGGTAAAAATCGTAGAGGGAGACCAAGAGATCAATACACTAACCAGATTCAGAAGGAAGTAGGTTGCAGTAGGTACTGGGAGATGAAGAAGCTTGCACAGGATAGAGTAGCATGGAGAGCTGCATCAAACCAGTCTCAGGACTGAAGACCACAACAACAACAACAACCTTCTTCCCACTGTTGAAGAACGATTCGGGGATGGTGATTGCATCTTTCAAAAACGATCGAGCACCTGTTCATAATGCATGGCCTGTGGTGGAGTGTTTACACGAAAATAACATCCCTGTAATGGGCTGGCCTTCACAGAGCCCTGAGCTGAATCCGACAGAACGCCTTTGGGATGTTTTGGAACGCCGTCTTCGTGGCAGGCCTCACCGACCGACATCGATACCTCTCCTCAGTGCAGCACTCCGTGAAGAATAGGCTGCCATTCCCCAAGAAACCTACCAGCACCTGATTGAACGTATGCCTGCGAGAGTGGACGCTGTCATCAAGGCTAAGGGTGGGCCGGCTGCTGTGGCTGAGCGGTTCTAGGTGCTTCAGTCCGGAACCACGCGACTGCTACGGTCGCAGGTTCGAATCCTTCCTCGGGCATGGATGTGTGTGATGTCTTTAGGTTAGTTAGGTTTAAGTAGTTCTAAGTTCAAGGGGACTGATGACCTAAGGTGTTAGGTGCCATAGTGCTCAGAGCCGTTTGAACCATTTGAGCTAATGGTGGGTCAACACTATATTGAATTCCAGCATTACCGATGGAGGGCGCCACGAACTTGTAAGTCATTTTCAGCCAGTTGTCCCGATACTTTTGATCACATAGTGCAGCTCTGTACTGAACAATCATGTGATGCATGTGCACATAGATTATAAAACCTGGTATAAGCTGAAGTAAATGTAGTCAAATATAAAACAGGCATAAAAAATGCAAGCATGAAAAGGCATAGCAGACTATTATCCACAGTGTACCCTCATATTACTAGTTTCCTTATGATGAGTGGTGGAATTAAGTGCAAAAACATCAGGTGCCCTCACATGTCAGCCTGTTTGGGTAACTATAGCTTCTGATGTGCGGAATTCTCCCCCCCCCCCCGCCCACTTCTTTATCCCTCTCCCTTCTTAGCTGCCCACAACGACACGTGCACCAGCACTGCCGAATAGTGTGTGTTCAAATGGTTCAAATGGCTCTGAGTACTATGGGATTTAACAGCGGAGGTCATTAGTCCCCTAACTTAGAACTACTTAAACCTAACTAATCGAAGGACATCACACACATCCATGCCAGAGGCAGGATTCAAACCTACGACTGTAGCGGTCACGCGGTTCCAGACTGCAGCGACTAGAACCGCTCGGCCACTCCGGCCGGCAATAATGTGTGTGTGTGTGTGTGTGTGTGTGTGTGTGTGTGTGTGTGTGTGTGTGTGTGTGTTTATATGTTTATGTGGTTGTGTGCGCATCTATGCATCTTGCTATACGTATACAGCATGTAACAAATTTAATAATTTTTGAACATGGTTTTTGTTCATGATCTTCTCTGATCACTACTTCACCCTCTTAGGTGACGACTTCTTTTACTTTCTAAAGTAGCCCGCATACTTTCTCAGATTTCAATCTACAGAATCTCCAAACCGTATTTAATCGAAATCGGTTCAGCAGTTTAGTCGTGAAAACGTAGCGGACAGAGATACTTTCACATTTCATTTTAGTACTAGAAGTACGGATTAAACATTTTGAGGATTGTATAAGCTTGTTCTCGTATTCATCACCTTGAACCGTATTATGTAGAACATATCAAATAATAACAGCATTTTCACAAATATGATAAAGTTCAAAAGTTAAAGAACAAATGGCCTTTTATAGAGTAAATACGTTTCCCTAATTCAAGTCAATAAGTATCTTGCACTACACACTTTTTAAGCTACCTTCACTCAAAAATTTCATGAACAGGTAACAGTATGTGTATGTTACAACATATGGCTATGTATACACCAATTTAGTCGGTAACCAGTACACGAGTTGTTGATATACAAATATGTGCAGTATTAGGCGTACCATCGTCATGTTACACTGTTTATTATCATACGCCAGGTTGTGGAAGCTGGAGAAAAAAATGGTTCAAATGGCTCTGAGCACTATGGGACTCAACTGCTGTGGTCATAAGTCCCCTAGAACTTAGAACTACTTAAACCTAACTACAGCACACAACACCCAGCCATCACGAGGCAGAGAAAATCCCTGACCCCGCCGGGAATCGAACCCGGGAACCCGAGCGTGGGAAGCGAGAACGCTACCGCGAAGCTGGAGAGACACAGGCGTAGATTCAATAGTGGGCTGCTTTAGGATCTTGTAATTTTTAAGAGTGGACCCAGGTTTTAGCATGATTCGATCACTTAACGTCCAGCTTGGACTGTGATTCAGCTTGTTAAGGGTTCTGTCTTTTCCAGAAGATCCAGGACGCTACTTTGGATTGAAGTTGGAGAAAAAAATTGCTCTGACCACTATGGGGCTTAACATCTGAGGTCATCAGTCCCCTAGAACTTAGAACTACTTAAACCTAACCAACCTAAGGACATCACACACATCCTTGCCCGAGGCAGGTTTCGAACATTCGACAGTAGTGGTCGCGCCGTTCCAGACTGAAGCGCCTAGAACCGGTCGGTCACTGCCGCTGGTGAAGTTGGAGAATATCAAGATTTTTACTAATGTCAGAGTGAATGATTGTAAACTTTCAGATGATTAGTTAGGTCCAATTTAGAATAAACTTTGTAATGGTGCTCTTTTAATCTAGTGGAAAACAAGCTTCCGGTGTGGTCGTCATATCGACAGTCACAACCTTCACTTCTTATTTTGTAAATTCCTGACTGCATGTACGGATTTTCCCTTATTTTATTTTACTTTTTTTTTTAGAGTTTCACCATGTCTGTTGTTGCATATATCAAGTGTCAAATACGTGTGATCTGAATGTACTACGATTAATTGGCCCGCCCATCACACACCCATTAGTTGCAAACTATTTGAATAACTGGCTGTTAACTGAGACATAAACTGTTTTGTCTTTCAATGTTCATACTGTGTTATTCGATGCCCTCCCTTCTAGTTGCAGTGTGGAGCACCCGATGATGGAGAAATCGTTCCAAAACCAATGGTGGTAATAACACGTTATTTACAAATTAAGCGGATTTATCTTATTTAAATGATTAGAGCTCCAATTCTCTGCGACCTGGTAGAATGGCATAGTGTTGTATAGGTCTGGTAGGGTATATAAGGAATCTGAACTGAGTCAGATGTTAAGTGATCACTGTGGAGGACGCTTTGATGCCGTGTACTCATGTGAGAGAGCGTTGTCAGCACCTGACAATTTGAAAGGGGTCTCCGTTTGGCCAGATGATAGAATTGTGCGTTATTCACATTTGTGTGGTGTTGATATGTGGCGGTGCCCCGGTTTTGAACTGTGGGGCAGACGTACTCGTCAAAGTTCTGGTAGACCACTTCTGACCAACACAATGGAGGATTGCCGTGTTGTGCACCAAGCCCACTCAAATCTGCACCTACAGTGACGAGCTCCATGAAATGTTGTGTTTCATCCCGCGTCTTTGATCAGAGGCTAGCAACTGCTAGAGTACCCCGAATTATCGTCCCATGCGGAGGCTGCCGCTTTTCTTTTTTTTTTAATAAAAAAGGAGAGAGAGAGAGAGAGAGAGAAACGGCTGCATTTGCACAGCTGCTGTGACCAGGTGGCGTGAGCTGGTGATGAATGACGTTAATTCCCAGCGATGAACAAAGGTTTTGTACTACCCTGGATGACCGTCATCGGCAAGTACGGTGTCGACCTGAGGGCAGGTCCCATTCTC
The DNA here is from genome assembly GCF_023864275.1 of Schistocerca cancellata. NCBI lineage: Eukaryota > Metazoa > Arthropoda > Insecta > Orthoptera > Acrididae > Schistocerca > Schistocerca cancellata. Next base: position 649,913,564 of record NC_064626.1, on the reverse strand, counting down.
CCGATGTTTTGAAGAGGCCCAGCAGTGTTATTTCTGACGTCATCCTGCGGGGAGCCATCGGGTATGATTACAGGTCACGGCTATGAATGACTGAGGGAACTGTGATGGAAGAGCTGTGCGTCACGGAGATCTTATGTCCTACTGTGGCACTTGTCAGGCGCAGTATCGTTTTTCTATTTTCCAACAGGACAACGCTCTTCCACAAATGGCACGTACCTCCGTGAACTTTGTGCGTAATTTTGAGGTACTTTCATAGCCAGAGAGATATCCAGATCTGTCCTAGTCTACAGTGACGTCATCTCTGTCCCACAGCCAGTATCCAGGATATCTGGGACCAGTTTGTGCATGATATACAACAGGCTCTAGATACCGGCTCCAAGGTCGATGCCATACTCCTCGACTTTCGAAAGGCGCTCGACTCTGTTCCGCACTGTCGCTTGCTCCAAAAAGTGCTCGCTTACGGTTTATCCGATGACATATGCGATTGGATAGAAATTTTTCTGAGAGACAGAGAGCAGTATGTCGTCCTGAATGGGGGTACTTCAACAGAAACAAGCGTGACATCATGTGTGCCCAACGGCAGCGTAATAGGTCCCCTGCTTTTTTACGATTTGCATAAACGTTCTGGTTGATGGTATTGACAGCGGCATTAGACTGTTTGCCGGTGATGCTGTAGTCTACAGGAAAGTGCTACCACACGAAAGTTGTGAACAAATCAATGAGGATTCGCTGAAAATAAATGCGTGGTGTAATGACTGGCAGTTATCTCTCAATATTAGTAAGTGTAACCTACTGCGTATAACAAAGCGAAACTCCCTATTAATGTACGAGTACAAAATAAATGCCCAATCTTTGGAAGTGGTAACATCCGCCAATTATCTGGGTGTGACTATTCGAAATGATCTCAAACGGAACGATCAGATTACACAAGTAAGCGACGCAATCCTTCAACAAAGGAAATTGCTTACAATACTTTAGTTCGTCCAGTCATAGAGTATTGTTCGTCTGTATGGGTCCCTTACCAGTTGGGTCTGATTCATGAGGTTGAGAAGGTCCAAAGAAGAGGGGCAAAATTCGTAACTGGTACATTTAGCCATCGCGAGAGCGTTACAAATCTCATAGAAAGTTTGAAGTGGGACACACTTGCAGATAGACGACGCGCTGAACGGAAGGGGCTGCTCACTAATTTCAAACTCTGCTCTTCGCCAAGGATGTAGAGCATATATTATTAACACCTACTTTCAAATTGCAGAATGATCACCATTCAAAGATAAGGGAAGTTAGAGATCGTACTGAGGCGTTCAGACAGTCGTTTCTCCCTCGCGCGATCCGCGAGTGGAGCAACGTTTGGTGGTGGTGGGGGGGGGGGGGGGGAGAGATATGACTTTGGTGGCGGGATATGGCCTTACGACATATTTCCCGACCAGACCAGTGCATGCATCCACGTCAGAAAAGGGTGCAGCTTCATTCTTATTTGTTGACTCATACTACCAAGTTCTTCATAAATTTGATTTCATATTGTAATGACTGAAATTCACCGACCTTCTCAGTCTGTGAAGTTTCATTTCCTTCCTTCCTTCCCTTCGGAGTTCTTAACTTTTTTGTACCAGAAGGTGTATGTGGGCTTCCGAGGATTTTATGATTAGATTTTCTGAGTTGTTAGAGGCTTATTCCTCTTCAAAATTCCTCAGCGCTCCCTCTGCTAGGATCTTCAAGAATTCATTGGTGTCTTTAGGTGCTCAGCATTCCGCCATTCAGGAACGCCAGTGAAATCTGAAGAAGATATCAGAAAAGGTATAGGAACGTCGAGAATTGAAAATGTTTTAGAACAATACGAAGCAGAATAACGACTGTGTGGTTTCCCATGACACTGACAATAAAAAAGCGAATCACGACAATAGTTGTTGAATTGTTTACATGTGCGACGGTATTTACAAAGTTTTCCATACGCATTCCATTTGTTACGCAAATAGTTAAGGGATGAAACCTGATACGCAGAAGGCATTGTGTAACCCACTTCAGCGTATAACAATGCTGTGCTTAGAGTGCTAACCACCTTGCGTGTTGCATAACGAGAACTCGACAAGAAGTTGTGGGCGCTTGCTGCTCAGTATTCGCTGTGTTGCCCGCAGAACTCTGAATACGCAATGGGGTCCGGAGCCTCATAAAAGCAGGGACAGGGCGTATTGCGTAATCCGTGTGTGAGACCAGAACGAATATGTTATTTAGACCGAGGTCAACGGAGCGCATGGCGAGATTCTGGATTAGACCAACGGTCAGAGCTTGTGCCTTCGCCGAACTGTTATAGTAGTAGTGCTATAGTGATTTGTTTCTTTCACCGTATTTCAGAGGCAATTCGCAGTCACTGTTAGACTACAGTATCTCTTTTCACTCTTCTAGTTTTGTACGCTTTTCTTTGTAGAAGTTTGGCGCCTTCCTTAGGCAGAATTTCGATGATTTCAACGGTTCTAGTCAGTGTGTCAATGAGTGCCAATTCAAGACACTGTCACTGAAGACCTTGCTTATATAATTTAGTTGCGATAATTTCCTTGAAAATTGCTACACAGCCGAAACGTTGTAGGTAATGAAAAACATATGATACAGAAAACTTTATTTCTTTCAAGAACCATGTATACAGTTAAAATGCTACTTTCTGGCTTCCTGTTACAACAGATGAGGAGTGGAAATGAGAACCGTTCTAAGTGTCACATCCGACATTTGTCACGAGTGTAAAAACACACTACCCCTGTTTGTACATAAGTGATTTGTATCCAAAACGTTGGAAAGATAGTCTGGGACGACAGAATAGTGCTGGTCAGTGCATCGCCACAAAAAAGTAGTGAGGCAAATTAGAAAATGAATGCTGTATTAAGTACGTTGTGTCATACCAAGAAACAGGCTGTTTCTCTTAATAAGAATGTTTTTACAAGTTGATTCTTGCAAAGAACATAATACGAACTAGCCACTGTAAATAAAACTATTTCGTTACGTAAATAGCACTTTTTCGAACCAATAGGTTCATCTTCAGGAAGTTGTTTTTTCCCACAACTAAAGGTAAGCAACGAAAAATGAAATATGAATAGCAATCTGAAGATGAACTTGTTGGCTCGAAACCGGTAAAGGCGTTATTTGCGTAAATAAATAGAATTATTAACAGTGGTGAGTTTCTGTTTTCTTCTCTGCAAAAATCAGTTTTATCGCCTACATAGCCGAGGTCTGTTTTCGACAAAATAGCAGGAAGCAAGTTTTTGTTCCGAATGGCATTCACACTCCGGCATTACGTTTCATTTTTGGTAATACAAGCATTAGGTTTTTATCTAGTGGAACTGCAGTCAACAAAATTGCTTCATCCATCTTTTAAATTTCCTAACTGCGGAGGAAAGCCCAGTTTGGTACAAAGGCCACGCGCCATTTGCTACGCATGTTTGAAAAACTATCTCCACGGTTTGACACCTAGGTCACGTCCAGATACAAGCAACAGAGTACCCAGAACGCAAGAGCTGGGAAAATATTATACGTTTTGTGGAAAAAAAAATGGCACTTAGAACGTTCTCTATTTCCACTCTTCAACTAATAAATAGCGATAAACGGAGCTCCGAAAATACACTCATAATTTGAAGCAGACGTTTAGTGGAGATTTTAGGCAAATACACATAGGTGGAGATTCTGATCATTAAGAACTGTAACATTTCTGTAGAAAGGTTCATTGTCATGCAGTCTTCCGTTCTGTCAGTGCCGCAGTTTAATAAGAAAATACAAGAGGTGCGCAACGATGGCAACAGCGTCCTTGCGATGTCGGCATCTTTTTCGTCGAGTGCTGCAGTTGGCAATTATTTGCGCGAAGAACGGAGAAAAGTGAGCACGGCGAATAATGGTTCAAATGGCTCTGAGCACTATGGGACTCAACTGCTGTGGTCATAAGTCCCCTAGAACTTAGAACTACTTAAACCTAACTAACCTAAGGACATCACACACAGCCATGCCCGAGGCAGGATTCGAAGCTGCGACCGTAGCGGTCGTGCAGTTCCAGACTGTAGTGCCTTTAACCGCTCGGCCACTCCGGCCGGCTACGACGAATAATGAGTCGGATGATTAGACAAGATCGCGGAACCAATGATCTTTCGAAATTAGCATACGAAATTAGATGGCGTGATAGCTTGTGCAAAGTGTGGCTTCTCCAACTCACAACCAAACACTAACATTTCAACCTAACGTATACCTCAGGCTACGCTACTGATCATACTGTCACTACAACCAGTTTTCTTGCATTCACATTCGCTGGTTTCGCCAACTCAACGTTGGAATGAGAAACAATATCCCAAGAAATCCAGTCATATTCCTAGAAACATGCAATATAGGAAACACATAAGGAAACAAGTACCCAAATATTTTATCCCTAGTAACCAGATCAATAAGATTCAATGTCGCGCTCTCCACGTCGAAAACAAAAATTATCATTTGGTATTTTCCGCTTAAACAAGTCATTAGATTCAGCGATTCTCATTGGCTGCTCTGTAGTATTACCCTATTGACTAAGAATAAGGGAAACGAATTACCAACAACAGCATGCAACGGGAAGAGTCGCCGACACCGTGTGTGGACTTGAGCCGCATGCGGTATTTTTGTTAGGCAGACAAATTAGATTTGTGAAGAGTACATTGGACTGTCGTACAGTAAATAATCATTCTAGTTATCTTACACATAAGAAATAAACTTTGACTTCAAGCTACTAAGGAGAAAGTAAGGAATTGAAAAAAGAAGTAAACAGTCTGTCAAGAAAAAGTTATGGGTTACACAAGCAACATTCCTGCAGTTAAGTGAATTTCACTGAAGTCCCTAAGACACACAAACAAAGTGTTGTCGAGGAGCCAGAAATGGAGGATACTGCTGATGTGAAAGCTGGCTAGCCGTCAAATGGAGTAGTTCGTTTACTGCAAGGCTGTTTGAACAGCTCACATGACCGGTCTGCTACAGGCGGAAGTTTGAAGTAATTAAAAAATTCTGAAACATCATAGAATTTTAATTTATGTAATAACTTTGTGGGGAGCATCTACCTAGTAGTAATAGTAGTAGTAGTCGTAGTAGCAGTAGCAGCAGAGCTTATTGTTATTTTATTTGCCTCCGTGGCTCAATTTTAATGGCGACTGAACACGTCATATTATAACAGTTAATGGCAAAAAATATGAACTTGATTCACATGTACAGGTACCCGCATGCTTACATGTACAGTTTGAAGAGGATGTGAAGGTAGTCGGCCGCAATTTAATAGTAGGATCTCTCCCAGCCTGAACTAAATTTAGGGAAACTACAGAAGATATCAGTCAGGATGGCTGGATAGAGGGTCGAGCGTCTTGTCTACGAAGCCTGCGCAGCCTCCGTAAAGGACGGATAAACTCTTCAACGACACTCGCCGTGCTTTCTCTACGTCAGAGAGCGCTGTTGAAGTATATTGCAGTGCAGAAAGGGTGAATGCTCAGTCAGCGTAGAAGTGAACCTCGGCCGTGCAGCGTCTCGTAGCGGACAGACTGTGTACAGAGCGGGTGGAGGCAATAGGCTGGAGAGAACAGAACAGAATCAGGTAGACAGTCATGACATTTGACATCAGCGTGAGGTTACAGGCAGCGCTGCCGCGAAGAATAGCACACTGCTTTCTCTGCTTCTAACCCAAGACCGTAGGTCAGCTCCTGATACGCCTTTGTCTGATTGCACTAAAGATACATCGTAAAGCAATAAAACAGTTTGTGTGTTCTGTTATTTAACCTACGGAACGATCTACGGCTCTACCAGAGTTACCTGGAAAGCAAGATCAAGTAAGGTTGCAAATAGAAAGAAAATATTATACATTCCATTGGAATTTTCACGAAAACTCTATGAGACAAAGCGGCCATTTCGATGCAGTTTAATAACTTCCAAATGTCTTGACCACACTTTTTATTATATCAAAAATCACCTTACGCGTTTCGACATTCCATTTTTCCAACAGCTATAACATTCAACACAAAATTGGTATCAAAAGATATGGACATACGTTACATCTCACCAAGATTTGCAACATAATGTAAGAAGTAGAATATGGTGTTTCCTAGCTTACCAATGTTACGTCATCGCATAAAATTGTTCATCAGGTACATGATATTCCCGTGCGGTTCTAGGCGCTTCAGTCTAGAACCGATTGACCGCTACGGTCGCAGGTTCGAATCCTGCCTCGGGCATGGATGTGTATGATGTCCTTAGGTTAGTTAGGTTTAAGTAGTTCTAAGTTCTAGGGGACTGATGACCACAGATGTTAAGTCCCATAGTGCTCAGAGCCAGCCATAGTATTTCGTCGACATTCTCAGTCACGCGACAAGTCCAAACTGCCGCCAAGGAACAAATTGGAAACCAAGTGGACTAAACCGCTGGGGGGAGGGGGGGGGGGAGGGGTTGGATGCATGGTACTCGTACACGCTGCATTTTCATCGTTGCATTATATAAAAACTTTTCATCAGTAAACAATTCAGGGCAATCACTTTACAGTGTGTTACAAAAAAGTAGTTTTTTTTACAAATGTGGAAATGCATGGGCATCATCCGTTCTTTATAAGAGGGCTGGTACAGCTACACTTTATGAATTATTATAAAATGTTATCTATGAACTTTTGCTGACGCTAGTGACTTATACGCTGTCAACTGGCAAAAAGTGTTTGTTAAGAGACAATTTGCCTTACGCAATCTAATGCAACTCAGCGGCATCTTCCAGTGAGATTCATTAAATACATTAAATGAATTCGGAATTGAGAATAAGGACAACCATCAGCTGTAGAATGGAGTGACGACCATGGAAGTTTGGGTCTGGCTGAGAGTCGCGCACGGATAGCCAAATGGTAAGGCGGCCGCTCACGTTTAAGTGGGAAATCCGAATTCGAGTCCCGGTCCGGCACGAATTTTCTTTGTCGTCATTCCATTCTACAGCTGATGGTTGTTCTTATTCGCAATTGAGAGTTCATTTGATGTATTTCATAACGGCTGTAGTCACCGCTATGCCTATTCCTTTCGACATGCATGGGTGTCAAAAGGAACTTTGCATCGTAATCAGAATACCACAGGCACTACAGCATCGTATGGTATTCAAAAGATCTGTTAGACATTGTTTTGTGAAAGAAATTACTTTTGGTAAAACGTTGTAAAATGATTTCCATGAATTATTTAGTGATGAAATTGTTTTAAGCGATGTAACGATGCAAACGTAGTTGCGAACAAACAAATGCAACGTGTACCATGTATCCAACCCCTCCTAGCGATTTAGCCCACTTGGTTTCCAATTTGTTCCTTCGTAGGAGTGTGCACTTGTCTCGTGATTGAGAACGGTGACGAAATACAATTTATATACTCAACTATTTTATATGACGGGCATAACGTTGGTAACCTATAAAACTATATTTCACTTATCATACTATGTCTCCAATCAATGGTAAAATATAATTCATGTTCATACTTTTTGACAACAGTTTGTGTTGTATGTTTTAGCCTTTGAAAAAGACGGAATGTCGAAACGCGTAAAAGCGACTTTCGTAATAATTAAAATTGTGGCCAAGACACCTGGAAGTATTTGATTTGGAAACTTTAAGTACAAAAGACGCAGTAACCGTTGGTTTACTCCTTAACATGTTCGGGCATGACTTTAGACGTGAGTCAAACTGTGGGACTAAATTAGGCATTCATTTGTAGTAGAAGATTGCATTTCGAACTAGTGTATGAAAATTGTTGTCACTGGGAAAATGTAATGGACGCAATGGGTTATCATCAGGAAAAAGTCAGTTGGCATACGATCGGAAAATGAGTTTGTGGGGCAGCAGCTGGCAGTGCACGGCTGTGGATGGGCGAGTATTGTCGTGCATCCGCACAGATCGCCTTGCGCTCTTGATTAGGAAGATTAGTCGCATTTACTTCACTGTTTCACAGTAGAGATGAACATTATTACTCCGAAGAGAAAGCCAGCGGTCAGAAGGCCTTACAGGATGGACCCATAATACGACTGGCTACTTTCATTGTGACGAAATTCGTGAATCTCCAACATTTGCCACTTCCTGAATGCTCTTGATGTCTGAACCACGTACTTTGTAGGTATTGTTGACATAATTTTGATTTAAGATACAAAATTCTGAGGTTGCAATTAGCGGGGGAACAAACCAAAACCGCTGTTATCCTACATTACAAGAGCAATATTTTAAGCTGTCATTAAGTAAAAATGTTTACTATTATCGTTCTCACATTAACAATGCAAGTACACTGAAGAGCCAAAGATTTTGGTACACCTACTTAATATCTAGTAGGGCCCCCGTGAACACACAGAAGTGCCGCAAAAGGACGCGACATGCACTTGACTAATGTCTGAAGTGGTGCTGGAGGGAACTGACACCATGAGCCCCGCAGGGCTGTCCATAAATCCGTTACGGTACGAGGGGTGAAGAGCTTTTCTGTACAGCACGTTACAAGGCATCCCATATATGCTCAGTAATGTCCATGTCTGTGGAATTTGGTGGCCAGTGGAAGTGTTTAAACTCAGAGTTTGCCTGGAGCCACTCTTTAGCAATTCTGGACGTCTGGGGTGGTGCATTGTCCTACTCGAATTGCCCAAGTCCATCGGAATGCACAATGGACATGAATGGATGCAAGTGATCAGACAGGATGCTCACATACGTGTCATCTGTCATGGTCGTATTTGGACTTACCAGCGTCCCGTATCACTCCAGCTGCACACGTCCCACGCCACCAACAGCTTGAACAGTCCCCTGCAGACATACAGGGTCCATGGATTCATGAGGCTGTCTCCATAGCCGTACACGTTCATCCGTTCGATACAATTTGAAACGAGACTCGTCTGACCAGGAAACATGTTTCCAGATATCAACAGTCCCATTTCGGTGTTGACGGGCCCAGGTGAGGCGTAAAGCTAGTGTCATGCAGTCACCATGGGCACACAGTGGGCATTCGGCTCCGAAAGACCATATCGATGATGTCTCGTTGAATAGTTTGCACGCCGACACTTGTTGATGGCCCAGAATTGAAATCAGCAGCAATTTGCGGAAGGGTTGCACTTCTGTCACGTTGAACGATTCTCTTCAGTCGTCGTTGGTCGCATTCTTGCAGGATTATTTTCCGGCCGCAGCGATGGGGAAGATTTAATGTTTCACCGAATTCCTGATGTTCACGGTACACTAATGAAATGATCGTACGGGAAAGTCCCCACTTCATTGCTACCTTGCAGATGCTGTGTCCCATCACTTTGTGCACCGAATATAGCACCACGTTCAAACTCAAATATTGATAACCTGCCACTGTAGCAGCAGTAAACGATTTAACAACTGCGCCAAATATTTGTTGCCTTATATAGGCGTTGCCGACCGCAGCGCCGTATTCTGTCTGTTTACATATCTCTGTATTTGAATAACCATGCCTACACGAGTTTATTTGGCGCTTCAGTGTATAATCAAAGTGACGATATATCTACGCATAGACACAGAAATTGGGAAAATGTTGGGAGGGAATAAACCACCTCATCTCACCAATCGATGTAGTACACTTTAAGTGCCCGCCTGCGCGGCTGGTACGTTGTTGGTCAAATGTGATCTTCTTCTCTTATGTCACATCGCTACTTGATGATACCGATCATCTTTATCTTCTGTGTTCCGCGACTCTGAGGTGACACCCTGGGCAGCTTAACTCTGCACTTCCTCCTGAATCCGTCGCCAGGTACAGGGCAGGTCAGAGACCGATGCATTGTTATTGTCTTAGTTCAAAAATGGCTCTAAGTACCATGGGACTTAACATCTGAGGTCATCAGTCCCCTAGAACTTAGAACTACTTAAACCTAACTAACCTAAGGACATCACACACATCCATGCCCGAGGCAGGATTCGAACCTGCGACCGTAGCAGTCGCGCTGTTCCGGACTGAAGCGCCTAGAACCGCTCGGTCACCGCGGTCGGCTGTTGTCTTAGTGCACGGCGACTATTGTACACAGCATGGGCGACATCTATGTAACATTTGGTAGCTGAAGTCAGCCAAGGAAAATGCAGACTGATCCTTACAGATTCAAGCATCGCACCGCAAGAAGGACCATCTGTCATGGAATTGAAAATAACAATATCACGAAGTAATGATAGACACTGGAATGAATGCAGAGATCTGACTCAAGTTCTGGAGAACTGAGTCGACTAAAGACAGAAAGACGTCCAGAAGGCAAAGTCAGGACCTTTCGTGCAAAAGCACGCTAATCATTTCTGATCGGGCATGTGACAGGTATCCAGCACTGTATCTATCTCTCTCTCTCTCTCTTTGCCTCTCACTCGCTCATTCACTCACTCACCGCTGCGTAGCTGTGAACAGAGGATGCTGCGGTGGCGCAAGACACATGTCACGTAACGGTAACGTGGATGTGGAAGTGACGGTTACATAATTGTTCTTCAAGCATTTGGTTTCTTCAAGTCGTCGATTTTCATTCATTGTGGCCCCGGCCAGAGTACTGTAGTTCGATGATGTGTTATGAGGATACCCCTTAAAACAGTGTAGCCGGTCGCGGTGGTCTAGCGGTTCTGGCGCTGCAGTCCGGAACCGCGGGACTGCTACGGTCGCAGGTTCGAATCCTGCCTCGGGCATGGGTGTGTGTGATGTCCTTAGGTTAGTTAGGTTTAAGTAGTTCTAAGTTCTAGGGGACTTATGACCTAAGATGTTGAGTCCCATAGTGCTCAGAGCCATTTAAAACAGTGTACCTTCAACGTATTGTATTTGTGTTCATCAAGAGTTGAGGGGTTTCTGTGTTCACTAAAAATGATTATACTTTCTCACGTCCCTTTGCTTGTGAATTAGTATTAAGCTTTAGTGTTCTTGTGTTGGTTACTGTGTGCCTTTTTTGTTCCTTTTTGGTAATATTAAAAAACTGCAATCCAAATGGCGCCCAGGCGCTCAGGTAAATTACGTCGAAGGACTGAACCGAAGTTAAAGTAAACATAATTCACTATTTGTAAAAATTTGTTAAAAATGTTATGAAGTGCAAATATTCAGGCCTACAACAGGCAAACTTTCTGATATATCCAACGGCCATTGCCACTGAATAAACTCAAAATAGATTGAATCCAAAAAAATTAGCTTAAAAATTTAAGAACAAATAAAACTTGAACAAGAATTAACGGAATTTACTCTAATTTTGAGTTTATCCATCTAGGGAAAAAAAGGAAAAAAAATATGAGTGCCAACATGCAGCGTAATTATTCCAATAAAAAGGACCAGCTGGCCTTCTAGAATCTATAACTCAAATCTACAGGCAAGATACCCAGTAATATGAAACCAAGAACATGATGGGTAATATGGACACTTACCTATAAATGCACCCCGTTCATATATTCCCTTTAATTAAGAAAACTTGGGCAGTACTAGGTAATAAAACCCTTAAAAAATTGAACAAATTAAGAAACGGCCAATCACTGTTGTTCAAAAATTTAAACCTAGGCCACTGCCGTCCACGGCGCTGTAAAACATTAACACAACAGAGTGAAACTTTTAAGCTCGCATTTATTAAAACACTAATAGGATAATGTCGCTTTTTTTAAAAAAAGGGAAATAAAACAAAAATATTACAATTATTGTTTCAGAAGCCTGTAACAAGGACACGTAACTGACTCCTCTGCGGCGTGATGCAATACAAGAAGCGGTAAGCACGGTGAAGACGGTATTAGCCGATGCACGCAGGCGGCAGGTCCACAAGAGAACTGTGGGGACGATAGGTTCAGTGTTTTCTGGTGCGTCACAGTAGCCGTAAGACTGGAACAAACTAAGAGAGCGTCTAAGATTCTTGCACCACTAGCCCCTTTCACAGTCACCCGTGATCGAGTATTCAGTTAACAAAGGATTCCCTCAGCAGGCACCAACTCCGCAAAAGTCTTCCAGTTCACCGAACAAGGAGTCACCAGTCATTTATACAATTTTATTTATTTTCACCTGATCAGAGTTACTGCTCAACATAAGAGCCAACAATATTGTTACTAGAACCACATCCCAGGGATGATTACTGTCTCTTGATTCCGCCCAGCACTGTGGGGCAAGATACCGGGACAGGAAACAAACCCAGACACCCCCAATGTCGTCTTCTTCTGACTAAGCCCGTGTAACGCGCTTAACCAGCTCCAAGCTAACTGGGCCGACCGATAACACGGTAATCCCACAGTCCAAAGGCCAGGCACCTAATAAATCAGAGTCTCCACAGCAACACTCTCCGTACAATACTTTATACAAACTGAATCCCCAGATGAGAGGAAAATGGCTTGAATGTACAAATGAAATAAATTCTGGTGCTCAAGAAACACACAAGGCCAAGATCGCATACAGTAATGCGCAATCGGGAATAACGTCATAGAACCGCCGTGTCAACAGGCCTCGTACGAATTACTAAAGGTGAACATGCTCAAATTCGGGCCCCACACAGTGCATTACTCGCAGCCGAACCGACTTGATGCAGCAGTCAGCAACCGCCCCGGCGCTGGCGGCTGCGCGGCAACGCCCTCGAATTGGTAAGCGCTCCCCGAGGCGAGAAAGCGTTAGTTCTCTGGTGCTCAGGTTGGGAGATTTGAAATATGGAGGCCGCCACGGCACAGTTATGTTTTAACAAAAGCATTACTTACTTAAATGTTCAGTGTCCTTTTGGCACCAACTAGTAGTTTATTAGGATTGTAGCTTTTACTTTCCTTTCAATATTTAATGCACTATTGGCGCTACTATTATATCAAACGTCCTCGTACACAAATATGTAAAAATACTCATTTATGCTTGTAATTTAGAACAGTTGATTTTGAGGCTTAGTTGGGAAAAATTGGAATTGGTTCAAATGGTTCAAATGGCTCTGAGAACTATGCGACTTAACTTCTAAGGTCATCAGTCCCCTAGAACTTAGAACTACTTAAACCTAACTAACCTAAGGACATCACACACATCCCTGCCCGAGGCAGGATCTGAAACTGCGACCGTAGCGGTCGCGCGGTTCCAGACTGTGGCGCCTAGAACCGCTCGGCCACTCCGGCCGGCAATTGGAATTAATTGCTACTCATTTGTAAATGCCTTTTAGCGCTTTTGAAGATGTAGATTGATTGACATGTCCCTAATTTTAACTAAGTACGTCTCACTACAAAGATGTGTCACCTTGACCGATTGCAGTTTAGTTCTTGAAACGAAGCGTAAGTTTTGCCACTTCGTCTATGCCTAGGTTCCCTACTGTTGCAGAAACCATAATGGGAAATTACTCTGAGGGCGTATTGCACCTGTTAGTTCAGAATGTACGTTTATTTGCTACTGAAGGCATCTGTGATATTTATTTCAAGTTCATTCGTTTGGTCTCCTAAGTAATGCGCATCACAGAAAGAGAACAAACCTGAAACACTAATTTCTATTACAGACTGTTCGTTCCGATGCGTAACGGTACCACTACGCATGAGAAACACGTTAGTAACACGAAACAAAGTTACTACGTTATCAATCAATGTATTTCTTGACCTATACTGCATAGAGGATCTCTGCAGAAGTCTTTTTTTATATATATAGTCATCAGTTATTAGACTGGTTTATCGCGGCCCGTCATAAATTTCTCTCTCGTGTCAGCCTTTTCATCCCAGAGTAGCACCTGCATCCTCTTTTCTCAATTATTGGCTGGATATATTCCAATCTCTGTCTTCCTCTACAGAATTTACCCTCTGCACTTCCCTGTAGCACTACAGAGGTTATTTGCTGATGCCTCATCAGGTCCTATCATCCTGTCCCTTCTTCTAGTCAAAGTTTACCGTACATTCCTTCCCTCACAGATTCTGCGAAGAACCTCCTCCTTCCTTACCTTATCAGTCCACCTGATTGCCAACATTCATCTGTGGCACTGCAACTCAAATGCTTCGATTCCCTTCTGTTCCGTTCTCCCTCACTGCATATTTCACTACTCAGAAATTTCTTTCTCAAATTAAGACCTATTTTTATACAAGTAGATTTCTTCCGGCGAGCGTTTAGTCACTGTGTGTGTTTGTGTGTGTGTGTGTGTGTGTGTGTGTGTGTGTGTGAACCACATCAGTTCGGACTAACATGAAAAATCGAATACATAGAAAATACATAGAAAGAACGGCGGAGCAAATTATCACTGGTTTGTTGGTCTGCCGGTAGAGTGTATCACAAACAGTTAATGAATAAAGACATATTGTATATCACCTATGACACTGTTGCTCGTTTAGCACCACCCAGGCGTCACGTTTAGGGTAATTTAGGTTATACCTAGGACGTGAGCAACGATCGACCCCCAAGAGAACAAACTTCCCAGACAATTCAAACTGTCGAAAGTTATAGACACTCTCAAACCTGGCAAGCCTGAAGACAGCCCTGAAAGCTACCATCCTATAGCACTGCTCAGTTGTACATTCAAACTTTTGGAACGAGTCCTCCTAAGCAGAATAGCACCGTTCGTCGAGGCTGCTGCCCCTCCGGAACAAGCTGGCTTCAGACAAGGACGCAGCTGCACCGATCAAGTTCTTGCCCTAACTACCCATATTGAAGCAGGTTTTCAAGGCCATCTGAAATCAGCAGCTGTCTTCATCTACTTTATAGCCGCGTATGACACTGTCTGGCGACAGGGACTGATCTACAAGCTACTACAAGTTGTACCAAGTCGAGAAATTGTTGATCTAATATCCAGCATGCTTAGTGAAAAGCTATCTGAAGTGTTTCTATGCAGCTCTAAAAGCCACAAACGGAAACTAAATAATGGACTGCCACAGGGATCTGTTTTAGCCCCATCACTATTCAACTTACGCATTAATGATTTACCAACAACAATATCAACTAAATTCATCTATACTGATGAAATCGCACTGGTAGCACAGAGCAGTAATTTCGAAGATAGTGAACGCATTCTTACGGAGGATCTGGAGAAGATGTCAACTTTCTTTAAGACCTGGAGATTGATCCCAAGCACATCAAAAACTGAAGTCTCTTGTTTGCATCTAGCAAATAGTGCTGCGAACTACAAACCAAGACTTCTGTTCAATGGACAAACGTTGAGGTACAATCTTTTAAAATAGTTCAAATGGCTCTGAGCACTATGGGACTTAACTTCTGAGGTCATCAGTCCCCCAGAACTTAGAACTACTTAAACCTAACTAACCTAAGGACGTCACACACATCCATGCCCGAGGCAGGATTCGAACCTGCGACCGTAGCGGTCGCGCGGTTCCAGACTGAAGCGCCTAGAACCGCTCGGCCACACCGGCCGGCTACAATCTTTTCCCAAAATATCTCGAAATCACTTTAGATAGAACCCTGAGCTACAAAGAGCACATCACCAAGCTTTCTCATAAAGTTGCTGCAAAGAACAACATACTACATAAGCTCAGTGGTACCACCTGGGGAACCTTTGCTGACTGTCTGCGTTTAACTGGCCTCAGTCTCGTGTACTCTGCTGCTGAGTACTGTGCACCTGTCTGGTTGGAAAGTGTACATGTGAAGAAGGTAGATACAAAACTTAACTACACAATGCGCTGTATTTCTGGTTCCATCAAATCAACCCCATGCCACTGGTTACCTGTACTGAGACACATCCCTCCACCTCACTTAAGGCGGAAACAAGCTCTACTGAGGGAGGCCAAGAAAATCTCTGCATCACCCTCTCTACTACTGCACCAGGATTTCTGTCATCCGCCACAGCAACGATTGCGATCAAGAAGACCAGCAAGTGTTACTGCAGGACAACTCATCGTGGACGGTTTTGATCTAAATGAAAGCTGGAAGCATGAACGGGCAACAAAAACATTGGGAACAAGAGCCCATCACCTTGATCCCACAAAGAAGCCAAAAGGTTTTGACCTACCGAGGAATCTCTGGTGCTGCCTCAACAGGTTAAGGACTGGACATGGTTGTTGTAGTTACTTCAGGTACAAATGGGGCTGGATCAGTTCACCAATGTGTGAATGTAGTCAAGAAGAGCAGACAGTTGAACATCTAGTCAAACGCTGTCCACTTCATTTATACCCTGGAATTCCCGACGACTTGTACACTCTCACACCCAGCTTAATTAATTGGTTAAAAAACACGGACGTTAAGGTTTAATCTTCTCTTATGTCATATGTATACTGTATAAAATCACTTGCCTTGTATCAACTGTATATTGTATAAAATCACCATACGATTAAATTAAAAAAAAAAGTTAAAGCTGGTAGACACTGTGAGAAAAGACCGAATGTTTAGCAAAAACCTGTTTCGAAAAACTCAGACAGGTTTCCAGCGATCATAGTTTTGCTACATATAGTGTCTAGAGCAGATTAGGCTAGCGGCACGCGATATCAGAAGCTAAGAGATCGTTTCCTCACACTCTGACTCCATGATAGGAGTGGAAATGAAAGATAATATAGTGCGACAAAACTTATCCACCGCAATACACTCAACAAGGATTAGCCAGGTTTGTGAATTACTTATGCGCTACTGTTCGTCAGATTGAAACGGTACAGTAGTTTCCGCTCTATAAGCAGCAGGTTTCGCTGCTCGCTCGCACCGGGAAATAGAAACAGAGGCGGCTCCGCAGCCAATTTTATTACACGACGCGGCCGGCCGCGGGTGCAACAGAACCCATGTGGACCGGTGGAAAGAAATGTGACAGGCTTCATAATACGTATTTACATGTGTCGTGTATTATGCATTTCTTGTACGTAAATGTGAATCTGCACATGAACTTTCCTAATCCTCCTCACACCTTTCCGTAAAGCGTGGCCAAATCTTTGTTGGGAAGTAGTTCTGTAGTATATTAGTGCCAACCTTACTCCTGGGTAGGGGATCAGAGAGACAGCACAGGCATGTAAAAGTCAAAGACTTTCCAGTGTAACAAGATTTGTGGTGGAGAGGTTGGTCACGGCCAAGTGGTTCGACCACCCCCTCCGCCGGGGCCCAGGAAGACCTCCGGGTGCCCGCCATATTCTTGGAGTGTTAACAGAAGACGGGTAAGTGAGCAGACGTGCCCTCAGTGCGTCTGTCTCAATGTTCGCGCATGGAAGAGAGGTATTTGAATATTTGTACTAATTCTTTTATTTCCAGCTTCGGATTGTGAAAGGAAATGAATGTGCTCGTTTAATTCCGGAAATTTGGCCCCCTGTGTTAGAATATCTGGTCCCCAATTTGCCCGTTATCCTCCTCACATATTAAAGTCCTATGTAAAATATTGGGGGACTTTGGTGGTATACATTTGTCGAACGCAATTCCACCTTACCCGTAGAAATGGGCGTGCAGATTAGTATATAATATACCCGAGCTATAAGTTGTAAAATTGTAATATCTGTAAACTGAAACAATTGCTGCAATCGCTGTAAAGTCGAGTGATAATGTTTAAAATAAATAGGAAATCAACTGTCATCAATCTTTAACATACCTTAAAAATCACAAAGAAGTCAAGTTAAAGGAATTTATTTAAAATAAAACCTATAGAATACAGGGACCCACACATAAGCGTGTGAGCCCTCCAGCCCCTTGCCTAGTATCGTACAGAAAGGACACGCTCTCTAGGTAGCGCTCTCAAGCTCCCCTCCCCAGTTGTCCGGTGCGCAATTTTCATTCGGGGCTTGACGACATCAACTTTCATTTGGCGTCCCTAGGCAAGGAGGTTAGACGGCAAACTTTCAAGATATCCCATTGAGCTATAAGCAGCCGTCATATCACTTGGCCAGAGGGGATGATAGAAAGGAACTGTCTACGAAGACGTCGCTCCTGTGTTATTTAAGTAATGAAGAAACTTAATGTTGGATAACTCCACGGCACATAAAGTAAACAGCAGGGTATGGTACTGTAGCAGCGACCAAAATCGTCTACCGCGAGACATCTTCCATTTCACTGCATAGTTTTGCGAAAAGGAATGTAGAATAACTACAATTAAAGATTCCAGTTAAATCTATAGTACTCGATTTGTTATAACATTCATATTGGGGCGCTGCCCTTCAGAACTTTTTTCGGAATTGAACTCAGTAATTTATTTCGGTGTCGGGTCAGGCGCTGTTGAAAATATGTCAGTCTGTGGTCACCACCTGTAAACCATTGCTCTCGTGATTTACGTTTCACTGCTGTCACGACCAGACTGCTATCAAATGAGAACGAATTTTTCTGCATCTGTCTTCCTCGAACATTTTGGAAATTGTTGCGGGACCGACAGCGAAGTTATTTAATAACGACGCCCAGACTGAAACAAAAATCTCGGGATTTGCTACGAAAAATCTGTGTAATTTATGGGCTGGATACCCGGCATTAAATCGAAAGGTATTTTCTATATGACCACGGGCAGGCTTTACTCAAACAATACCTGAGCTGACACCGCACAGCGAATACCGCTGATTTATTTCGGACCACAGTGGGGGATTATAATCGTAAAGGAAAAATTTTTGACAGAATAACTGAACTGACCAGCAGGACACAGAGCAACCTGTGCACTGGTCGTTCGAATGACATTTTATTTAAATGCAGACGCAATGCCACGTTGCTCAGAGTAAGAGCTGGATCTGAAAGATCTGTGATTTCACTTGAGCTCAGTTCGTCCGCTGTGTTGCCTGTAAATTGGCAGACTACTCATTTAGGGCTTCAAAGAAAGCCTTCAATAAACACATCTATATACTTTGTAAACCATTATGTATTGCAAAGGCTTTAATACGTTTCCCGTGTCATTCACTTCTATGAAGCATGGAAAGAATTGCTGCTTAAGCGCCTCTGTGCACACTGTAATTAAACTGATCTTTCCTGCGCGAGCCGAATGGGAGTGATGCGTAGGGGGTTGTTATATACTCGCTGATTCCTCACTGAATGCTTGGTTTCGAAAACAGGATGGATTGCGACTATCTATATCTACATACGTGTTTCACAAGCCACTGCCGTTTCTCTAAATTTCTGCAATGGTGCCTCGCGGAAAGAGCGTCGTGTTCTCTCAAGATATACAAATTTGAGTTCAACAAGCATCTTTATAACACTTGCGTGCTGATCTAATCGGTAACGAATCTAGCTGCACGCTTCTGAATTGCTTCGAAGTCTTTCTTCAATTCGACCTTTTGGGGATCCGAAAACTCGAACAACACTCAAGAAAGAGTCGCACGAGCGTTCTATACTCTGTCTCCCTTATGAATGAGCTGCAGTTTCACAAAATCGTCCCAATAAAAAGGAGACGAGCGTTCACTAGCAACCAGACGTGATATCCAAGTGAATCAACTGAAATCACTTAACAAAAGTACGTCGTCCGGTCCAGACTGTATACCAATTAGGTTTGTTTTCGGAGTACGCTGATGCAATATCTCCATACTTACCAATCATATACAACCACTTGCTGGACAAAAGAGCCGTACTCAAAAACTGGAAAGTTGCACAGGGTCACTCCAATATTCAAGAAAGGCAGTAGGAGCAATCCACTAAATTACAGACCCATATTATTAAAGGCGAAATGCAGCAGGATTTTGGAACACATATTGTCTTCGAGCACTATGAATTACCTCGAAGACACCCAGTCAACACGGATTTAGGAAACATCGTTCTTGTGAAACATGCCTAACTTTTTACGTACGCGAAGTGTTTAGTGTTATTGACAAGGGATTTCAGATTGATTCTGTATTTCTAGGTTTCCAAAAGGCTTTTGACATTGTATCTCACGAGCAACTAGTCAAATTGCTTGATTATGGGATACTGTCTCAGTTATCTGACTGGATTCGTGGTTTCCTGTCAGAGTGGTCACAGTACGTAGGAACTGATAGAAAGTTATCGAATTAAACAGAAGTGATTTCTGGCCTTCCCCGAGGTAGTGCTATACGTCCTCTTCTGTTCTTTACTTATATGAACGATTTAGGAGACAATCTGAGCAGCCGTCTTAGTTCCTTTGCAAATGATGCTATCGTTTATCGTTTAGTAATGTCATCAGAAGATCACAACAAATTGCAAAACTATTTACAATAGATATCTATACAGTGCGGAAATTGTCAATTGACCCTAAATAATGGAAAGTGTGAGATCATTCACTTGAGTGCTAAAAAGAATGCGTTAAAATTCGGTTACACGATAAATTAGTCGAAATTCAGCTAAATACCTAGGAATTTCATTTACGGATATCTTAAATTGAAAAGAACGCAATGAGAATGTTGTGGGTAGATTTTGGGTGGACATAGTTAAAACAAAGCCGCTTCTCGTTGCAGCGGAATCTTCTCACTACATTGAATTTTTCCGGTATCCAATCAATAAACCGAGACCTGCCAATTGCTTTATCGAAGGACTGAGCTTACGTGATCGTGCCGTTTCGTATCTCTACAATGAGTTATAACACACATTTGTAAGAATTGAGTGATTTCAGTATTGCTATTATAGTCAAAGGAGACAACATATATTCGTTTCTTGTACAGTTTTACAGTTACGTAGATTTGAAGCCAGTTGGTAATCTTTGCACCACTTTGAAATCTTATGAAGATCTCACTAATAACTTATGCAGCTTTTTATGAGACAGAGCTGCAATATAAACAACTGAATAAACTGCAAAACCATGAGGTTATTATTAATGTTTCTGCCTGGAGGTCACTACTATACAACATGTGCAGCAGATGTCCCAGTATGCTTCGCTCGGGCACGCCAGAAACTACTTCCGCATGCATGACTCTCTACATAAGATAACATGCTGTGTACTCACTACCATGACACCCTCAATCCTGTCAAATTTAACTTCATGCGCTACGCTTGTAATTTCGATAATCAGCATAGGTGTGGCACTAAGGCAAATTTATTTAGGAATACAAGAAATTTTACATTTAAATGACTTTCTTGTTCAGAAGATCATGTGATAAGATTGCAAGATGGGTTTCACATGACTAATGTTGTTGGAATCCATTCTGATTGAACTTTGTGACAAAAGTTTCGAAGTATCGCATTTCCACCAGAAACGTGACTCTCATTGATGGCTTAAGGATTATTCCGTCGCTTAAGCATCGCAGACATTCAGCTACGTAATCTCCATCACATTCTATGGCCGTACGCCAACGTTGTTGAAGAGCATGTATTCCCTGCAGGTAAAAGCTCTTCTCCTGTAGGTGTAGGCATGTTTTCACTGCATGACTGACACGCTCGTCATCTTCAATAAGCAATTACAAGAGGACTGGACGTCCTGGGGCTTGGAGACCGACGTATTACAATAGAGGTTATAGCAAAAAAAGTGAAAATCAATCGTGGATCAGCTTTTACCATTTTGTACGACGTCTCACACCCATTCAAAAAGCCCGGCGAGACTACCTACCAGCGGAATAGTTGCATCGATGTCAGGCCAATCCAGAGGTCTCATTTAGCCGCAGAATCACCTTGGACTAGTGGTGAGGGTATGGTGAGGGTATCACTATGACACCAAGACAAATGAGCAAAGCAAGCGAACATGGCGGAAAACCAAGTAACATCGGGTAGGGTGACTATGTGTTTTTGGAGTGCCATGGTATGGTGAAAACCGGTCACATTGTCACAGGCGTATACTACCGCAGTCTGACAGGAATCTGTGAAGCAGAGGCGTCGGGGGAAGCTGTCCAACTGGCTGTTTTCGCTCCACGATAACGCCCCAGGTCATTCTGCGCGGGACACGCACAAGCTCCTCCATTTGGCTACAAAATTTTGCCTACTTTCTCCCCCCTATTTTTTGCCACTGTACCCAAGCTTTCTTCTTCTGTCATCGTATGAAGAAACCGCGCAGTCGTTCTCAGAACGACGACCAGATGGTTTTTGAGGTGAAAATATTCCCTGAATGGCATAAATGCAGCCTTCTACGAACAAAGTCATTCAGTCTTTGGAGAAAACACGTCGTATCGAAGGGTGAAGAGATAGAAGATAACGAAAGAGCCTAAATGGTTACAGCTTGATTTATAATGCAGTGGAGACATAAAACCTCCTAGGAGGCAGGTGGTCATGGTTAACAGACAATGTATTGCAGCTGAATAGGTCGCTTCAGAAAAGTCATAAAGCGGTTAAAAATGACTTTATTACTTAAACTGCTGACTTGGTGCGTTTATCTCCATCATCAGATATCTAAGTGCCCAGAGGGTCACAGAGTACGAGCGTTACTAGATGTACGTGTAACATAAGCTGCCGCCAGTTGGAAGGTTACAAGCCATCTGACTAGCCTCGTTCCATTTATACTAAATTTATTTGCCCCATGTCACGACTTGCGATAAGCAGGACAGTTTGGTTGCATCTGTTTAAAGTCTCATTACGTTTATTTCTTACAGGGAAATGTCGTGTATAAGATTTCAGTGGTCGTCGGTAAAGGGGGCTAATAGTTCCTGTCTTTGAATATGCGAAAAGTACACAGCTTCCACACATTGCTTCGAATTCGGCAGGTAGTGACGTGGGTACTCAAAGCTTTATGTTGACTTTCGCGCATGAAGTGACCACCGACGGAAACTCACGGAATCTACTGGTCCTTTTCACTAAGTCTGAGTTAGCTGCCTGTGGCATGACTCGCCTCTTGAGATGACGAAGGCAACTGTTTCAAGTGTTTGCTGGGACATCACAATTTATGGCAGAAAAGTACAAGTCTTAGAATGTGGTTTGGCCTCGGGAAACTCAGAACTGTTAAACTACACTCTGATTTGACCATCGCCGGCTGACGTCACATGAGAAATTCTAGGACAATCTACCGAGAAAGATATGCTCTGATTGGCGTGTAACTGACGACATTCCAGGGCGAGGATTTGTTAAATGTGGCATTGGCACTATTGGCGGAAAAGAATCAAGATTCTTCCTGATTGGCGTCTGCGACCTGATCGGCGCGAACTGCCGAGTCGGTAGCTGCTGGGGGAGGAACAGACAGTCTTGGTTTGACTGTGGATGGAGGCAGGTTGCGTACCGCTGCCAAAACTCCGTTAAATCCCACTCAAGCCTTAGTATCGTTTTATGTGGTATTCAGTAGACCACTGGTGTTCCTAAATTAATTGTTTCGTTGTAGTGGATTAATGATCTAATGAGCAGCTAACATACGGTAGCCATCCCTCCATTGCCTCTCTTGTTAGCTGTCGTCAGCAACTAACTTTTCTTTTCATAGAATGTGGTTTAATAAGATAAATAATTGGTTTGTATATCATTTGCATTTTTATTTGTGGGAGCAAGTAGTTCCCCTAAATTCACTAATTTATTCTATTGATTGAACGGGCAGTTAAGAAGTAGGCTTATTGTAATTTCCAAACTTGTGATTCTATGTTCCACCGACTGTATGACTTTTCGGAGCGACCTATTCAGCTACAATAAAGTACTACATTATATACAGCTTGATTTCTTTCGAGGTGATAGTTACAACTTTACGAATGTCACTCGTAGATATTACTTTGCCTCAGTGTACCTGTCCAGCAGCTGTTGGGATACTTATACAGGATAAAATTAGGGTCATGAAATGTCTTGCAACGTCTCTCAGCGTCAACACAGGACTCTAATGTTCTATCAAGAGAATACTTTTGTTAGCTTATAGTGATTCGTAGACGACGTGTTGCTTTCGATAGTCAGCGTATCAGTCATCGTTACTCAGTCTGCTCAGAATGTTTTGACTGATACCTCACGGCTCCTCATTGAACCCAACCTACCGCGATCTTCCTCCCCATCGCGCCCCTCCACCTCCTCACACAAACACATACCGTCAAACCTCAGTGGTACTGAGC
Organism: Schistocerca cancellata; assembly: GCF_023864275.1. NCBI lineage: Eukaryota > Metazoa > Arthropoda > Insecta > Orthoptera > Acrididae > Schistocerca > Schistocerca cancellata. The sequence continues at coordinate 649,889,884 of NC_064626.1, read as the reverse complement.
TACACTTGCAACACCATTGAATGAAATGTTTTCAGCACTGACTAGCGTACGTGATTGGTGGGTGGCGGCTAAGCGAGTAAGAGCACAATGGATCCCCGATGCTTCCCACTGATATCCAGTACAAAGTACACGTTTCTGTCATCATTTGCTGAATGTTAAGAATTCCATATCCTTCCGAGACTCAGTTATCTGTTTTTCAGTTGCTGCAGTATGCCCTTTTTGCCAACTGTAATGCCTTCAAAGGAGGAACATGTAAAATACAATGTTAGCATGAACGGTAATACAGGCAACACTGCAGGTAACCGTCAGATGGAATACGGCAGCTGCTGAAATCTACCCTGGCTTACCTCGATAATGCAGAATATTCTATAGCAATCTATATTCTCTTTAATACCATGGCAGTTAAATGGACAAGAGCTTGTGTCGTAACAGAAACTGAGGAAACGAAGACAGCAGGTAACTTCCTCAATGACGGTTTCTTGCAGTGCGTATAGTTATATCGGTTTTGCAGTATATGCTACGGGCTATGAATGAAAATATTGCCGTGTCAATAGATAGCAGTCGATTAATTGTGATGTCTTTTTACTTTTATTAAGCTCTGCTATCGATTGTTGTGTGTAATTTCGCTTATGGTTTTCCTCTGTGTCCATGTTACGTACTATTTCTTAGTTGTGTTGCTGTCGAACATACTTGTACTTTATTACTTACCTCGAGTGTTCTATGATTATTAATCCTGTTGGTTCTTAGCAAATTTAGATCTTTGAAATTTTTTGCAGGAGCTTTAACGATTCATAATAGTTGATGTAACTCTGATTTTCTCACTATCAGATGAAGACTTGAGACAATCATATTGTAGTCCCTTTTAATGTCTGTGTAACAGATTCCCCCATAAGTGTGTTATCCTATAGAATACATTATTATTGGTTTCATTCCTTTCAAATTTTCTTTAGTCGTGAGTTGTCTTATATACGTGAATATGTGCTATGAAATTGCTAAGTATATTAATACTGTCATTTTTATTTGTAAATTATTCTCAATTTTATATGTTTATAGTGTCCATGAGTTTCTAGAAGTTTCGGCTGAGAGGGGAAAATGATGCCGGTGTAACACTCTTACAAACGCAAAAAAAAAAAAACAGTTTATGAGTAAGTTACTTCATGGAGAGCTTGATAAGGTGGGCGACCTTCATAATTCGAATTACTGGTACAAAATGTAGTCATTTTTGTAAAGAGACGTCTTTCTGCGTAGTGTTGATAGGAAAGTGAAGTTCGGAAGAATGAAGAATGTTAGTTCAAGGTGGTGTTCGGAGGCGTTTAGACGGTTCGGTCACGAGTGCGGTGTAAATCGGTGAAAAGTTTCGCTAGATAGTGGAGAAAGAATAGTTTTGTCAGTGTTGGAGGGAGGAGAACTTTGGAAGAACTCAGAAGCAGCTATTTTGAGTAAGGGTAAGCTGCTATTTACGAGGAGAGGTGAGTCGAACATGGAACGTACTCGAAGACGATTGCTCCCCATTGTTACACTTTGATAAAACTTAAACGAAGAAAAGCTTACTTTTGGAATCGACGCAAAAAAGGAACCGCAAGAATGGAAGAAATCTGGAGAAGAAAGAAGATACTACAAGTGAGAAGATTCAGATTACCACAGAAGACGACACAGAGGAGAAGGTGCCACAGATCCATAGGACTGACTAGAATTAACATAAATCCAGTTAGAACAGCGCTATTAGACCGAAGCTCAGTGAAGCAACGAACCAAACGATTTACGTGATATTTGAGGCCTAAACTGAGATTGTGAAACCTAGTGCTCCACAGCATTACAAGTTGGGACCAACCGAACGTGTTTTATACCCCTAACAGAACATTAAAGTGCAAGCACATGTAAAGAATATGCCTTAATATGATAACTAGCCACAGGTGTATGACTTACGTTTCCAGCACATACATTTCTCCTGCTACCGGAAATTTACAAACAGTTAATACAAAGTGGCACTGGTAACAGTGAAGTGTGTGATAGTTATACTATCAGTTTTAGTTGCCACACCGCATTATAATCTACATAATTCTGGTTATAATTGCAGGCGATATTAATTTATTAAAACTTAATTGTTTCAATCAGAATCTGTTCTGAAACAGAACTGGATTCTCTGAAAGCTACATTCAGGTGAGACTCCGTACAGTTCTGCTACTATTAAGTGTTCTATTCAAGAACAAGTTAGTACTACAAATCATTTAACTCCAGTCCGAGTACTAACGTATGCTACCAGCCCTTAGGGTAATTAGCTTTTGGTCATTACGATCGTCCTGAACTTTAGTTACATTGATCTGCCAACACACGCCAGCAAACGTCTAGTGTTGATTTATTGTGTGCGTAATAATTAGAGAAAACGTGTTTGGAAAATTCGCCCACAAGTTTACATTTCGTACCGAACAGTTAATTGACAGCAATTATCACTACAGCAGCAACTATAATATTTTGTGTATTTTTACCTACTTACATGTTTCATTTAATTCATTGTTTTGTAAGTGTCATTGTGGGGGAACCGGCTGCAGTGGCCGTGCGGTTCTAGGCGCTTCAGTCCGGAACCGCGTGACTGCTACGGTCGCAGGTTCGAATCCTGCCTCGGGCATGGATGTGTGTGATGTGCTTAAGTTAGTTAGGTTTAAGTAGTTCTAAGTTCGAGGGGACTGATGACCTCAGATGTTAAGTCTCATAGTGCTCAGAGCCATTTTTTTTTGTCATTGTGGATGTGTCTGTGTGTCATATAGGTCAGAACAGTCAGGTGTAAAGAGAAAAGCTAGCTACCACATCTCTGAATAAATACATTCCGCAAGTTTCCTTATGAAGTTGAATTTGCTAGAAGAGACGTGGCAGCTGCAGACTCATTAAGTATCTGCGACTGCACTGTGCACTCCTTCTATGAGATTTTTTATGTACGGCTTGCAGGCGGATACTGATTTTACTCATATTTATAAACGTAGGCTTCCGCGGCCATTGTCACATTCAATAAATAAAAATTTTGCAAGCGACGTTCTTCAAAAACTCCTTGATGAAAGTCGCTTGTAACAGGCACCGAAGCGTCGGTAGTTTTATATACTGATAATACGGTCACAAACTCGGAAAATTTTATAGAATATTACTCATATTTGTTACTTACAGTCGGAGCTACTGGAGACCATGTTAAGTAGCTAAAACTGCACTAAACCAGCTGAAAACAATCGTGATAGTTAATCGGTTGTGGTGGATAAGTTACGACCGTTTTAGTCTAACAGAAGCTGCAGTATTGACGTATATACGCCACAGTATACTAAACGTTACATCAATGCGATATTCTTCTAGGTGCTATATTGTAGATATTGTTGAAACTGAATTAAAAATTTTTACAGTATAAATGGATCTCAAACAAACTGATAATTTGCACTCTTCCCTGCCTGCATGATTTCTTTCACCGTTTGCATGTAGTCCATTGTACTGTATTATCTTCTGCCGCCACTTACTTGCACACAAGATGGTGATAGGCCTCTAGTTCGTTTATGTCTTGTATATTTCCTTTCTTGGATGTGTAATTACAGCATATTTTTCATTTAGTGATATTATCTTATTCTGTTGACATTCTGGAAAGTATTTGCAAATTCTTTTTTCTATTATATTTTCTTCCTCATTAATTATTTATATTGAAATATCGTCGTCTTCTCGCAATGGTCGCATCATTAACTGGCTTATACACCTAAGCCACTGTTAATTTCTAAACTTAAATTTATTGTTGGCCCTCTGGGTACGCTTGCTATTCGTCTCTGGAACTATACATACTTTTACATCAATGTTGAAATTCTTGTACATTTATCTCTGTTGTCTTAATTGATGAAATTAGATTTCTATTTAATCTGAACTTCATTCCTGTCTTTCTTACACTCATTTTGTTTCCAGTCCTTTCGGTTAAAATATTTTTACTCTATCTTTAACATCGACTGGAAGACATTTACAAACAGTATAGTTTAATACGCCGTATTGTGTAACTACATGTTTTGTGTTGCGATATAAGACTGCACTTTTTTATCGATTAGCGCTGAACTACTGAGCATCTTCTTATTGTAGCAGATATGTTGAAAGCTGCAGTTTAACGTCGCATTGTTTCGTTAGAGTGCTGAACATTTTGAGACTGGTCGTATCTGTTATTGATAGGTATGCGGCTATGTGCTTTATCCTGACTAGTCTGGATTGACATTTTCGCCTTGCCTTTAACGGTTGCTTTACGTTATTTAATACAAAATATCCCTACATCTCTTTGTATTTCAAACATTTGTTTACATCTTCGTAGGTATATTTCTTAATTCATTGCGCTCTCCACCAAATTCTGTATAATATTAATTTTATAATCATAATGCAATACCCTCCGTCTTCTGATACAAGTTCTAGCCAGAACTCAGCGTTAAGTCAATGGTTAATAAACAGATAATTGCAAACGACTACTTGGACTCAATTATGATACGCAGAATAACTGTTTGTTTTCTATGTTAACAATTGTTTTGTATTTTTATTACAGCTGTCTGTTACACATTCCTTTCACAGTCACTGGCATACATCATATTATTGACATTCAGTGTTCGTAATTCGGTGCTGAAAACGATTTCATCTTTCTTCTATACTCAAACCATGTGATTTAATACGGCAGTAGAACTTAGGAAATTTGATGCTGTGGATTGTACTGGTAAACGTAGTTACACTACACTAACGAATTCCACAAAATTCAATATCATAGTTGAACAGTTATTGCGGAAAGAATTTTTGCACCTACCGCTACTTATTGGGCAGACATTTAATTTCGTAAAGGTAGGTGGATGCATTAACTTCTCAAACAACTGTTCATAGTACCTGCTAGCATTCGTAGCGTTGAGGTAGTACCGTGTATGAAAAATCAGTGTAAAGTAAAAGTTTATGAGTTCGAGTCTCCATCCACCACACAACCTTAATCTGTATCACTCTTTTGCAGAGTGAAAAATTCGTTGTTGCTACTTCAAAAAGTGGTATATCACGTATTTGTAAGTTGTGATCTTTATATGGAACTAGAAATTTTCTTCTCCTTGTAATCTTTTGTTTGCCAGAATGTAAAGATGACCTAGGATGAAACACATCATCGAGTATGAAGCAGACTTTATTAAGTCCTTTTAGAAGGCACATTGAAATTAAAAGAAGAAAAATACATGAAATGCCCTCTACTTGGTATGACACAAAAACCAGCTGTTATCAACTTTATTCTTGCCTTTTGAGTTAAATAAGTCGATTTTATAATACAGAAAAAAGTTTCTGACTTACATCGTACTGCTTTCACTTTGACGTGTAATGACCATAAGCTTTTGCTATTATTAAACAAAAAATTCTAACATTTTACCTGGCCAATCGTGTTTTTTCTATCAAAAGCGTTGAGTCCCACCTGTTCGTGAAGTGCCATATCGTGTGTTGGCCAAGTTCCTACACGCCGTACGGGAGGCTGCCGCGAGGCATGCTGGGAAGCGCGGTCGGTGGTGCGCGGCGGGGCTGCCTACAGAGGTGACCGCAAGAAGCTTAGGCGCGCCAGATTACCGAGACCACTTTGCTGAGGGGCTCAGTTCCTTTGGCTCGTCCTGCGCTCCTCTTCAAAGCTGTCCTATGCGACGTTAATGAAGTCGGGCAGCGCGAAAAACGTCCATCCGAGGAACTTGCCAGTAGACGTTTTATTTCAGCGGGGAAAATGTATTCACACACCAAAGTCTTTACGCAGTTTCCGCTACCGCAGTTTTCATTTTTAGAAGAGACTGGAAAATAATATCTAAATGTTACACGCCCCGACTTCATTGAACGACTACATTGGAACCGAAATTGGATGAAGCAGTACATTTACTGTCTGTCTCTGAGGACTGTGGAGCAAAGACCCTTATCATTTTTGTGAAGTTCTTTGTGGTTTGTTCGACAGATAGTAACCCTAGCCAAAAGTGAGGAAGACTTAGGAGAAAGACTGCAGGCAAACGATATCATTTAGCAAAGACTATACGTTACTAAACGTTCAGAATCTGAGTTTTAGCAGGAAACCTCCCTCCATATCCTTCATATCACTCATATGACGCCAAACAATGTACCTAGTGACCTGCGTCTTCTACAAACTGCGTAGACGAACAGGTTTAAGTTTTATCTGTTGTTAATTACTTCCGTCTCCGCATATCCATCCCAACTGTGTTTGTTCTTCACAACAGGTACCAGTATCCCTGTCATATTGCCAACACTAAGAGCTTTACTCGTTCATATCAATTTCTGTTTCTTCCCTTCTATCTCATCTGTTAGTCATAACTATTATTTGCCGTTCACATCCCAGTCAAATCCTTCCTCACATTTAATTCCTCCAGTAATTCTTTTCTACATTCCTGTTAGTTGTCACTACTCAATTTCGGTAAAAACGTGGAGAAGGAATTTCTTAACAGAATGTAAACTGAAATATGCTATATACGTTTGTATGCGATCATTACAGTTATTACTACTGTTATTTTCTACCATTCATGTACTATGAATATTGTAATGATCATTATTACCATTATTATTATATTTCTTGTGAGTATTATTATCATGCACTTTTCTTATATTTTGCATATCGCAATGTAAACTGACGAAGTATGATTGGTTAGATGTGAGCCGGCCGGAGTGGCCGAGCGGTTCTCGGCGCTACAGTCTGAAACCGCGCGACCGCTATGGTCGCAGGTTCGAATCCTGCCTCGGGCATGGATGTGTGTGATGTCCTTAGGTTAGTTAGGTTTAAGTAGTTCTAAGTTCTAGAGGACTAATGACCTCAGCAGTTGAGTCCCATAGTGCTCAGAGCCATTTGAACCATTTTTTTTTTCGGTTAGATGTGAGAGACGCTTGCAGTTTCTTACATTGCCAGGTAAAATGAGAGTATGAAAAAGTTGATTAAAGAGGGAAGACAGGAGTAAAAATTAAATTAAATGTAGGGATGACAATGCAACAAAACATTTTTTTGCAAATCATGATCCACAATATGTTTAAAGAATTTGGTATTACCACCATACACCGCTTTTAGTGAAGAATGCAGAGTCAGTTTCCTTAGGAAGTACCATTTTCAAGCTGAGGTAAACATATATTACAATAAAAATATCTTGGTACGATAGGTTATCATGTAAATTACCACACCCAAATTATTTGTTGTCTGTCAAGAAAATTCACATCGAAACCCTCACTACTCCCCTCTAAATCTATTGCAAATCTCAATGAATGAAATCACTTCGGGATGTAGTTGATTTACCCAAGAACCCCGCAATAATGTTACTGTCACTAGTGGAAGTGTGTAGTCAAACAACTGCTGTGTGTAGCGGAAGTGAGTAGTCAAACAACTGCTGTGTGAATAAATTAACATTCTTACTTTATACTGTACAAAGTCTCTGCCAAACAGCAAATAATGAATATCTGAAACAGAACGGGAGTGACATTTTTATGCTGTGGGTGCTTCCATATGAATGGCTCACCACAGAGATGTTTACTCCAGCCTCCTGCAAAGTTAACGAATGACACTTTGTGTACTCCACTCTTGCCGAAGAATGGACGTCGGGCTAAAATTCCGGGTGGAGCGTCATTTAACCAGTCCATATTCAGCGTATTACTAATCCGTTATTTTTGGTCAGACCCAAACGAAGGTAACACTGAACTGACGGCATATAGGCTACTCAGATGATCAAAGGTATCAAATGTCAGTTTAAAAAGAAGCAAAGTTAGCGCCTATATCTCGGTGATTAGAAATTAACACATCTATCTCTATTTCCTGAGGCCTGGTCACTATTTGTTTGGACGAAAAGTGATTCGAATATGAGTCAGAAGTCCGTCGCCGTTTTTGATGTAGAATGATTCAGCTGTTCAGTCCATAAATTTCGTCTATGTAAAACCCTTCTCCATCAGTTCTTTACCGTCAGTGTTGAAACTGACGTGCTTCTAAGGGACAACAAGAGAGCCTTTAGTCGTTATTTTTAACCAGAAAGGTGAAACAATAATCCTGCATTGGTGTTTTAGTAGAGAATAATAGTAATAACAAAAAGTAAATGCTATATTGACATTCGTTAACAAATTTTAGTTTGTCTCTAATCAGCTTTCTCGTGCTTAGTCAAGTTCAGGTGACAGTCACGAGACTGATGGACTACTATACTACGTATATTAGTTACGAATGTGTACACTCTTAAGTGGATGTTAACCGCAGATGGCAAAGAAAGTATGCCTGTTAAAAGTTTGGAAATAAATCGGTTTCACTCTTGCAGTTATCTAGCGTTCTGAAAAAACATGAAAAACCATTCAACATTGCATTCCCTCCTTATTTAGTTGACAGTAAGGAAGATTTTTTTCGTAGTTGATAGAAATTTAAGACAGAATGAAATGATAAACGATAAAATTATTTCGGATTTGAAATATCGAGATTAAATTTTTTTGCAGCCTATCGTGTGTGACAATGGAAAAAATCATTGTATTTTCTGAGGGAGAGTCGACTAAGGGCAAATACATTACATTAATGGAAGCGTCGATCTTTAACGAGAAACGTGGACTACATTCGTTACACAGCTCGATGTGCTAAGAGTCATATCAAAATCGGTATAATGAAACGTTTGTTTCGTAGTGTAAGCCTATGAAAATTTTAGAAAAAAGCTACTAAGTGATAGAGAGATCAGTAAAAGGTGATAACGAAATGCGTAAGAAAGTTTAATAAAATACAGCTGACATGACGGTGCAATACTTCTCTTGGTTTCCCAAGGCAAAACAGATTATCTGCGGGAACACATACAGTGTATCTTTACAGTTTGGGACTAAACGTCTGAATCTCTTTTCGTACAAAACTGAGTACAACATTGCCCTGTTATGTTTCTACTAGGTAGTTTCTTAATAGAGCAGACGGCCAACCTAGCTGCCGTTGTAAATGCATCTGTTTCTAGAGTACCAGTGTATCCAAATTTTCGCTAGCAGCAAGGCACACTATTTTACTGACAGAATTTCTTCTCTGCTCCAGAGAATTTTATCGCATATACAGTCAGGCTCGTTATTACGCTACAAAACGAGACATAGTGTATCTGCTGTCATTAGCTTTATAAAATGGAGTCGTTATACAAGACGAACGGCTCCAGTTGTCAGCCTCACATATTAAATAACGAGTAAAGTTATCAATTACAAGGATATGAAAACCGATATATCTATCGAGATATGGAAACAACTGTTTTTTTTCTATTATTTCAACTATACGCTTTTCTTGATGCCTTTGGAAACATCTCGAAAAGATGAGAACAGACTCTGATTTTTCAATATTTTTCACTCACATTGTTGAGAAGGGAGAAAACGCTAAACGTGAAGGGTGATGCTGCTGGCGCTGGACAATTTCGCTTGCTTTCCCATGTAGTCATCGAGTAACAGAGCGAAAACATATAATGGAATCCTACTCTTGGGAATGTAGCAACTCAAAGTTGCAATTAAATGGTACCCCACAGGAAAAAGACATTATTGGTGCTGCAGCCAATTAGATAAATATTAATTGGAATGAACGTCGGTTAGCCGCCAATTATAAGCTCGTAATGGCTTGCCACAAAGCACGCGCATTTCGTGAAGGTTCATCATCAGTAAAACAGCACTGCGGTGACAAAATATGTGTAGTAAACAAAAAGATATTTATTTCAAATGAATTCTGCTAAACAGAAACACATTTCAAGTTATGTTTCAATGTATTGTATCTTAAGAAGCTCGTCCCACAAAAGAACAAATGCACGTAATTTAATTTCAGTTATTAATAAATTAATAGTGTACACATCAGTGGAAGCCTTTAGAACACACAGAAATCATAGTTGAAAAACAAGATAATGTAAATATTACAGTAGCATTACGACTCCAGTGAGGTTTCCTCGTGTCCTGTCCGTACACTTCGAGTCTCTTGACCTCTCCTTTTTGAGGGTTTTTCTGAGAAGCCATGTGATCATTGGAAGACCGTGAGTTCTAAGTGCACTGATGAATAAGTTAGGAAAATGAGACACTTACTTAGCTGTTTCCGTTTCAGTTGAATGTACATCCTCTTGCTTGTAATGTTTGTCTCTACGACATATGCGCCTAGAAATAAATCTACCATATTCTACAAAAGTATTTAGGATCTTTTCCTTGGATGTAAGGAAAATACTGCAGCTGTTAATCATCTATCAAATATTTCCAGCCGGGAACCCCTCTGACGTCCGCCTAGCTTGCTAGGGTTTGGCTGAAAAGAACTGAGCTCTTCCTTGAACAAGTATCTAGACCTTAAACAGTCCATTTAAAATGGAAATAAAAGTTTATGTATCAGTAAATCTTTCTTTAAGCCTTTTAAATCTCAACGGAACTTCCGTAGTACTTTACAAATCCAGTTTATAGTTATTTCTTCGCAATGAAAAAGTGGTGTACAATCTAGAACTTTTTAAATGTGAAACCTATCAGTTCCTCATATTGTTACAAATCCTTCCCGTCAAGTCAAATTCGCAAGTTACTTAAACTGGAGGCGATACGTGGACTATATAAACGGAATTAGATGTGTGATAAAGAATTACGAATCCCAACTAATGAAATTTCTACACAGGGAGTATTATATTGTTTTATGTTTCGGAAGGTCTTCCTGGTAAAAAATTTTTCCATTTGGATAAATAGTGGCAGTTTCTAAAAATGCTTATCTCTCAGGTCAAGTAATTGTCGAAGACAAGTCTGCATGGACCTCATTCTATTCAGTTTTGACTATACAGTTATCCATAGCTTCGAATGAAAGTATTAAATAACAGCTTTAAGCTCGTTACGGGTCGTTATCCATTGGTTACGTGAAATGGTTGCTGATAATAATGTGGATATTACAACCATTTCACAATCTGAAAGAAAAGCAGTGCCATGGTTTAAGAAATTTTCCCAGTCGTTCGCAGAAACGTACCTCAATTTTAAACTGCTCTCTTGAATATTACAGACAGCTTTCGTAAGGACGTAGACAATTGTAGTGAAACTGCCTAGTTACTTTTCACTGTTCGTGATCAAAGCGATGCTATTAGTACAAAAATAATTTAATTGTGTAGAAGTTTCAAAAATACAGGATATTTCTTTCGTCGTTACTGCTCTCTATTAGGCATCTTTTCTTCTATTAGGAAGTCAAATGATACTTCATTTTCCTGTAATCTTCTGCAGTTGCAACTAGTACAACAGAGAAAAAAGTAAAAGGTTCAGGAAAAACGCAATGGGGAGGCTATTTCATTACGAATGTTAAGAGGATGAGAGATGGCATGTATCTACAAAGAGAAAAGCGTCGTTTAAGCTCAACAAGCTCAGTTTCTCGATACTATTAGACCAACGAAGAATTGAGGCTGTTTTGGTAATATCTTGTCTGTTTTTTGGTTGTGGTTTGAGATGTCTTATATTTTTCGAGAAGCGTAACAAAGGAATTTCCTCTGTTTGCACATCCACAGCGGACAGTAACGCAGTCAAATTCCACAGTGTTCCACATCCTCCTTTCAACATTAGTTTGCTATTCTCTGACGTTGGTAATACAACACATTATCTCTTAATATCGGTGTCTGGAGTAATTTAGAGTCTACTGCTGGACACCATACGTTTATAGTGGAGATATGTTAGATTTACAGTTTTCAAAATCAGTTTCCGCGGCCCATATGGAACAAATAATACACTGAAAAGCCAAAGAAACTGGTGCACCTGCCTAATATCGTGTAGGGCCCCAGCGAGCACGCAGAAGTTCCGCAACAAAACGTTGCATAGACTCGACTGATATAAGTTTTCCTTTATTGTTTGATTTTGGTTCATATTATTTTATGCTTTATATCTTTATGATTTGGTTAAGATACCTATATTTTTAGTTCATTTATGGCTTCCTGCTGGAGGGAACTGACACTACGAATCCTGCAGGGCTGTTCATAAATCCGTACAAGATTTCTTCTGAACAGCACGTTGCAAGGAATCCCAGATATGCTCAGCAATGTCCATCTCTGGGGAGTTTGGTGGCCAGCGGAAGTATTTAAACTGAGAAAAATGTTCCAGGAGTCACTCTGTAGCCATTTGGACGTCTGTGGTGTCACATTGTCCTGCTGGAATTGGCCATGTCCGACGAAAAGCACAACTGAGACGAATGGATGCAGGTGATCAGACAGGATGCTTACGTACATGTCACCTGTGAGAGTCGTATCTAGACGTATCAGGGGTCCCACATCACTCGAACTACGCACGCCCCACACCATTACAGAGCCTCCACCGGCTTGAACAGTCCCCTACGGACGTGCAGGGTCCATGGATTCATGAAGTTGTCTCCATACCCGTACACACCCATCCACTCGATACAATTTGAGACGAGACTCGTCCGAGCAGGCAACATACTTCCAGTTATCATCAGTCCAATGTCAGTGTTGACGGGCCCAGCCGAGGAGTAAAGCTTTGTGTCATGCAGTCATTAAGGGGTTCACAAGCCCATTCCATGATAATGCGTTTAATGGTTAGCATGCTGACACCTATAGATAGCCCAACACTGAAATTTGCAGCAATTTCCGGAAGGGTTGTAGCTCCGTCACGTTGAACGATTCTCTTCAGTCGTCCTTCATCCTGTTCTTGCAGGATCTTTTCCCGGCCGCAGTTATGTCAGAAATTTGATGTTTTACCGGATTCCTGATAGTCACGGTACAGGAAAATCCCACTTCATCGCTAACTTGGAGATGCTGTGTCCCAACGCTCGAGCACCGACTGACTATAACACCACGTTCAAACTCACTTAAATCTTGATAACGTGCCATTATAGCAGCAGAAACCGTTCTAAAAACGGCGGCAGACACTATTTGTTTATATAGGAGTTTCAGACAGCAGCACCGTATTCTGCCTGTTTACATATCTCTGTAATTGAAAACGCATGCCTATACCAGTTTCTCTTCAGTTTATGTCCCGTATTATTATCACACCTAGTGATACGCCGATGTGGTAAAACGCTGGATTTGTATTCGATAGGATAGTGGCTTGTAACATCCCCTCACTTGCCGACCTTAATGACAGTGAAAAATGAAACCGCGTGTACCTAATGGGAGTTTTGGAAAAGCAATCGTCACCGAAGTTAACCTGTCGGTAAAGAGGGAGGAAAGGGTTACATCTAAATGAAAGGAAATGTGCTAATGAAACTGGTGGAAATTAATTTTGAAAAGGGGTAAAGTTAATAAAGAAAGTAAATGTGCAGCCGTTACGTTAACAATTAACTAGCGGTAATTAGGTATTTGAGATTTGGGGGAAATCACGGTCGCCAGTCCTAAGGACAATTACTATAGTAACTGAAAAAGAAAGGTTATTACACATATAATTAGCACTAGAAGCGTGGCAACTGAAGGTTGACACGCGTAGTGTGAAAACTGAAAGTTTGTCAGAAGTAATAAATTTCGCTACACCCTGACTTAATTTAGCAAAAGAATTAATAAAACCGGAAAATCGAAAGTTAATTTAGTGACTGAAGTTAATAGTGAGCTTTCTTTCTGAAGCACATCAAAATTCAGTAAAATACGGTTAGTCTTGGACTACCTCAACAATCATTTCAAAAGCTACTTGAATCTACGCAATTTAGAAATAAGAGATTTAACTTTGAACTTGAATTAAATGATTCTGAACAATTAACAATAGAAAAATTTAGTATGTACCAAGCACAGCTGCAGTCACAGGTAAGCTAAAATATGGTAACAAAACTCGCACTCTTAATTTGTGCTTATGTAATCTGAATATTGTAGCCAGCTGACTTTGAAATTAAAGCAGTGAAATCGAATGGTATAATTTTAATGCTGGCGTTTGAATTTCAACGACACTCGGGTTCATTTCCGAAAAGGAAGGGACCCTGCTTGGTAATGCAATTGGGACAATGAGCAACAAAGGTTCATGCTAAGTTGCTGTAATTATAGTTACGAAAATGGTACAGTATGGAAAGCTGAGGTCTGCCATACAGTTCTAAAACTTTACTTGCTTCCAGTCTTCCTTGTTGGTGGATTGAAGGTTTGAAGCCGTCGATCGACGAGGTGGCGACAGTCACTCATTGTCGGCCGTCGCCGTTGCAGAAGCTGGATGTTGGCGCGCCTTCTTCTCGACACGGTCACCAGGCGAAACGGGCTCTTGATGTGCGCTAGGTAATGCTTCCCGTCTGCGACACCATGTCAGAAACTATCATCGCAAGTCGAGCGCAATTACACGCTGCCAAACCCCGAAAGCGCGGCAACTCGTGGGAGCGTCACACAACACACCTGCTCCACTCGCTACTCCAACCAGACTCCTTCTCTCAGCCCGCGCTCCACGCGGCAGAGTTAACACTACCAAAGATCCTACACACTTTGATTCTTCACACGACCTATCGACGTAATCGTTCGATAGCAGTTTTTCCTAGGCAAGACCCAGCGTAAAAATACAAATAATATTTACGAAACAAACCAATTATACATCGACATAAATGCATAAATATACAAATAGTAAAACAATTACAATATACAAAGAGACAGAAATGTCATATCTTGAAGTAACAAAGCAAGGAAAAAAAATAGTACAATAGATGGAAATAGGAGGATATGCATTTCCGGCGTTACACGTGCCCCACATTGTCTGAGGATGTTCGTGTAACGTAAACAGACTCAGAAAATGTCCCAAAAAAGAAACAGCGGAAATGCATATGCTCAAAACATCAAAAAAATTTAGAATTCGTCTAATTAACCATAACCCAATTTTTTAGACAATAATAATTGAGTGGAGACACTCCTAATCTTATTCCACTCTGTCATCTTGCACAAAATAAAACAGGTTGACAACATATCAAAATTCATAGAAAACATAGAAAATGGTTTAGCTATTCCAAAATCATTAAAATTCGTAACACTATAAGAAATGGAATACTATTTGCAAAATTGATCAGAGTACATGGTCATAAAAAACAGGTATATCAAAATACGCAAACTAATAATTAATTACATAGAATACACAATTTTATGTAACCTTTTCATAATTAATATTCTCGTCATGTCCAATTAACGCTAAACAAGAAAATAATATACAGCAGATAAAATAAAACATAAATATTGACAGTAGAATTCTCTCAGCTGTCCAGGAAGAAAAACAGTTCCGCCTTCCGTACCCGCAAGCACAAAGAATGCCGACAGCGGCACAAGAGCCGACAGCGGCACAGAGCCGACAGCGGCTTCGCCCCGCAAGTATTGTTGCGCCCGCCTGTGCGGCACGCTTGATCTCACCTGCCTGTGTGACGGCATTTCCAGAACGTCCGTTTCACTGAATTCTTTAGGAAAAACTCACTCCCGAGTAATCTCAAGGAGTCCCTTAATACTATCACAGGGGATAACTCAACACTGTCCATCATCACACGCATGTACTAGCCTGAAACTTAAAACAGCGTCAAGTACATCGGCAATGACTAATAGAAACACACATTCATGAAATATTACAGAAAGTTACAAAATCATATTTACATTGCTTAATCTACTGTGACTCAGCTGAAAACTTAAACTAGCAGCTTGGATTTTTCAAATGATTACTAATCAGTTACTCTTAAATCATTTAGTCAAAATTAATTACTTATTAATTACAACTTCTTTAATGACCTCTAGGTCAGGCAAAAGCATCGTAACATGGCACATCCTTAAATCTTACACTCTATATTTACATACTGTACAAATTACCCATTGTGTGGTATTAATCGATCCTAGGTTGGTACAATTTCAAGTCTACAATATTCCGTACACCTAATCGTTTTCCAGAGCTTGGATACTCTAAGCAATAAGCATTTGTGTGAGGTATACCAATGACTTTATATGGTCCATTATAAACAAACTTAAATTTAGAGATTTCATTGTCTATCTCGCTCGATTTCTCATGAGCTTTTACAAGTACTAAGTCTCCGATTGCAAACTTAGCAAAACGCGTTTTAGCGTCATGACGACGTATGCGAGCATCAGCTTTTAGCTTCATTACTTCTCGCAAACGATCTTTTTTCACACCAATACTAATGTCAATCCGTGGAGGGAATTTGATTATCTCTTCCACTAAACTTTTACTTCTGTCATCCAACAGGATTTCCTCTGGAGAAAATCCCGTCGATTCATGTCTCAAGGTGTTCATAATTCTCTCAAATACTGCTACATATTTGCCCCATGCCCTATGATTGTAATGGCAATAGGTACGGCAAAGTCGGCCTAGCTCGCGCATATACCTCTCAGCGGGATTCCCAGCCGGACAGTAAGCTGAAATATGGATCACCTCGACCCCATTACTTTCCATGCCTTCATTCCGCAACTTAGAAGTAAATTGTGCCCCATTATCTGATAGAATCGCCTTGGGCTTGCCAATATGAACAAAATAATCGTTCACAAGCTTGCTATAGACCGCTTTGGCTGTAGCTTTCCTAATCGGGTATAGCTTGATGAACTTGGAAAAAGCTTCTAGCACTACTAAAATGTAGGCAAAGTTTCCTGATGACTTGGGCAAAGGTCCGTACAAGTCCACGCACAGTAACTCAAAGGTGTCGTTAGGCCTTATACTTTGCATAGGACCACGACTCGTACAGTTGGTGACCTTCACCTTCTGACATAAATCGCAAGTTTTCACTCTGTCAGTAACGCGTTTTAACATGTTGTTAAAATGCACTACTTCACTCAGCTTTTCCGTACATTTCTTTGGTCCACAGTGACCATACGCCAAATGGTAGTAGTCTATT
Source organism: Schistocerca cancellata (assembly GCF_023864275.1). Taxonomy (NCBI): domain Eukaryota; kingdom Metazoa; phylum Arthropoda; class Insecta; order Orthoptera; family Acrididae; genus Schistocerca; species Schistocerca cancellata. Next base: position 649,873,146 of record NC_064626.1, on the reverse strand, counting down.
ATTTCCGTGACGTATTTGGTGGGCCAGCATACCCGCCAAATATTACTATCTTCACCCTTACATATGTACAAGATATGATCGTATATCTTGTAATACTTTCTTAATTTCTCTCCTTCTGGACTCCTTTCGTCATATCGGGTTTTCACCATATTTAAACAACCGTCCTCGTTCTGATGACGACGTAGATTCTTACAGATGTTCACTTCTAATTTACGTCCCTCAACTTCTTTAAAATAGTATAATTTGACCACTCCATCTGACTCATCTTTCAATACATCTTGATTAGACTCGGGCAACCGCGACAGCGCATCCGCTACGCAATTGTCGGTCCCTTTTACGTAACAGATGTCATAGTTAAATTGCTGTAAATACAGCGACCACCTAGTCAGTCTTTCGTGAAGTAGTTTACAATCCTTCAGGTAAGTGAGCGCCTTATGGTCCGTATGAATAATCACCTTACAGTCCCATAGGTAACCCTTGAACTTCTTGAATCCCCACACGATAGCGAGACACTCTTTCTCAGAGATCGTGTAGTTTCGCTCACTTTTTGATAAAGTTCGACTCGCGAACGCTATCGTCCGGTGTTCCTTATCCTCTCCTTCACCAACTTCTTGGAACAGTTCTACCCCCACCCCGTAATTCGACGAATCCGTTCCCAGATGGAAGGGTAGCGATAAATCAGGATGAAATAGTATGTTAGATCTTAACAACTCGTCTTTTAATCTCTCAAAAGCGGCCTGACACTCGTCAGTCCATACAAACGGAACATTTTTGCGTAAGAGGTTATTCAAATTTTCATCATTAAACACTTGTCCTTTTACAAATTTACGGTAAAATCCTGTGAGCCCTAGAAAACTTTTTAACTGTTTCCTAGACTTGGGTGGAGGACAATTCCGTATTGCCTCTAGTTTCTCTGGGTCTTTCGTAATACCAGCAGTGGTAATTACATGCCCTAAAAATTTCAGCTCCTGCTTCACAAATTCGCATTTCTTTAGCTTTAGAGTCATTCCGCCACGGCGCAATGCTCTAATAACTTCATCCAACAGGTTACAATGGTCATGCCAAGTGGCATTGGCCAACAATAGGTCGTCAACATATACAGTTAATCTTGAACTCAAAGCTGCTCCTAGCACTTTATCTAGGGCCCTGATGAATACGGACACAGATATATTAAGTCCAAACGGCAGTACTCTATACTGATAACACCTGCCCGCAAACAAGAAGGCGGTGTATGGCCTAGATTCTTCTTCGAGTTCTATTTGCCAGTAACTAGCTGTCAGATCGAGGCTAGTCATGAACTTAACGTCATGAAAACGTTGCAAAACCTCCTCCATACTCTCTGGTCTGTCTGTTTCACGTTGAACGACCCTATTCAACGTGCGTGCGTCAATCACAATACGCACACTACCATCCCATTTTGCTACAATGACCAAACCGTTATTGTATGGACTCTTACTTTTTTCAATCACTCCCCATTCGATCATCTTATCTATCTCTCGTTGCACTGCTTCCTTTTTGGACAGCGGTATAGCATACGGTCTCACGAAGAATGGTTCGTGCGGAATTACATGCAACTTGCATTTATATCCTTCCACAAGTCCCGGTTTGTCTGAAAACACACTCTTATTTCTCATTATTACTTCATACAGGCCTCGTCTTTGTTCGTGTGTTACGTTTGACACACCGTCTACAATACTTTCCAATTCACTTTCTACACTATTGTCAATTCCGAGATTCCTCACATTACAGTAGTTCAAATTCATACCTACGTCAATAGCATCCGGCTAGTTAACAATGTGTATAGGCTGGTATTGCCTATGCACACCGTCTCCTGCCTCGTCAAAACTAACTACTATTGTTTTATTTTGTGACGTACATGTCAAAGTTTTACTTTCGCCATTAATCACTGCACGGTACTTTAATAGCCAATCTAACCCGATAATTACTTCCGTAGTCAAGTCTGGCACGACGACAAACTCTTGTTCAAATCGTGCCCCACATATCTCGAAGTTGACAAAAATCTGTTTTGTGACCGGTTTACTGGCCTTCCCAGTAGCACCGATAATTTTCACTCCTGTTACTGGCATAACTACGATGCCAGGTCTGTCTTTCAGTAACTCAAATATTTTCCCAGATACAGCACTCAATTCTGCACCGGTGTCAATCAACACGTTTAGTTGTAGGTCATGTATATTAACAGACACTGCTATCTGTCTACACTTGTCCTCGACTGTTTCTTTATTTTCCCACAGTAAATCCTCGTCTATATCCAGGTCATTCCAGAAAAAACCATCCGGCTTTGATCCTAAATCCGGCTTATCTGGCGGCTTTTTCAGCCTCTGTTCACATACAGTTTTAATTTCAACACGTTTGTCCTGAGGCTGTAGCTTCGCCTCCAATACCGACACCTTTTCCAGTAACTCGTCAACTGGTGAGTGTTGCTTTGCTATCAATTCATTAATCGTCACCTTCGTTGATTCCACTTTGGTCAGATTAATCTCATCCGCCAATCTACCTGGAGGAATGTGTCCAGTAGTTTCTGCAATTACTTCCGCTAGATCTGCGCAACCCACACTGCTATCGTCTGACCGTATAATGTCAGCTCTAACCTCATACACGTTGTAATCTATGTGCTTTTCTACCAATCGTGTCCGGCTATCACTAAAATTTTCGCAATCTTTCTCCTTAATACTCTCGCAATGTTTAAACTGGAGGTTTGCGTCGGATGGGTCGGTTACTTCTACCACTGAAACTTTCGGTAAGGTCTGCCGGTTAGGGCCAGAACTTTCCGTTACTACTTCAACATCTAACTCCTGCGGGACGAAACACGACGAATCTTGCTCGTGCTCCCCCTTAACATCAACTATTTCTAGTAAAGTCTGCCGATTAGGGCCAGAACTTTCTATCATTTCACAAACACTATCTTCCTGCGGGACGAGACGCGGAAAATCCTGCACGCGCTCCCCATAAACGCTTCTCCCATACAGACCCCTATAATCTCTTAGTTCGTCGTATAAGCGACCGAACTGCCTTAACCAGACCTCATCCCTCTCTGCATCCCCTCGCTCGATGACGGACGTTTTATCCGACATCTGATCTTCTCTCAACACTTGTGAATCATTATTAAACTCAATCTCCAGTTCCGCTGTGGGTATTACAGCTGCCACTTTATGATCGATTTCCGGAACACTACTTAAATTGTTCTCACTGACAGCGAATGTATTTTCTACTGCCGTGTATACAGCTGATCTACTACTTGTGGGCGCACTCTTTTCTCTTAACACTGGCACACTCTCCCGCCGTTGATTATTCCATACGGAATTTTCATAACGGCGACACCTGGGTTTTCTCTTGTTATTGGGCCGCCAAAATTTCTCCACGCCCGCTCGGCCCCTCACCGGCGCGGCTAATGGTTTCCCTGTCTCGTCCCAGCAGATACGCTCCCCGGATGCTGCTGAGGCGGCTGATCACACCCTCTGGCGTTATTACTATTCTGTGAAGCCCGTATCACGTTAGTATGATACTGGTTTCTGTCATTCCTGTTATTATTTGCATTGTACCGATTGTTATTACGGTCCGAACCATTATTGTTATTGCTGCGGTATGCATTATTCCCATGGTTATCATTGTTGTGGTTGCTGTGGTACTCGTTGTTGTTACCACGTCCTCTACCACTGTCGCGATTATTGCGCCAATTGTCCTCGTCCTCAACTCTTTCCAGGAAATCATTCACTGTCCTATAATTGCTTCCTACGTAGCGTTTTGTATCATCTGGAAGCTTCTTGTAGAGTTCCCAGACTATTTCGGATTCCGTGCGGCGATCACGCAAATATACCAACTTGCGGATCCAGCCCTCACAAAACTCCTTCATCGAGCCGCGCGAATTCGCATCGAAAGGCCTCGATACGACAAATTCGCGCCAGACACTTTGCTGTTTTTGCTCTGACCAGTATTCAGCCAGAAACAAATTTTTAAACTCGTTAAAAGTCAGGTTCGTAATGTTGAGGTTTAAGCCCCAACGCTTGGCATCACCAGCCAGCACATCAATAACAGCATTAATTTTTCTCTCATTAGTCCATGATCTGGGTAAAACTCTTTCACAATTTTTAATGAGACCCGTCGCGTGTGTACCGCCTTTTTTCAAGGGGTCGAACCGCTCCTCTTTCGTCAACAATTCCGAACTATGTGCACAGATTGGCACATAGCTCTGATTTTCGTCAAGTTTCTTTTCTAATTCCGACACTCTCGTAATTACTTGGCAAGTGGTTGTCGCAAGCGTTTCCACGTTTCCGCAAGCGTTGGTGGATTGAAGGTTTGAAGCCGTCGATCGAGGAGGTGGCGACAGTCACTCATTGTCGGCCGTCGCCGTTGCAGAAGCTGGATGTTGGCGCGCCTTCTTCTCGACACGGTCACCAGGCGAAACGGGCTCTTGATGTGCGCTAGCTAATGCTTCCCATCCGCGACACCATGTCAGAAACTATCATCGCAAGTCGAGCGCAATTACACGCTGCCAAACCCCGAAAGCGCGGCAACTCGCGGGAGCGTCACACAACACACCTGCTCCACTCGCTACTCCAGCCAGACTCCTTCTCTCAGCCCGCGCTCCACGCGGCAGAGTTAACACTACCAAAGATCCTACACACTTTGATTCTTCACACGACCTATCGACGTAATCGTTCGATAGCAGTTTTCCCTAGGCAAGACCCAGCGTAAAAATACAAATAATATTTACGAAACAAACCAATTATACATCGACATAAATGCATAAATATACAAATAGTAAAACAATTACAATATACAAAGAGACAGAAATGTCATATCTTGAAGTAACAAAGCAAGGAAAAAAAATAGTACAATAGATGGAAATAGGAGGATATGCATTTCCGGCGTTACAGGCTCATCTGATGTTGAAGGTTTTTAGTAATTTCTCGTAGTCGTATAAGGTAAACTATAGACTGGTTCCTCCGTTAGAACTCGATGTATTGCCTTCTGTTACATACCTCAAACGTAGTTTGTGCTCAAACGACCTCGTGGTTGACAGGACGTTAAGCCCTGAACTCTCTTCCTCTCTTCGTATTATTCTCACGTCTATTCTCTTCCCATATTCGCATAATTTTATAGATTAGTGTAAGGTCACAAACTAGTGTTATTATTACTGTTAGCGAAACTTTTACCGCATCTATACATCCATACCTATCTACGTCAAACAATCATTATTTTTGCTACTGTTATTAGAAACCACTTACCCCACACATACACAAAAGCGAGAAAAACTACTTGCCTCGATTTACCAGTAGGTGATTGTGTGGCTCGATGAGCACAGAACCAACGCAGATGAGTCGACCACTCAGTAAATCAACAAAAGCTCCAGCCAAATCATCAGTTTGGCGTACACACCCTTTATCTTTCTATGATATATAATATTCTTATGAATTGTACACAGGCCAGTGATGGAAGCGATAACTATGTAAACAAAGTTCAGTACGACCACATAACATTTATTAATTACTAGCTGACAAACTCGGCATTGTTCGAGTCTTCATTTTGCCATTTTTCCGTTAGTAACGGAAACAATTAAATGAACTGTTTTGTATCGAAATATTGAAAAAAATTCATTTCCATGTATTCGGGAATACACTTTTTAAATTCTGGAGCAGTCTTAGAAGGAAAAATACATAAAGCACAAATGTATAAGTATGGTAAAGAAATTAAGAAACGTGATCCTGGACAGTTTCTGCGCTATGGGCTCAGCTTTTTTGCGTTAACACAACGCGATTTTGTAAACATCAGTATGACAATGCCTCTTCGCAGCTCTGTAGACGGCTACTGGTTGCACTTATCGGCTGAAAGCTGTCAGAAGCGACGCCCGTGTCAGAGAATCCCTTTCGATTGGACTGTAGTAGTGTCTTAGTACGAGGGTGAGTCAATTGAAAACCTTAAATTATTAATAACAGATCGATATTTCCCGCCGTTATCCTGTAAGTTGGTAAGCGTGCTACAAACAGCGTGCAGAATGGCCTGCAGGTGAAAGCAGAGTGCAGATGCACACATACCGTCGCAGTATGAGTATAAAGATGGCCACTTCACTTGCGACATGCACCAGGGAAGAACAGCGTTCTGTTATTCGGTTTTTGCGTAGTGAAGGTGTGAAACCTATTGAAATTCATCGACGAATGAAGGTTCAGTACGGTGATGCATGTTTGCCACAGCAGCAAGTCTACGAATGAAGTAGGAAGTTCGCAAATGGTGTGACTTCAGTGGAAGATGCTCCTCGTCCAGGTCAGGCACAACGAGTTGTGACTCCACAGAACATTGCAGCAGTTGAAGCCATAGTGAAGGAAAACCGCCGAGGGACACTGAATGACATTGCAGCACGTTTACAGATTAGTCATGGGTCAGCACACTACAATGTGCATGATGTGCTCCAGTTTCACAAAGTGTCTGCAAGATGGGTGCCACGGCAGCTGACTCCTGAAACGAGAGAACGACGTGTTGATGCTTGTGAAGAACTTCTTCGGCGCTTTGAACGAGAAGGTGATGGCTTCCTTGCAAGAATCGTTATTGGGGACGAAACCTGGGTTCACTTCCACCAACCGAAAACGAAGAGAGCGAGCAAGGAATGGCGCCATTTCTCATCACCAAAACCAAAGAAGTTTCGAACAGAACCATCAGCAGGGAAGGTTATGCTGACTCTCTTTAGGGACGAAAAAGGCTTCATTTTGGATCATTACATGACTAGAGGGACCACTGTCACCAGTGCATCATGCACAGATATCCTAAAAAATCATCTGCGTCCTCCAATCAAATCAAAGCGACGTGGATTGCTGTCAGCAGGTGTCCTTTTGCAACATGACAATGCAAGGCCCCACACTGCCCGTACAACAGTTGTAACAATCACAGACCGGCATTTTGAGTGTCTTCTTCATCCACCATAATCACCAGACCTTGCCCCAAGTTATTTCCATATGTCTGGACCACTCAAAGACGCAATGGGAGGAAAGAAATTCCGTTCTGATGAAGAGGTACGCCATGCGGTGTATGAGTGGTTGCGCAGACTACCAAAAGAATTTTTTTCTGAAGGATTTTATGCACTTTGTAAGCGCTGGAGGACTTGCATTTAGCGTGGGGGAAATTATGTTGAAAAGTGATACAGCTTTGTGCGACTTTGCACAATAAATAATATTCAAAAAATTATTTAAGGTTTTTATTTGACTCACCCTCGTAGTAAAGAATAAATGTATTAAAACTTATGCACCATGTGGGAGCTTTTGACGCATCACAGTTTTAATGACGTCATACCTCTTCAACTATGTGCCGTACAGTGACGTATTTGTGTAGATACATGCAGCGACATATGTAGAAAATTTCTGCAAAATGTGTTGTGAATAGAGTTAGTAGCAAAGGAATTATAAATTTAAACATCATGTATAACGACGCAGTTCTTCACCATCTCATTGCGTATGACATCATATCTCCAGAGCTATGTTAGTTAGGTGGTTCTTACTCCCATTTTGATCGTTACGTGGTAGTAAAATATATTTGTATCGAGTTTGATTGATATCGCTCTAGCGGCTTCGGAGGAGATGTGGAACACACACACACACACACACACACACACACACACACACACACTCACACTCATACGTATCTGTTTTGTGGTTTACGAAACAAAAACAAATACTTATATTCCAACCATATCGACTGAGCCGAAAGTTGACGCTAAATACAATGAATAATAACGTTCACTCCTTGGAAATGAGTATTGCTCCGCAGCTTACAGGTAGTCAGTTACATATTATGCTGTTGACTACCTACTTAACTACTACACATTATGAACACACTTCTCACTTGGAAAATAAATCACAATGCAATTTGATCAAGCTGGAAGGTTGCATTTCGAATCCCTGCAAAGTTCTCAGGCATGAGGCAGTTAAATTCCTTCTACCTGCAGATTTAAAATACATAACACTAATAACACATTCCAAGCTTGGAGGTAAACAGCAATGCTGGTGAACAAACGTCAAATAACACTTCATGAAATAACTAACATGTGTAGCATCGCATAAACTTTCAAAACCACGAGACGAAGACACATAAGCTTAAAGCAAATGTAAACAACCAAATTATTGCTTAAAATAAGTACCTATAAGAGCTTTATTAATACTTCCTGCCCACTCCTCTAGTCAAAAATTTTGAGTAACTTTCATAAAGAGAGTGCATCATACAAATCCTTACAAATCGGTAATGTACCATTCACACACAGTATCAAGTCCCATATACTGCATGTGCTAACGCATACCACGGGCAGAGAATAGAAACTTTCGAAATGTGGTGCTACAGAAGAACGCTGAAGATTAGATGGGTCGCTCACGTAACTAATGAGGAGGTACTGAGTAGGACTGTGCAGACAAGGGATTTGAGAAACAAGGAATTTGTGGCACAGCTCGACCAAAAGAAGAGATCGGTTGGTTGCACCAAGTCATGTTGTAGCGCTGTTAAGTTAAAATTGTAGGAAAATGAGAAGATAACATGCAGTGAAAAAACACATAGTGTGTTTTAAGGGAGCCCATGTTTTATTACGGAGTGTATATCTTGCCATAGCACTCTGTTCAAAGAAAATTACATCTGCGCTCTCTGATTACCGTCAAACGTATTACGTGCTAGTACAGTGATACAATAGCCCCTAATCACTCTTTATAGTAATAACTTCGTCCTTGACCACATTTCAGTCAAAGCTTATTATGGCCAGCGACTTCGGCTGTCACACTCGTGCCCGGTAACGACATGTTTAATAACGTAATTTTCCATAACAAAGGGCTTTTGCTATCACCATCGCGACAGGTTACTTTCTCCGTCGGACTTATATTCTCTTTAATATACAGATCTACTGTGTTCGAATAAATTTTCAACACTTTAACTTCAAGGCAAGAAGAAAATCATTGTCTACATGAGATTTCCTAATTTGAATTGAAACATACGCTGAAGAGTCAAAGATGTACATCTGCGTAATATCGCGTAGGGCCCCCGCTAGCAGGCAGAGGTGCCGCAACACGACGTGGCATGATCTCGACTAATTTCTGAAGTAGTGCTGGAGGAAATTGTTACCACGAGCCTTGCAGGGCTATCTAAAATCCGTAAGAGCACGAGAGGGTGGAGATCTCTTCTGAACACCACGTTGCAAGGCATGCCAGATACGCTCAATAATGTTCATTATGCGGGTAGCGGTAGTGTTTAAGCTCAGAAAAGTGTTCTTGTAGCCATTCTGTAGCAATTTCGGACGTGTAGGGTGTCGCATTGATCTGCTGGAATTGCCCAACCGGACAATGGACATAAATGGATGCGGTTGATCATGCAGGGTGCTTACGTGCGTGTCACCTGTCACAGTTGTATCTAGATATACGAGGGGTCCCTTATCGCTCCAGCTGCACACGCCCCAACTATTACAGAGTCTCCACTAGTTTCAACAGTTTCCTACTGACATGCAGCGTCCATGGATTCATGATATTGTCTCCATACTAGAACAAGTTCATCCGCTCGATGCAATTTGAAACGAGACTCGAACGATGAGACAACATGTTTCCAGTCATCAACAGTATTGACAGGCCCAGAAAAGGCGTAACGCTTTGTGTCGTGCAGTCATCAAGAGTACACGAGTGGGCTCTCGGCTCCGAAAGCCCATATCGATGATTTTTCGTTGAGTGGTTCGCACGCTTACACTTGTTGAAGACTGAGCACCGAAATCTGCAGAAGAGTTGCTCTTCTGTCACGTTGAATGACACTCTTCAGTCGTCTTGGTTCCGTTCTGGCACGTTCTTATTTCGGAAGCAGCGATGTCGGAGAGTTAACGTTTTATCGGATTCCTGAAGTTCACGGTACACTCGTGGAATGGTCGTACGGGAGAATCCCACTTCATCGCTACCTCGGACATGCTGTGCCCCGTCGCTCGAGCGCCGAATACAACACCACGTTCAGACTCACTTAAATCTTGATAACCTACCATTGCAGCAACAGTAACCAATCTAACAACTGCACCAGAAATTTGTTGTCTTTATAGATAGCCGGGGTGGCCGAGTGGTTTTAGGTGCTACAGTCTGGAACCGCGCGACCGCTACGGTCGCAGGTTCGAATCCTGCCTCGGGCATGGCTGTGTGTGATGTCCTTAGGTTAGTTAGGTTTAAGTAGTTCTAAGTTCTAGGGGACTGATGACCTTAGAAGTTAAGTCCCATAGTGCTCAGAGCCATTTGAACTTGTTGCCTTGTGTAGGCGTTGCCGAGCGCAGCGCCCTATTCTGCCTGTTTACATATCCGTGTACTTGATTACTCATGCTATACCAGTTACTTTGGTGCTTCAGTATACACGTATGTAATACATAACTGGGCAAGATCGTTATCAAAAATCTCAAAAAGTCCCTGAACGATTTGCTTCAGATTTCTACGTTCAGCTGAAACGATGAAGACAATTAATGGAAAACTAAATTTCAAACAAACGAAATGTATCGTGGTAAACTGATTGTAATACCTGTTGCGACAAAGAGAGGTGGCCCAGTGGTTAGCACACTGGGCTCTCGTTCGGGACGACGTCAGCTCAAACCCGCCTCCGGCCATCCTGATTTAGGTTTTACCTTACTACCCTAAATCCCGGGAAGGTTCCTTTGAAAGGGCACGGACGGTTTCCTTTCATATTCTTCCCTAATCCGATCGGACCGATGACCTTCCTGTCTGGTCCCCTTTCCCAAACCAACCAAGCAATCCAAATCGCAGTTGCAGTACCCGTCTTGGAGATAATACCATCAGGCGTCAGTGGATCGCAGGACGAGCGAAAGATCGAGAATTTGACAGGAACGGGATTACAATCGCTTATTTACTGACTAGTAGCGGTTGCCGTATGTGTCGTATAGCCACGAAAATATTTCAGTGCTTGTTTCCCTGTTATTTTTATTATTAAAATACACACCACCATACAAACGCTATCGCAGGTCGCGTTTGTAGTACCAACAACAGTGACTAGATTCCTGGCTGATCAACATACAGAACAGAGTTCGAGAGTTCAAGAAATGTGACCTAAACTGTTGTAATAGTTCGAGTCGCGCTCAAACACAGCCCTACTTGAAAAAGTGAAAACGATGTGTAACAACAGAAGACGAATTCTCCAAAAACTCAATGAGAAACTTATCGTAATATGTAAGAACAGAAGGCGAACTTGCATTCGCTTTGTGTATCGACAAAGCACAGGGCCAATCACTTTGTGTGGCAGATGTTAAACATCCCGGGAAACGCCGGGCACTGCAGCTAGTTAATATTATTTTTCAGCAACTGATGAAAGCGAATACCGATACCACCATCCAATGCAGGCCCGCTGCCAGACTGAAAATATCAGCAATCGATACAGATTCCCTGCCAACATAAGGGGAGCGCCTGTCTCGAAGATTTAGCCAACCATAGAAAAGGAAAATTACGGCTGCTGTGTATAGTGGAGCCTTGCGTAGCCAATAGGAAGCGAGGGCGTTGTTTCTATGTAGGTGACGCCATCCTACGTCAGGAAAATGACACGCTGAAATTTGCACGTCTCCTTCAGCCTAGAATAAAGTTTTTGTGACATGTTACACCAAATTATCAATATTTAATACTCATTTTAATATAAGTGTTACACTTTCCGATAGCTAAAATGTGCCGTGGAAAAAGTGGTAATTTTTTTTATTTTTTATTCTGAGTCATCAGTCTTCTGACTGGTTTTATGCGGCCCGCCAAGAATTCCTCTCCGGTGCCAACCTCTTCATCTCAGAGTAGCACTTGCAACCTACGTGCTCAATTATTTGCTGGATGTATTCCAATCTCTGTCCTCTTCTACAATTTTTGTCTCTACAGCTGCCTCTAGTAGCACGGAATTCATTCACTGATGTCTTAACAGGCGTCTTGCTATCCTTTCCCTTCTCCTTATCAGTGTCTTCCACATATTGCTTTCCTCTCCGATGATGCGCAGAACCTCTTCGTTCCTTACGTTATCAGTCCACCCAGTTTTCAACATTCGTTTGTAAATCCACATCTCAAATGCTTCCGTTCTGTTCTGCTCCTGTTTTCCCACGACCATGTTTCACTACCATATACAATGCTGTCTTTAGACGTACATTCTCAGAATATAAGGCCAATGCTTGACACGGGCACACTTCTCTTGGGCAGGAAAGCCCTTTCGCCAGTGCTGGTCTGCTTTTCATGCCCTTCTTGCTCCGTCCGTCATTTGTTATTTTGCTGCCTAGGTGGTAGAATTCCTTAACTTCATCTACTTCATGACCATCAATCCTGATAAGTTTCTCGCTGTTCTCATTTCTTCTACTTCTCATTACTATCGTCTTTCTTCGATTTACTCTCTATCCATATTCTGTACTCATTAGACTGTTCGTTCCATTAGCAGATCATGTTATTCTTCTTCAATGGCATCAGCGAATCGAACCATTGATGTCTTTTCACCTTCAACTTTTACCTTCTTTTCATTTCCATCATTGCTTGTTCGATGTTCAGATTGAGCAGTAGAGACCAAAGACTACATCCCTGTCTTACATCCCTTTTAATTCGAGCACTTCGTTTTTGGTCGTCCACTGTTATTATTCCTCTTGGTTGTTGTACGTATTGTGTGTCTCTCACAATAGCTATTTTTCTCAGAATTTCGAACATGTTGCACCATCTTAAATTGTCACCCGCTTTTTCCAGGTCGAGGTATCCTAAGAACATGTGATGATTTTTCTTTAGTCTCGCTTCCATTATCAATCGCAACGTCAGAATTGCATCCCTGGTACCTTTAACTTCCCTAAAGCCAAACTGATCATCATCTAACACATCTTCGATTTTCTTTTCCGTTATTCTGTGTACTAGTCTTGTAAGCAACTCGGAAGCATGAGCTGTTAAGCTGACTGTGCGATAATTCTCGCACTTTCCGGCTCTTGCAGTTTTCGGAATTGTGTGGATGATACTTTTCCGAAAATCAGATGATATGTCGCTAGACTCAGACATTCTACAAACCAAGGTGAATAGTCGTTTTGTTGCCACTCCTCCCAATGGTCTTAGAAATTCTAATGGAATGTCTTCTATCCCTACTCCCTTATTTGATCTTAACTCCTTCAAAGCTCTCTTCAATTCTGATTCTAATACTGGGTCTTCTTCTGTCGTATCAGATAAATCTTCCCTCTCACTGAGACCTTCAATGTACCCTTTCCACCTATCCGCTCTGACCTCTGCATTTATCAGTGGAGCTCCTGTTGCACTCTTAATGTTACCACCTTTGCTTTTAATTTCACCGAAGCTTGTCTTGACTTTCCTATATGCTGACTGAGTTCTTCCGACAGTCATTTCTTTTTCGATTTCTTTGCATTTTTCATATAGCCACTTCTTCTTAGCTTCCCTGCACTTCTTATTTATTTCATTCCTCAGTGATTTTTATTTCTGTGTTCCTGAACTCCCCTGAATATTTTTTATCCTTCCTTCTTTCATCGATCAACAAAAGTATTTCTTCTGTTATGCATGGTTTCTTCGCAGTTACCTTGTTTGTACCTACGTTTTTCTTTTCAGCTTCTGTGGAGGTCCTTTCTAGAGGTTTTCATTCCTCTTAAACTGTATTGAAAAAAAAAAGACTTCAAATGTGGCACGATCTGTAATCTGTTGTATTGGTCTAGAAGGACTTGTTGTCCTGTAGTCAGGCCTGAGTAGTGTAATGGAAATGAAATGAGCGTTTGGCGTCATTGGCCGGGAGGCCCCTCGCGGGGCAGGTCCGGCCGCCTTGGCGCAGGTCTTATTACATTCGGCGCCACATAGGGCGACCTGCACGCCGGATGGGGATGAAATGATGATGAACACAACACAACACCCAGTCCCTGAGCGGAGAAAATCTCCGACCCAGCCGGGAATCGAACCCGGGCCCGGAGGACGGCAATCCGTCACGCTGACCACTCAGCTACTGGGGCGGACTGAGTAGTGTAGTACGAGTAGTACAAAGACACGACCTGTCCAAGGACTGGGTAGATGCTAAGTAATTTTTAAAAATATATGTGTGAAATATTATGGGACTTAACTGCTAAGGTCATCAGTCCCCAGGTTTACACAATACTTAACCTAAATTATCCTAAGGACAAACACACACACCCATGCCCAAGGGAGGACTCGAACCACCGCCGGAACCAGCCGCACAGTCCATGTCTGCAGCGCCCACGACCGTTCGCCTAATCACGCGCTGCAAAAACTGTACTGGCTACTGAGCTATTCCTCATTGCTGTATATGTAGTCTTAGACAATTTAAAGCTTATCTCGTCATTCCTTAGTACTTCCGTGTTCCACTTCTTTGCGTATTGGTTCTTCCTGACTAATCTCTTAAACTTCTGCCTACTCTTTCTTACTACTGCATTGAGATCTGAGTCTATATCTGCTCCTGGGTAGGCCTTACAATCTAGCATCTGATGTCGGAATCATTGCCTAAGCACGTTGCAATGTAACTGATTGAAACACTCTTAATCCCACAGAGTACTGCTACAATGCCCCTCAAAGAATCTTATTGTCTCTGAGCTTTACAGACCTAATTTATCTGCAACTTAAGTGCTCTAGAATATATTCTAAGAATTATTCCTGCAACGTGCTCTATTTTTATTTGAAACAACTTTTGCTTAAAGTATATTAACCGCTTTCGTATCCTTGAATATTTTCAGGCATCACTAGCTAAAAGCATTGGAATGTGTGCATTTATCAGACCCACGTCACGAATATGCCTCCTGTTGCAGAAAAAAGAGTGATGTAGTACTTGAAATTTCGGAAGATTGTGGATGCAAGCGTGAAAATTCAATACTCTGCAATGACTGTCTGGAAAGGATAATGACAGAGCTCTTTAGAATAATTTAACTTGATTCTTACAACATCTCTACTCGTCATTAGGCTACTATGAGAACTGTCTTTGCGGAATGTGTACCATTCGTATTCACAGTAACTTTGAGAAACAAACACATACAACATACAATATACATAATTAAAATCAATAATGTTTAAAGCGTGCGTCTGAACTGCCTACGCGTTCCTCTGTGCACATTCACCCTTAGATTACCGAGCCCCACTCCACGTCAGGCGCCGGCTGGAGTGGCCGAGCGGTTCTAGGCGCTACAGTCTGGAACCGAGCGACCGCTCCGGTCGCAGGTTCGAATCCTGCCTCGGGCATGGATGTGTGCGCCGTCCTTAGGTTAGTTAGGTTTAATTAGTTCTAAGTTCTTGGCGACTGATGACCTCAGAAGTTAAGTCGCATAGTGCTCAGAGCCATTTGAACCATTCCACGTCAGGCCGTTCTGGTTTCCCTGTTCTCAAGTGCTGTCCAACCACAGGCCGTAAGGCGCCACACGTCCTTATAATATCGCGCTTTGTGCAGCTAATGGGAGACGAAGAACATATTTTCCAGTCGTTTCACGGATTCGACCATGCATCAGGTGGGTGATCATGACAGAATAAGTATTGCCTGATTGATTTTATCCCATGCTGAACAATATTACTGTTTCTATAAGCCGTATAATTCGGCTAGAATGACAGTCTTCCAACAAAACATTACGATCAGTGTCAGGTACTTCTTAGCATAGGGTAAATTAGAGAAAAATATTACATGTTCCCTAAAAGCGAATTTCTTAGTTGTACCACGTCTATGCCGTGGTTTAACAGTACATCCCCGCCATACCTACTTCACAATTTGATCATTGATCAGTGGCATCGGATCTGGACAAGCAGCTTCCGCGAAATCTCTGCTGGAGAACGTAAGAGCTTGCGAACTCTTACGGTCATGTACACGTCCAACATTGTTCTCTCTGTTCGCTCTTTCTGGTAGATAACACCTGTTGATTGCGGGGCATTGCGCGTACACTTACACATGGAACCACAAGCCCTTGCTGAGTGAGGTGATGCAGTGGTAAGACTCTTGATTCGTATTTGGAAAGAAGCCAGTTGAAACTACTTCCAGCTCCTCACAGATACGTTTTTCCTGATTATCCTAAATCGCTTATGAAATATGTGTGATGGTTACTTTGAAAAGTACACAGCCGTTTTCTTTCCCCAATCCGCGCTTCTGCTTCGTTTGTTATGACCTCGTTGTCGAAAAACGTTAATCCCTAATTTTCTTTAGTTTTCTTCCTGTACAAACATTTAGGTTCAAAATTATGTGGATGGTACAGAATTGAGAAATGGATGCTTTGAGATACGTAACTAATGGTCGGAAGTGAATATTGATAGGCTCATAACAGCTTTTCCAAATGACAGTTGCCTTGCCATTCTTTTTACCTGCGTTTCCATAACTCAAAATATTTGGGCACGTTACCTCATTTATGGCTGTTGTAAAATGAGACAAGAGGCTGCGGCCCCAACAAAACTATTGCCATTGATAGATCCTCAAAGGAAAAAAACTGATAACAGTGATATCCGACGATAGATCTGACCGTGATATACAATCTCCCCTCATTATTGAGGTGCTCAAAGATATTAAAATCGAAGTTTGATGGTTGCACCGACGTGCTGAAACAACGCCATCAGCGCCATCTGACAAGTAACAATAGATACAGACATCAACAACTGTGGCAGAACGTGAACAGCAGGTAATCCATACCGTTCAAATAGCGTCGCAGCAATTAAGTTGTTGTACAATTCCTGTGCAAACGTTAACTGGTAATCATTGCTGGCGACATGAGAAGGGCGTAGGTTATCGATTTTTCTCTCTCCAGACATGGATTTTGAAGCAGCTGAAATTCTAACAAAGCGAAACAATCTTCGATGAGAACTTACGTCAGTTCTGGTTCATGAACGACCCAGTTCATCGTAAATTTCTAGCCACGGAGTTTTCAGTCAGGATGACATCTTCCACAACTTTATCTCCTCAATTGACCTCACAAAGGATGAGTGCGACCTGCTTGCCGACAGCGCTCGGCAAATCCGGACGGTGACCGATCCAAGTGCTAACAAAGTCCGAGAGCGCTTAACTCGTTGATGTGACGGGAACCGGTGTTACCATTACGACAAGGTCGTGGGCCATTAATTGTGAGCCAATAGATGATGAAACATTTTCCGTGGAAATAACGGTTCCATAGATGTTCTTTCTTATTCTTTTATTTGCTCTTCGCTACTAGTTATTGACCGCAGGCCCTTTCTCAAACTCACATTCACTTTCCAAGTACTCAAGTAGTCACGCTGCAATCTTGCATCATCGCTCCAATATACCAGAGGCCTCCCAACTACAGGTGGACAACAAAACAAGAAAATTAAAGGAATGTGATTGTGAAACAGCTGTGTCTAAGGGAAAAAGAATGCCGGCACTTGCGAAACTTTTCTCTGTACATTCGATCATCTTTCTGGATGCTACATCATGCTGCACAATAAATTAAACGTGTTTCTGGATTTCCAGAAACGCGCAATGTCCGATCTTCGGAAACCTGGAGTGAAACGTAAACGCCAGTCGCATGAGAGATGACTGCGTCCTGTTTTTGAAGGCAGCGACCCGATCGTCAACTTAGTAGACAGTTGATTTGTTACGAAAGCTAAGTTTTCACAGATTCGTACCTCACAAAAATTGAAACTGCAAATAAGAACTGAAATGTTCGTATTTGTCCATTGGTTCCTTATTCAAAATATCTAAGGATACGCTGTGATATGTATCATTTCATTTTTACCCTAAAGATTTTGATCAAGCAGTGCAGTACGAAGATGAAGCAGATGTGCTGCCACCGGGCTCGTTCAGTTAAGTGTTCCGAGACTTTGGTTACTTTGTGTACACTATCTGTTCAAAAGTCTCCGGACAGTATGCAGATACAACTACTTAAACACTGCTGGGGACACTTCCAATCAAGTGTCTGAATTTCTGTGGAGGAGTGGCAACCCATTCTTCCTCAAGAGCAGAAATAGGATAACGCAGTGATATTGGACGCCGGGGTCTGAAGGGAAGTCCACGTGGTGACTCATACCAAAGGTGTCTCGTTGGTTTCAAGTCGAGACTCTGGGCAGGTCAGTCCATTTCAGGAATTTTGCTGTCAACATACCGTTGCCTCAGAGATGCTGCTTTATGACAGGGTGCACTGTCATGCTGATCCAGACATCGTCTCCGAACATTGGCTCTATTGTAACCAGTACGCAGTGCTGTTAAACGTGTACATACCTTCCCACATCCAGCGTTTTCTTAGATGTGATAAAGGAATCACACTTATCCCATACCGTAACACCACCTCCTCGGTAGTTTGCTGTAGACACTACACATGATGGCCACTAACGTTCTCCAGGCATTCGCCAGACCCAAATCTTTCCACTGGATTGCCATAGGGTATGGGGTGAATCATCATTATTTTAAATGCGTCGTATCGAGTCATCCACTGTTCCGGCGGTCGCTCTTTACACCACGTCAAGCGTCTCTTAGAACTGACTACTGGTTTATGAGGAGCTACTCGGTCGTTGTAACCCATTCTTTCTAACACACTACGCAGAGCCATTGTAAAAGTGGACTAGTAGTAGCACTTTGCAGGTCTAGATTGGTTCCTTCCGCTGATTTCATACGATATTTTACAAGCATCCTCCGAATGTTCGACGCTCCCTGTGCGTCAGTACATGAGATATGCTCGATCTTGATTTAGCTGTAGTTGTTCCTTCGCGTTTGCACTTCACAGCCCCATCACCAAGCGTCGTCCAGCTTTGGAAGCACTGAGACGTCTCTGATTGTGAATGATAGCTGTCGTCTTTTACTAATTCTACTAGTAGGATCAGCTTCGGAAAATATCTCTTTCCTGATTTTCCAAACCAGATGGTTCTTAGCACCATCGGACTTAACTTCTGAGATCATCAGTCCCCTAGAACTTAGAACTACTTAAACCTAACTGACTTAAGGGCAGCACACACATCCATGCCCGAGGCAGGATTCAAACCTGCGACCGTAGCGGTCGCGCGGTACCAGACTGAATCGCCTAGAACCGCTCGGTCACCCGGGCCGGCTTTCTAAATCCCGAGAATGACTATGCAAGTACAGCCTACGTTCGCTTGCATCGAACGAGTGCCTAACACAAAATTTCTGATCAGTGGGCCGAAATTATTTAAATAATAATTAATGAAACTAATAAAAAGGTGCCACCTCGCAGATCATTTAATAAAATATCAATCAATGTATGGGATACACATGATAAATCTCGTTGAAACATTGTTGAGGAGGTTCAAAGTAACTGAGTTTAAGGATCTCGAATAGCGAGCGGAATAGCGCTGTGAGATGTAATAGCGACGAATTTAGCAATAATTAACATTCATTTCCTCGTTAAAAGCAAAACACACATATGGCACACCAATGAGCTGATGTTTATCTGCCAACGCTTGAAAGGTACGAGAAAGAACAAATCCTATTGTAATGTATGTGAAATTGTATCAGAACTCGTGAATCACACGTTTTCGGCGGTAACGGAGTGTACAGTCCCATGTTAGAGAATGTGTGTCCTGTAAGCGGAAAGAGTGGTCAACGGCGGAAGTAAAACCGCGGCGTGCATGACGTGTTTAAAACATCTCTGTGCTGCTCTCTCTGCCTGATATTCGCCGTGTCGACAACTGTTAACGACGCGTCGCAGTGTTACTACAGTACCATGGCAAGTTTCACAAACGAGGAATACGCCGACATACATCTCTCCTACGGGCTTTAAGATGGAAGAGCTGACGCTGCAAAGCAATTTTATCACGTGAGGTTTCCTAGCCGGCGCCTTCTATCCGCAAAAACGTTTTACTCTGTGGACAGGCGTTTGAGTGAGTATGGTGCATGTGTAGCACCTCCAGAATTTAGTGGTCCTGGCCGACCGTCGACGTACAGTGCGGATGACGAACAAAAAGTGTTAAAAACTCTTGCTGAGGAGCGAACAATAAGCACCAGGTCTCTCGCCACTGTAGTCGGAATGTCACCATCTATTTTTATGCGAGTACTGCACAGAAACCATTACCAGCCGTTTCCTATGCGGAAGGTACAGGCATTATTGCCGGAGGACGGCCATAGTGGCCGAGCGGTTCTAGACGCTACAGTCTGGAACCGCGCGACCGCTACGGTCGCAGGTTCGAATCCTGCCTCGGGCATGGATGTGCGTGATGTCCTTAGGTTAGTTAGGTTTGAGCAGTTCTAAGTTCTAGGGGACTGATGACCTTAGAAGTTAAGTCCCATAATGCTCAGAGCCAATTGAACCATTATTGCCGGAAGACTACCAGAGGAGGCTGGACTTCTGCAACTTTATCCTACGGCGTCAGACCAACGACCAACATTTTTCACGAACAATAGTGCTCACCGACGAAGCCTATTTCACAAAGTAGGGTATTGTGAAATCGCATAATCGGCACTAGTGGGTGGAAGGAAACTCCCACAGCACAGTGATACGAGGGTACCAACAATGATGCGGTGTCAATATCTGGTGAGGTATTATTAATCACCATGTCATAGGGCCACATATGCTACCACAAAGGTTTACAGGAGAGTGGTATCTTCGTTTCCTGGATGCTACATCACCGGAATTGTTATAAGACGTTAGTTTGGCCTCTCGTATGAACCTGTGGTACATGCTTGATGGTGCACATGCTGACTTCAGCGGCACAGTGCGACGCCACCTGGACAATCCCCTCCCTTCGAAGTGGATCGATCGTGGAGGCCCTGTAGCACGACCAGCAATATCGCCAGACCTGAATCCACTGGATTTCTTTTAGTGGGGCCATCTGAAATCTGTGATTTATGAAGGAGAGTTTGTTGATGTCAGCACCCTTCAACGCAGAATACAACATGCCTGTGATATTACGCAAAGAGATACAGACATGTTGGATCGTGTTCAGCAGTCACTCCTGCGAAGAGCTCAACTTTGCCACACACATCGTGGCCGTCATTTTGAACAGTACTTATAAACCTCCACTGCAGCTTCTGGTCATGTGTTTCTATGTTAGTTTTGATTTGTACAGCTGTTTTGTATTCGTTTGTATTAACTGCCACATGCCTGTGTAGTTGTATTTTGTACTATGCATCTATGTACTCGTTTCTTAAAACTAAGTCTGGGACACAGAAATCAAATTATAAAACATGCATGTACAGTAGTGTAGCCCCTCCTCACGCTTATTTCCCTATGCCAACTAGCCACGATACATAATATCAGCCGGCATAACTGGTACGTGATAGATGTGGGCGCCGGTGTGGCCGTGCAGTTCTAGGCGCCTTAGTCTGGAACCGCGTGACCGCTGCGGTCGCAGGTTCGATTCCTGCCTCGGGCATGGATGTATGTGATGTCCTTAGGTTAGTTAGGTTTAAGTAGTTCTAAGTTCTAGGGGACTGATGACCACAGATGTTGAGTCCCATAGTGCTCAGAGCCATAGATGTTGGCGCTGTCATTGCTCGCAGTGTCACGCAGACCGTCGCTGGACGCAGCATGCCTCGTCTTTTCGTGAGCGGCTAGACTACCTACAACACTCGCATGTTGTGCCGTGTTGCCGATCTGTCCCCTTGGCCAATGTCGGAGAACAGTTACACCCAAAAGTCCACTTCATATTTCCAGATTTTTACCATCCAATTGCATTGTCATTTATTGACACAGGGACATGCGGAAAACGAATTTATGTTTGTAGCTCAGTGTGTGACAATTTGCATAACATAGGTTTCCTCATTTATGACAAGTTAAAATGTCTGGAATGCTGGCGCGTGAATCTCTACACATGGTACATTATACAACGTAACAACTGGACCGACACGTGTAAGGCAAGTCTGCTAAATTACTGGTTAAGGTTTATCAAGATCACATACACCACATTCACACTGATCACTCATACATCGGAAGGTAGAATTTAGAAGAAAGTTTCCCTATTCCACATGGATCTCACTAGGTCAGAACACGACTGGTTTTAAGCGTTGATTTCAGTAAACAAAGCCCACTTCTGAAATTCCGGGCAGTAATTTAGTAAATAAATTTACTAAATATAAACTCCGCGATGAAACTGAGGATTCAGTCCGAACACGGGAGGTGTTTACGTCGATGTACATCGAATTGAGCCTAAGGTTTACAAAGCGCGGTGCAACAGAGTACGGGCTACTAAATCTAAGTCTATGGGCATTAAACACAAATTGGACGGTAAATGAAATAAAATTTAACACAAGCGTTCGTCAAAGCACACGACACATTCCTGCATATTATAGGAAACTAACTAAAACCGTACATTGCGTGGCGATACCGCTCGTCCAAGTGAAGTTGCAGTTGCACAAAAGGTATCATCGAATAAAATGAATACTAAACTTCATGGCAGATTAAAACTGTGTGCCGGACCGAGACTCGAACTCGGGACCTTTGCCTTTCGCGGGAAAGTGCTCTACCAACTGAGCTACCCAAGCACGACTCACACCCCGTCCTCACAGCTTTACTTCAGCCAGTACCTCGTCTCCTACCTTCCAAACTTTACAGAAGCTTTGCTGCGAACCTTGCAGCATTAGCACTCCTGAAAGAAAGGATATCGCGGAGATATGGCTTAGCCACAGTCTTGGGGATGTTTACAGAATGAGATTTTCACTCTGTAGCGGAGTGTGCGCTGATATGAAACTTCCTGGCAGATTAAAACTGTGTGCCGGACAGGTTCGCAGGAGAGCTTCTGTAAAGATTGGAAGGTAGGAGACGAGGTACTGGCAGAAGTAAAGCTGTGAGGACGGGGTGTGAGTCGTGCTTGGGTAGCTCAGTTGGTAGAGCACTTTCCCCTCGAAAGGCAAAGGTCCCGAGTTCGAGTCTCGGTCCGGCACACAGTTTTAATCTGCCAGGAAGTTTCATATCAGCGCACACTCCGCTGCAGAGTGAAAATCTCATTCTGGAAAATGAATACTATCGAAATTAATGCCGTTCCCTGACTGAAATAACTGTTGAAGCATGGTTATCAATGCCATACTCAGAGTGACTACCGGAAACTCAAACAAAGCTAACTCTTACACATTTTTGAACTTAGCAACTAGAGATACCACTCAGAACATCCATACCCAGCGGCATCCTAGGGAAGAGAGAGATTAGCCTGTCCGTTCGCCGTGGTCTACATAGCAACCAGGAAGAGCACAGAGAGGAAAGCTGACAGTGGATGCTGGCCAGTGGCCACTAATGCCTCTCTGACCCAACGTAACCTTATTCAAAGCTCTGCACAAAGGTTGATTAAACGGAACGTTGAAGGAAACCTCCTAACAACTACGGAAACCTGAAGTGCCAGCAACAGAGAAACCACATATTCATTCTAGCAGATGACGGTGGGGACATTAAAGATATGACATGAAAACATGATAATGGATTACTCAGATACATACAGAATGTTGTTACGAATTTGAAACTAAAAAATAGATTCTCATTTGGCGCTGAAATGCCGCTGTGATATCACGCATTCTCGATTATGTTTCTGTCCAGGCGTAGACATATCGAACGTTTGAGTCATTAAGAATCGTAGCAAACCTGAAGGTTGCTTTCCATGATCAATGGAACGGCGCATATGGAGACGTTGCAATGGATTTGTTACTCAGGTGACATCCAATAACTGTTCTGCGTTAGAAGTCAGTGAGCCTTCCTGACAGATCCAGTTTGCTGTTACTGCATTTGTACTGAAAGCACAATACTCCCCAAGATCTTTTATACTGGCGAGTCCATCTCTCGTTCTAGTGGTATCTTGACGCTTTTGATCATATAGTGTATATGTCGCTGAAAGAAGAAATCACGTTATCGATTTTCATGGCCAAGCCCTTGCACCAACTGTGGATCCTTGACAGGTCTTCATCATTTAGCTACAGTCCCCTGGTGTTGTAAATTCTACGTAGATAATATCGTCACTTCCGAAGAGCCTCGCGGAGGTTCCGACGTGCCAATTACGCGATATTTGATTCTTTTGCAGTTATGCGGGATATTCAGTTTTTTACTTGATTTGACTTTATAAAGGATAATTATATATACTGCAACTAGTCATCAAGTTTAAAATGCTCGTTATGAGGCATCAGCGCATCAATCAAACATTATTTATGTGTAAAAAAATGGTTCAAATGGCTCTGAGCACTATAGGACTTAACATCTATGGTCTTCAGTCCCCTAGGACTTAGAACTGCTTAAACCTAACTAAGGACATCACACAACACCCAGTCATCACGAGGCAGAGAAAATCCCTGACCCCGATTTATGTTTCGGGCAGTGTTAACCTGAGTATCGTAAATATCTTCAGCTGCTAGGAGACTCTAGCAAGAAGTTAGCGGTTATTAACCAGTGTTAATAGCATTAGTAGTGTTTAAGTAATTCGTATGCGTTGATGTCTGATGTTGAGCACTAGTAGCTCAAAACGCGTCGTTAGTATAAAACAAGATTAATAATCTTAACCATTGTGGCAGATTCCATAACATGCGTTCATCCTTTATTATTTCACCATATTGAAAAAGTAATTTGCCAATAGCTGTAACGATAATACTTGCTTCTTACGCAGTATTCTTTCAACTTCATTTTCGTTGTAAAGGGGAAAAACTTCGTCATCCTCGCTCTTTTAGCGGGTGCACCGAAGTAGTTTGCCAGCTGACCGAAACCCGAAAAAAGGAAACGTCGTAAATTTTTATTTGTGGGACAATCACAACTGTTCCGCAACATACTGATGGTAAACAAATCCACTACAGTTGCAATACATTTTTATTGGCCGAAACCTCACACGAGAGAAGTCGCTATGTACTACCACGGTTTCGAGATCTTAGCCCCATCATCAAGTATACCTCGAACCTAGCACGAGTAGGTCGTCATGTCCATGTGCAAACAACCAGTAGGCAGACATACGCCGTAGGCGGGCCACCACAATTTTGGATGTTCTTTGACGGTGCACCTACGGCAGATGTTTGTCTACTAGTTGTTTGGTCACAGGCATGACGTCCTACTACTGCTAAATTTGAGAGACACCTGATGATGGTGCTAAGGCTCCGTAATCGTGGTGGTATATAGCGACTTCTGTCATGCAAGGCTTCGTCAATAAAATTATTTTACAGCTGTGGCGAATTTGTTTACCATGAAACTGGAAATGTGTTTCATGGTATCCTTTCTTCAGTGACGATATATTGCGTTCTCTATGATTTTGTGAAATTTATGGTGTTACGGACAAGGAAGAGAGAGAGATTGAGGGAAAGGAAGAGAGAGAGAGAGAGGGGGGGGGGCAGAAAGAGAGGTAGGGAGAGCGACATAGAAAGAGAGAGAGAGAAATGGGAAAGAGATGGGGTGGAGTAGAGGGGGAGGGAGAGGAAGAGAGAGATAAGTTATTTCGTTTTTTCTCTGTCTTTTTAACAGAGAACTCCGTACTTCTGTTCTAACGTAACGTGTGGCTGCTCACTGGAGCAAGAGCTTCAGCTGGAACATTGAGCACTGAGCGGCAGGACAGAGCGGTAGCGACGAGTTAGCACGCGGCGCAGGCGGCGTGATGCCGGCTGTCACAGCACGGCGCGGCTGGGCGCGCTCCGCTCGTTACGGCGTTAATTGAACCAGTTGCGCTAATTAGCGGGCCGTCAGCCGCCATCCGCCGGCCCGCCCTGGCCGCTGCAGCCGGCTGCACCGCGGGGCGCGGCCGGCGGCAGTTAGTGACAGCTTCCGCCTCCATCACTTGCCGGGATAGGCCGCTGGACGGCTTTGCCACGCACGACGCTCGCTTCTTACACTTTTACGAAACCACCGTAAGCACGCAGGACAAAAATCAGTCATCCCCAGTAAACATGATCCTACTACCCTGTCACACAGTCTATAGCCTCCGTAATAGCTTCTATTGGGCGAAAAGCGGAGGTCACACGTTTGTAAGTGTCTGCCATGTCCAGCAGGAACAATTCGCTTATGATAATATTGAGTAGAGTTGAAGGCAGAGACACGAATTTAGTGGAGAAGTCAGCTGGACTGGTTGTACACTAAAACTCGTACACTACTTATTACAAAAGTTTATTAATTTTCAGCAGCCCAACAATCTTTTTTATAACTGGCTGAACACTCAACACAGTGCCCTGCCATTTCATTTATTTTGGTAACTGCAAGATTAGTCTCTTCCTTTATTTAAGATCCAACAATCATTAGTTAATCAGTTCCAAATTACTCTGAAATCCTTTGGTTTTGTTTTCAAACATTCACTTATAAGAGCTTATACTAAGAGAATATCCTAAAAAATTAAAACAACAATATTAAAACAATTTTTTTAAACAAACTCCATTGAACACAGCTGCATTTCAATCCCTTAAGGTGAAATCATATACATAAAAAAAACTCATGCAATACAAGAATACAGTTCTTTTACAATAATCTAAAAGCTAAAATTTCCACAGGACACTTGCTATTTAGGTTCCACAAGTTAAATCAGTCTACCAAAAGCTTTTACGAGAGCGATTAATAACAAAAAATCTAGCCAAAGCTAATAGAGAAAATGATCAGCTTAAGTTCTCGCTCGATCATGTACAATTACTTAACCAAAGGAAAGGTAATTTATAAAATTCGCGAAGAACAGTTACTAACATATAAGCCTGAGAGATTTCTGCGATTTCCAGTAATTACTGTACTGTGCCAATACACAAAAGTTCCAAACAAGAAAAATTCCAATGTACTATATAGCCGTACATAGTGAGATGTTACGATAACAGAAAATACCACCTTCATTCAAAATACCATGTACATATTGAACTAATTTAAAATCACTTGCCGAGCGGGATTAGCCGAGCAGTCTACGGCGCTGCAGTCATGGACTCTGCGGCTGGTCCCGGCGGAGGTTCGAGTCCTCCCTCGGGCGCGGGTGTGTGTGTTTGTCCTTAGGATAATTTAGATTAAGTAGTGTGTAAGCTTAGGGACTGATGACCTTAGCAGTTAAGTCCCATAAGATTTCACACACATATTTTTAAAAAGAATCATAAAAGAAGGTTGTATACCTGGAAGAATCCTGGAGATACTAAAAGGTATCAGATAGATTATATAATGGTAAGACAGAGATTTAGGAACCAGGTTTTAAATTGTAAGACATTTCCTGGGGCAGATGTGGATTCTGACCACAATCTATTGGTTATGAACTGCAGATTGAAACTGAAGAAACTGCGAAAAGGTGGGAATTTAAGGAGATGGGACCTGGATAAACTGAAAGAACCAGAGGTTGTAGAGAGTTTCAGGAAGAGCATAAGGGAACAATTGACAGGAATGGGGGAAAGAAATACAGTAGAAGAAGAATGGGTAGCTCTGAGGGATGAAGTAGTGAAGGCAGCAGAGGATCAAGTAGGTAAAAAGACGAGGGCTAATAGAAATCCTTGGGTAACAGAAGAAATATTGAATTTAATTGATGAAAGCAGAAAATATAAAAATGCAGTAAATGAAGCAGCCGAAAAGGAATACAAACGTCTCAAAAATGATATCGACAGGAAGTGCAAAATGGCTAAGCAGGGATGGCTAGAGGACAAATGTAAGGATGTGGAGGCTTGTCTCACTAGGGGTAAGATAGATACTGCCTACAGGAAAATTAAAGAGACCTTTGGAGAGAAGAGAACCACTTGTATGAATATCAAGAGCTCAGATGGCAACCCAGTTCTAATCAAAGAAGGGAAGGCAGAAAGGTGGAAGGAGTATATAGAGGGTTTATACAAGGGCGACGTACTTGAGGACAATATTATGGAAATGGAAGAGGATGTAGATGAAGACGAAATGGGAGATAAGATACTGCGTGAAGAGTTTGACAGAGCACTGAAAGACCTGAGTCGAAACAAGGCCCCGGGAGTAGACAACATTCCATTTGAACTACTGATGGCCTCGGGAGAGCCAGTCATGACAAAACTCTACCATCTGGTGAGCACGATGTATGAGACAGGAGAAATACCCTCAGACTTCAAGAAGAATATAATAATTCCAATCCCAAAGAAAGCAGGTGTTGACAGATGTGAAAATTACCGAACTATCAGTTTAATAAGTCACAGCTGCAAAATACTAACGCGAAATCTTTACAGACGAATGGAAAAACTGGTAGAAGCTGACCTCGGGGAAGATCAGTTTAGATTCCGTAGAAATGTTGGAACACGTGAGGCAATACTGACCTTACGACTTATCTTAGAAGAAAGATTAAGAAAAGGCAAACCTACGTTTCTAGCATTTGTAGACTTAGAGAAAGCTTTTGACAATGTTAACTGGAATACTCTCTTTCAAATTCTGAAGGTGGCAGGGGTAAAATACAGGGAGCGAAAGGCTATTTACAGTTTGTACAGAAACCAGATGGCAGTTATAAAAGTCGAGGGGCATGAAAGGGAAGCAGTGGTTGGGAAAGGAGTAAGACAGGGTTGTAGCCTCTCCCCGATGTTATTCAATCTGTATATTGAGCAAGCAGTAAAGGAAACAAAAGAAAAATTCGGAGTAGGTATTAAAATTCATGGAGAAGAAGTAAAAACTTTGAGGTTCGCCGATGACATTGTAATTCTGTCAGAGACAGCAAAGGACTTGGAAGAGCAGTTGAACGGAATGGATAGTGTCTTGAAAGGAGGATATAAGATGAACATCAACAAAAGCAAAACGAGGATAATGGAATGTAGTCAAATGAAGTCGGGTGATGCTGAGGGAATTAGATTAGGAAATAAGACACTTAAAGAAGTAAAGGAGTTTTGCTATTTAGGGAGTAAAATAACCGATGATGGTCGAAGTAGAGAGGATATAAAATGTAGACTGGCAATGGCAAGGAAAGCGTTTCTCAAGAAGAGGAATTTGTTAACATCGAGTATAGATTTAAGTGTCAGGAAGTCATTTCTGAAAGTATTTGTATGGAGTGTAGCCATGTATGGAAGTGAAACATGGACGATAACTAGTTTGGACAAGAAGAGAATAGAATCTTTCGAAATGTGGTGCTACAGAAGAATGCTGAAGATAAAGTGGGTAGATCACGTAACTAATGAGGAGGTATTGAATAGGATTGGGGAGAAGAGAAGTTTGTGGCACAACTTGACTAGAAGAAGGGATCGTTTGGTAGGACATGTTTTGAGGCATCAAGGGATCACAAATTTAGCATTGGAGGGCAGTGTGGAGGGTAAAAATCGTAGAGGGAGACCAAGAGATGAATACACTAAGCATATTCAGAAGGATGTAGGTTGCAGTAGATACTGGGAGATGAAGAAGCTTGCACAGGATAGAGTAGCATGGAGAGCTGCATCAAACCAGTCTCAGGACTGAAGACCACAACAACAACAACATTTTTAAAAATTACTTAGCATCTACCCAGCCCTTGGACAGGTCGTGTCTTTGTACTACTCGTACTACACTACTCAGGCCTGACTACCAGAACAACAAGTCCTTCTCGACCAATACAACAGATTACAGGTCGTGCCTTATTTCCATCAAACCAAATCAACTTATTTCTTACCGGCACTGTCCATATTTTTCTCCCTCCTAGAAGATCAGCTTCACAAAAGCGTTCTGTGAGGTTCTAGAGCAAGATCACTTCATCGGGAGAAAACGAATCAGTTCCAAAAGTAGCATGGCATCATCCCATAAAAGATGGCACCATGGGGTGCCGTCTTCTTCCTCCGAACTAGCGAAACTCTGAGCATGTGCCTTTCTTCAGACATGCACGCTCCTCTGCTCCCAGCAGCCTCACCAAAGCCTTCCACAACGCTAGCCATTACGGTCGCAAACTCGTACTGCCCGTCCAAAGATACTTCTCATTTTCGACCGCGTGCGCACTTTGACTCGCTGGCCTCGCACACCTCTATAACACCATATTCTATGAAGACAAACCAGTCAATCGATCCTACAGGAAATCTAACATGATTCATAGAGCTACTAATTTGTGGGTATGTTGACTGCTATTTTTCAACTTCCGTTTCAAACAGTCTCAGGCATCGGCTACGACGTTACGATAGGGTGATATTACGGACCAGATGAGGACAGATAGCATGCTTGATTGCCGGCCTGTGAACACTGCTGTCATCTTGGATCTTGGGACTGCCGACAGTATACAATGAGGTGACAAAAGTCATGAGGTACTCTTAATATGGTGTCGGACCTCCTTTTCGTCGGCAAAATGCAGCAACTCAACGTGGCATGGACTCGACAAGTCGTTGCAAACCCCCTGCAAAAATACTGAGCCATGCTACAGAGGCAGCGAAAGTGTTGCCGGTGCCGGATTTTGTGTACGAACACACTTCTCGATTATGGCCGAAAAACGTTCGGTGGACTTCATGTCAGGCTATATGGATGGTCAAATCATTCGCTCGAATTTCCCAAAACGTTCTTCAAACAAGTCGCGACCAATTGTAACTCGTGACATGACTGGGAAAATGACGTCTACGAATGGCTACAAATGGTCTACAGGTAGCCGAACATAATCATTTCCAGCCAATGATCTGTTCTGTTTACGGCAAGTTGAAGAGGAGAGAGTGAGGGAGAAGTGATATATACGTGCGTATGATAAACCTCTCCCCAAAACAATATTTCTCTCCTTCATATCTCCTCTGGGATGACGCGTCACTGATCTCATTTGTACTAAGATTGCGGTACACCCGAGGTGCCTATTTGCTTCCACTGCCCTGAGCGGATTGCATAAGTTCTAATAAGTGTTCACCAACCTGCGGTCTTCTACAGTTAACCGGCTGGTGTGGCCGAGCGGTTCTAGGCGCTTCAGCCCGGAACCGCGCTGCTGCTACGGTCGCAAGTTCGAATCGTGCCTCGGGCATGGATGTGTGTGATGTCCTTGCGTTAGTTGCGTTTAAGTAGTTCTACGTTTAGGGGACTGATGACCTCAGATGTTAAGTCCCATAGTGCTTAGAGCCATTTGAACCATTTCTTCTACAATTGTTGTTCCCTGCGCAGAAAACCGCACGTAGGTCGTGAATCTGTAATCTCGAGGCTGTAAGATACTGTTTGCGAGGAACTGTTCTTTTAGAAATGATTAAATTTCCCATGATTTTGTTTATACGGGATACCACTCGCTTTTTATTGGCTGAACGCGAGAAACTGTACAATTACATTCCTTTTTAGACTCACAAATGGTTGCTATTCTTCGAAAAATTAATAAACTGAATATATCCATAATTAGTATCACACTATTCTCAACAAAATGTCCAAATAACCATGCATTGCTAGTAAAGTCTTAACTAACATCGAGCGTGGCAGACAACATACCTGCCCTCCGAGGCCTCCCAACCAGCGCTGATTTACGCTTTAGACATTGCTAACTAAGTCTTAACTGATACCGCGGCAGACTACATGTCCGTCCTCCGAGACTACCGTACCAGCTCTGACCTTACAGCCTAACTGCTTCACCCGCTATCCAAGTTAGGAGCGATGCGAAGATCACCGAAGTGCTTCGTCTGCCTTTTCGTTTAGGTTGCAATGGCTCGAA
This sequence comes from Schistocerca cancellata, assembly GCF_023864275.1. Lineage (NCBI taxonomy): Eukaryota > Metazoa > Arthropoda > Insecta > Orthoptera > Acrididae > Schistocerca > Schistocerca cancellata. Next base: position 649,841,809 of record NC_064626.1, on the reverse strand, counting down.
GCACTATAGGACTTACATCTGAGGTCATCAGTCCCCTATAACTTAGAACTACTTAAACCTAACTAACCTAAGGACATTACACACATCCATCCCCGAGGCAGGATTCGCCTAGAACCGTTCGGCCGCTTCGGCCGGCCCTTTTCGTTTAGCTGTTGTTTATTAATCTGCTGGTTATTAATATTTGCGAAATAATGGAGTGATAGCACGTTATTGAGAGATGCTCTAATTTGAAATCCAATTAATATGCTGTTTAGTTTGTCTAATATTAGTAATAGAAGATTACCGTTTTGGCACGTAACTTCCGAATGCCGCAGCCAGTCGCGGAGAAGGACCACAATTTAGGAGGTTTTCTTTTCAGGGCACCCTACCGAACAATCCATGTGTCATCGGTATATCACACCTTATTACGTCGTCATGCCTTTACTACACTAAGAAGAGCTTCTTATAGCCGAATATGAAGGCTGCAAACCCAGAAATATTACAAGTTTGATCAGGGGAGTGTAAACAGCCCACATTATCTTTGAGCCACCAACAACTTGTACAGTGCCTCATTGACAATCTGGGTCCTTGACTTCTGCACTACACTTGAATCCTACCATCAGCTCTTATGAGCTAAATGTTCAAATGTGTGTGAAATCTTAAGGGACCAAACTACTTAGGTTATCAGTCCTTAGACTTACACACTACTTAAAGTAACTTAAACGAAATTATGCTAAGAAGAACACACATATCCATCCGCGAGGGAGGACCCGAACCTCCGGCGGGAGAGGCCGTGCAATCCGTTACATGGCGCCCTAGACCGTACGGCCACTCCGCGTGGCTCTTATGAACTAAATCGAGACACATCTAACCAGTCGTCTAGGGCCCAACCCATATTGTCACGAGCACAGGAGAGCTGCTGTAGGCGATGTCGTGCTCTTAGCAAAAGGAACTCGCTTGGGTCCTCTGCTGCCATAACCCAATGACGCCAGATTTTCTGCACTGTTCTAACGAATACTTTCCTCGTATTTTCCACATTGATTTCTGAGGTTACATCACGCAGTTTGTTTGTGTTTTAGTACCGACAACTCTATCCAAAAGCCGCCACTCTCGGTCGTTAAATGAAAGCCGTCGCGCCTGTGCGTTGCCTGTTGTGCGAGATAATGCCTGAAATTTCGTATTCTTGTCGCAATCTTGATGCTGCGGATCTTGGAATATTAAATTGTCTAACAATTTCCGAAGAGAAATGTTCCATGCATCTAGCTCCATTCGTCGTTCTAAGTCTGATCTACATCTACATCTACATCCATACTCCGCAAGCCACCTGATAATACCCGTCGCGCGGCTATAACCACGTCGTAAACCTTTCCACGTGAATCACCTGAGTACAAATCCCAGCTCCGCCAATGTAGGCCTACTGCCCCATTTCACCTTGAGTACGCGATACCTCCACCGTCTGTATATGTGCACATCACTATCCCATGACTTTTATCACCTCAGTGTTATCACGAAGATGTAGAAGAGAGGACAATACTCGGTCATCGAGAAATTTGAAATAAGCACCCTAGTTCACAATCGTGGTAACATGAATAAGTGGGCCCTAGTCTTTTTACGAAAAGCACCCACACAGCAACGTCAGACCTCAACTACAACCTCCACACACTGCGAGTTAAACGACTCATCGAGCCGTAGAAGCGTTCAACTCCTTGCGTTATTCTAAACGAGGCAAAATCGCGATTCGTCGGACCACACTAACTGTCTCCAGCACCTACTGTCCAATTTTTGTATTTAACATGTGCTGTTTTATGTGACACTGTAAGCAATGTCCTTTGACGAGGTACTCCACTCCAAATCTCCATAGCATAGTTTCCTTGACAATATTCACTCGGTTCCTGGTTGATATAGCATTGATAGAAGCAATCCCTGTCGAGGTTGAGTCCTCTTGCCAATGACAAGTCGTACCACTCGCCTCCGGTGCCTGACGGTTCCGCTCTTTTGAAGATCACTTTTTTCAAGCTGTGGTACATAGCTTCGAGTGGAGCGCCATTCCTTCGGCAGTTCCCGTTGACACACTAACAAATAGTGCAACTTCGATCATACGACAGTCAAAGGCACTCCCAAATACGACACCTCATTTCTGCCATTTCTGCCAGTATCGCGTCTCAACGTCAACCGACCTTATTGTAGGAATTCGACAGACGCACATACGACCCGTTATTATCTGCGTCAGCTGTGGAGGATCACATGGTCGCCTGCTACCGGTTTTACATCGTTTACATTGCTCCAAACTGAACAGATCGTTCTTTTAAGGCGACTACTTTCATTTTGTCTGATATGCTTCTTATTAGGATACCAATTACGCTGATTTTCAGTAATATTAGTTGTCTAAGTGAAACTTCGGAAAAATAGCAATTGAAATGTGGATCAATCGTTGCATACGCCATGGGTTTTGCTGATTCTTTTATCTAGCTCCTAGATACGTCAAGAAAAAATCGAACCTGCTTATATGATACGCGTTAGGTTATTTGTACTTCTTGTTAGTCTTTTTTTGGATCGACAGTTGCTCCTAGTTATTGCGTATGTTAAATTCTTCATCAAAAAGAACTTCATACGGTGGTTTATGATGAAGGTCGTCAATATTTTAGCCTTTCAGATGTAGTATTTGGGATATAATCGCGAGTGAGGAGTTCAAGGATATCCGGTATATTGTCCTCTTCTTGTAAGAAAGCTTCCCACCCTCTGCGTTTAGGAAGAAAGAAATGGATTAGGCTCGGAGTTAACAAGATGGTAAGTGTGACTGGCCTGTGACTGTAAGCTTTTATGTATTGAGGTGGATATCGAGCTGGCTGGTACAGTTGCTGCTCAGCCTCACACGAACACACTATACCTAATCCTGCGGGGAGTTGCAAATGTTGGTTCCCATAAGGTTCTTTTGGAGGATATTATTCCCGGTGTGAACTTAATGTATGGTATTAGTTACGTGTGACTGATATGTCAAAGAACTACCAAGAGCGGTATCCAAATATTTTGTGGTAGGTTACGATTATCATGAATACAGATTTTCATTTGATGTTTGGCATACTTGTTATGAAGAATAAATAACGATAATTCTAGTTTACTTGGGGTGATAGCTGCCGCATTTGACTGAAAGATCATCTGTCAACGTACTTTTAATTTTTTTTATGGCTGTTAAGTCGGTACCAGTGGCTCAGTCATATCAGTAAGCGAAATTATCTCTGTCAGGAATATGTGCAGTACTTGACTTGAAAAGAACTGATGCAAGCAGAGAACCTGGGCAAATCCAGGCATCACTGGGTTTCTAATTTCGTTACCTAGGTTAACATGAGCCACATAGCAATTTTTTAATAACTTAACTAGACGTTTATAGGTTTGGGAACTCCCGAAGCAGCCCCTCCCCTCGGTAGGGTTGGCTATCCAAGTTCCCTTTGCGGCTCCCCTCGGTGTTTCTAAGCAAGAAACGGTTACTGGCGGCTAAATAGTCAACATTTGTTGATCTCGTCATAACACAATCGAAAATAATGTTTTTTTATGCGATTAAAGGTTCTATACTTTGTTAGTGATGAAAGCCAACAACAGCAATTGCAGAAACTATTTTGAGAACTGTAGGAATATTGCTCTATTGAGATGGTCAATAGTTCGCTCTGCGCAGTTCCTTTAGCGTATGGACCTCTTTATGACTCGACAGATACAGCACAAAGGAGAGGAATTCGCTGATTTCACAGAGCTTTAAGTAAACTAAACAGTTTTGTGACTATTTTTTTGTACATGATTCTAAATTCCGGTCACTAGAAAAAATTGGGAGAGTGATGTCTGTACAAAAATTTAAAAATAGTAATAATTCAGCTTTGATGTACCAGAACTTTGAATGTCCATATCGTTACGTTAACCCCCTCGTCCAGACGGGGAGCACTAATGATATTAAAATAGCTTAAGTCCCAAATACGGAAAAATAAATTGGAGAGTACAACGAGCATCATGCAGCAAAATATTAGGAGCCGAGGGAAACAAAGTTAATATCGTATTATTTACCTACATGAACTTCGCATGGGGAATTATGTACTTTTCCTTCCAGGACGCATTGTAAATATAGTGATACAACTGTTAAATGCTGAAGATTATAAATTAGCAAATTTCTGTTACAGAAGCAGTATGGAGGAATGAGGAGTTGTCACGCATGTGTAAAAGTGTACTAATTCAGAATTATAGGCACAAGTAGTTTTGTGCTAACTAAGTCATGGAAGTACGTGCCTGCGAAATGAAGCTATTTAACAGCACAATTATTTTACACTGTACAGATCTCCTTGCTCTCCCTTGGGAAGTTTTCATAAATTCTAAAGAAAATTTGAAGCACTAATATGTCAATTGTCCAACAAAATGAGACAAGTTTCTTCAGCAGTTCTAACACGCAAAAAGTATTCATTCATATTACGAAAGTAAATAACTGCAATCATTCGCTGGGTTTAAGCGCATGTATCATGTAAGTCATGTAAGTATCATGTTGAAGTCATGTAAATATTAATTAGAGTCTGGCATTACATTCATTAAGTAAAGAGTTCTGAGATCAATTCTAGTTTGCAAATAACAACAGTATTAGGAAACTGTGGTATCTCGTGAAATAATGCTTATACTCACACAACATGATTGAGATGTTGCTGCTCAAAATGGTTCAAATGGCTCTGAGCACTACGGGACTTAACATCTGAGGACATCAGTCCCCTAGAACTTAGAACTACTGAAACCAAAGTAATGTAAGGGCATCACACACATCCATGCCGGAGGCAGGATTCGAACCTGCGACCGCAGCGGTCGCGCGGTTCCAGACTGAAGCACCTAGAAACGCTCTGTCACAGCGGCCGGCTATACTCGCACAATTACGTATTTTGTAAACATGCGCAGTTTGTTATGCAATTGTTCGAAATTTTTATATCTATAATGTACAGTATCTATGGAATATTTAAATAAAGGACTGAGTAGGAAAGGAGCAAGGAAGCTGTCAAGGAAAGACTGACTTTAATGTATCATAACTATTTTCTACTTTATAGTCTTCAACTCTATTTCGCTGTTCTCCCTGAACTAAAAAATGAATTAGAAGTATCTCAAATCACTGTGTAGACCACAATAAGTGTATTCTCTTCCCGTCAAATCACTTAATAAGAATGAATAACGCTCTGTGAAGCATCTGTAGTCACAAGAATCATTTGTATGTGGAAGTAAAGGATCTCAGTCAGCATTCGATTTTATTATTAGTTGAGATGTGGAAGTAAAATGCAGGAATAGTTGTAATTAATGGACGTAGGAAAAATTTTGTAAACAAGACATTCGCGAATGCACCTCCCTTCCCTTATGTTCTAAAAAGCTTCAGTTTTTGAAAACTGCGTACAAGATCGTTGTAACTGGTTAATTAATGTTCCTTTGAAGTTCAAAGGAAGTGGGAATCGAGTGCAGTGCTATGGCGCTGCTGCAGATCGAAAAGGGTAGTAATGACGAGATCTGAAGAGCTGCGGAATGGATATGCAGATATGCGAGAACACCAAACCGAATGAAATTTGTTAAAACGATGCCACCAGCAAAGCAGATAACAAGACCGTATGTCACAGCAGGAAGAGAGTTCGAACCTACGAAATGCGTTGCTGCCATGTCTGACATTTTAGGCACTCGGCTACGAGGTCACCAGCGTCGGCACTAAAGTGTTTTGAAACTCGAGAGATTAAAATTTTTAAAGCCCAGGGTCCAGGAAATATTTACCCTCCAAAACGTCTTATGTATTTTCAGTTGTTCTTCGTTAAATAACGTTGAACAGTACCTCATTCACAAGCATTTCCTAAAATCACCAAAAGCGTTAATACAAACCAGATTGTTATAGTTATTTTCCAAGATGACATCTAATAGAAACGTATCAAGCAGACTATATAGTATGTCAGCTACTCATACAGAATAATAAAACTTTAATCATACTCATTACATGTTCGATGAGGAAGAGAGCAAGTCCCTCGCTAACTGTAATTTTCCCCTTCCGTTGATAAGTAAAATATTCATGATTAAATAGGCTGTTTGTACACGGCAAATACTGCGTTCTTGTAAATCATTATCTGTCGCATTATCCGTAAGAATAAGTATAAAACAGGTCGAAAAAGATACATGTCCCTGCGCTGTAATACAAGTGAAACAGTTCCAAATACTGAAACATAATGACCAATACGGCACATAGAGACTCATTCCATTATTATACATTCCCATGTCTAATCTGTATTTCAGTGTGAAGGCCTGTGAGATTCATCATCGGGTATATTACTCATAGTAAGAGAAACTTTAGACTTTTCAGTTTTGGTTAACCTCTTAAGTTTATATGCTGCGAGCCGGTTTTGTCTTTTTGTCTCATTATTCATCGTCAGTTCATGCTTCCAAAATATCAGACAAGTGAGTTATTTCGAGTTCTAAGGTGCGTATTTTTTAATTTAGGAACCACTAGTCTTCAAAAAAAAAAAAAAAAAAAAAGCCGTGGGCTGTGGTGTGTAACCTGTGGACAAATCGCTGATACCATGCTACCCAGTGTAGACCATCAGGAGGAGCATCTAGAGCTACATTCAGACCGCTATTGAGCGTACAATATTGTATGCATTGAAGGCACCTAATACGCCTTTTAGCTGTATTGACTAGACCACAGCTGCGTACTAGACAATGTACGCAATCAACGTCGAACAGATCATTATGCATAATGATGTGGAAGAGCGCTTCCCGCCAAATATCCACAACGTGGACCTCCACTTGAGGCAACGGCGATTATGAAGCCCAGCTAGTTGGTGTCGCTGGCCCAGAGAATGATTATTAGATTTGATGGCAGCAACCGGTAGCAGATGAGCGACGCTAGAGACTTCCCAGCACACAGTTGCAGACATCTTTTGGCAGCCGTTTTCTTTAGTTCTGTGCACACATCTTGCAAACGTCGTTCTAGAAAGTGCCCTTTCATTAACATTGTGTACAACTTGGTATCAGCCTATAGTCTAGTTAATGTACCGATGCCATTCATGTCATAAACAATACAGAAAGTTCAAAATAGCACTCTCACCAGGGTCTTGAAAATGGTTGTAATGCAACATTGCAAATAAAATATTAGCTGCATATACAGTTGAGGATATCATTTGTACGACATAGAGGTACAGTAACTGAGTAATAGTTATCTTCCAGTGATCTATCATAAGATGGGTGCATGGATATTTACTGTAACCTTTTTTTTCTAGAGCTGTTTCTAGAGCGCCAGCAGCCGCAGTCAACGACCTGCCAATAAAGCAACCCTCCACATTTTGTTATACTTCGTGCAGAGCTCCTTTCGCAAGGTGACAGCTGGGCCCAGGACACTGGACTCCGTTTCTGGAAACTTCCACACGGCACGTCTTTTACGTGGTCAGCTACAAACAACTCTATTTTAACCCTGGCCCACCCATTACGTGATCCGCATGGCAGCACCATGTTATGTTATTTCCCGTATGATGCTGCGAGATCAACAAAGTCTTACTGTCGCAAGTGACAAAAGTCGCGGGATAGCGATATGCACATATACAAATGGCGGTAGCACCGCACGCACATAGTATGAAAGGACTGTTATTCGTACTCAGGTGACTCATGTGAAAAGGCATCCGACGTTATTATGGTCGCGCCATGGGTATCAACAGACTTTGAACGCGGAATGGTAGTTTAAACGAGACATCGGACATTCCACTTCGTAAATCTTCAGGGAATTCAATATTCCGAGATCCACAGTGTCAAGAGTGTGCCGAGAATATCAGATATCAGGCATTATCTCTCACCACGGACCTCGCAGTGGCAGACGGCCTTCACTTAACGACCGAGAAGAGCGGCGTTTGTAGAATTGTCAGTGCTAACAGACAAGCAATGCTACATGAAGTAACCGCAGAAATCAACGTGGGACTACCGACGAACGCGTTAGGACGGTGAGGCGATATCTGGCGTTAATGGGCTATAGCAACAGAAGATCGACGCGAGTGCCTTTGCTAACAGCACGACATCGCCTGCAGCACCTTTCCGATTGGACCCCAGACGACTGGAAAACCGTGGTCTGGTCAGATGAGTCCCTATTTCAGTTGGTAAGACCTCACGGTAGTATTCGAGTCTGGCGCAGACCCTACGAAAACGGACGCACGTTGTCAATAATGCGCTGTGAAAGCTGGTGGTGGCTCCATAAAAGTGTTGGAGGTGTTTACATGGAATGGACTGGGTCCTCTGGTCGCACTGATCCGGTCATTGACTGGAAATGGTTATGCTCGTTCACTTGGAGACTATTTTCAGCCGTTCACAGACTTCATTTTCCCAAACAAGGATGGAATTTTTATGGATGTCTTCGAGCCACAATTGTTAGAGATTGGCTTGAATAATATTCTAGACGATTCGAGCGAATGATTTGGCGGCCCAAATCGCCTGACATGAATCCCATAGAATATTTATAGGAGGCTGTAGAGACAGGATGGCTCAACATTTCTGCAGGGTACTTCCAACGACTTGCTGAGTTAATGCCATGTCGAGTTTTTGCCGGACAAAAAGAGGTCAGACACTATGTGCCAAGACTGTCGTCACTTTAGCTGGGCTACGCTGTGTCGGACGCTGCCATACTTAAGGCATAGCCGCCACCGCTGCCACCAGGCTTCGAACCGCCGACTAGCGCCTGTCCGCCTGTCGAGTAACATGCCGCTGTCTCAGTCGGATGCTGACGACAAACCAGTTCGCTGTTCTCCAGCCAGAGTAAGAGCGTCGCTGTCGTCTGACACTGCCGGCTGCCTCTTGTCGACTGCTCTGGCCGCTGCCGCCGAGTTGGGAATGCCGTGTCGACGTTGACCGAGCAAGCAGCCTGCCTTCTAGCTGAGCGCGAACGCCGCAGGCCGCACGCTGCACCTGCGGCTGTTACGCAAGAACATTACGGGATAACGCCGGACTCCGCATATACAAATAACTGTTCAAACGTAAGAGAATAATGAAGAATCGTTATCTTCACTAGTGTTCCAGTCACCCATAACGTCCTCCAGTCTCCCTCGCCATCATCGTAACCCATGGCGCCCGAGGTGGGATTCGGGCGCTTCGTCATAAGCAGCACGACGGTTCCCTCTACCTTGCAGTGCTCTTTGCAGACTCTACCCACTAGAATACATTTTCTGTGGTTTGCTTAAATAGTATGAGATCAATAGTCGTGTCCAAGAACAGGTTTGACGATTGTGTGGCCTGTGTAGCACAATCAGGACGTTGACTACAATGTGATCTGAGGTCTACAAAGTCACCTCTTAGCGAGTGAGAGTGAGAAAATCTCCTGGGATGCTTATCATAAGTGATTATAGAACTCAGGGGTTGTGATACATACGAAGTGAGTGAAATGTCGAGACAACATGTAGTTACACCTTTTACACAACGACACATACTCAGCACAATAGGCTGTAGGGTGGTAGGACTGGACCAAAGTAACACATCAGGCAATCATCATCGACAGTTGCTCCTAACATTTTATTTGGTACCTTTAAACAAGAGAACTTCACAATAAAACCACCACAAGTTTGAAACTACCACACATGTTTAAAATTTACCATGCAGGTGAAAATAAATTAGTTCAATTTTAAACATTCATAAAAACGCGACACTTATGGCCTATGAGTTAAATTTTGTAACTAATGTACTCTTTCATTACGACAGTGATTGTTATTGCCAAAATACTTCAGTTAATTTAGCATATAACATATAAAATTTCAAGTGAGCAAACAAGCTCGTGAGATTCAACAACTACGCTCAGGAAACGGACGCCCGCCCGTTCAGCTGTTTCCAATACAGGCTCGACAAGGACCACCAGATGGGAGCAGCAACGGTCACGAATGGGGACGAGAAAATCCCACAACTAGTGGGTATCTACAACAAGCTGACATCTGCCTTAAATGACTAGAAACACAATAACTCATTACAACACATCAGTCAAATTAATACATGATATTAATTACAATATCGATCTACTGTCATTTAAGGAATTCTAGTACCACCTTCAATAGAATAACAACTGGCACCTCAATAACTGGTAATAATTTAGGAAATACTGATTTCAAAATTATACACGTGTCTCTCAGACATATTATTAGTTCAAACAGAAACGACACATAGCGACTGGCCATCTTAACTCCGTGGTGTGATATAAATACAATAAACAGGCGGTATTTAAACAAGGACCAGCAAACTGTTTCTAATGACGGTTAAACCTTGACAGTAGGGAGCTACAACGGAATGTCTCAGTACTCCAGGCCCTCATAAGTGTTAATGATCACACCACATTCACCTTAAAAAATTACGTACTAAACCAATTAAAATCAATACTTTTAGACCAGACTCAGGAGTAGCGATGGCCGCCCAAGAAAATACATTGAACTGCACAGAGCCCAGTAGTGGATACCGACCACAATTTACAGGACAAGCAAGGCCCTTATCCTCCTCCTTGTTCGAAGAAGCCTGCCGCCGCAGATCCCGATGCCAGGAGACATGAAATAAGCGGAAAAACAGCACCAACGGCTTCTCAGTAACGTCTCTTTCCACCCAGCGATATTTGTCACGGCGCCGTCACCCGGGTAAACAGCCCCTTCTGGACGTGCCCTGCTTGCTGGCTGACAGCGGACCTTAGCTATCCGCCACAGTTCCCAAAACGCCGTTACTGCTCGGCGACCCAAAGCAAAATCACTCCCTATTCCTCAGCTTTTCCACTCGCTGCCGATCGGCCCGGTAGGTGGCGCCTGTGCGCGTTCTGCGCACACCGCCGGAAAGATGACCCATACCGGCGGCGGGGATATCGCTGACGAGCCACACGGCTCAGTGAGTACTGCAATAAATTTCTGATAATAATAGCGAATACTCAGTTCAAGAGTCACAAAAGGAGGAAGAATAGGTGAAAACCGCTGGGAGACATGACAATATTCCAGTTAAACCACATCATGGTCCGGCAAGAAGTAGCTAGGGGCAGGTATAGACTTAAATCACAATTTAGTGGAAAAGAAGAGTAGGTTGCAATTTAAGAGACTAGTCAGAAACAGTCAATGCGCAAAGAAGTGGGATAGGTTGCGTTTGATAACGAAAGCAATACTACTGAAAAATCAAGGCACGTTCAGAGGATGTCAATGGTACAAGATCGAAATTCTTAAATAAATAGGGGAAGTTATAGGGAAAGACGGTTAATGTACAAGAGCAAAGACGAGAGAATAAGAGTGGAAGACCAAGAGCGATGTACTCGGATTGAAAAGGCTTCAAGACAGGGTATAAACTTTTGCCCCACCTGTTGGGCTTACATGTCAAGGAACCAATGACGGAAATGAAAGAAAGGTTCAAAAGTGAGATTAAAACCCAAGGTAAAAGATATCAACGATAAGACTCGCTTTTGACGTTGCTATCGCCAGTGAAAGAGAAGAAGAATTACAGGAACTGTAGAGTGGAATGTACAGTCTAGTAAGTACACAGTAAATAGAAGATATAAAGTAAATGGAAGAAATAAAGTAATGAGAAGTAGCGAAAATGAGAGTAGCGAGGAACTTAACATCAGAAATGGGGACCACGAAGTCGATGAAGTTACGGAATTCTGCTGCCTAGCCAGCAAAATAATGGACGGAGCAAGGAGGACATAAAGAGCCAACTAATAACGGCAAAAAGAGCATTCCTCGCCAAGAAATATCTACTGGTATCGAACATACGCCACAATTTGAGGAAGATATTTCTGAGAATGTATGTTTGAAGCACAGCATTGTATGGTAGTGAAACGTAAACTGCGGTAAAACCTGAACACAAGAGAATCGAAGCGTTTGAGATGCCGTTCTATAGAAGAATGTTGAAAATCAGATGGACTGATAAGTTAAGGAATGAGGAGCTTCTTCGCAGAATTAATGAGAAAAGGAATAGATGGAAAATACTGATAAGGGTGATCATGTTATGATATCTATTAAGACATCAGGGAATAACCTCCATGGTACTTGAGAGAGGTGTAGAAGGTTGCAAATATAGAGGAAGACACAGGGTGGAATACATTCAGCACAGGATTGAGGACATACATTGCAACTGCTGCTCTGAGATAAAGAGGTTGGTACACCTGAGAGGAATTCGTGGCACGCCGCATCAAAGCAGACACAAGACTGATGACCCAAAAAAAGTGGGACTGAATAAGGGTGCAAACACAAAACAACATTTTATTTATTTTCCCTATAGTTTGGCCTTGTTTGGAGAGGTGTCTTACAGTGGCTGGATATCTTTGCAAATAAGTACTCCCTACCACTCCCTACCACTCCGTAGATGGAAAGAATACATTGAAAGCCTCTATGAGGGTGAAGATTTGTCTGGTGTGATAGAAGAAGAAACAGGAGTCGATTTAGAAGAGATAGGGGATCCAGTATTAGAATCGGGATTTAAAAGAGCTTTGGAGGACTTACGGTCAAATAAGGCCGAAGGGATAGATAACATTCCATCAGAATTTCTAAAATCATTGGGGGAAGTGGCAACAAAACGATTATTCACGTTGGTGTGTAGAATATATGAGTCTGGCGATATACCATCTGACTTTCGGAAAAGCATCATCCACACAATTCCGAAGACGGCAAGAGCTGACAAGTGCGAGAATTATCGCACAATCAGCTTCACAGCTCATGCATCGAAGCTGCTTACAAGAATAATATACAGAAGAATAAAAAAGAAAATTGAGAATGCGCTAGGTGACGATCAGTTTGGCTTTAGGAAAAGTAAAGGGACGAGAGAGGCAATTCTGGCGTTACGGCTAATAATGGAAGCAAGGCTAAAGAAAAATCAAGACAGTTTCATAGGATTTGTCGACCTGGAAAAAGCGTTCGACAATATTAAATGGTGCAAGTAGTTCGAGATTCTGAGAAAAGTAGGGGTACGCTATAGGGAGAGACGGGTCATATACAATATGTACAACAACCAAGAGGGAATAGTAAGAGTGGACGATCACGAACGAAGTGCTCGTATTAAGAAGGGTGTAAGACAAGGCTGTAGCCTTTCGCCCCTACTCTTGAATCTGTACATCGAGGAAGCAATGATGGAAATACACTCCTGGAAATTGAAATAAGAACACCGTGAATTCATTGTCCCAGGAAGGGGAAACTTTATTGACACATTCCTGGGGTCAGATACATCACATGATCACACTGACAGAACCACAGGCACATAGACACAGGCAACAGAGCATGCACAATGTCGGCACTAGTACAGTGTATATCCACCTTTCGCAGCAATGCAGGCTGCTATTCTCCCATGGAGACGATCGTAGAGATGCTGGAACGGCTTGCCATGCCATTTCCACCTGGCGCCTCAGTTGGACCAGCGTTTGTGCTGGACGTGCAGACCGCGTGAGACGACGCTTCATCCAGTCCCAAACATGCTCAATGGGGGACAGATCCGGAGATCTTGCTGGCCAGGGTAGTTGACTTACACCTTCTAGAGCACGTTGGGTGGCACGGGATACATGCGGACGTGCATTGTCCTGTTGGAACAGCAAGTTCCCTTGCCGGTCTAGGAATGGTAGAACGATAGGTTCGATGACGGTTTGGATGTACCGTGCACTATTCAGTGTCCCCTCGACGATCACCAGTGGTGTACGGCCAGTGTAGGAGATCGCTCCCCACACCATGATGCCGGGTGTTGGCCCTGTGTGCCTCGGTCGTATGCAGTCCTGATTGTGGCGCTCACCTGCACGGCGCCAAACACGCATACGACCATCATTGGCACCAAGGCTGAAGCGACTCTAATCGCTGAGGACGACACGACTCCATTCGTCCCTCCATTCACGCCTGTCGCGACACCACTGGAGGCGGGCTGCACGATGTTGGGGCGTGAGCGGAAGACGGCCTAACGGTGTGCGGGACCGTAGCCCAGCTTCATGGAGACGGTTGCGAATGGTCCTCGCCGATACCCCAGGAGCAACAGTGTCCCTAATTTGCTGGGAAGTGGCGATGCGGTACCCTACGGCACTGCGTAGGATCCTACGGTCTTGGCGTGCATCCGTGCGTCGCTGCGGTCCGGTCCCAGGTCGACGGGCACGTGCACCTTCCGCCGACCACTGGCGACAACATCGATGTACTGTGGAGACCTCACGCCCCACGTGTTGAGCAATTCGGCGGTACGTCCACCCGGCCTCCCGCATGCCCACTATACGCCCTCGCTCAAAGTCCGTCAACTGCACATACGGTTCACGTCCACGCTGTCGCGGTATGCTACCAGTGTTGAAGACTGCGATGGAGCTCCGTATGCCACGGCAAACTGGCTGACACTGACGGCGGCGATGCACAAATGCTGCGCAGCTAGCGCCATTCGACGGCCAACACCGCGGTTCCTGGTGTGTCCGCTGTGCCGTGCATGTGATCATTGCTTGTACAGCCCTCTCGCAGTGTCCGGAGCAAGTATGGTGGGTTTGACACACCGGTGTCAATGTGTTCCTTTTTTCCATTTCCAGGAGTGTAAAAAAAGGTTCAGGAGTGAAATTAAAATACAAGGTGATAGGATATCAATGATACGATTCGCTGATGACATTGCTATCCTGAGTGAAAGTGAAGAACAATTAAATGATCTGCTGAACGGAATGAACAGTCTAATGAGTACACAGTATGGTTTGAGAGTAAATCGGAGAAAGACGAAGGTAATGAGAAGTAGTATAAATGAGAATAACGAGAAACTTAACATCAGGATTGATGGTCACGAAGTCAATGAAGTTAAGGAATTCTGCTACCTAGGCAGTAAAATAACCAATGACGGACGTAGCAAGGAGGACATCAAAAGCAGACTCGCTATGGCAAAAAACGCATTTCTGGCCAAGAGAAGTCTACTAATATCAAATACCGGCCTTAATTTGAGCAAGAAATTTGTGAGGATGTACGTCTGGAGTACAGCATTGTATGGTAGTGAAACATGGACTGTGGGAAACCGGAACAGAAGAGAATCGAAGCATTTGAGATGTGGTGCTACAGACGAATGTTGAAAATTAGGTGGACGGATAAGGTAAGGAATGAGGAGGTTCTACGCAGATTCGGAGAGGAAAGGAATATGTGGAAAACACTGATAAGGACCCCCCCCCCCATGAACCATGGACCTTGCCGTTGGTGGGGAGGCTTGCGGACCTCAGCGATACAGATAGCCGTACCGTAGGTACAACCACAACGGAGAGGTATCTGTTGAGAGGCCAGACAAACATGTGGTTCCTGAAGAGGGGCAGCAGCCTTTTAAGTAGTTGCAGGGGCAACAGACTGGATGATTGACTGATCTGGCCTTGTAACAATAACCAAAACGGTCTTGCTGTGCTGGTACTGCGAACGGCTGAAAGCAAGGGGAAACTACGGCCGTAATTTTTCCCGAGGGCATGCAGCTTTACTGTATGATTAAATGATGATGGC
Organism: Schistocerca cancellata; assembly: GCF_023864275.1. Lineage (NCBI taxonomy): Eukaryota > Metazoa > Arthropoda > Insecta > Orthoptera > Acrididae > Schistocerca > Schistocerca cancellata. The sequence goes on along the minus strand of NC_064626.1, from coordinate 649,826,396 downwards.
GTCCTCTTGGGTAAATTATTCCGGAGGTAAAATAGTCCCCCTTTCGGATCTCCGGGCGGGGAATGCTCAAGAGGATGTCGTTATCAGGAGAAAGAAAACTGGCGTTCTACGGATCGGAGCGTGGAATGTCAGATCACTTAATCGGGCAGGTAGGTTAGAAAATTTAAAAAGGGAAATGGATAGGTTAAAGTTAGATATAGTGGGAATTAGTGAAGTTCGGTGGCAGGAGGAACAAGGCTTCTGGTCAGGTGACTACAGGGTTATAAACACAAAGTCAAATAGGGGTAATGTAGGAGTAGGTTTAATAATGAATAAAAAAAATAGGAGTGCAGGTAAGCCACTAAAAACAGCATAGTGAACGTATTATTGTGGCCAAGATAGACACGTAGCCAATGCCTACTACAATAGTACAAGTTTATACGCCAACTAGCTCTGCAGAGGATGAAGAAATTGATGAAATGTATGATGAGATAAAAGAAATTATTCAGATAGTGAAGGGAGATGAAAATTTAATAGTCATGGGTGACTGGAATTCGAGTGTAGGAAAAGGGAGAGAAAGAAACGTAGTAGGTGAATATGGATTGGGCCTAAGAAATGAAAGAGGAAGCCGCCTGGTAGAATTTTGCACAGAGAACAACTTAATCATAGCTAACACTTGATAGAAGGTTGTATACATGGAAGAACCCTGGAGATACGAAAAGGTATCAGATAGATTATATAATGGTAAGACAGAGAGTTAGGAACCAGGTTTTAAATTGTAAGACATTCCCAGGGGCAGATGTGGACTCTGACCACAATCTATTGGTTATGAACTGTAGATTAAAACTGAAGAAACTGCAAAAAGGTGGGAATATAAGGAGATGGGACCTGGATAAACTGAAAGAACCAGAGGTTGTACAGAGTTTCAGGGAGAGCATAAGGGAACAATTGACAGGAATGGGGGAAAGAAATACAGTGGAAGAAGAATGGGTAGCTTTGAGGGATGAAGTAGTGAAGGCAGCAGAGGATCAAGTAGGTAAAAAGACAAGGGCTAGTAGAAATCCTTGGGTAACAGAAGAAATATTGAATTTAATTGATGAAAGGAGAAAATATAAAAATGCAGTACATGAAGCAGGCAAAAAGGAATACAAACGTCTCAAAAATGAGATCGACAGGAAGTGCAAAATGGCTAAGCAGGCATGGCTAGAGGACAAATGTAAGGATGTAGAGGCTTATCTCACTAGGGGTAAGATAGATACTGCCTACAGGAAAATTAAAGAGACCTTTGGAGATAAGAGAACCACTTGTATGAACATCAAGAGCTCAGATGGAAACCCCGTTCTAAGCAAAGAAGGGAAAGCAGAAAGGTGGAAGGAGTATATAGAGGGTCTATACAAGGGCGATGCACTTGAGGACAATATTATGGAAATTGAAGAGGATGTAGATGAAGATGAAATGGGAGATACGATACTGCGTGAAGAGTTTGACAGAGCACTGAAAGACCTGAGTCGAAACAAAGACCCCGGAGTAGACAACATTCCATCGGAACTACTGACGGCCTTGGGAGAGCCAGTCCCGACAAAACTCTACCATCTGGTGAGCAAGATGTATGAAACAGGGGAAATACCCTCAGACTTCAAGAAGAATATAATAATTCCAATCCCAAAGAAAGCAGGTGTTGACAGATGTGAAAATTACCGAACAATCAGTTTAATAAGCCACAGCTGCAAAGTACTAACACGAATTCTTTACAGACGAATGGAAAAACTAGTAGAAGCTGACCTCGGGGAAGATCAGTTTGGATTCCGTAGAAATACTGGAACACGTGAGGCAATACTGATCTTACGACTTATCTTAGAAGAAAGATTAAGGAAAGGCAAACCTACGTTTCTAGCATTTGTAGACCTAGCGAAAGCTTTTGACAATGTTGACCGGAATACTCTCTTTCAAATTCTAAAGGTGGCAGGGGTAAAATACAAGGAGCGAAAGGCTATTTACAATTTGTACAGAAAGCAGATGGCAGTTATAAGAGTCGAGGGACATGAAAGGGAAGCAGTGGTTGGGAAGGGAGTAAGACAGGGTTGTAGCCTCTCCCCGATGTTAGGATGTTATTCAATCTGTATATTGAGCAAGCAGTAAAGGAAACAAAATAAAAATCTGGAGTAGGTATTAAAATCCATGGAGAAGAAATAAAAACTTTGAGGTTCGCCGATGACATTGTAATTCTGTCAGAGACAGCAAAGGACTTGGAATAGCAGTTAAACGGAATGGATGGTGTCTTGAAGGGAGGATATAAGATGAACATCAACAAAAGCAAAACGAGGATAATGGAACGTAGTCGAATTAAGTCGGGTGATGCTGAGGGAATTAGATTAGGAAATGAGACACTTAAAGTAGTAAAGGAGTTTTGCTATTTGGGGAGCAAAATAACTGATGATGGTCGAAGTAGAGAGGATATAAAATGTAGACTGGCAATGGCAAGGAAAGCGTTTCTGAAGAAGAGAAATTTGTTAACATCAAGTATAGATTTAAGTGTCAGGAAGTCGTTTCTGAAAGCATTTGTATGGAGTGTAGCCATGTATAGAAGTGAAACATGGACGGTAAATAGTTTGGACAAGAAGAGAATAGAAGCTTTTGAAATGTGGTGCTACAGAAGAATGCTGAAGATTAGATGGGTAGATCACATAACTAACGAGGAAGAATTGAGTAGGATTGGGGAGAAGAGATGTTTGTGGCACAACTTGACCAGAAGAAGGGATCGGTTGGTAGCACGTGTTCTGAGGCATCAAGGGATCACCAATTTAGTATTGGAGGGCAGCGTGGAGGGTAAAAATCGTAGGGGGAGACCAAGAGATGAATACACTAAGCAGATTCAGAAGGATGTAGGTTGCAGTAGGTACTGGGAGATGAAGAAGCTTGCACAGGATAGAGTAGCATGGAGAGCTGCATCAAACCAGTCACAGGACTGAAGACCACAACAACAACAAGACAGAGATTTGGGAACCAGGTTTTAAATTGTAAGACATTTCCAGGGGCAGATGTGGACTCTGACCACAATCTATTGGTTATGACCTGTACATTAAAACTGAAGAAACTGAAAAAAGTTGGGAATTTAAGGAGATGGGACCTGGATAAACTGAAAGAACCAGAGGTTGTACAGAGTTTCAGGGAGAGCATAAGGGAACAATTGACAGGAATGGGGGAAAGAAATACAGTAGGAGAAGAATGGGTAGCTTTGAGGGATGAAGTAGTGGAGGCAGCAGAGGATCAAGTAGGTAAAAAGACGAGGGCTAGTAGAAATACTTGGGTAACAGAAGAAATATTGAATTTAATTGATGAAAGAAGAAAATATAAAAATGCAGTAAATGAAGCAGGCAAAATGGAATACAAACATCTCAAAAATGAGATCGACAGGAAGTGCAAAATGGCTAAGCAGTGATGGCTAGAGGACAAATGTATGGATGTAGAGGCGTATCTCACTAGGGTAAGATAGATACTGCCTACAGGAAAATTAAAGAGACCTTTGGAGATAAGAGAACCACTTGTATGAACATCAAGAGCTCAGATGGAAACACAGTTCTAAGCAAAGAGGGGAAAGCAGAAAGATGGAAGGAGTATATTGGGGGTCTATACAAGGGCGATGTATTTGAGGACAATATTATGGAAATGGAAGAGGATGTAGATCAAGATGAAATGGGAGATATGATACTGCGTGAAGAGTTTGACAGAGCACTGAAAGACCTGAGTCGAAACAAGGATCCCAGAGTAGACAACATTCCATTGGAACTACTGACGGCCTTGGGAGAGCCAGTCCTGACAAAACTCTACCATCTGGTGAGCAAGATGTATGAAACAGGCGAAATACCCTCAGACTTCAAGAAGATTATAATAATTCCAATCCCAAAGAAAGCAGGTGCTGACAGATGTGAAAATTACCGAACAATCAGTTTAATAAGCCACAGCTGCAAAATACTAACACGAATTCTTTACAGACGAATGGAAAAACTGGTAGAAGCCGACCTCGGGGATGTTTGGATTCCGTAGTAATACTGGAACACGTGAGGCAATACTGACCTTACGACTTATCTTAGAAGAAAGATTAAGGAAAGCAAACCTAAGTTTCTAGCATTTGTAGACTTAGAGAAAGCTTTTGACAATGTTGACTGGAATACTCTCTTTCAAATTCTAAAGGTGGCAGGGGTAAAATACAGGGAGCGAAAGGCTATTTACAATTTGTACAGAAAGCAGATGGCAGTTATAAGAGTCGAGGGACATGAAAGGGAAGCAGTGGTTGGGAAGGGAGTAAGACAGGGTTGTAGCCTCTCCTCGATGTTATTCAATCTGTATATTGAGCAAGCAGTAAAGGAAACAAAAGAAAAATTCGGAGTAGGTATTAAAATCCATGGAGGTTCGCCGATGACATTGTAATTCTGTCAGAGACAGCAAAGGACTTGCAAGAGCAGTTGAACGGAATGGATGGTGTCTTGAAGGGAGGATATAAGATGAACATCAACAAAAGCAAATTGATGATAATGGAATGTAGTCGAATTAAGTCGGATGATGTTGAGGGTATTAGATTACGAAATGAGACGCTTAAAGTAGTAAAGGAGTTCTGCTATTTGGGGAGCAAAATAACTGATGATGGTCGAAGTAGAGAGGATATAAAATGTAGACTGGCAATGGCAAGGAAAGCGTTTCTGAAAAAGAAAAATTTGTTAACTTCGAGTATAGATTTAAGTGTCAGGAAGTCATTTCTGAAAGTATTTGTATGGAGTGTAGCCATGTATGGAAGTGAAACATGGACGGTAAATAGTTTGAACAAGAAGAGAATAGAAGCTTTCCAAATGTGGTGCTACAGAAGAATGCTGAAGATTAGGTGGGTAGATCACATAACTAATGAGGAAATATTGAATAGGATTGGGGAGAAGAGATGTTTGTGGCACAACTTGACCAGAAGAAGGGATCGGTTGGTAGGACATGTTCTGAGGCATCAAGGGATCAACAATTTAGTTTTGGAGGGCAGCGTGGAGGGTAAAAATCGTAGGGGGAGACCAAGAGTTGAATACACTAAGCAGATTCAGATGGATGTAGGTTGCAGTAGGTACTGGGAGATGAAGAAGCTTGCACAGGATAGAGTAGCATGGAGAGCTGCATCAAACCTGTCTCAGGACTGAAGACCACAACAACAACAACACTGATAAGGAGAAGGGACAGGATGATAGGACATCTGCTAAGACACGAGGGAATGACTTCCATGGTACTAGAGGGAGCTGTAGAGGGCAAAAACTGTAGAGGAAGACAGAGATTGGAATACGTCAAGCAAATAATTGAGGACGTAGGTTGCAAGTGCTACTCTGAGATGAAGGTTAGCACAGGAAAGGAATTCGTGGCGGGCCGCATCAAACCAGTCAGTAGACTGATGACAAAAAAAAAAAAACTACTCCATGTAAGGCCTTGCCTTGTGTAAGGTCATGCCTCCCTGGCCTACCTCTCTTCATTTTTTTTCTCTTCCTGACCTGCAAATCTATTTAATAATTTGACAAATCAGATTTGTATCTATTGAATCTATTTCTGATTTAATGAGACTGTAAGGTCAGGGCATCTTCTTCTTCTCTATTTAACAATAGGGGCTTACGTAGAGGTTGAATTTCACTTTGTGAAACACGCTTTGGTGGTAAGATGAAAGCGGTGTATGGACAGCGACCCGGTCGACTATGGCATGTGGGTGTTGAGGGGTGGACGTGCAGTCTTAAGGCACAGGACATAAATAACAGGAAATGCAATCACCTGGGGTGTTGCCGTGTGATGAGGCCACCTTTCGCAGGCTAAGAGACAACACTGGCACCATAGCGAATCTTACAGCAGAGGAGCGATCTACCGCGTACTCTTGCTGTTCGCCTACAAAGACGTCCAGCACAATTCGCAGTAGATGGGAGTGAAGAGGCCTATTTCTGCGCAGCCTATCTTTTCCCCTGGTCTGAAAGGAAGTAAAACATTCCAAAAGACGTCGTGTGTGTCGTTCTTTACCACCAATCCCAGAGGCGACAGGCGGACGCCGCCACAATAGGATGGGAGGAATTTGCCACGAACAGTCAGAGAAAAGTGTCCTGAGAACTCGTGGGAAGTGCAATTTCAGTTTCCTTCCCTGCAAAGCTACCCGTCATTAGCTGACTACAAACATGTGTTCATGAGATGATCCTAAGAACAGACGTCTTAGTACATAGCAGACAGACGGATTGGAAGTTTCTTTTTTTTTAATCCATGGTGGGAGTTAAACAAAAAATGCCATTGGCAGGAGCTAGAAAAAATCTTGTTACTGTCGGACACAGTTCTTTAGAGCAGACAAAACGCAGTGTCTTCCCTGTACTGCGGACTTCACGTCACTTAATATGCAATAAGCGTGGACAGTCTTAGGCTTAGAGATGGGGAGGGGTGAAGACTTCGTCCCCTTCAAGTAAATTCAAGCAGGCTGCCATTACTGAATTCACAGGTATAGTGCACGTGTGGCTCTCACTCTTTCTTTCTATACGTAATCACCGTATTCACGCCACTACCATTTCATACATATCCTTATCTGATAGCTATCCCATACCCAACGTACTGTCTTTTGCAATGGATTTCGTGTATTAGTTGTATGTTCTTGAAGCGTATGTAACGAAAAGTTGTATGTTTTCCATTAATCTGCGCACACACAGCAACATGTAGTAAAACAGGGATTTACCTGGGTCAGATATTTAATTTAATAATCAGTAAGTCCCTCTCATAAAATTAATCAGTATAATAATTGTCGAAATGTCGGTACTTCGGATTCAGTGCTAGGGCCACCTTGTCATTAGCACTGTTTAAATGTAATTCCGTTGCATAACTTGATCAAGCATTTGGATTTCGGGAAGCGATTGGTACAGTTCAGACAAGTTCATACCGCTATTTCGCTCGCTTTCTGCGTTCTACCCTGATCTATTAGAGACGAGGGCTCTGCGTGCTGAAAGACGAGGGCTCTGTTTGCATCTCGTTCCAGCAATACACAATCAAATCGTTAACTGCAGTTGGACACAAGTGCCAGAAAGAACTTGTTTTTATAATCTGACAGACAGAAAATATCAGCTATTACTCACTGTGATTGACACAGTCCGATACGTTATTCTCACTAGGAAACAAATACGAGTACGAGGCAACACTTGCTCCACCCTATGTTCTGACAGAAGTTATCAAATAATATTCATTGCTACTAGAGACAATATACGCAGTATATGAAACGTAATCGCAGTTGCGAATATGGACAACCATCAGCAGTATAACAAAATGATGAAAGTGAAAGTATGTCTTGGACCGGTTCTCGCGGCCGGATTTTCCGCTTATCGTGAGCTGTCGCCTTAGCACTAGGCACGCTCCACGGCCAGACCCAGACTTCCATATGTCGTCAACCAAGTGTCTACAACCTGCAGCCGTACATCCATTAGCTATATTCCCTTACAGGGTGACATTTTAATTGAAAGTCGCATGGCCGGTGTCAGCGAATAAATACGATATTGAAGTGCCTGTGTTATTCAGAATTACGATGCAATGTTCGTTCGGACACGAAAGCATGTCCGAAGGAAAAACTGCTTCGTGATTCTGAATAACACAGGCACTGCATATCATATCGTATTCTCTATTACCGCTTTTCTTTTTAACAGGTAGAGAACATAAGATAATAACTGATGAAATGAAATAACTTTTGATGGATACTTATCGGAAACTCAGTTGTCTTCTCGGAACTCAGTCGTCCTCACTCGAATGCCTACAGACCTCTAACAGCTTTTACTGCAGCAACGTCAAAGGCCCACTCTCTTGTGACTTAGAGAATCGGCTGTGGTACTGCTCCCGACGACTACTAACAGTCTAACTGTGTGTGCTGGCCGCGGTGGCCGAGCGGTTCTAGGCACTTCAGTCCGGAACCACGCGGCTGCTACGGTCGCAGGTTCGAATCCTGCTTCGGGCATTGATGTGTGTGATGTCCTTAGGTTAGTTAAGTTTAAGTAGTTCTAAGTCTAGGGGACTGATGACCTTAGATGTTAAGTCCCATAGTGCTTAGAGCCATTTGAAACTTTTTTTTAGTCTAACTGTGACCACTTCCTGGTAAAGATTTGTAATTCATATTACCGACTTGGCATTCTGCTGCACTGTTCTCTGACGTATCCTCTGACGTACTGACTTTTCACGCCTCTCTATCGAGTTTCTCACGTAGTGTCGCTTACCCCGGACTCTTCCTTAGGAATTATTAAGGGCCGATATTTTTCCAGACAGTTCTAGAACGTTCTGGCTGATATTGCTTCTTCTGGGTACAATCAACTTGGTGCCCCGCGGTCACACTGAGAATGATGTTATTCTCGCCATTAGTTACCACACGGCCGCCTTCGTGGCCGGTCATCAATATGTCTTACCTTAAACGTAGCTCTGGCCCAGAAACTTCTTTCCCGATGACCACTCAACACTGCCTGTGCTCTGTCTTAACAGCATTAATTAATTAAATTCCTTTTTATCGCGACCAATCTTACATTAATAAACTGTGACAGCCATGAAAAACATTTGGGGCGTCTTCGACGGGACATTAAAACCCAACTTCTTTTATGATGAATATTTTATTTACCCAATTCACCTTTTGTCTCTTGCATTGGCTGTTGGTTTGTCATGTATTAAGTCAGCAGACACCTAAACAGCAGTGGGTTAACATTCGTCATAAATTCTCATTCAGCACTATCAGCAAGATTTGCTTTACTTCTGCAGTTGAGCTAGTTTGACAACGTTCCAGATGGAATTCTATTCGCTTATATAACACTGGACACAAGTTGAGATATTACAACTGCGACCGATGCCACATATGTGCCAACAAAGTAGGAAACGGTAAGGTAAACCAACGACATTTTTTATTCCTTTTCTTAGTTAATAGCTTAATCTCCTGGCTTTGGGCATGGAATACAGTTTTGTTCCAGTACATATCATTTTCTTCACAACTTGAATTCTTGATAAACCAGAAGCAGCAAATGAAATGCACGTAGAAGGAAAAGTAATTTGATTTACCAAGATTTAATTCAGGTACACCCCTTAAAAATATTTTTTATTACAAAGAAAATGTGTGTCCGTTGGCTTTTGTTTCTTTTTCGTTTTCTTAAAACGCTGAATATACATTGAACAGAGAGAGAAACTTGTACACCTGCCTAACATCGTGTAGGGTCCCCGCGAGCACGCAGAAGTGCCTTAACACGACGTGACATGGACTTAAGTAGTGTTGGAGGGAACAGCCAGAGAAACTGGTACACCTGCCTAACATCGTGTAGGATCCCCGCGAGCACGCAGAAGTGCCGTAACATGACGTAACATGGAGTAATATATGAAGTAGTGCTGGAGGGAACTGACACCATGACTCCTGTCCATAAATCTGTAAGAGTATGAGGTGGGTGAAGACCTTTTCTGAACAGGACGTTGCAAGAAATCCCAGATATGCTCATTAACGTTCTTGCCTGGGGAGTTTGGTGACCAGCAGAAGTATTTAAACTCAGGAGAGTGTTTCTAGAGCCACTCCGTGGCAATTTTGGACGTGTGGGGTGTCGCATTGTCTTTCTGGAATTGTCCAAGACCGTCGGTATGCACAATTGAAATGAATGGATGCATTGATCAGACAGGATGCTCACTTAAGTGCCACTTGTCACTGCTGTATCTAGACATAGCAGGGATCCTGTATCACTCCAACAGCACACGCGACACATCATTACAGAACCTCCAGCAGCCTCAACAGTCCCCTGCTGACATGCAGGATCCATGGATTCGTGATGTTCCCTCCGTACTCGTACACGTCCATCCATCCGATACAATCTGAAACGAGACTCGTCCGACCAGACAACATGTTTCCAGTCATCAACAGTCTAATGTCGGTGTCGACGAGTGTAGGCGAGGCGTAAGGCTTTATGTCGTGCAGTCATTAAAGATATACAAGCCCATATTGATGATGTTTCGTTGAGTGGCACCCACGCTGACACTTGGTTATGGCCCAGCATTGAAATCTGCAGCAATTTGTGGAAGGGTTGTGCTTCTGTCACGTTGAACGATTCTCTTCAGTCGTCGTTGGTCCCGCTCTTGCAGGATCTTTTTCTGGCTGCAGCGGTATTGGAGTCGACTGTGCAAACAGTGAATCACGATGGTCACCAAACAGTCTGACACCTTAAATTTTTCTAGACTGTTGACTATAACAGGAATACAATAAGGGTATTTTTTTGCCTAAAGAACTTCTTAAAAACCACGTTCCATTATACACTACCGTCCCTCTCATTCAAAGTTATTTTTCATTCAAAGTTGAGATCGAATATCACGTTTCGAACGTCGGGACCGAAAAACACGCCTTCTTTCAATTTCGCTTCTGACAGATGTAGCCATTTGACAGACTGTCTCTACTTTAAACCTTAAGCTGTGAGTTCAGTGCCCTGGAAGTTGAGCCCTTTATGTGAAATATGTTCCATAGATGACTGACTAAAAATTAGATACTGATTTCAGCATGTCCTAACAAAGCTGGGTACTCGAACAAAGAATAAGTGTTGCCCGTGTTGAATATGACTCCACACTCTCTCGCGAAACAAAAGTTAGGGCTTCACAAGTAAGCAACCACCTCACCATAAACCACAGAGACGTTGCTTCAAGTGCCCATTTCTTTATCACAAGACAAAAGCAGATCAACACGAGGCGACAGACGAAAGAGTGTTCAAAGCAGCAAGCAGATCAGTGGGTGCCTCTCTGTCCCCTTGCCATGCGTCTCTCGTTAACAGAGGAATTCTTTTGACCACCTGACCTCAAAATTTAGGCTACTTACTTAATACATGCCTTACAGTTTGTAGGTAAAAATAATCTACATTAGCAGATGGATAAATGACTACAAGTTCGGCCGGCCACTGTGGCCGAGCGGTTCTAGGCGCTTCAGTCCGGAACCACGCTGCTGCTACGGTCGCAGGTTCGATTCCTGCCTCTGGCATAGATGTGTGAGATGTCCTTAGGTTAATTAGGTTTAAGTAGTTCTAAGTCTAGGGGACTGATGAACTCAGATGTTAAGTCCCATAGTGCTTAGAGCCGTGTGAACCATTTTGACTACAGGCTCTTTGAGGCAAACAAGTGCTTATCAATATGTGAATAAATAAAAAGCACTAGAAGTGTCTACAGAAGGGGCCTTCCACGCTGCTACTGAAGCACAAATTTCATATTTTTACGAACTCAAATATTATATGAAAAACGTATCATTAAGTTTGCGTCAAATACATTTTTTAAAATAATTTGTGTTTCACAAAATAATAATGGGTGAGGCACTCAATACACTAATAAACAACTTTTATTAGAAAATCTTCTTCATTGTTGGCTTCTGTAATGTTCTGGTTCTTCGCTTATGTCAAAGTTGAAAGTCGATAATGGCTTTATACATTTTCGTTTAAACTTGCAGAACTATTACTGGACCTTCAGGGGTGTGGATAAGGGTTGAGGTGGGGGGCATTTTTTTCCCTTTCTTTCCTTTTTTGTAGTGTGAAGTCGCCCTCCTTGGCAATAACTTGTTGTAATGAATATGAGATCAAATTATGTGTGTATAACAGAAACAGTAACCGATTGCAAAGTTTTTCAGTAGCGAAAAGTGTTACGATGTCTAAAAGTTGTCGATGCTAAGCTGAGCGTCGGCTCCCTACTTGTTACCCGCACATGACGGTACATTTGGTGTCGACTGGGTAATGGTTACGACCGCTGCCAACTTCAGTAATCTAACAGCGTCGACAAGTTATACCGACTCCTATCAACATCTGTGAAGTGAAAGTGTGGCGTCTGACATCAATAAACTTTAAGTAAAGGAAAAATTACTTAAACAATGCGGTGATTTCCAAAACTTAAAGTTTTTAAAATTTAGGACTCTAGAATAACTCAGAGTTTTATTCGTAGTGCTGTAATGACAGTGTGCGTAACACATAATTTCGATGTATTTACAAAAAATGGTTCAAATGGCTCTGAGCACTATGGGACTTAACTTCTGAGGTCATCAGTCCCCTAGAACTACTTAAACCTAACTAACCTAAGAACATCACACACATCCATGCCTGAGGCAGGATTCGAGCCTGCGGCCGTAGCGGTCGCGCGGTTCCAGAATGAAGCTCCTAGAACCGCTCGGTCACCACGGCCGGCTCAATACAGGGTTATTAATACAAAATCAAATAGGGATAATGCAGGAGTAGGTTTAATAATGAATAGGAAAATAGGAATGCGGGTAAGCTACTACAAACAGCGTAGCGAACGCGTTATTGTGGCCAAGATAGACACGAAGCCCACGCCTACTACAGTAGTACAAGTTTATATGCCAACTAGCTCTGCAGATGACGAAGAAAATGAAGAAATGTACGATGAAATAAAAGAAATTATTCAGACAGTGCAGGGAGACGAAAATTTAATAGTCACGAGTGACTGGAATTCGGTATTAGGAAAAGGGAGAGAAGGAAACGTAGTAGGTGAATATGCATTGGGGGTAAAGCATGAAAGAGGAAGCCGTCCGGGAGAATTTTGCACGGAGCACAACTTAAGCAAAGCTAACACTTGGTTCAAGAATCATAAAAGATCTATTTACAACAGCGTAACAACACTCAGTGGGTGTTTTCTAGTCAGTGACCAGTCACTGAGCGTTTTTTTTTTAATTTTTTAATTTTTTTTTTATTTTGCTAGAGGAGTAAACGGGGGATGGACTCCGTGGAAATTTTAAAACGTTTCGTCGATTGTACAGTTCAGACGAGGTCAGAATAGGGACCAGCTGTCTCACCTGAAATTTTTGCATGTGAACATATTTGCGCTCTCTTAATACAGAACATTCTAAATCCTTTACCGAGTCTCTCTTTGTAGTTACGCCTCCATAAGCAACATCTTCCACTCATTGCTGTTGCCTATATGTGTCTCTCTCCCATTGTCTCCTTTGTCTACCACTGATTTACAGCGTATCCAACTGCCTCTGTTTACTTTCTCCTACTGCCTCCTTTTGTCTTTCTTTCTCACTGCCACTGTCGCCACCATACCTCGGCAGTTCAAAAATTCTGGCGGTCCAACTTATTTTTCCTCTAAGCCTACATGTTCAAAATTTCGGTACAATATTGCCCTCCACTATACATACGAGTAAACGTTCGCCGCTCTGAGAGGGTTTAGGCCCCCCCAAATTTATGTGCGGTGACATGTCAGAGTCTTCTAAAGAGGAACCTACATTCACCTTTTTGTGCCCCGACAGGAGCACTTTTCCGCTGGTTCGCTTCTTTTGCTTGTTACAGCAGAGTATGCTACTCAGAGAAAACGACTTTTGTAGAACAGTATAGTTTTGACAGTTTATTTATATACTCCAGTACATTTACATGCTTTGACACATATAAACAAGTAAGTATGCATAATATAAGATCAACAAAAAATCATTTCTTAACATTTTTCCTGGATGTTTTGCTGATCTATCGCACTTCATCGAAAACGCTCGACTTATGACCATGTCTGCCGGCCGGAGTGGCCGAATGGTTCTAGGCGTTTCAGTCTGGAACCGCGCGACCGCTAAGGTAGCAGATTTGAATCCTGCCACAGGCATGGATGTGTGTGATGTCTTTACGTTAGTTAGGTTTAAGTAGTTCTAAGTTATAGGGCACTGATAACTTCAGATGTTAAGTCCCATAGTGTTCAGAGCCATTTGAGCTATTTTTATTATGACCATGTCTTAAAAGAGTAAATATGTTATTGGAAACATTTTACTGAATTTGCAATCTTTTCAGTTTCACTTAATTTTTGGCAGTCATTTATTCTTTTCACTCATGTTAAGACCATTTTTTGTCACTGTGGTACCACTTTTATCCACATCACTACGAAAGGAATATGCGAATAAAATATTTTTTATATTATTGATTGATATTAATTGGTTAGCATGTTGACAGATGAATCTGTTGAATCTGGAATTCATTTATGTAGATTTTTTTCTAAAAATAGACGTAGGAAATGTTGAGTGAAGAAGGTTAAGCTTATTCCAATAAATATAAATGTGAATTGGATTTTTAATCATCTATTGTTTATAGTTAGAACTGTATATGCATGAAGTGCCCATTATATGGAGACAACGTGTGATAATGATATATTGGTGAAAAAATGCTGACTAAAAATGTTGTTTACTCACCTCAGAATCCTTACATTGGCGGAAAAATGCTGACTAAAAATATTGTTTACTTACCTCATAACCCTTCCGATGATCCAAGAACCCTTGCTATATGTTCACAAAGTGAGTTAAATTTACAATTATTCATCAGACTGGATGTTACGTGCACGTTTTACACGCATAGTAACTTTGAACCTCTGGATGTCAGTAACGGATAACGATATCGAGAAAAGTTTGCCGAGAACATCATCTTACGAATAGATGGTGAAAATTTCGACAGTTTGCAACGAACAGAATTTATAGTAGTGGCCATCCGCAAAACTGGTACTTTTGGTATCCAAAAACCATGGTTTATCGGATAACAGACACAAGTTTCGGAAAACGGGAAAATGTGGTTCCTAAATGAATATCTAGAGAATGTCAGTTGAAATTTGAGCATCTGCTGTTGCCAGTTGTTTAGATTTCCTGTGGAGAGGAAGGAAATGAGCTGAACTTGGATGTGACTGGACCTGGCGACACTATTGGAGAGAACCAGTCAGCGTTTATTCGATCAGTCTGTGTATCTTTAATGTATCTTGATCCTTTGATCTGTAAAAAATAGCATATTGTGAGGTTTGTTAAATATAATTAGTGCACCTATCATTTTCTCATACTTCCTGCTATATTTTCTGACAAAAACAGCCTTTGTCAGTGAGGACTGTAATTTGAAGAAAAGAATTTTACTAGCTACACTGAAAGGTAAGTTAGTACAATGTTAGAAAAATGTTTAAGACGTTCCCAAGAAGTCTCACAAAAATGTAATTGACAGCAAGATGTTAAACTACTACTTACAAAAATGTAAATTTCTGACAAAGGTCGTTTTTTTATGAAGTTTTCACTTGACTCCTCGTCTCTGTGATCAGCAACAGTAGACGTATGACTCCATAAAAAATCTCATTTTCGCACTCGTCTTT
Organism: Schistocerca cancellata; assembly: GCF_023864275.1. Taxonomy (NCBI): domain Eukaryota; kingdom Metazoa; phylum Arthropoda; class Insecta; order Orthoptera; family Acrididae; genus Schistocerca; species Schistocerca cancellata. The sequence goes on along the minus strand of NC_064626.1, from coordinate 649,811,303 downwards.
TTGGAAGATGCTGGTATGAATGTACTGTGCATTGTCGTGCACGAACCGATAATTGTATTAATTTAATCATGCTAACATTACATGAAAATGACTATTACTTTTGTATCGTCCGTATAGTATTATGGTTAGAAGGTCGCGATGTAAATAAACCATAAATGCCGGTACGCTCTTTGTAGTAGCCTCTTAAATGCATTAAATAAATAAATGTAATGCTCCAGAAGACAGATCCGTTGCGGTAAAAGCACTTTAACCGTGGAAGTGTGGCTTTATATGTACTGTAAATTATAGAATAATGTTCGCAAACGAGCGGAAAATGTTTAATTACCCAATTACATAGACGTAATTACGATGCACACAAAAATTGCTGTGTGGAGGAATGGGGAGGCCACAAAGCCATACTACAGTTTGGTATACCTAAACATATAATTTTACTTTCGATTCATATTTCATTTTGGTAGTAGTTGCAAAGGGCTGGCGATGCTTTGCAGAATATGTGAGCACTATGAATTATGCCTCAGAGTGTGCAATTTTAATAATATTTTCGTATTCTTTCGAAAACAGGAAAAATGATAAAGGAAACTGAAAACTGTTGAATATTGCGAAATCAGATAAATCTAACTTGGTAAACCTTAATTTTTCTGCCATAAGCCAATAGCAGTATAGCTTCTACAACTTCTCTTGTGTCATCATAATGGAGAGCGCGTTGAATGAAGTGGTAAGCACTATGGCAGTTTGTGCCTAGAGGAATGTTGCAGATCGAAATCTCCCTAGAGCTGACAACATTTGAGCCCACACTACAGTCTGACCACTTACTATAATGCATATGACGTAAGGAAGTAACAAGGTCTCGTCAAAGAGCGTCACAGCGACGTTCATTTACACATGTGGTACTCATTTCTAGTATGAATTCTAAAATGAAATTAAGTTAAATAAATGATAAAACACAAGGTCGAGCAGTCCACTTCTAATAGCTAGTACAATGCCACTTAGTGCCGGCTCCTATCTCGCATTTCAAGTCGTGATCGTGATATTCTGGCGTTAAGCTGCTATAATGAATAGCAAATAGTGTGTGAGCCAAGACAGAGGCAAGTTTATCGTGTGGTGCCATTGTACTGATGTATACGTGGAAATCGTCAATGGCCACGGTTCCCTCCAATGATTATGGTTTTGTGAACTGAAACTGCTAGAGGAAAAATATAGTGTTGGTACAGCTGGTGGTCTATTGTGGATTATTTCAGTCTGTATGGATTGGGAAGCATTGAGGCAAGTTTCACGAAAACTTCAAAGCTCTGCTGGTGAATATGAAGCTGTCATAGGGGCACTATTATAAGAAAAATTGGACGAGCTATATATCTCCTCCTGCCCCACCTTCCTTTTCCACCCGCCTACACCTTCCTCCTGCCTCCTACATCTCCCTCTCCTCCCTCTTTTCCTGTCCATCTCATCCTTCCCCACTTACTAACTTCCTGTCCCCCTTCCCTCTAGCCGGCCGCTGTTGCCGAGCGGTTCTAGGTGCTTCAGTCTGGAACCGCGCTGTTGCTTCGATCGCAGGTTCGCATCATGTCTCGGGCATGGATGTGTGTGATGTCAGGTTAGTTAGGTTTCAGTAGTTTTCAGATGTTAAGTCCCATAGTGCTTTTAGCCATTTGAACCCCTGTCTCCGACCATCTCCTCCTCACACCTCCCTCTGTACATGTTCTGCTCCTCCTGTCTCATGACGTTCTCAATGAGCAGACTGTGCAAAACAAATCAGATGGATAAAGCAGTCCATTACCATGTCCACAACATGCCTATTGTACAGGGCAGCGTACTTGTCGGGGTGTGGAGAGCCGTTTCTGGCTCCTGATGTGTAGGCTTCTTGCAAAGCAGGTTGAAGAGGCAGGGTGAAACTATTTACACACAGGGTAGTCTATAAAAACACATTTTTGCTGTTACCTTCACTCCTCCCATAGACTGGAGATCACAATCTTCACAGTGGTGATGCACACAAAGTTTGCAGTTTGTGTCAACTTTGCTTGAAATCAAGACAAGAGTTTGAGAAGAGATCCCGGATCCCAGACATACAAATACATCTGTACAACAATACACTTCGTATGCATGTCACCAATACTTTGTAAAACGATTGTTGTATTTAGGCCTAAAACATTTTCAGGACCAACACTTTTCAGATACACTAATCATCAGGCTGACTACTGACTTGCCCATTTATTCAGATCTGTGCTGTTTTTTGTAAACTGCTTCTGAAGTGGATTGTCACATAACATATCGTTTAAATACAGGGAATACTCACGATTTGCGTCACCATCAATAGGTGTCACAGTATTTCTACTGCAGTCCTGTTATTTTCATTCACTTGACTTAGTACGTCCAGCAGATGCAATCATAATTTCAATTCTAAATGTCAAAACTGTTAGTGACAGTTCAGCTGCTATATCTTGGGATACTGTTCAGAATGAAGAGCTTGTACTCTAACGGAACTGAGACATTCCCCACCCCAGAAAAAAGAACCATCTACGCCATACGCTTCTGTGGAAACTCTTAAAGAATTCAGTCACCATTTGGCCTGCTAAGGACACACGAGTCAAGACTGCTGGATCATCTACAGACTGTTTTCCTCTGGCCAATGAGACTGGTTGATTATACCATACTGGTCAGTGTTCCCCCACTTTCTCAACTCCACGAATTCTTTGGATGAATGTAAGGCTGCTGCTCTATTGTGGGCTGTATTTAGTTTCCATGACAACAGACATACTAACACTATAATGAAACTGTGCGTCGCCGGCGACTAATTTAAGACTGGATGGTAATGTCGCCCCAAGCTGGGGCGAAGTCCAAAGAAGGGAAAGTGCACCGCAGGCTCAGGGGTGGCGCCGCAGAATGATTCGGAGGCGGCTTCACACTGCAGCGCAGTGCGCAGCGGCGCCGCTGCCGTGGCTGGCACACCGCCACCCGCCGCGGGGAACGGCCGGCCAGCTGCCTGTGAAGTGTCAGCCGCAGCGCCGCCAGCTGCACTTTATAACAGGCAGCGGGACGCCGATCGCCGGTCGATATTCACTAAAGACACTGCCCTAACGTCTAGGACACAGTCACAGCGCACATTGGGTCATAGTCCCGCAAAATTGGCCATAAATATTAAAAAGAGAAAATCGGATATAATATAACTTTCCCATCAATCCGCTTCAAAAAATTGGGTTTTTTAGTTGTTCATCTTAGATTGTTATCTAGATTTTCCTTTTTTTGAACAAAATAGTGGTTAAAATCTATGAAATGGACATAAGGAAGTTGTTCAAAAATCAACTGAAACATCCCTCTGTGTGCGATAACAGCCGAGTTTCTGTGGCTCTCACATGTCATTGTTGTCATTACACCGCTGGTCAAGAAACATATACAGGGTGTACATAAAGTCCGAGAACACTTTCAAATATTTATTGCACAAGAACCAAACACTGTACAGATATCATACATATGTCATTTTGAAAACAAACCCTGAAATTTTTTTTTTCATGTATACTGCGTAGTTAGGTAATTTGCCGATAGTCAGCGCTAGTCGCAAACATGGGGAGTTCAGGTGCGAATTAAGCTTTCTGTGTGTTAGAGTTGGACAAAAACAAGCGAGCTACAGTTGTTCAACGGATGTTTAGAACCAAGAACGGTAAGAATCCACCAACAAGGAAGGCCAAGAGAAGTGGACGTCCCATTGTGAGTGAAGTGAATGTGGAGCGCGTACGAGAGACATTCATAAGGAGTCCAAAGAAATCGGTGCGTCGAGCATCCCGTGAACTCGAAAGGGCTTCAATGACAGTGTGGAAATTCCTGCTACAGAAACCATTCAAATTGGAGCTAGTGCACAAGCTCGACGACGACGACAAAGACAAGGGTTTTGAGTTTTGTTCGCAGTTGCAACAATTGAATGAGAATGGGTTCAAAAATGGTTCAAATGGCTCTGAGCACTATGTGACTTAACTTCTGAGGTCATCAGTCGCCTAGAACTTAGAACTAATTAAACCTAACTAACCTAAGGACATCACACACATCCATGCCCGAGGCAGGATTCGAACCTGCGACCGTAGCGGTCACGCGGTTCCAGACTGAAGCGCCTTTAACCGTACGGCCACACCAGCCGGCCGAATGAGAATGGGGATGGCATTGTTGATCGCTTAATTTTTTGCGACGAGGCCACTTTTCACACTAACGGGAAAGTGAATAGACATAATTGTCGAATCTGGGGTACAAAGCATCCACACGAATGCATTGAATTTTAGCGTTATTCCCCAAAGGTAAATATTTTTTGTGCCTTGTCACGTAGAAAACTGCCATTCTTTGTTGCCAAGAGTACTGTCACTGGATATTCCTACTTGGACATGTTGCAGCAATGGTCTGATGCCTCAAATGCAATTGGACTCTCCATTCATCTTTCGGCAGGATGGGATTCCACCCCGTTTTGATCCTGATGTTCGTGGGTACAAGAACACGGAACTGCCGCATCTATGAATCGGCCATGCTACAGAAGGGGACAACTTTTTCATGAAATGGCCTCAACTGCCACTTTTCGCACCATTCCGGTATTTCTTCTAAATCGTTTAGCAGTTTGTTGTGATCTTCTGATGACTTTATTAGTCGATAAACGACAGCGTCATCTCCAAACAACCGAAGACGGCTGCTCAGATTGTCTCCCAGATCGTTTATATAGATAAGGAACTGCAAAGGGCCTATAACATTACCTTGGGGAACGCCAGAAATCACTTCTGTTTTACTCGATGACTTTCCGTCAATTACTACGAACTGTGACCTCTCTGACAGGAAATCACAAATCCAGTCACATAACTGAGACGATATTCCATAAGCACGCAATTTCACTACGAGCCGCTTGTGTGGTACAGTGTCAAAAGCCTTCCGGAAATCCATAAATACGGAATCGATTTGAAATCCCTTGTCAATAGCACTCAACACTTCATGTGAATAAAGAGCTATTTGTGTTTCACAGGAACGATTTTTTCTAAACCCATTTGACTGTGTGTCAATAGACCGTTTTCTTCGAGGTGATTCATAATGTTCGAACACAATATATGTTCTAAAATCCTGCTGCATATTGACGTTAACGATATGGGTCTGTAATTTAGTGGATTTCTCCTACTGCCTTTCTTGAATATTGGTGTGACCTGTGCAACTTTCCAGCCTTTGGGTCCTGATCTTTCGTCGAGCGAATGGTTGTATATGAATGTTAAGTATGGAGCTAATGCATGAACATTCTCTGAAAGGAACGTAATTGGTATACAGTCTGGACCAGAAGACTTGCTTTTGTTAAGAGATTTAAGTTGCTTCACTACTCCGAGGATATTTACTTCTACGTTACTCATGTTGGCAGCTGTTCTCGATTTGAATTCGGGAATATTTACTTCGTCTTCTTTTGTGAAGGCATTTCGGAAGGCTGTGTTTTCTCTTTGGATTTTCTGCCAGGTTTCGAAACAAAGTTTCGTTGTGTTTCTGTAAAAGATCGCCAATCTTGGGGTTTTCAAGCTTTGTTTTCCTTATAATTTTTTTGTAACTTGGGTTGCTGTTATTTTGTCATTCTCGGAAGTTATTAAGCCTGTAATTTGTTTTCATGTGGGGCACGTTGTAGGTGTGAAGCCCCAGGGCAGCTAGGAATATATGTTTGGTTTAACATGCGACAATCACATTCCATAAGAGTGGCTGAATCTGAAAAGTCGATGTTTGAGGCAACCAAATATGCCAGAATAACAGGGAGAAATAAGAGGACGAGTGTAAAACGTAAACCAAGAAGATTATGCAACTGGAGTGTATCAGGAACAACAGAAGTGTGTCATACATCCTTGCAGGGCCGCCCGCATTGCCACCCGCGCTGCCCCTGCCAGTCAGCCCGCTCACTATTCCTTCGTTTCTTTCGTCGGTCGACTGGACTGAATCGAGTTATAGAGTAGGTGTACTTTCCTGTGTAGCACGCGCATCTGCGTCATGGTATTTTATACATTTCTGTCTGGCACATAGATAGCTAACACATATCTATGAGGAAAGTCACAGCCATTCTAGTGATCTCGATACGCTATTCGGTCTGGTATTTGTTCGAGAAAAGTTGCGAATATTCTACTGTTTTCTCGTACAGAGAACCTTCGATAGGTCGCGCTATAAATACGGACCATTCGGCGAATAGGAGCTAGGTGACATTCAGAAACAGAAATATTAAGACTGAAAAATGAATAAGTAAAAAGTCCTAGTTGAAGAAGGATCACTCTTTGTGATTAAAAAGAGGCTAATGGGAGAGATTCTTCAATACAAGAAAACGAGCACAAACTCCCTTAATGATCGTGATTCTGTCATGCAAGCGTTGTCGTTTATCCTAAACCTGGTTATCCTACTTTGCACACGCTGTACAAAATATTTGCTTGTCTACCTGCACCTACTGCTACAATAGAAAGAAGTTTTTCAACATTGCGGGGTACAAAGACATGGCTGAGGTTGACAATGGAGGAGGCTTAGCTCTGTTGAACACTCACTTTGATATTGATTGTCATATTGACGCTGTAATCAACCAATTTGCCAGGAAGAATAGGCACATAGAATTCACCGTTTAAGGAAGAGAACCACAATTGTAACTTTTTTATATCATGAGACAGTATTGTCTTGTATATGTTTATAATCAGTTTAAATAAAACTTTGCATGTGACTTGATTATGTTTTTATCACGGTAAAAGTAAAGGTAGCTTAAGATGTCTGTAGCGACCCCTCCTTGACGTTTTTCTGTATCCGCCACTCCATGTATCAAATTTGTCTTTGAACTGAATTTTCCCAGAGTTAAATTTGCTGACATGTTTACCTTATGCACAAACAATTTTTCTTAGATAGAGGTCTCAAATGTTTTGGGGTGTTTGAGGGTAAGGGTAAGGGTTGGAGGAAAGTAGACTACAGACACTAACATGCTATATACAGTAAGGAAGAAGAATACTGATTAATTATACATATAAAAGTAGGCTTAGTTTTGATTATCACATGTAAGTATATGGAGAATAAATTCTAGTGGCTGAAATGACATGACCGTAGTCTACTTTTTGGATAGACATGTTTTTTAACGTTTACTTAGTGTTTCAAGCATTTAAGTAAGATAGTCAGTGCATATATTCCAACTATGGATCGGCATATAAAAATGTAATTTAATGATATTCACAAAATATTGTGAAATGATGTGTTCAATTATATATCAAAATACTCAGCGAGAGTCGCTCCTATTTTACAATTTTCATACTACTATGAGTTTATGCTATTAAGTTAGAGCGGTGTAAACTTTATGAAAATTGTTAGTATTTTTCCAGGCGTTCAGAAGAAAGGTACCTTAACAAGTTTTGTTTAATAGGTTGGATAGAGTTTTCTAAGGTACAACGATGCATCCATTGAACAAAATCAGACCGAGACTTTTTAAAAAGTAGGCTATTCCAGACTGCTGTGCTCAATTAAAAATACTTATTTCAATATTTAAACACTAATTAACAATGGCTTTTTGTTAATTAACTTCTTACCTGAATGCAGGCAAAAAAATTATAACACGCGAGCGAAAAGAAAATTACAAGTTTTAGATTCCACAACATTCTGCCTTCATTTCCATCGCGTCGTTAAGTATGTAGGCTACTACTGTCTTCGCGAATCAGCTTTAAAATCCAGCAACTAGCTAGAACTCCGGATTTAAGCCATTTGTCGAGTGACAGTTGCAAAGTGCTATCATTTACACTCAGAAAACAGAATTGGTACCTTCTGCAGAGCATTACGAGTAATCAGATGCTGAGGATGATGATCAGGGTATAAATATCGGTGAGGAAGAAGATGAAGAAGGAAATGAAGATGAAGGACAAAAAGCACAAGAGAAAGAGGATTAAGAAGGCATATAAAGCTTTTAGTTTTTGTGACTATACATATTTTCTCTACTAAAGGTACTAATAAGAAGCAGTTCTGTAATAAAGTTCACCAATTAAATTATAAGTGTTCACGGAAAACATTTTTCTCCATTTCACTTATTTTCCCAGATTCTTTTGGCCATGTTGGATTCGCCATTTTGAATTTATCCAATTTTGATATAAAAATCGTTATGAGAAGAGTGAGAACACAGTTATATCCATTTTTGTCCATATTGGAGCAGAGTTTGAAGTTTTGGCCAGGTTTTCAGGATTCTGGTCCACCATGCAGCGGCAGACGCATTTCGACGTGTTGCTCTTCGTATTTATTTAGCGCGTGCAAAATCACACACAAATTTGACAAACACAATTCTATTTTACTTCCGGAATAGTTTACTCACGAGGATGCATTCATCATTAAGCCATAAATTGTGAAATATAACGGCAGTAATTTTCACTTGCTAAGTACCGACATCGGAAGACTATTACGGTAAATTTATTTTAATTTCTTACTTAAAGTAGCGCAAGGTAACCAATGCGTGAATTATAAGTATGTTTGTTCACCACTTATTTGGGCGCTTGAAAACACAGTCCACTTGTTTTTAGAACCATATTAGTTCACATTTTACGGGCATAACCGATTACCAAGACGTCTGTCAAAAGTAACAATTGTCATGTAAGTACAAACACAACTTACAGATGGCATATAAGAGTAACGTATCCCAGAGGCTACTGCGTTCTCTAGTCAGCCACCCTCTACTGTTGCTGGCTGTTACTTTCAATTCCATGTAACTGTCACATCGTATCCTTCTTCCTAGGAAGTCCTCTTCCTTTTCTCCTAGCACTTTCTTTTCAAGAACGTTAATGAAGAAAGTGTGGTGTCTGATGTCATGTCCTAAACTCCCTTAAATTAAGTGATAAACAAGTTTACGTACTGGATGAAAGAAGTTAATAAAGAATATCACGTCCACGATTATTTATGTAGTGTCACTCAGCTGACCGTGTATTACCGTTACAAACACAACCAGGTGGCATTGCTGTTTCAGTGATGGGAACTTGCAGTAAGAGTCAACGGACGATTATTAACAAAAATTTGAAGCTAGGTCACAATGACATTACAGCTACGCCACTTGCTGGCAAATATGGATCGCTAGTTTTCATAAATTCGGCGTGCGGTTAGTTCACCATCCACCCCAAGATCCAATTCATGTGACACGATACGCTGTATTAAGCTCATTTATTTGGTACGTAAACTTTTTTGTCAATGATGTTTACTCTTATACGTTACCTATAAGTTGTGATTGTACTTGCTTTATAATCGAAATGTTTTTGTCAGATGTTTCGAGAATGGACTATGACCGAAACACGTGAGCAAATGAAGTTTTAACAACAACAAGCTGTCAGAAAGACACGCTCAGCATGCTGGCTACTATTTGAAGGCTATATCAGTTAATAATTGAGACCGTCTCTTGCAACACTTAAACGACTGCTGCCACTTCTTCGAGAAACGTATGTTGTTCTGACCTCTCAACAGATACCCGTCCGCTGTTTTTGCACCTACGTTACGACCACCGCCATTGATGGGGCACCCAAGCCCCTCCATCTCCCCTCTCCACCCCCAATAAGTCGGGATCCGTCGTTGTTGATTTTCTAAAGGCAGAATTTGACTAAAATAAAAGCGATTGAGAGGACACATCTTGAGAGATCCAGGAATAGTCAATTCGATAATGGACGGAAGTGTGAGGGTTAACGTCGTAGAAGGAGACCAAAGCATGATTACAGAAACAGATTCCTCTGGTTTTAGGGTGAAGCAGTTATGCAGAGGCTCGCCCAGCATGTACTACCGTGGAGAGCTGCACCAAACCAGGCTTTGGACTGAAGTCAACAATAACAATCAAACATAAAAATAAGAGGAAAAACAATTGTACAAAGAAATGAAGAATCTAGTATAAAATTGTAGCAAGTACATTGCTATCATACTTTCTTCAGAACTCTATATCTAGAGAACTTAACCACGCAGTATGGTTTCGAGTAGCTTTTATGAAACTATTCCAATAGCCATGAACTCTCGTTGAGCATTCACTTGTAATCTGTTTCTTTGTGCTACAATCACATCCTGTGCTGTGTGCAATGCCGAGTTTAGGTTGGTTGTTAGGTTTATACAGGAGAGACTGCATGATTGTCTTTTTTTATTTCCTGGGTCTAGAACTTCTGGGTGGGCATCACAGCCTCAAAAAATTTAAGTAACGATTTCGTTGCATCAGGCATTTAGTTAAGAGAGTTTTTATCTAGCACTGCTAGCTAATTTGGAGCCTTTTGCTCATTCTAAAGAGCACAATGTATGTTTACACATCATATTAATAAGTGGTAAACGAATTCTCTTATATATATTTGACATTGTGTTAACTGTTAGGGATGATCTGAATTGTTATATTACTATTAAAAACCAGGTTCGTCAAGATCTCTAGTAAATCTTTTTATTGATTACGGATTTCGACAGATCTGTGGTGTGGCGTTGCGTCATTTTACAATAAAAGGTAAAATCTAAGAAAAACTAAAAGGAAGAAAAGGTTGTATAGACTCCTAGTTGGCATATATTGATGACCTGCAAAGTAAATCAACTAGTGCTGAAGTAGAAATGTTAGTCAGTGATGAACTGGAAGGAAAGCTCATAGATGCAACAGAAATGAGTCAGATTGAAAATTCCAAGAGGTTACCAAACAAAGGTGTATGCAATTCTACGTAGGGACTTACACTTATTACAACGATCTCCAGAATGAAGGGAACAGAATTAACGAGATTGGCCTTGTAGTCATTACTGGTGATTTTAATGCGAGAGTTGGAAACCTATCTATACTACCAATATCAATGGTCAATAGTTACTCTAATTTGCCCGTTTTAATTATTTTAAGATTACTATCATATTTTAGAGCAAGAATGATATTCACAAGTTTACAAGGCGTGCACCAGGATCAAGGTCTGTGGGTGATTGTATATTAAATAATGACAGAATGAAGCATCTTGTGATATACGTTCTTATGATATGTATCTTTGTAGACACAGGTAGTAACCATTTTCTTTCAGGTAGTAAGCCAGGGATACCATAAAAATGGAAGAATCCTAATAAACTTCAAAAGAAGGGACAAAATGAGTCGTTCAAAGTACGTCTCCTGTCGGAAATAGTATTAAAAAGCTTTATCAGGACAAACTCCAAAATATTATCGCTGCACTATCATACAATAGAATGGACTAATGTAAGAACCGCCTCATCGGAAGCAGCCTTAGAAGCACTTGTTAAAAGAAAGAATACAGATTGGAAAAGACGACTCAAAATCTGGAACGCAGATATTAGATAGGCTATTGAAGAAAAACATATAATTAATTGGAAGTATCTACTTGCTGGGTAACACACAGAATTAAAAAGGAAAGTTGCGAAACAAATAGTGCGAAAGGTGCATCAACACTCATGGGAGACGTTCATAAGTTGTAAGTAGGCTGTTTATGTTTTCTTATTGGCAACGTTACGTAGCGCTCTGTATGAAAATCACTGGCTGTGCTGTGTGCAGTCTCTGGCTAGTTTGCATTGTTGTCTGCCATTGTAGTGTTGGGCAGCTGGATGTGAACAGCGTGTAGCGTTGCGCAGTTGGAGGTGAGCCGCCAGCAGTGGTGGATGTGGGGAGAGAGTTGGCGGAGTTTTGAAATTTGTTATACTGGATATTATGAACTGCTATATATATTATGCCTATTAAGGTAAATACATTGTTTGTTCTCTATTAAAATCTTTCATTTGCTAACTATCCCTATCAGTAGTTAGTGCCTTCCGTAGTTTGAATCTTTTATTTAGCTGGCAGTAGTGGCGCTCGCTGTATTGCAGTAGTTCGAGTAATGAAGATTTTTGTGAGGTAAGTGATTTGTGAAAGGTATAGGTTAATGTTAGTCAGGGCCATTCCTTTGTAGGGATTTCTGAAAGTCAGATTGCGTTGCGCTAAAAAAATATTGTGTGTCAGGTTAAGCACAGTCTTGTATAAATTGTTCTAAGGGAACGTTTCAAAGTGTCTTAGGCCAAGACGTACTCAGTAGATCGCAATATGCAAACAGTCATGAAAGCCGTGATCCAGGAATAAAGAAAAAATATTGCCTCACTGAACCTTGTACCAATTAACAGTGCATAACTGATTATATTGATTTAGGGCGTACATAGAAGACTGTAGATTACACTCGAGAAAGACTGTGAAACCATATATTGCATCCATTTACCGTGGAGGAGCTGCAAGAGGTATGAAGAACAGGAAAGCTACTGAATGGATGGAATAAATGCCAAATTGATTCAGTATTGATGCTAATCACTATATGACAGATAATCCTTGGGGCAGTTAACATTTTTAAATCTTGTATGATACACGACATATATTTTCCTACAGTCACCATTGAAAGAGAAATTTTAAGCGTAACCTCGACTAATTTAGTGAATTTTAGATAGCTTGTGAATATTATACATCTACATATACAGGGTGTCCCAGCTATCTTGTCCACCCAAAATATCTCTGGAACAATAACAGCTATTGGAAAACGACTTTCACCGGTATCAATGTAGGGCTTGGGCCAGTGAATGTACATATTTGGAAACATTCTAAAACGAAATCATATGTGTTTTTAACACAAACTTATGTTTTTTAATGGACCTCCTATATTTTTTCTGCAGCAATCCACAGCATGACAAAGCACATACACAATGGCGTTAATTGCATCGCTATATTCTCATTACATCCCGAGATATTGAGACGCGAAGTTGACGCTTGAAACACCCGACATGCGCTGCTAGCGCACGTCCTGAGGCTCAGGCGTGAACCCCATGCTGCCCGTAATCGCGGTGTGACTGACATGTGTAATCACACCTCCATACTTACCAAGAGGTCCGAAACGAGTAATACGGTCAGCTGCCATCAACTCTCATAAGCACATAATGGTTTCCCTCTTGCACGTTTTACGTATCTACGTACACAATTTGAACCAGTACCGATCGGTGTACACCCGTCAGGTTGTCTTATTTATCCTGCAGACCCAAAATAAGGTATATCTAATACGTTATATGACCCATTGTGCCTGTCGCGCAGGGCCTGGCTCTACCTAGTCAAGTGTCCAACGTAGGTCCCACTACAGTCACAGTTACCACTTCGCCTTGTTTATGATTTGCGACCCATGCAAACTCCTGTACTCCACCACCCTCCGAGCATCTCATTTGTTGTTGCTTTGGCGTGCAGTACACCGCTTGCCAGTGTAGTCGTGCATCAGAGTAATCTAGGGACGGCACGGAGGTAGTACACATTGTGAATAAACGTTGTGCCGGCCGCGGTGGTCTAGCGGTTCTGGCGCTGCAGTCCGGAACCGCAGGACTGCTACGGTCGCAGGTTCGAATCCTGCCTCGGGCATGGGTGTGTGTGATGTCCTTAGGTTAGTTAGGTTTAAGTAGTTCTAAGTTCTAGGGGACTTATGACCTAAGATGTTGAGTCCCATAGTGCTCAGAGCCATTTGAACCATTTGAATAAACGTTGTGTTGTGGAACTTACACTGTACAGTGTAGATATGGTAGAAATGCTGCTGATCTATGGAGAATGTACGTTGACGGGAAATACGTTATGAGATTGCTTGTTTGTTGATAGTACTGTTAGCGAACATTATGATTATTAAGTTAATATGTCTGTTTTCTACCCTACTCTACATACCTGTACTGTAGCCTGTTGTAGGTGGACGAAATGCTGTTCAGGCAGAACGACTGTACAGAAGACGATTCCCTGACAAGCCATCGCCTTCGCGCCGGATGTTTGGTCGTCTCACATCTCGTCTACGTGAAACGAGAAGCTTAAATCCAAGACCTCGACATCGTCCTAGAACACGCACAGATGAACGTGCTGAAGTTGCTGTGCTCACTACCATAGCTGTGAATCCTCAAATCAGCACACGTCAAATTGAACATGAAGTTGGTGTGTCGAAACCAAGTGCACAGCGTATTCTTAAACGTCATAAATTTCATCCTTACCATGTTCATTTACACCAGGATCTTCATGGAAATGACTTCCGCAATAGGGTAACATTTTGTCGGTGGGCTCAGCAAAAACTTCTGACTAATCCAAATTTTTTTTACAGAAGTTCTCTTTACTGACGAGGCATCGTTCTCCAACAAAGGAATTGTCAATATGAGGAATATGCATTATTTGTCCGCAGACAATCCAAAATGGCTCCGTCAGGTAGAGCATCAACATCCGTGGAAAGTTAATATTTGGAGTGGGATTATTGGAGATACCATTATCGGACCTTTCTTTATAAATGGCATCCAAAATGGCAGACAATACTCCAGATTTATACGACACAATCTTCCTGTTCTCCTGGACACCGTACCTCTGAACCGGAGAATGGTCATGTGGTATCAGCATGACGGATGCCCTGCACATAACGCCTTACGAGCACGACGACTTCTGAACCGTAACTTCCCTGGTAGGTGGATTGGACGAGGTGGCCCAGTTCGGTGGCCTGCCCGATCTCCGGGCCTTACACCGCTGGATTATTTTCTTTGGGGAGCAGTGAAGGATGCTGTTTACCAACATGAACCAACAACACCAGAGGACATGAAGCAACGCATTATTGATGCTTGTACAGCCGTCAAAGAGGAAACAGTAGCACGAAGTAGGGCATCCTTCATGTGACCCCATGCATGCAAGCCAATGGGCATCACTTTTAGCATGAGATGTGAACGCTATGTTTAGTATGTAGTGCTGGTAACACAGTGGAAGTTTCTACAAAGGGCCACTTTACCCAGTGATGTTAAGAAACATTTGTTTGCAACAATTTGTCATTGAACGCATTAGATAAACATAACATTGATAATTATGTGATAATAAAACTAATTGGTTAAACATGTTTACATTCATCTTCTGTGTCCTACCTGAACTTCCCAAATCAAAACATTTTTACCTAAACAACGGTAAAACTTTTAGTCCACTTGCTCGTTTCACTAAAACCATCAACATGAATTTTACTATTACGAGTGAATGATTAACTGTCACTTGCGCTAGATCTACAGTAAAGTAAAGTTTTAACGTTGAACGACATTACCTTTTTAGTAACGGATTAACGATAAGCGAAGTTAACTTTGTGACTAACGTTGCAGTACACAGATATGTTACAGAACCGCATCACCCCTAGCCTATGGGATAAATACCTGCTGGAATGTACGACGTTAATGCAGGATGGCAGCAGACCGTATTATTCGTTTCGGACCTCTTCATAAGTATGGAAGTGTAATTACGCATGCCAGTCACATCGCGATTACGGGCAGCATGGGGTTCACGCCTGAGCCTCAGGACGTGCGCTAGCAGCGCATGTCGGGTGTTTCAAGCGTCAACTTCGCGTCTCAATATCTCGGGATGTAATGGGAATATTGCGATGCAATCAACGCCATTGTGTATGTGCTTTGTCATGCTATGAATTGCTGCAGAAAAAATACAGAAGGTCAATTTAAAAAAAACATAAGTTTGTGTTAAAAAACACATATGATTTCGTTTTAGAATGTTTCCAAATATGTACATTCATTGGCCCCAGCCCTACATTGATACCGGTGAAAGTCGTTTTCCAATAGCTGTTATTGTTCCAGAGATATTTTGGGTGGACAAGATAGCTGGGAAACCCTGTATACTCCGCTAGCCACCAAGCTGTGTGTGGCGGACGGCACTATTCGCGCCATGTCGTATTCCCCCCCCCTCCCCCCCTCTGCTCCACTCGCAAATCGCGCGAGGGAGAAACGACTGTCTGAATCACTCAGTACGAGCTCTAATTTCCCTTGTCTTTGGAAGGCGATCATTGCGCGATTTGAAGGTTGGTGGTAATAATATATGCTCTACATCTTCGGCAAAGATCGGATTTTGGAATTTAGTGAGCAGCCCCTTCCACGTAGTGCGTCGTTTACTGCAAGTGTGTCCCACTTCAAACTTTCTAAGAGATTTGATACGCTCTTGCGATGGCCAAATGTACCAGTCACCAATCTTGCCATCTTTTTTGGACCTCTTGAATCAGACCTAACTGGTAAGGGTCCCATACAGACGAACAATACTCTAAGACTGGACGAACTAAATTACTGAAAGCAATTTCATTTGTTGAAGGACTGCATCGCTTCAGGATTCTACCAATAAACCGCAATCTATAGTTCGGCTTACAAGTTACATGTGTCATCTGATCGTTCCATTTGATATCATTTCGAATAGTCACACCCAGATACTTGACGGATATTACCGCTACCAAAGATTGGGCATTTATTTTGTACTCGTACATTAATGGGGATTCTCGCCTTGTTATGCGCAGTAGGCTACTCTTAATAATATTGAGAGATAATTATTTTCTGCAGGTACTCATTGATTTGTTTACAGCTTTCGTGTGATACTACTTTCCTGTATATTACAGTCTCATCGGCAAACAGTCTAATGCCTCTGTCAACACCATCAACCACATCGTTTATGTAAATCGTAAAAAGCAGCGGACCTATTACGCTGCCCTGGGGCACACCTGATGTTACGCTTGTTTCTGTTGAAGTCTCCCCATTCAGGACGACATACTGCCCTCTGTCTGTTAGAAAACTTTCTATCTAACCACATAAGTAATCGGATAAACCGTAAGCGCGCACTTTCTGGAGCAAGCGACAATGCGGAACTGACACGAACGCCCTCCGAAAGTCGAGGAATATGTCATCAACCTCAGAGCCGGTATCTAGAGCCTGTTCTATAGCATGCACAAAGAGGGCCAACTGTGTCCCGCATGACAGCTGTTTCCTAAAACCGTGCTGGTCTCTCCAGATGAGCTTCTCAGAGTCTAGAAAGGTCATTATTTGTGAATAGAAAACATGTTCCATGAATCTACAACAAATCGATGTCATTGAAATTGGCCGGTAATTAAGTCCATCCGATTTTCTACCCTTTTTATAGACTGCTATGACCTGGACCTTCTTCCAGTCCCGTGGAACTTTCCGCTGTTCCAATGATGCATGTTAGATGATGGATAATAATGGTGATATATTAGTAGCACAGTCAACATAAAATCTTACGGGGACACCTTCTGGAACAGATGCATTCCTAGCGCCTAAGAATCTTAACTGTTTTAAAGCCCGGATACACTGAACACTATCTCAGCCATCCTTGCGTTTGTTCGATAATTGGGGAATGGTGATGCAGTCCTCTACCGTAAACGAGTTTTTGAAAGCTACGTTTAGAATTTCGGCTTCTTTTTATCATCATCCGTCACATAACCGTACTGTGGGCAAGATAAGGTAATGAATTGTTTGTAGCGTTCGTAGTTTTTACCACGACCAAAACTGTTTGGGGTTATTTTTAGAATCTGCAGATAAAATATTGCTTTCAAATTCGTTAAGGAATCTCTCGTTGACCTTTTGACAGCTGCTTTTATTTCGCATAATTTCTGTTTGTCAGCGGGGCAGTGACTACGTTTAAAACGACTGTGCAAAGTTCTCTGCTTTCTAAGCAACTTCCTAATATTTTTGTTGAACGCCTATATTTTTGTTAGGCATATATTTCTCTAGCACGTGGTGGACAACACCTTTAAATTTCCGACCAAAGATGCTCAATATCTTTGTGTCCCACGGTGAATGCTTGGAGCTGACTATGAAGATATTCGTTAATGAGACTTTTATTTACTTTCCCAAAGAAGAAAACTCTACGCTGTTTCTTTGGATTTTTGCAACTTCCACTGATATAGAATCCATAACGACATTATGGTCGCTAATATCTTCTTCTAGATTAACTTCCTCAAAAAGATGAGGTCCGTTTGTGGCCAAGATATCTATTATGTTCCCATCTCGAGTTGGTTTCTAACCAATTGCTCAACGTTGTATGTTGAGGGGGTTCCTAGAATAACTTCACACGAGACTTTTTTTCTGACCCTGTGATAAACGTGTAATTTTCCCAGTCAATGGTCGCCAGATTAAAGTATCCATCTATAACTAATGGATAATTTGGATATTTATTTCCTATGTACTCAAGACTTTACCTAAAACGTTCTGCGGCGTTTGTTGCGGATGCTGGTGGTCTAAAAAACATCCTAATTCAATGGTCACTCCTTGTCTGATTAACAGCTTCATCCAGACTATTTCACAGTCCGATCTCAACTGCGTTTAAACAGCTTTTCACTGCAATGAACACACCACCTCCCATAGCATCAGTCCTATCCTTCCTAAACATTGTCCAATCCGAGTTCAAAATTTTACTGGTATTCAAGTCTGGTTTCAACCAGCTTTCGGTACCTAATACAGTATTGGAATTACTACTGTTTCTTTCGGAGAGTAACTCGGGGATCTTGCTACAGACACTTCGACAATTTACTAACATAAGATTTAGCATATTTAAATTCTTTGGAATGACCTGTTTATACGGACTAACAATTCTTACAGTTAGCACACCCACATCAGTGTCATGAACTGGTAATTTTTCAGGCCAACGGTTTGTTTACCGTGGGGAGGAACCTAATCTAAAAAAAAAAAACCATGCGGACGCCACAAGTACTGCACTTTCCATGTAGCTGCTTCCTGTGTGTAGTGCAACCCTGATCTATCGACGTACGTCCTACAACCTTTCACCCCATAGCGTAGGTCGGGAAATCTACAACCATTTTCGTCACAGAGTCGACGTAGCTTCAGGTTTAGATTCTCCACTCGACCCCAGACCAGAGGACCCCAGTCCACTCTGGGTACGAAGCTGCAAATCCTCAGTTTGGCTTCCACTTCTCGAGAGATGGAGGCCGCCTTCGTCAATTTAGCCAGCTGCCGAAAGGACCCAAGGAGTTCCTCGGAACACTGACGACCGTCATCGTTGTTGCAGACATGTACAACAGTCTGCAGCTGGCTGCTACCCGCACGCTCGATAACCGCCGGAAGAGCCTATTCCACATCCCAGGCAAGGCCCGCCGGCAAGCACACCGTGTGAACGTTGGACTTCTTGCCCGCTCTAACCGCTAAGTTCCTGAAGGGCTCCATGAGCCGCCTAACATTAGAGCTCCCAGCAACTACCAGACCCCTATCGCCAACGTGCCTGTCTGGACCTTGCTGAAGGAGCGGCCATTACCCTGGCAGAAGGTGCATTTTGATCCAGCTCAGCCTCCCTCTCCCCTCCACAGATCAGATAGCACACTAAATCTATTAGCAAAGTGAATGGGATTTGGCAGGAGCCTGCGTCCTCCATTTAGCCTTCGCCTTGAGGCTCGAGACCACGACACAGTCCGCCACCCACACTGAGGTGAGAATGGTCCGGCCAGCTCGGTCGCACCTGAGGTCAGCTCATAAAGCTGTGACATCCCCCATTGCACATATAGTACAGCAGAGGCTGCCCGGGGCACCCCATCCCCACCGCACTTCAAGGTGACACTCTGGAGCTTGTTGACTGTGGCCAACAAAACTTCCAGCTGCATTTGGACTATGGCCAACTCCTCCTCCATCCGCACACAGCAGACAGTCCCTATCCATCTAGTTAATATGTGATTTACTATAAGAAACTTAAGGAAACCTACCACCACACAAGGTTAACAGCTACAGTCTAGTTTACAGAAAGGACACTCAACCATGAAAAGCAATAAAAGTGTATGGTATAAGCTAGATCTGATGCTTATTTTCCTGCTAGGGGTTATTTAGTGAATACTAAGGGAAAAAAACAGTGACCTACAGTGATCTGCTAGGGGCTATCTAGTGAGTATTGCGAAAGAATTAAACAGTAACCAACAATAAATTACACCTACTGATTATCCCTCGTATCTATAATGTAGACAAAAGTTTACGTACACGCGATAATTTCCCAATTAAAACTGCTACCTTCAATGTATCGAGTCTAGATGATACTAATAAACGTAAACACTGAGTATTGTACACTGACAAATGCAGGTACAAAACAAAACCTTTTGCTAACAATAAGAGTTCAGAACGTGAAGCACAAATACGAACTCTAGTTTATAGGAAACAATGGGCTTACAGTACACGATCAGTAAAGCCCACAACAAGCTATGTAATTTAAGCAGACGGCGAGATGAGTTTTAGCTTTCTTCCAACTAAACCGTAAGGAAGAAGGGCTCAGAAGTTGTATTATAACACTGATTAAGTCAGATATTGTAGTGTAACACTAATTTAGCGCGTATTTTACGTTTCCTTAGCTGTTAATACTCGCAGGTTGCGCTAGTCAAACGTATACAAGTGAGGTTAGAATTCACTGTAAGTATCACTTTTCCTAACAAAACGTATAAAAACTGCTACTTTCAATATATCGAGTCTAAATGACACCAATAAATGTGAATACTGAGTATTGTACACTATCTTAAACTAATTAACCCTCGTATTTATAATGTAAAAAAACGTTTACGTACACGCGAATAATGAACTAATAACGTATAAAAACTGCTACCGTCAGTGTATCGAGCCTAAATTACACTAATAAACGTAAAGACTGAGTATTTTACACTGGCTTAATTGATAATCCCGCGTATTTAACGTCATTTAAGATTGTAAACAAACGTTTGCGTACGCGCTAGACTGTCCTAAACAGAAACTTCGCATTTCCTATTCAGACACGAATAAAAACTAAAACCTCCAATTTATCAAGTGTATCTGACACTAATGCACTTAAATGCTATTGAGTATACAGCGAAAACAATTAATTACTGGCTAAATTACATATCTCGTAACACATCAAGCGAAAAGGGCTCGTAGCCGGCGTCAGGGCTGCCAACTGACAGTGGCAGTCTCAGTTTTAAAATTTGTTTCAGACAAATACCATGTCATCAGATAGAACATGCGTTAAGAAGCCAGGGAATAACTAGAGGAGGCTGCAGAGGCTAAAAACTGCTGGGGCAGAGAGAGACTAGAATACGCCAAATAAATAATTGTAAGGTGCGAATGCTACGCTGCGATGAAAAGCGCAGGAGTGGAAGTTGCGGCGGGTCACATCAAGTCAATAAGAAGGACGAAGGCACGTACAAAAAATGTTTGAAGTGTAGGTTAAGCAATGCTATGTAATGATTATATGCTGGGTCTTTGTTAGATATTTATACTTCTAAAACTGCTGTTTCTTTGGTTACTTTTGTTGTAGTGTTCTGGTCGGATTGTAGAGTACAGATCCCCGATTTTTAATAAACTCAGTATAAATTCCATTTATTTCGTCATTCAGGCGACTTGTTTCAAGCTGCTCATTTACGTAATAATTAAGCCTCCGGTAAGTGTAGAAATATGTTTCGATATTACTTTACTTCTTCATCACTTCCAATTCTGCTTACCAGTGTTTCTAAAATGGGGAACGGCTGCGGTTTTTTTTTTTTTTTTTTTGCACTGTTTTTGAATTTTTGGGGTAGCTCAAATGGAGTAATTCCAGTGTTTGGCTTGATATTAGCGTTGCTGTCCCCATCCTCCGTTAAAGAGACCATGCTTTCCTACTGCTGTGGGAGTATTTTAGATTTCCAGTGAGTCTTCGCGTCTAGCTGTTAGAGACTCATTTCTGAATGAACGCACTATCCATTGACCTTTGTTTAGAAATGTATGTACTTCGCTGTGTGTAGGAGCCTGAAATCACGTTATTCTTCACCGCAAAACACATGAGCGTGTTTTACCGAAGGTCCAAAACGAACTGAAAATTTCTAGCCTGCACAGGGAGTGCAGGCAAGAAGGAAAGCATTTACAAAAATGGTTCAAATGGCTCTGAGCACTATGGGACTCAACTGCTGTGGTCATAAGTCCCCTAGAACTTAGAACTACTTAAACCTAACTAACCTAAGGACATCACACACATCCACGCCCGAGGCAGGATTCGAACCTGCGACCGTAGCGGTCGTGCGGTTCCAGACTGTAGCAAAACATTTACAGCATACAGGGTGTCCCACAAAGGGTTTTACACTGTTTGAACCTTAATAACTCGAACAAAAATAACGAAGATATGAATTTTTAAGTCACGTAGGTGGTCACGACACTACCGATTATATAATAAAATGGAACACCTACATCCGTCGTTACGACAATATATATTATGTGGCTACTAGTTTCCGTTCTTCAGGGCACCATCTTCAGGCCTTAACTGACGATGAGGGGGCTAACAGCATCCGTATACAGGAATAATCAGTGGCCAACATCTATAACTGGTTTTCACAGATAACCTGTAACAGCTATGTAGTCACTCCACACATCAATCATCAAATCATGGTTGATAGTTATCGGTAATATGCGAGAACCAGTTATAGACGTTGGCCACTGAGTCTATACGGGTGGTGTTAAACCCCCTCAGCGTCAGTTAAGGCCTGAAGACGGTGTACTGAAGCACCGAAACTGGTATCCATATAATAAAACACATCGTAAAGGCAGCTTTAGGTGTTCCATTTTATTACATAAGTGAATGACGAGGTCTCTCGGGCCTCCAATCACGAGGATGGACATACGATTACAGATGACGTTTTACTGTTGAAGATGTTCAAAATGCCCTCCAGCGCCTGCAACCATGCGGAACAGATCGACACTATGTTACGGTTAGCACTGGGGTGGATTCAAAGGCAGTTACAGTCGCCTGTCTCATGTCATCCACCGTAGGTGGCTTTGTGGCGTAGACTGTCTCCTTTAAGAGTTCCCCACAGGAAGAAGTCCAACGGCGTTAGATCGGGAGATCTGAGTGGAGACTCAGCACTTCCTCGTCGGCCTACCTACCTGTCGTTAAACATTCATCAACAACTTGCCGCTTGTTAGGATGATAATTTGACGGTGCACCATCTTGTTTCAAAAGCAGTCTTCATTTCCATGCAGTTGTTGAACAGCTGGAACAAGTTGTGCCTGCGACATGGTAAGATACCTTACACCTCTCACTGTTCTCTCGAGAAAGAGAGGCTCTCGACACCACGCTGATGATCCACGAAGAGTAGCAGTTCATTTTTCCGTAACAAAGGAATTGTATCTTACCCTGTACACACAGTTATGGCGATCGAAGGTCGCAGTCAATTTAAACATCGCCTTTTCGGAGCAAACAGTGGCATCAGTCAACTGGTCACTATCGAAAACCCATTCGCAAAATCTGAGGAAATTACACATTCATCGCGTGAAGCAGCCTGGGAACGTAGAGTTGCCACTTCGTTAGCTTTAAAATACGGTGAATACTTGATATGATTACACCTGGTTCACGCACAGCTGGCGGTAGGGACTTCTTGTGTCAATTTGTACCACTGCCACCACCGTTTTTCCGTCTGTTACTGATTTCTTTCTGCCACACCGTCCCTGCTACGGATCAGGCACACTTCCTTCTCTGTCAGTTTTATCTCGTAATTTCTTTATGGTAACATATGACGATGGAGCAGTATCAGACTCTGCTCTCCATTGTCTGTGCATGTGAAATTCATTTTCTTTGCTCCAAGGACAATTTTTCAGCTCTTTTGCTATTTACGTGTAGTGACTGGCAACTGAAAATAAACAAATAAGTGAATGGCTACACACATTAGTCGTGAGAGCACCATAGCTGTTGTCTCTCCTAACAGCTGTCACGCGCATTTTCTCTGGTGTTTCGGTAGACATTTGCAGTATCCTTTTTTGCGATTTGAAGCCAGAGTCAATCCAAACAATTCCTCCTCATCTCATCTTTCATGCGACGCCCAGTCTGAAGAGAAACCTTCAGTTTGTTTCTCATTCCAAACAAAAATATTTTTAAATATTTAAATATTTTTAAATATTTTTAATTCGATAGAGTAATTTCAGGATATTGTAGTGCGATTTTTTTACCGATATATGTTGACAGAGGTAGTAAAAAAAGAAGAATAAACAGCAGTCTAGCAGCGACTCAGTAGCGCTCCATGCTTGGAACAAACAGTCAGCGCTGCAGTTCTATCGCTGCTGGAGTACTGTTTATTCTTTGTGTTTTGCTGTCCCTGTTAATAAATATCGCTAAAACAAATATGACGCTAGACTAATCTGAGACAGTTCCACCGAAAAGGAACGAAAAATCTTAACTTTATTGTTGCTAAAACACACAAAATTGTATATTTAAAATAGCAAATATAATAAGAACTGTTTTTCTCAAAATCATTATGTAAAAGGAATGTACAAGCACATCCATTACCCAACTAAATTTCTGGTCTGTTAATCGTTGTTCAACCAGTTAGCAACAGGATGTTTGTTTTGATGACATTGCATTGGTGCAATACACCATGAAACGTCCTAGAAAAAAAGTGATCATTTCTGATGAAATTTTGTAACTTCTTCCCCTTTTAAAACTTGGATTAAGCAGCATTGGTTCAAATTTCCTCGTCCAATAAAGTGTACTAACATGAAATACAGGTCACAATTTTAGAAAAAGAATCCTGGTATGTATCGGTGGAGAACAGCATTATACGAAAGTGAATCATGGACTGTGGGAAAAAGAGGGAAAAAAAGAAGTTTGTTTTTCAGAAAGGTGCTGAAAATTAAGTAAATGAGACGAACTAAGGTTCCTGTTCTACGAGAAATGGAATATTTATGAATTATTGCATAATCACAGCGAGGAATCGAGTTTATGAAATGCGGTATGACTTCATCGAATAACTTGTGATAGACGGGGCCGTATAAAAATTTATTGATATTGAAATG
The DNA here is from genome assembly GCF_023864275.1 of Schistocerca cancellata. Lineage (NCBI taxonomy): Eukaryota > Metazoa > Arthropoda > Insecta > Orthoptera > Acrididae > Schistocerca > Schistocerca cancellata. The sequence goes on along the minus strand of NC_064626.1, from coordinate 649,786,784 downwards.
TACAAGGTGGTCAGAACCAGTCAAAACTTCTAAGGGTGTTAGAGGATAGACTGTGTTTCGAGATATTTATGTAGAAAAAAATATGGTACGTTGCGCTATTTCCGAGTTAATTAACACTGAAGTTAGCCAGTCAGGCCGTTGCGGGCACAAATTCATGCGACCCGCCAGATACGGTGTCGCCATACGTGTTCTCCGTTTAGTTTCCCAAAACCGACCAAGAGAACGACACAAGAACTAGACATGCAACAGTAGTAAGAATAGAACGGCATCCAAAGGCTGAGCGGTCTCGTGCGCCATCATCTACGTTATGAGAACAGCTGATTCTAACTGTATCTGGTGGGTCGCTAGAATTTGCGCGCGCGACGGTCTGATTGGCTAATTTCAACAGTAATTAATTCGGAAACGGCGCAACGTATGGAATTTTTTTCTTAACAGTTATTTCTCAGCACATCTTACCTTGTAACACTCTTACAAGGTTTTCAGATTCTTTCAGACCACCCTGTATATAACCAATGTTTGAAGACGTCGAATGTATGTCCTACTCTGACATGAAAATGTTGGTGAAGCAGAGGAAATTGTGATGATCCACACCCACGTGGCAGTAGAGTGACGACTCGCCACATTCCTATCCTACAAAAGTCTAGTTCTAGGTAGTTTCAGAAAATGAGGGATTAACGATATAATTTGGCAGTAACAGTTTGAATAAAGCATGCAGCTTTTCACTTTTATTTTAATCCTTCCAATACCATAATTATACCCACAATGAATTTTCACACTGCAGGGGAGAGAGCGTTGATTAGAAACTTCCTGGAAAATTAGAACTGCGTGATGCCCAATCGGAAGTTGATCCTAGGATCAACTTCCTATTTGGAAGTTTGACGGGCACGTGCTCTATCGACTGAGATATCCAGGCGTGACTCAAGACCCGTCCCACAGCTTTCCCTTAGCTATGTCTACGCACTATACTTTCTGTCAGGAGTGCTAATCGGGCAAGGTATGAAGGACAATTTCTGTGAACTTTACAATGTAGGAGATAAGGTACTGAGGAGGTGAATCTGTGAGGGCAGGTCGTGTGTCACCTTTGGATAATTCAGTCAGTAGAGCACTAGCCCTACAAAAGCAGTAAGCCTAGGTTTAATCTTCCAAGAATTTTTACGATATTAATACACTAAAATACTAAGTGATGGAGTTTTCGAACCTAGGTTGGAAAAAGTTTTAAACTGGAATCCGTATCTCGAACTGCGTTCTCCTGATTTAATGAGTATGCTTTATGAACTCAGGAATCTTACGCCCTAACATCAGTTACAGCTGCTTATCTAGAAGGCAGATGGTCTTAATACCCAGAACTGAGGCCCACGGGGAGTCACGTTTGCTGTCATCTTCTACTTTCGGGTTCTCTTAAAACTATCACTACTCCCCGAAAGGAGCGCAGACATGTAGCACATAGTATCTTCTGGAGCCCTGGTTACTGCGGCTACTTGACATTTAGTCTACAAGCCACTGGAAAAATTGGTAGTTCAGGTTGACCCGTGATCGCTTAACAGCCTCCAAAAATCTCCAGCAGAGATGGTAAGAAAATTTGAATTGCTTCCTAGTACCCTTAATACTCGTACGTACTACAAATATCATGACCTTCTGATGATTCATTAATGGTGCTTAAACAAGTGTCCCAATAAATAACAGCGACAGTCATCTTTTTTTGCCGAATGAAGTCGAACGGAATAGCTAGTCTTTTCCTGGAACGGGATAACATTGAAACCCTGATTTTTAATAGGGTGATATAAAAACTCTCGCTTCCCTCAAATTCTACATCCTTCCATACCGACAGTGTGTCTACCATGTAACATGTTCGATAAAGCAATCGAATATACCTATTCATGGAAAAAAATATGTGCTTAAATATCGAAAGACATGCACAGGATTTCTGGAACAGCTCCTTCTCATTGCGTTACTTTATTCACATCACCATCGTGGGCTCATTCGAGGGTTACTAGATATTCTGCCGAAGCTCTATGGAATTATTTTCGAAAGCTACTGCGTAGAAACGTCAGTAGGAGTTTAGAATACAAGCTCTCCCTATGCAGTTTAACTGATATGGGTTAAAAACTGATACAAAATTAAACAAACTGATGATTTAATATTTTGCCCGACGTTAATGGATTGCACGATTGTAATTGGTTACATCGTCCAGCACCGTCGAACTAATATCGGTATTATTTTGCTGATGATTGATTTTGCATCGCATTAGGGCCGCTAACAGTGGACAACTCGGACACAGAGCCTGCTACGCCCCCGAGCGGCGTTCCAAATGAAACGGGACGTAAATGTAAATTTAATTAACTCACCGGCGCTGGGCGCCAGCCCACAGGCATTGTCCCAGACTGTCCCCACTGCCCTAGTTGAAAAAGAAAACTAGACAATAAAATGAAAACTTTGGCCTGTGCCGAGACACGGCCTATTCCCAGGACACAACTGCAACAGACTGTCAGGGATCGTACAATTGTATTACGATGTATTTGTAAGAGCTGATTAAAAAAAGAGAAACATTCCCCACTGGAAATGTCGGTAACTTTCGGTCAGGAGTTTTTCTTGTTTTTTTTTTGTTTTTTGTTTTCTTTTCTTTTTTCTTTTAATTTCAACTTTATAGAACTTCCTGAAGCCGTAGCACTTAAATGTGTTTTACTTATTATATCGGCCTTAAAATCATCGGCTACGCAGAAGTGGTGACTACTTCACCCACAGCAGCAAAAACTGTCCCCTTACAGGGAGCATGAATTACGTCGCGAAAAAGTAGTTGACAAGACAGGAGTGAGGCTGTGCACAACTCACAGGTCCAGAGCACGATGCCTTTTACACTAAAGCGCCCAGGAAACTGGTATACGCATGGGTATTCAAATACAGAGATATGTAAGCAGGCAGAATACGGCGCTGCGGTGGGCAACGCCTGTATAAGACAACATGTGTCTCGCGCAGTTGTTAGGCCAGTTACTGCTGCTACAGTGGCAAGTTATCAAGATTTAAATGACTTTGAAAATGGAGTTACAGACAGCGAACGAGCGGTGGGACACAGCATCTCAGACGTGGCGATGGAGTGAGTATTTTCCCGTACAACCATTTCGCGATTGTTCCGTTAATACAAGGAATCCTGTAAAACACCAAATCACCGACATCGGTGCGGCCGGAAAAAATCCTACAAGAACGGGACCAAGGACGACTGAAGATAATCGTTAACATGGCAGAAGTGGAACACTTCAGCAGATTCCTACAGATTTCAATGCTGGGCCATCAACAAGTGTCAGCGTGCGAACCATTCAACGAAAACTCATCGATGTGGGCTTTCGGAGCCGAAGACCCACTCGTGTACCCTTTATGGCTGCACGACACAAAAGCTTTACGCCTCGCCTGGGTTGTTGATCACTGGAAACATGCTACCTGTTCGCACGAGTCTCCTTTCAAATTGTACCGAGCGGATGGGCGTGTACAGGTATGGAGACAACCTCATGAATCCATTGACCCTGCATGTCAACAGGGAACGCACGCACACACACACACACACTCAGAAAACTTGAACAGATGCATAGTTTCGAATGAACGTATGCATTAACCATGTTGAGAAGTCAGCACCAAAGTCATACGAAATTTCATTTATTTTTTATCCAAAATGTCCCAAACACTGCTATGGAATTAGTATCTGAATTTTCAATCTGTCAGTATTCAAGAAATGCGCCATCCAACTCCGACAAAACATCTGTTATATTTACTTTCTCGTGTAAAATATACTTTCCTTTTTTTTCATGCGTCAATAATGTCAAGTTGCGGTGTCCGTTTCGGTTTTATTAAATATTGGATATTTAAAAAATTGTATAACCAAAACCTGGGGCAACTAGCAGAAAAAGCGAGACCCAAAATGTATTGATTAAATTTAATTCACACAGTTTACCTTTACACCATACACGTAGATGATCGAAATAACTACCTTTTTACAATTATTCTATCGCACTCTTACCTTATTTGGAAAGCAACCTACGAGTTTCCTTTGCTACCGTGAGGTGATACATAAATGAATTATTTGCTGAACTTCGAATTCTATTTTAAAGGCCCCCAATGCGATTCTTATACACTTCATGACATTGGACTACGCAATCCCGGCCTCTGGTGGAGAATCGGTTTGGGTGAGCTCGCTTGCCTCGTAGAAAGTAGTTATGCATCTAAATTATTAACATCAAGTCAACACCACCAAAGTTTGTGACTTGGTCTAAAGGAAAGGGTTGGTGTTTCGATATATGTGTAGTCTGAAATATCGAGAAAGATAATCAGATTTATTCCATTTGACAGCCGACCGGTGTGGTCGAGCGGTTCTAGGCGCTTCAGTCTGGAATCGCGCGACCGCTACGGTTGCAGGTTCGAATCCTGCCTCGGACATGAATGTGTGTGATGTACTTAGGTTAGTTAGGTTTAAGTAGTTCTAAGTTCTAGGGGACTGATGACTTCAGATGTTAAGTCCCATAGTGCTCAGAGCCATTTGAACCATATCCATTTGACACTTACATATACTGACAAATTGAATTAATGAGGTGATGCATCTTGAGTGCAGACAGATTACTATCTTAAATGAGAAAGGAGTATAACACTAATCTATTAATCTATAAATACACTCCTGGAAATGGAAAAGAGAACACATTGACACCGCTGTGTCAGACCCACCGTACTTGCTCCGGACACTGCGAGAGGGCTGTACAAGCAATGATCACACGCACGGCACAGCGGACACACCAGGAACCGCGGTGTTGGCCGTCGAATGGCGCTAGCTGCGCAGCATTTGTGCTCCGCCGCCGTCAGTGTCAGCCAGTTTGCCGTGGCATACGGAGCTCCATCGCAGTCTTTAACACTGGTAGCATGCCGCGACAGCGTGGACGTGAACCGTATGTGCAGTTGACGGACTTTGAGCGAGGGCGTATAGTGGGCATGCGGGAGGCCGGGTGGACCGCCGAATTGCTCAACACGTGGGGCGTGAGGTCTCCACAGTACATCGATGTTGTCGCCAGTGGTCGGCGGAAGGTGTACGTGCCCGTCGACCTGGGACCGGACCGCAGCAACGCACGGATGCACGCCAAGACCGTAGGATCCTACGCAGTGCCGTAGGGGACCACACCGCCACTTCCCAGCAAATTAGGGACACTGTTGCTCCTGGGGTATCGGCGAGGACCATTCGCAACCGTCTCCATGAAGCGTCGCGACAGGCGTGAATGGAGGGACGAATGGAGACGTGTCGTCTTCAGCGATGAGAGTCGCTTCTGCCTTGGTGCCAATGATGGTCGTATGCGTGTTTGGCGCCGTGCAGGTGAGCGCCACAATCAGGACTGCATACGACCGAGGCACACAGGGCCAACACCCGGCATCATGGTGTGGGGAGCGATCTCCTACACTGGCCGTACACCACTGGTGATCGTCGAGGGGACACTGAATAGTGCACGGTACATCCAAACCGTCATCGAACCCATCGTTCTACCATTCCTAGACCGGCAAGGGAACTTGCTGTTCCAACAGGACAATGCACGTCCGCATGTATCCCGTGCCACCCAACGTGCTCTAGAAGGTGTACGTCAACTACTCTGGCCAGCAAGATCTCCGGATCTCTCCCCCATTGAGCATGTTTGGGACTGGATGAAGCGTCGTCTCACGCGGTCTGCACGTCCAGCACGAACGCTGGTCCAACTGAGGCGCCAGGTGGAAATGGCATGGCAAGCCGTTCCACAGGGCTACATCCAGCATCTCTACGATCGTCTCCATGGGAGAATAGCAGCCTGCATTGCTGCGAAAGGTGGATATACACTGTACTAGTGCCGACATTGTGCATGCTCTGTTGCCTGTGTCTATGTGCCTGTGGTTCTGTCAGTGTGATCATGTGATGTATCTGACCCCAGGAATGTGTCAATAAAGTTTCCCCTTCCTGGGACAATGAATTCACGGTGTTCTTATTTCAATTTCCAGGAGTGTATAAAAACTAGCAAAGCGGACTGGCGGTTCCCCCTAACAGAATGGGAGCACAAGACACTAGGTTACGATCTTTACATCAGTATCTTATCACAGAAATAATGCGAGAATATGCTGTGATGCTCAGTGGATCATTGGTCACCCGTATTACTTCTATGAACTGCAAGGCTGATCGTGCTACGGCTGGAGGTGTGTATATTACCTACTCCGCTCCCCAGCCGGCTGTTCTCGTCGTGCTGTTAAGCTGATCAGGTGTGATGTCGGTGCAACTACAGCGGCGCGCGTACACGACACAATTCCGCGAAATCATTCGGACATCCGGATAAGGTTCAAAAAATGGCTCCAAGCACTATGGGACTTAACATCTGAGGTCATCAGTCCCCTAGACGTAGAACTTCTTAAAACTAACCTAAGAACATCACACACATCCATGCCCGAGGCAGGATTCGAACCTATGACCGTAGCAGCAGCGTGGTTCCGGACCGAAGCGCGTAGAACCGCTCGGCCACAGGGGTCGGCTCCGGATAAGGTACACAGCTACTCCGTAATTACTTTGTACCGACTGGTACAGATAACTGCGTCCTTATGGGAGGGACGCTGAAAAGAAAGCGTCTCATTTCTACCAAAAAATCTAGTGCGGCGTGCCATTCCGCTGGGGTGGCTGTCCCATCTGAACATTTTAACAAATTTTTGACCAATGAGCGCTACTCCCGATCCACTGTGAGTGAGCGGGAAACACCGTTTACGTTCTGTTGATCTGGCCAAACGCGGTCGCCTGTGGGAGTCACCGCTCGTCCGAAACACATTCCAGACGCTACCTCAGAGCCAGCGTCTAAACAGACGTATTCCGCTCCTCTGTCCCTCGCTCAAAACATATAGAGTGGGGGATTCGCGGATGTACATTCCTTGCTGACAATGTTGCCCGCGGTGCGTTTGTGAGACCAGGGTGACATGGCCGAGGTGACAACAGCCTCTCCGTGCATTATTCACTTCGGGGAGACATTTCGCTTACCTCGCAGTGTTCTGGCGGAAATGCCGCCCGTATGTCGGGCGGAATCAAAGCCCTGCCGCTGGACCGCCCTGGCACCTCCTGGGGTGCTGGAGATTGTGAAATTCGACTTTCGGGCTAACGCAGTGCTGGTTTTCCGCCACCGGCATCCTGAGTACAAAAAACTCTATCCCCAAAAAGTATTTGCACTTAATGCATTGCAGTACATTCTCATTGCTCATCCCTTAGTCATGTCTGTTAGCATAGCGCGATGAACCACAAATTTATTCACATCCATGCTGCTAATTGACATACAGCCCTAATTAAATATTAAAAAATGTAAATCGGAGATTGATGTGGGCATTGTACTCCCAGTGCGTAGCCCATACAGGTTGACACCTTGCATACTAGTCTCTTTTATGTATGTTATAAAGAAGTACATTTTATTTTTGATATTGTATCCTAAAAGTCAGTACATGAAACGCCATTAAAGTGATAATGAGCAAAGACTTCACAGTCTTAATTTCGTTCTGGTTTCTTTTTATGTGACCACAAATAGCTCACTAAGGAAAACACATGTTCCAAGCAGCATTTAGCTTTTGACCCAAGAACTGCCAAGGGAGATAACATCATGTAAATCATGTTTTTCATGTTAATGCTTTTAGTATTGAAATATACAAACATTTTGCACCCATTGTCTCCTCCTTTACTTTAAGTTCTGTACACATGAAAATACATCGAAGAGTTTGTCTCGGTCAACAGAAAAGTTTGATACAACACTTCCGACAAAAACGCAACAGTCCTGAATATCCTTCCATTGTAGCTGCTCTTGTTGAATGATCACCAAATCAAATGCTTTAAAAGCTGTGAGAAACGATAAACACCATTCATTTATATACTCGAAGCAAGAGTCACAGAAGATGTCAGCATAACTATAAATTTCTCCAGCAGTAATTTCCCTTTCTTCTTCCAATTTTTGTAGCTTCTCATGTACAAAGGTTGTTAGAAATATTCCAGACTTTCTAGATTGTAATTTTCCCAATAATTTGCTTATTTCTTGTAACCTTCCTCTACTCTGATTTCTTGTCTCTAATCACATTTAATGGTTGCAGAAAAAGACCTTTACCTGGCTAACAAGAGAATGTAGAAGTAAAATACAGGGTATTTAAACAATTGTTTAAGAGTAACAGGGCACTTGGTAGGGATAATGAAATAGGATTCTAAGCAGAAAATGTCTCCATAATTCTTTCCAACGCCTGGTGTAGAGACTTTGCCTTGCTGTGCCCAAGTACAGTGGTATTCAGTTTCAGTAAATTTACAGAATGATTTGATATGTACTGTATATATGTGGAAATTATGGTAGCTATTGTTCACAATTAACTGACAATGAGTGAGTATGCAGTCTGAGCCAGTTTTTTTTTCTTTTTTGAAAATCGACTCTTATAATATTATACATTGTCTTCTGTTGCAACTTGTGTAGAACATATTGTTTTATCCTTTCCTCCGTTTACTACCAACGTTGGTGTTAGTCTTGCCTGCAGAAACTGCAACCATCTGTCCCTCGTCTCACATTTCTTCAGAATTTCCAGCACCCGATCCTGAAGTATAGCTGAAGTTTCTCCAGGCAAATTAAGCATTCCGAGCATTTTCATCATGATTCAATTTTCAGTCAGAAAACATCTGACAAGGAGAGGAACTAACTTCAAATCGAGATGATTCGATACATAAATCACTACAGAAATGAGTCGAGCACTTTTCAGCTCATTTAAAACCTGCTGAGCTGCATACAGTGCATATCATTTCAAATGACTACATTACATTTTGTGAGTGCACATGTGAGTTTAACACTGAAAAGTCTTTTAACTAGTGCTGCAGTACCATCCATTGATTTAAATCTATGGCTGTTCATTGCTTTGTGGTGTATAAACGTAGCTTTTTGTGCTGTCAACTGTCTGTCCATTTCAGTTACTGATTTTAACTTTATGCAGTAGTGACTCAGTAGTAACGCAGTTTTCGTTTAGACAGCTATGCGATGCTTCTCTGTTTAAATGTGATGAAAAATGTCACTATATACAATAGCAAATTTTAATTTCAACAACCTACATTTTCAGTTCCTCCACCGCAAACGATATAAGAGAATTAACTTTTTTATATTGTTGTTAAAGCTACGCGCCCATTTTTCCTTGATGAAACATTGGTGACTGCGTAGATTTAAAACTGTAACGTCTTTAGACTACGTACAACAACCACTCGAAAATACATGAACCAATACACCAACAGTGCAAAACATTAACAGCGCGGCGACGAAGCAAGTAGCAGTGTTGTAATGTATCTCTGGACCGAAATGACGGACTAGAAGAGGATAATCTTTGTTGTCATTCTAACCAAGTCCTATGTTATAGCTTTTCTTGCTGTACTGTTCTCTCTGACTTCTTTCGAGTTAACGAGGAAATGAATAGCTATAACTCATCACAATCTTAATTAATTGTGAAAAGTAGTACCCAGAACAATAAATAAACAATGTTTGAAAACATGTTCTACACGTGGCGCTTCGTATCGTATATAATACTGCAATCAATCCAATAAAGTAAAATACTTTAGCCAAGCGGAATCGCAGAAAACGGCATATTGGAGTGCTCCCAAGAAAAATTTCAGAACGGCGGGACATCGGAGAAAAACGGGACTGTTCCGAAAAAAAATGGGACAAATGGACACCCTGCATCAGGTATTTCATATCATTGGTCGAGATCCTCATTGCACACTTTCTCCGTATTTTCATCTGTTGATTTGCAGTTTGTGGCGTTCTATGCGAGGAGGATCATCAAAGAAAGGTGACGTATGAATTCAGCGACCCTTTTGTTAACTGTTGAAGCTGAGGGGGCTAGTTGTAAATATTTATCAACTTTAGATGAAATCGATTTGTAAACAAACTCAAAAAATGGTTCAAATGGCTCTGAACACTATGGGACTCAACATCTTAGGCCATAAGTCCCCTAGAACTTAGAACTACTTAAACCTAACTAACCTAAGGACATCACACACACCCATGCCCGAGGCAGGATTCGAACCTGCGACCGTAGCAGTCCCGCGGTTCCGGACTGCAGCGCCAGAACCGCTAGACCACCGCGGCCGGCCTGTAAACAAACTCCTCTAAGCAAATAAATATGACGGAACTTTATCCCAGATCATATAGGTGTTTTGCTTAGTTTATTGCGTAACATATACCAAATTAATGAAAGCAAAAGCTTCATCCCTGAGTCAGCCAGAGAGCTCAACGTCTCTAATTTTCTACGACGAACATTTGAGAAAGATATGTTTGGTTGTAAACTGTTGTTTCCGTCGACAGATATGGAACAGAAACTTTGGCAAGCAATGGACGCTGATAGGACAGGATTTCGACTTTGGCTCCCTTAAAACAAACGAAACTTTGATTAACCTAAAGTGATTTAGAGAAGCGAAGAAAACGGAAATGAGAATGTTCAAATGTGTGTGAAATCTTATGGGGCTTAACTGCTAAGGTCATCAGTCCCTAAGCTTACACACTACTTAACCTAAATTATGCTAAGGACAAACACACACACACACACGTGCCCATGCCCGAGGGAGGACTCGAACCTCCGCCGGGACCAGCCGCACAGTCCATGAGTGTAGCGCCCTAGACCGCTCGGCTAACCCCGCGCGGCGAAATGAGAATAATAGGAGGGAATTGGAACGGTGCTGCTCCTTAAAGCAGGCCAGCTGCCTAAACAGTGGTTTCACCTAAATCGTCGAACATTGAACGTCACCAAACCATTCTCAGAATGTCAGTTTAACAGCTACCTGTGCTAGTAAAGAAACAAAGAATGAGACTTTGCTGTTGCTGAGTTTCAGTCACGGAGTGGTAGTTTCTGCTGCTAAGGATTTCGCAAGGATTTAAAAAAGTTAGGAACAATAAAAATCTTTGATCGAGTGGTGTCAGTTTGATGTAAAAGTAGAAATCGGCTTGAACACTATAGGCTCCCGCTTAACACAGTCTACATGAATGAACTCAGCCTTAAAAAAATATTTGCTTTAATTTCGCCTGCAATAAGAGAAATAAGTTCAGTCTTGTAAACTTTGGTAAGATGTCTTCTACCGTGTACTGGAGGACTTGACTCAACCATCTTCCAGCAAACTGTAACAATGGAGAGGTGATCAGCAATAGTATTTTTTATTAAACTTTGACTAATGATTAATCAGTGCAGAAACAGTTACGTGACGAAACACTCAACCTGGAGACAAATTTTACCTTCATAAAGAGAGTTTTCAAACGTTACATAAATACAGCATATCTTATAATGCCTTTTAAATGGAACACCAATAAAATTCAGTCGACATTGAATGCTGTTTCCTACAATACAAGCTGAGTTTAAAGTATGATACTGAGCTTGTTGATATTTTATGTGGTCGACCAGAATCGACAAGATATATGGATCTATTCTGAATTGTTGGCAACTGCAGATTCACAAGTCTGAGCTGCTGGCTAACAATTCACACAAGACCGTGAACATAGTTCACTGCATCCAGTTTCTGCTGTTCATTGCTTCGTTCTTAGAAGAGAAGTGATGAGATTTGAATGAAAATTGTTCCAAAAAAGATAAGCTTTGTTTCATGAAGATACACATTGTTTTGGTCAGTCTTTCGTAACTATCGATATGCATAGCTCGTACAGAGCAAAACCATGTAGCTTAGTAATCTTTGACTATTGCTACAATAACATTGTGTTGATCAACCGCTTATGTCTGAGTGTGCTAATGAAGCTACACGCGTTCTGTGTTGAGCAGTGTTGAGCCGCGGACGTAGTTTGAATAATAGTGAAGTCTGATACGAGATGAATATTTTTGATGTAATTATGGAGAGAGCAACTAGAGAGATTACATGCGAATTTTTCTGGAATCTTGAGAGATTGCCTAAGCACGCTAGTGCGTAACATTGTTTTGTGTTATTAAGATTGTAGTAATGAAGCTCAGAAAGTAGGATTGTTACATGAATTGCTCTGATAGGAGGATGAGATTCCCCTTGCTTATAGCTATTTCTTAAAGTGATGTTATGTAAATACTATTCTATACGTTCAGTTGATTTTTAAAGCATTCCTTTTGAATATAGAGCTTCATTTGAATTTTATCAGAATTCCTTTCTTATCAGTTAAAATTTCCACCCATCACTCAGTTTATTATCTACATGTGCACACTGCACTTTGCGGTGCGGAATTTCCAGTCGTGGTTTTTAATATTGCTTTGCTGCTACATGCTGTGTGCTGCTTTCGAAAAAATCTGCAAAAATGTCTGTCAAGACACGAAGTAAGTGAAAATTCAGTTTAGGGCCAGGAATTTCTTTGTTATGCCATCTGCGCATTTATTTCAGAAGTGAGGTTACATTCAAGATAGCATTGCATTTTTATAGAAACGGTTGGTTTCGATGTGTAGACAATGTTGAGAAAATTATATTCAGTCTTTGTATAATTCAGTATAGTCGGCGTTTTGCACGGTACTCGAGCTTAAGTTAGGAACGATTTTTGGAAAGTTCTAGTAGACAGGTTTATGACGGTTCACTCAGACGGAGAGAAACTGACAAGTTAAAGGTCTGAAATGTGCAACTGGAGTTCACCAGCCATGCCTCGCTAGAGTACCTCTCGTCTATCTATGGATGTCGATATTGAATTACTTAATACATTATGATACAGTAGATCTGATACACTACATCTGATAGGTGGTTAAGAAGTAGCTATTAGCTCCACATTGCGTGAGGATGTCTCACTGCAGTTCATGAACTGCATCGAGAATTTGTCGCTCAAGAAATTCTCGCTGCGGTTGAGATTCCTCGGTTCGCTTCCTCATCTCTAGAACTATTCGGAGTTCGTATTGTCTAGGAACACGAAAGTCGCTGATGTACTTTAGCATTATTGGACTCGAATTCCGGCTGCATATTAACTAGCTGGACTCAATGTCAGCTCCTGTAATGAACATAAGCTGCTGATTGTATTCTCATTTATAAGAGTTGGAGTAAAATATAGAAACATCGAAAGAAATGCATGCTGGAACGTAAATGCAGGTACCAGGCAAGCCTGCAGGTTGTGCTGTTCTGTTTGACGACGAGTGGCGCCTGTCCCTTGTTCTCAATACGCTGGAAGCGTCAGTCGTGGTCATAACAGTGTTCTGTGTAGTTGTGAGGGCACTGTGTCGGAGCTAAGTGAATTCGAACGTGGGTGCTCGTTAAGGGGGGTAGGACGTCAAACGGGCCGACTTGGAGCAGGAGAGGCATCACAGGATATTTTAATTTCCAGTGTCTATACTTTTACAAATAAATCCATATAACTTTGTCAGCATCACCAGGAAGGATTCAGATGATGATGATGATGATGTTTGGTTTGTGGGGCGCTCAACAGCGTGGTTATCAGCGCCCGTACAATTACCCAATCTTTGCTCAGTCCAATTGCGCCACTTTCCTGGATGATGATGAAATGATGAGGACAACACAAACACCCAGTCATCTCGAGGCAGGTGAAAATCCCTGACCCCGCCGGGAATCGAACCCGGGACCCCGTGCTCGGGAAGCGAGAACGCTACCGCGAGACCACGAGCGGCGGACAAAGGATTCAGGATTCACACTCATTGCAGTGGAAGTTCGAAAACATAACTAAGTAATTTTTTTTTACATGTGAAATTTCATCATTTTTTTCACTTACTAATAGCTGCATTTGTTGCTATAGGTACACTTTTCTTCATAAGTTAGAGAGGTTCTTCGATGAATTTTACACAGCATACAAACCATACTTGCAGGTGTATGAAACTGTAGAATTTATTTAGTTTATAAAAAAAACGAATGACCTGTTATATTTTAAACTTCATGTTTAGAAAAAACACAAATTTTATAGTTAATTACCTCAATTTTACCACAGTTTTTAATATTTGGAAAATTCTAGCGTTTGATACACCTTTAAGTATGGTTTGTATGCTGTGCAAAATTCATCGAAACATCTCTCTTACTCATGACGAAAAGTGTACCTACAGCAACAAATGCTGCCATAGTAAGTGAAAAAAAGATGAAATTTCACATGTAAAAAAAAATACTTAGTTATGTTTTCGAACTTCCACTGCTATAAGTGTGAATTCTGAATCCTTCCTGGTGATGCTGACAAAGTTTTATAAATTTACTTGTAAAAGTATAGACAGTGGAAATTAAAATGTCCTGTGGTGCCTCTCCTGCTGCACGTCGGCCCGTTTGCGCCCTACCCCCCCTTAAAACGCGGACGAAACTCTGTATCGAGTGATCGTGACGAACGGACATTGCGTACGACAGCTGCAAATCGCTCAGCAGAACTAAATGTCTCACTCGCGAACCCTGTCAGCACCAAAACAATACGAAGAGAGCGCCATAAGCTGGGAACTGCTGGGCGAGCTGGAATTCCAAACCCAAACATCTGTGATGCGAATCCCTGTAAGAGGAAAGCATGCTCGCGAAGGCTCAAAGCCAGGGCTGTAGAGACATGGAAGACAGTAATTTGAAAGGGCTGGGTCTTGTTTCATTGTTCCCCACTGGTGATGAAGTGTTCCAAGACGACGGAGTCTCTGCTCGCTCAGCTCACACCGTCGAGGACTTGTTTTATGAGCGCATCTCGCCTTGCTACCACAGTCACTACAACTCACTATTACTGACCCGTTATGGTTCGATTTGAAGATAACGGTGCGTGATCGCTGTCCATTTCCATCATCGTTACCTGAACTTGCCACTATTCTGCAAGAAGGGTGATATAAGATTCTCTTGAAAGCCGTACAGGACCTCCGTTTATCCATTCCCAGATGACTGAAAATGGTTCAAATGGCTCTGAGCACTATGGGACATAACATCTGTGGTCATCAGTCTCCTAGAACTTAGAACTACTAAAACCTAACTAACCTAAGGACATCACACACATCCATGCCCGAGGCAGGATTCGAACCTGCGACCGTAGCGGTCACGCGGTTCCAGACTGAAGCGCCTAGAACCAGATGACTGAGAGCTATGCTGAATGGCTCTGAACACTATGGGACTTAATATCTGAGGTCATCAGTACCCTAGAACTTACAACTACTTAAACCTAACTAACCTAAGCACATCACACACATCCATACCTGAGCCAGGATTCGAACCTGCGACCGTAGCGGTCGCGCGGTTCCAAACTGAAGCGCCTAGAAGCGCTCGGCCACACTGGCCGGCTATGCTGAATGCCAGTGGTTTTCTAACACCGTATTAGGCATGACAATATGTTGTGATACTACTTTTTCCATATTTCTGTGTACCTCCTGTATATGCCGGGAGATGCAATAACTTAAAAAAATGGTTCAAATGGTTCTAAACACTATGGGACTTAACATCTGAGGTCATAAGTCCCCTAGACTTAGAAACTACTTAAACTCAACTAACCTAAGGACATCAAACTCATCCATGCCAGAGGCAGCATTCGAACCTGCGACCGCAGCAGCAGCGCGGTTCCGGACTGAAGCACCTAGAACCGCTCGGCAACAACGGCCGGTAATAACTTAAAAAAAAAAAATCATTATTTCGTGCCGGAAAGCTATATATACAAACGTTTGTATACAACTTCATTCAGACGATTGTACCGTTGGTTCCTAAAAAACATGACTTCTGTAGAAGTTGGATGAAATATGACGATGTTGAAATATTTATCAGTTTCGGGAAGGTTTCACAACTTTTCTTCTTCCGAGTGACGGTAGATTATTAACGCTGACTTTTAAAAGACCAATGTATCACGATATTGTTGACTTGTTTAACTTAGTTTCGAAAACAGTCTTGCAAGTTTACGTAACCAGCCAGAATTAAACAAACCTGGACTATCGTCATTAACGCGGTTCAAAGAAAGCGACTTCACAAATCACTAGTACCGAGCCCAAAAATACTATTTCAGTACGCATCGTGTGGTGAGAGCATGATGAAGCAGAGCGAAAGAGTTTTCATATATTATCACTATATATGTACCGTAAGTTGTTACTGGACGTGTATGAGTGAGGAAAATATTATACACACATAAAAAAAAGTTTTGCATCACCCCAGTTTCCAGAACTCCTGAAGATAGACGATTGTGGATATTGTATCACAGTCATAGCCCCTTTTTTCAGAGGTGTCACTAAACCGGGCCAAAGATATAAACAAACATGCATGAGTAGGGCCTATTAGACAGAGGGGGTCCGACAGCCGATCAGTTCCAGTCATTCCACCAGGAAGGAGATACACGGCTCGTGTTGTCTGTAGTTCAACCATACCTAGAGTGTCAGTACTGCGGCTCGATCGCATCTGCATTGTTACTTTGTGCCAGGAAGGAGGACTCTCAACAAGGGAAGTGTCCAGCGTCTCGGAGTCAACCAAAGCGATGTTTTCGGACGTGGAGGAGATAACACAGAAACACGAACTGTTCATGACATGATTCGCTCAGGTCACCCAAGAGCTACTACTGCAGTCGATGGCCGCTCCCTAAGGATTATAGCTCGGAGAAACCCTGACAGCAACGCCACAGTGTTGAATAAAGCTTCTCGTGCAGCCATAGGACGTTGTGTTACGACTCAAACTGTGCGCATGATGCGCAACTTCACTCCCGACGACCATGGCGAGGACCATCTTTGCAACCACGACACTATGCAGCGCGGTGCAAATGGGCCAGCAACATGCCGAATGGACCACTCAGGATTGGCATCACGTTCTCTTCAACGATGAGTGTCGCATATTCCTCCAACCATACAATCATCCGAGACGTGTTTGGAGGCAACCCGGTCAGGCTGAACGCCTTAGACGCACTGCCTACGAGTGCAGCAAAGTGGAGGTTCCCTTCTGTGTTTGGGTGGCATTATGTGGGGCCGACATACAGCGCTGGTGATCATGGAAGGTGCCGCAACGGCTGTACGATGCATGAATGCCATCCTCCGACCGATAGTGCAACCATATCGGCAGCGTATTGGCGAGGCATTCGTCTTCATCGACGACAAGTTGCCCTGATCGTGCACATCTTGTGAATGACTTCCTTCTGGATAACGACATCGCTCGACTAGAGTGGCCAGCATATTCTTCAGACATGAACCCTATCGAATATGCCTGGAATAGATTGAAAAGGGTTATTTATGGACGACGTGACCCATCAACCACTCTGGGACATCTACGCCGTATCGCCGTAGAGGAGTGGGACAATCTGGATCAACAGTGCCTTGATGAACTTGTGAGTAGTATGCCACGAATAATACAGGCATGCATCAATGCAAGAGGACGTGCTACTGGGTATTAGTGGTACCGGTGTGTACAGCAATCTGGACCACCGCCTCTGAACGTCCCGCTGTATGGTGGTACAACGTGCAATGTGTGGTTTTCATGAGCAATAAAAGATCGGAAATGATGTTTATGTTGATCTCTATTACAATTTTCTGTACAGGTTCAGGAACTCTCGAAACCGAGGTAATACAGAACTCTGATGTGATTATGTCGACTTTCCCGGCGTATCAGAATATCAAATTCTTGTCGTGTTTCCAGCCTGATCAAACTGTCATCTGAGCACAATATTTCAGCTGTCGACCTCGCCGCCATCATCAGGTGAGAGCAGCGTTGCTTTTCTCACCTTTTGTTATCACGCCACTTCTACACATCTTCCTCAGCACCTAGATTCAAATGTCGTTCGGTTTCACGCCCTCATCCTCCTTACCGATACTTTTATTTGTGTCACCAGTCTTTTGACTGGTTTGATGCGGTCTGCCACGAATTTCTCTCGTGTGTCAATTTCTTCATCTTGGCGTAGCACTTGCAACCTACGTCCTCAATTATTTGCTGAAAGTATTCCAATCTCTGCCTTCCTCTACAGTTCTTGCCTTCTACAACTCCCTCTAGTACCATGGAAGTTATTCCCTAGTGTTTTAACAGATGTGCTGTCAACCTGTTCCTTCTTCTTGTCAGTGTTTCCAACATATTCCTTTTCTCCTCGATTCTGGGCAGAACCTCCGCAATCCTTACCGTATCAGTCCACCTAATTTTCAACATTCATCTGTAGCACCACATCTCAAATACTTCGATTCTCTTCTGTTCTGGTCTTCCCACAATCCATGTTTCACTACTATATACTGCTGTGCTCAAAACGTACAACTCAGAATTTTTTTTCCTCATATTAAAGCCAGTGTTTGATATTTGTAGACTTCTCTTGGCCATGAATGCCCTCTTTGCTGGTGCTAGTCTGCTTCTAATGTCATCCTTTCTCTGTCCGTCACTGATTATTTTGCTGCTTATGTAGCAGAATTCCTTAACTTCGTTTACGTCGTGAACATCAGTCCTGATATTAAGTTTCTCGCTGTTCTTATTTACACTACTTCTCATTACTTCTGTCTTTCTTCGATTTACTCTCAATCCATATTCTGTATTAGACTGTTAATTCCATTCTGAAGATCATGTAATTCTTCTTCACGGTCACTTAGGATAGCAATGTCATCAGCGAATCGTATCATAGATATCCTTTCACCTAGAATTTTAATTCCACTTCCGAGCCTTTCTTTTATTTCCTTCATTGCTTCTTTGATGTACTGATTGAACAGTAGGGGGAAAGACTACATCCCTGTCTTCCACCCTTTCTATTTCGAGCACTTCCTTCTTTTTCGTCTAGTCTTATTAATTATTGCCTCTTGGTTCTTGTACACGTTGTATATTACCCGTCTCTCCAGATAGCTTACCCTTATTTGTCTCAGAATTTCGAACACCTTGCACCATTTTACATTGTTGACCGCTTTCTCGAAGTCGACAAATCTATGCAGTTGATGGTTAGAGTACTGACATCTAAATTTTCATATTATCTGCGTATTCAGTTATGCTGGCCACTGCTGCGACATATATAAGGATTATATTAAACCCTCCTGTATCAACTACACTCTGAAGATGCCGCATTGAAGCGCAGAAACTGGTTGCAACAAAATAAATAAAATAATAAGGACGGCTGTAATCGTTTTACTCTATCGCAAATGTAAAGGTCGTCTGCCAAAGGAATGGGCATACAGAATCTATGAATGTGTCTTGAATTTTCTTTAACCTTGTTTCTGTTATCAACCGTAACGCTAGAACTGCCTCTGTGGTGCCTTTACCTATCCTAAACCTTTCCTAAACCGAATCTGATCGTCATCTAACACATCCTCAGTTTTCGTTCCCATTCTTCTGTATGTGAATGCACGACTTGTTAAGCCGATAGTGCGGTCATTCTCGTATTTGTTAGCTCTTGTATTCATTGGAATTGTGTGAATGATGTATTCCTGAAAGTCAGATGGCAGGTCGCCGGACTCATAGACCCTACATATCAACGTGAGAAGTCGTTTTATTGCCACTTCCCCCAATGATTTTAGAAACTGTGTTGGAATGTTATCTATCCCTTCTGCCTTATTTCATCTTAAGTCCTTCAAACTTCTTTTAAATTCTGATTCTAATACTTGATCCCCTATCTCTTCTAAATCGGCTCTTGTTTCTTCTTTTATCACATCAGACAAATCTTCTCTTTCCATCTATCGTTTCTCTCCTCCGCATTTAGCAATGAAATTTCCGTTGCACTCTTAATGTTACCATCTTTGCTTTTAATTTCACTGAAGGTTGTTTTGACTTTTTATAAAAATGGTTCAAATGGCTCTGAGCACTATGGGACTGAACATCTTAGGTCATAAGTCCCCTAGAACTTAGAACTACTTAAACCTAACTAACCTAAGGACATCACACACACCCATGCCCGAGGCAGGATTCGAACCTGCGACCGTAGCAGTCCCGCGGTTCCGGACTGCAGCGCCAGAACCGCTAGACCATCGCGGCCGGCTGACGTTTTATACACTGAGTCAGTGCTTCCGACAATCATTTCTTTTTCGTTTTGTTTACATTTTTCGTTCAGCCATTCCCTCTTAGATACACCTGAGTTCCTATTGATTTCATTCTTCAGCGACTTGTATTTCTATGTTCCTGAATTTCCGTGAACATTTTTGAACTTCCCTCGTTCATCTATCAACTGAAAGAAATCTTCTGTTACCGATGGTTTCTTCGCAGTATAATGTTGTTGCTTTATTTTGGTGTAAGCGGAACTGATAGCCAATAAAAGCGGGTTAAAAGCTGTGAGCTGTCTGGGGAAGTTAACCTTGCATTACTGCGCAACTGTTTCACCAGGTATCCAGTCTAGCTTACCAAATTCCCAACCAGACTAACATTAATTATAATCTTTTAATAGTCATACGACAACCGGTGATATATATATATATATATATATATATATATATATATATATATATATATATATATATATATATATATATATAAGATAATTTAAATAAAAAGAAATAAATCAGTTTATATTTGGAAATTTATTTTAACATTGATCATTGAAATTTTAGCATATTAAACTTGAGTCGTAACTAAGCTGGTGCCTTATTTAGGATTGTGAAAAAGTGAGATTGTAATCTTACAGAACACATCAAATATGGAGCCAAGATTGGGAGACTGCATACAACACTGCATTCATAAAACAACACACGAAGAACGTTGAAGCATATGCAAGAGGAAATTAACCACAACCAACCGATTCAATTTTCACCCAAAGAAGTTACGTTCGTAGCACAATCCTGTCCGTCATGTAATTACCACACACTGGTACACTAAATTCATATTAACTCTTTGTGAAATCTTCCCGAAAAGAATAGCTGAGGGCTACTTTGATGATTACACCACATGCTTCACGTGGTCAACTTGGTTTACACAAAGAGTGTAACTCCACAATAATTTTGATAATTAAAATAAATTAGATCGAAAAGCAATTTACAAAAGAAAAACCTCGAACTGGTTACTATCGTCTTACTATTAACCTGATGGGTCAAACAATTGTATAAGCATGTGGTACTGGTTTCACAAAGTACACCCCATGTGGGTTGAACATAAAGAAAAGTTGCTATGTTGAAAATTATTGTCAAGACGAGACGTTATAATCTCACGCACAATCGCATTTAATATTGATGAACTTAGTTAGAGTTACTGATCAACACGTGGTTCCACTTTACTCACAAAGTAGTGACAAAGCAACTACCGGAATATATTCTGAACTTCACACGAGAATTACACTGCGCTGCAATTTAAGATAACATTAGATATTTTAGAGCTAAACCTGAAATAAAGGTGATTAAATTTTCATTTAGGCTGAACTTAAGAAATCCATTGTCCTACGGACTTAGCAGACACGCGCTTAGCCGGAGATCTTACCACTTCAGACGCTCGCCACGGACAGACTGACCTGGTCCCTTTCTGAGGGTGGCTCACAAATACAAACGGAAGTGGCCAGAGGGGCAGCTTCCTATACCAACATAACAAGAGACAGACAGGACCATACTAAGGATAGAAACCTCTTTGCTTTTAGAAAGCGTAGCTACCTGTTCCGACGTTGGTCCTACTGTTCTCTAGCAGACAGGCTTGTCTCCTACCCGCAAGCATGCATCTAGAAATACATTTGCTCATTCATCCTCTCACACAGAAGGGAAGGGGGATGACAGTATCTTATCATATACAGTATATAAAAGAAAGCGGATGTAGGTGCCGTATGAGACTGTGTGACATGAATTACATATAAAGTGTGTTTTAAAGTGTAGTAGTGTGATAGATCGTTCTTGTTTATGCGTAAAAGTAACACGTTCCACTACTCAGTCTCCTCCCAGATAGTCAGAAACGCCACAGTAAATTTAGAAGAGGAATTTATGCCGTGAATGACAACAGATTTAAGAAATTAACATGAAAGGAATCCAACAGAGACCTTTCAGGAGTTACCTTCTTCCTACCTGTTTTCCAACTTCTGTGATGACCCTTTTGTAGAGCTATCCATTCACCTTTAAATGTGTTGCCTACTGAGCTATTTCTTTTTGCTGTATCTATAGACTTAGAGAACTTAAACTGTATCTCGTTGTATCGTAGTTTTTCCGTATCCCACGTCTTCGCGTATTGATTCTTCCTGACTAATTTCTTAAACTTCAGCCTACTCTCCGTCACTACTACATTGTGATCTGAGTCCATATCTCCTCCTTGGTACGCCTAACAATCCAGTATTTCGGAATCTCTGCCTGACCATGATGTATATAACTGAAATGCTGCCGTATCACCCGGTCCTCCCCAAGCATACCTCCTCCTCTTGTGATTACTGAACAGAGTATTTGCTATAACTAGGTGAAATTTACTACAGAGATCAATTACACTTTTTCCTCTGTCATTCCTTGTCCCAAGGCCATATTCCCCTGTAACCTTTTCTTCTACTCGTTCTCCTACAACTGGATTCGTTATGTTAACATAAGGACTCCGTTTCTCGTTACTAGTAACGATACAGGGTAGGAATGGTCGGTGTAGTTCTCGAGGCAACTGATGACGAGCGAGCAGTGATGCACGTATGGCCATCCACTGATTTTTGTGATTTTGGCTTAGAGCCTGCGGTACCAATAGACCCGATTTTTGGCCTTTCTCCTTTGTATGCAAACGTCGCGCGATGATAGAATGATCGCAGTTCATCATATTCGCTAGTTTTCGAGTACACTGACATGAATCGTTGTGGATTAATGTGTTTAAGCGATCTTCATTAAACCCATAAGGTCTTGCTGAACGTAGGGAGTCACTAATGTCAAAACAATCCTCCTTAAAGTAAGAAAACTATTTTCCTGCCGTGCCCTGTCCAATGGCATCCCCATACGCGGCGCAAATGTTTCTGGCTGCCTCCGCTACTGTCTACCCTCTACCAACGTCTGCTAACGTCAAAGAGAAGAATATGTCGGAAACGTTCCGAATTCTTGACTTGGTATTCTATTGTCTAGCGTCCACGCTACACTCACTACCTCCAAATGATAAAATGACAATATGTAAGCTCAAACAGGAACAGGGAAGCACAAATACAAAAAAGGACAATCGATAAATAAAACCTTAGCAACTATAATACTAGCATATAAAATAAAAATACTATGAACTTACTCACCAACCTAGTATGATTGATATCAGATTGTACACTGAATGGAACATGTCATAGCCTCATAGCTGGATATTCCAGACTCTAAAGACGCCCTATCAGTAATTCTACACTGGATAAAGTACTGACGCACTTACTCACCTTACTTGCGCATCATGAATAGGCTTGTAGCTTCTGCTCTAATAGAGTTTATTGGAAAGACCACATACTAAGTATGGAGAACGATAGATTTCCGTAACTTACACTCGAATATCATTCTTCTGTAAGAGGAAACCTTCATAGTCCCATGAAAAACCTTTGTCACCTCAAACATGAGATCGGAACAAGCTACAAGTCTATCCACTGTATTGTCAGTTCCACAATTCACTGTACAGTCTGTACAGTCCGAAATAGATCAAGTAAACTAGTAAAACTAGTGCAAAAGTAAAACTACTCGCACACCTGTTAGCAGACATAATTAAGAGATGTGTTCACTCTTCATCTTTATGACGGCTGGAACTCTGCTGGGAACACTTCCAAACATGTGTCTGAATGTCTGTGTAGTAAGAGCAGCCCACTCCCCGTCTAGAACCGAAACCAGAGAAGGTAATGGCACTGGACGCTGGGATGGAGCGCATTCGACGTTTTAACTCGCTCGAAAGTTGTTCCATTGAGGCTTATAGCGGGACTCCGGCCAGGCCAGTCCATTTCAGGACTGTCCGCAGACCACTAACTAAAAGATGCTGCTTTATGGTGGAGTGCATTATCATACTGAGAGAACCATTGATTCAGAACTGTTCCTCCACTGTGCGCAGTATAGAACTCTGTAAAATTTAGCCATGTCCTTCCGCATTAGGGGACCGCAGGCTTGCCACGAAAAGCACCCCTATACAGTTATGCTACCCTGTCCGCCCTCAACTGCAGGTACCATGAATAATGCGAGGTAACGTTCTGTACGCTTTGTAAGTAGGCTTTTTAGTTTTTTATGTTGGTAACGCCATGTAGCGCTCTGTATGAAAATCACTGGCTGTGCTGTGTGCGGTCTGTGGCTGGTTTGCATTGTTGGAATTTGCTATTGTAGTGTTGGGCAGTTGCATTTGAACAGCGCGTAGCGTTGCGCAGTTGGAGGTGAGCCGCCAGCAGTGGTGGATGTGGGGAGAGAGAAAGCAGAATTTTTGGAGCGGACGATCTGGACGTGTGTCCATCAGAAAGAGTAAATTTGTAATACTGATTTTTGAATATTATTAAGGTAAATACATTGTTTGTTCTCTATCAAAATCTTTCATTTGCTAACTATGCCTATCAGTAGTTAGTGCCTTCAGTAGTTAGAATCTTTTATTTAGCTGGCAGTATTGGCGCTCGCTGTATTGCAGTAGTTCGAGTAACGAAGATTTTTGTGAGGTAAGTGATTCGTGAAAGGTATAGGTTAATGTTACTCAGGGCCATTCTTTTGTAGGGATTATTGAAAGTCAGATTGCGTTGCGCTAAAAGTATTGTGTGTCAGTTTAGTGTTTATCAGAATAAGTAAAGAGAGAAATGTCTAAGTACGTTCAGTTCTGCTCAGCTGTTTGAAAATCAAATAACGTAAGAGGTTTATCACCACAGTAATTCATAAATTTTTCTAATGGAACGTTACAGCTTTTCTAAACTCAAACGCTTCCGTCGGATTTTCACAGGGTGCAACGTGATTCATCACGCCATATTCACTAGCATCCAGACATTCATTGTCATTGGCATCACTCTTCATACGACTACTTTACTATAGGAATGCGTGGCTTACGAGGAGCTGCTCGACCATTGCATCCATTCTTTTTGACTTCCTATGCGCAGTCATTGGGGTAACTGGACTATTGGTAGAACTTTGGAACTCACAACTTATTCCTTCTTTTGATTTCATAAGATTTTTGACAGCAACCCTTGTCATTGCTGTCAGTTGTATCCTGTCTGTCAGTAGATGAGGTCTCCTTCGTTTTGATTTAGCTGCTGTTGTTCCTTCGCGGTCACATCACCAACAGTCCACTTGGGCAGCTATAGTCGGGTTGCAATAGCCTGATGGATTTGCGACTCACGTGACACCCAATGACTATGTTCGGAGGCACCGAGCTCTCCTGAATGATCTATTATGCTGTCACTGCTTCTCTACTGGCAACACGGTACTCCCCGACTCTTTTATATTGGCGGGTCCGCCTTTAAAAAAAAAGTGGATCTGACCACTATGGACTTAACATCTGAGGTCATCAGTCCCCTAAAACGTAGAACTGCTTAAACCTAACTAACCTACGGACAACACACACATCCATGCCTGAGGCAGGATTCGAACCTGCGACCGTAGCGGTCGCGCGGTTCCAGACTGAAGCGCCTAGATACGTTCGGCCACACCGGCCGGCGGTCCGCCGTTCCTGGCTTCTAGTAGTTAGCTCTGCATTACATAGTGGTGTACGGATATTTATTATCACATAGGGTATACCTCTCCCGTCAGCTTCATTGACACCGGAAAATTCGGTAAGTGGGAAATAATGATAATAAGAGTAAATCGTGACAGAATCGTGCTGTAGTTACTTGCGAGCCTCTCCAGCAATGAAGGAATTTAAAAAAAAAATTACTGAATATATTGTAAACTCGTGTAATCTATTTTTACTTGTTGCTTCGCATCAAAAACAAAAGCCTGAAAAGCGTTGCTCCAGCCGCGTGAGACCTCTTTAAGGCGGTGACATCTGATTCTACTTCAACAGGAAAGGCAAATCCGAAGCCAGTCACCATTTGGTTCATGTACATTAGTACGAAGGTTAGAATAGCAAGTCAAGTTGTAAACGGAGACTCAGAAATATCAGGAAGCGTAATGTACGAAGTCTGAATATACGTATTATGCTTCTCTACTTGTAGCCTACAAAGATTTCAGAAATATGCTCCTCTAAAGTGATAAATATCAAGAGCTGAATAGTAACAGTCCGTTTTCACTTTAAAGTCGCCCTAATATAATTGTATGCTAACAAAGTTACTGAAGAACAATGGATTTGTATACGGGTATAGGAAATAACGTAGAGTAACTAACTGCTTCTATGGAGTTTCCTCGGCTATTGAAGAACAACATAGATTGGTTGCCGTATGGAAAAAACACTTCAGATTTACAAGAATCGCTTGCTTGAGGATTTTCACAGTTCTAACACGGCCATGAAATGTGACGGAATGAGTTACTAATTCGTTCTATACTTACTGCGCAGTTTTCTAAAACAGTCAAAATATCGTGTTTGTTCCATTATTATTGAAAGCATTTGCCCTTTTTTGCGTCTACGGTGCATGTTATAATTCGAAAGATGTCAGCCTGTGAAGTCTTCGGCTGAAGGTATGATTGCAATGTTTTTTTTAATAACCATGATGTTAGTCTATCACCCCATTAATATTAGGTTTCTAGGCTCAAATAGAACGTGGATTCGTGGCTCCATTGCTGATGCTGATTCGTTATGAAATAGAATAATCATATAATGCACATAAGCATAAATAGAGCAGTGACTCTATAATTTATGTAATGATGCAGTTTCAACGTGATAACTTGGAAACAAATTCCTACTACTTTAAACTTCATGGTACATTAATACCGCGTTCCGAAGTATGATTAGAACCTGCCTTTCGCGGCATGTGCGAACCTCCGTATGAGAGTACTGCTCCGAAATAAAATTTTAATCTGTTAGAATGTTTCAGGTAAGCACACACTCCGTTGCATATGGAAAACCCTTTCTACGAATATGCAACAAATTATTTACGTTATCTTCATAATTACTGGAAATGAGTTGTTGTGTTAACATTAGTAAGATTGTGTCTATGTATAGTTGTAACTTTCCATTACATTTCTTGTACTGTGTGCAGGAAGCGTTATTTAATGCAAGCGTTGTTAGTGCACTTCGTTCAGCAGAGGAGACTCAGAAACTATTAACTGTATTTTGCAAACGAAGATGGTATACGAGGTCTAACCCGCCAGGGTAGCCGCGCGCGCTAGCGCGTTGCTTTCTGGACTCGGGTAGGCGCGCCGGCCCAGGATGGAATCCGCCCAGCGGATTAACGACGAGGGCCAGTATGCCAGCCAACCTGGATGTGGTTTTTAGGTGGTTTTCCACATCCCGCTAGGTGAATACCGGGCTTGTCCCCACGTTCCGCCTCAGTTACACGCGTCGCAGACATTTGCAACATGTCCGCACTATTTCACGATTTACACTAGATGCCAATAGTTGGGGTACACTGATTCCGTCTGCGGGGTTACGGGGTGGCGGCAGGAACAGCATCCGGCCATCCCTAACACTAACACTGCCAAATCCGTTGTAACCACACCGACCCTGCGATCGCTGCGGGACCATGGCGTAAGCGAAAGAAAGAAAGAAAGAATGGTACATGAGGTCTGTTCAAAAATTCCGGAACTGCGCCCGCAAAATTTTTCTACGCTTATCTTTTACTTATCGTGTATGGTCACCTTCGAAATACTCACCTCCACACCCTGTAAACCTCTCCCAACGCCGTTTCCACTTCAGTAAGCAGTCTTGATGCGCTTCTTGCTGGATCTCGCAAAGAGCCGTCTGCCGATTTTTTTTTATCTCGTCTATCTTTGCAAATATTCGTCCTTTGAACGGGGTTTTCAGCTTTGAAAATAAAAATGGTCCGTAGGAGTCAGGTCTGGAGAGTATGGAAATGAGGCAGCACAGTGATTTCGTTTTTTGTGCATCAGTCACGAACCAACAAGGATAAATGTGGTGGTGCGTTATCGGGCTGCAAGAGCCGTGAATTGTCTCACCTCACATTTCAGGCCGTTTTCTTCTCATATTTTGTCGCAGGCGTCGCAACACGTCCCGATAGCACCATCGATTATTAACAGTTTATCCCTATGGCAAGAATTCATGATGAAATAATCCTTTGAAGTCAAAGAAAACTATCAGCATGACTCTGACATTTGACCTGACTTGACGAACTTTTTTTGGACTTGGAGAGCGTTTACTGACCGCCTGTGAAGGTTGAAATTTGGTCTCAACATCAAAACCGTTGACCCACGTCTCATGACCAGTTATGATTCTGTTAAGGAACATCTCGTTTCATTTGCGCGATCCAAAGGCTCTTCACAGATGGCGAGGCTAAGGTCTTTCTGGACTTGACTCATGAACTGTGGGACGAACTTGGCGACAACACGATGCATTCCTAAATGCTGTATCAGGATTTCATGACATGATTCTACTGAAACGTTACATTCTCCTACAATCTCACATACAGTCAGTCTTCGACTGAAGCACAATTTCGTTGACTTTCGTCGGTACATGCCGAAGAGCGTCCTCAAAGAAGGTCATCTTTAACTTCTCTCTGGCCATTTTGAAACCGTATGAACCAACCGTAAAACCGAGTACGTCTTAAGCACTCTTCACCGTAGGCTTCCTGCATTTTTTGGTGTGTCTCTGTAAGGGCTTTCAAGAATTTCACACAAAATTTAATGCAGGCGCTTTGCTCCTCTAGCTCTGCCATCTCTAAATGCGCAAACTGTGCCACACGACGTTCTGCTCAATTCAGCACTTAACCATAACTAACAGGCATACAACAATGAAACATCCGTCAGTTATACATTATACACAGGCGGGTGCAGGAAAGCCAGTTGCATCTCGCTCTAACGCATCATTGACGCGAAATTACGAACGTTCCGGAGATTTTTGAACAGAGCTTTAACGCTGGTCAATTGAAAAACAGTTTTTTCATTCTGAAATGCATCAAATGAATAATGCGGAAAGACGAAGTGTTTTCTGAAACGGTAAAAATGAGGTAAAGAAGAGTTTCTCATATCGAGCGATATTGCAGTGGTTGTGAATAGGTCTTGAACTTTGTTATTCGAAAAAAAAAATTGCACGCGTTAAATCAATGCATACTAACGAATGAACAGAAAACGTGAATGGGCTTATTCTCATGAAACTAGCGACGTGACATTTTTCTAAATTTTATTCATTTTTCTGCTTCTAGCAGACGAATGCATTCTGGGACGGCAGAACGTCACATAAAGATCATATCATGTACTAACAGACCAGTTCCAATTACTAAAGCCGAAGGAGAAAAAGGATGATTAGTTTTAACGGCAACGAAGTCATCAGAGAGGGAGCACAGCTCGGATTGGATAAGGGTGGGGAAAGAAATCGGCGGTGCATTTTCAGAGGAACCACCCGGACATTTGCCTGGAGCGATTTGGGGAACTCACAGATGCAAATGGCTCTGAGCACTATGGGACTCAACATCTTAGGTCATAAGTCCCCTAGAACTTAGAACTACTTAAACCTAACTAACCTAAGGACATCACACACACCCATGCCCGAGGCAGGATTCGAACCTGCGACCGTAGCAGCATCGCGGTTCTGGACTGCAGCGCCAGAACCGCACGGCCACCGCGGCCGGCGGGGAAATCTCAGAAAACCCAAATCTGGACGCGGATTTGATCCATCTCATCCAGAAAGCGAGGCCACTGTGCTAACCGCTCCGCCACCTTACTCGATAGAGTGAAGTCGAGCATGAAAATCGGTTAACCTCCATATTTACAACAAATGAACCTGTTTAATAGTGCAAGTCATGGAAAATGAATTTAACGAAGGTCGCTTTAATCGGGAGATTCAAGAAGTTTCACTCAACAAGACAATTGTAAAATGTAAGCCTTCACTGCAGGAAGTGTCACAATTAATAAAATGTTCCTGACTATTGTGCCGTGTCCAAATGGACTTCACATTTAAAACGAACGTTTCATCCCCATCTGCAGATGACGTGTTCAAGGGGGATCGTAGCTTCCTTGAATGTCTGATTCACACCCTGGCTCGCTACTGAGTGCAGCATATTCCGTTTACGGGTGCTCCCTCGTAGTCACATGTTTTGAATACCCGAGCGCAATTGGCCATTATCGACTGCCGTCCTCCGCTGTAGCTATCATCCCATCGTAGGTGATTGGTGCATCTTCTTTAGCACCGGGATCCAAATGCCATTCAGTTTCAGGCCCTCCCTCGTGGGTTCATGGGATGTTTTACAATCTCTATGGCCTCCCTGTATAGCATTTCATTGTATCCGCATACGGCTGCCAGTACTTGAATCCTATCAAAATGAATATGTGGTCTCCTGACTGCAAAGCGCGTGGTTACTACAAAAAGAACGCTCAAAGAAGGACTGGAGGAGCACAAGGGCAACTGCACGAGGGGTGACATATGCAGATCAGTTGTTGCGGAACATGCTTTTGCAGCCAGAAGACCACCATATTCATTTTGATAGGACTCCAGTACAGGCATTTACAAGCGGATACCATGAAAAGCTATACAGAGAGGCCATAGAGATTTTAAATTAGCCCAGAAATTTCAGTAAGAAGGAAGAGGGCGTGAAATTCAATGACGTTTGAATATAGGCGCTGAGGAAGGTGTGTAGCAGTGTCGTGATAGCAACAGCGGACGATGACAATCAACAAGGGCCATTGCGCTCGGCTATTCAAAACATGTGACATCACGTCACTGCGCAGAAGCACGTGTAAACGGAATTTTGCTGTAATCAAAGGCGAGCCAGGGTGTGAATCGGGCACTCAAACAAGCTACGATTCCCCTTGAAAACGTCCTCCGCAGATGGAGACGAAACATTGGGTTTAAATGTGAAATCCGTCCAACTACGACATAATGAACCGGAACATTTTATTGAATGTAACCAAGAGAATTTTCAAACGTTGCACTTAGACAATGAAGAATTGTACGGTATTTCATTCTATGGGCTTGAACGAAAAGAGCATAAATTGCACGTTATTACTTCTTTCATTGCATCACTCAATCATGTCCAGTAGTAATACTGTTGTCCGCAGCTCGTGGTCTCGCGGTAGCATTCTCGCTTCCTGAACACGAGGTCCCGGATTTGATTTCCGGCGGATTCAGGAGTTTTCACCTGCCCCGAGATGAGTGGGTGCTGTTGTGTCGTCTTCATCATCATCATCACTCGTCCCCATTAGGACCTTGCCTAGGACGGCGGTGCGGGTCTGCGGCATCGTTCCCTTACGCTCTGTCAAGTCGCTTGGGACCTCATTTTCATTTCTAGTGATACTGTTGATGTGGAGTGTTTCTACTGTCACCTTGGCCATTGCACAGTCGATACATACAAATATGGTATGACTGCTACCTTTACGTTAAACAGTGGTAATTATGTATTCAGTGTTCAACGACCGTAACAGGAGCATTGCAGCTAACTTTCTAGACTCGCGGTCTAGATGACTGCTCCGAGTGTTGCGCCAGGACGGTAATATGTTGCGCACTGAAATCCATTAAGGAAAGCTGTTTTCTTGGAAACTGAGTGACGGTTCTTCAAATTTCTCTTTTTCACAACCTTACGAAATTTTCTCCATCCATCTGATAAAAAAATATCAATGTGGAGAAATTGATATTTAAAGGAAAATATCTGCAAACTTTTGCGGACAACTTTTGTATTACGAAGCTAAAATATGTTTTAAGGGTAAGGTAAGGCCTGGCATTCTCAGGTAATGATGTTTCTACTATTACCTCTACGTTAAACGGGTTCAGAAATAACTTTTATAACCGTTCAAATCTGTGCACTGATGTGGGATATTGCTGTTGACCTTCTCTTTCTGATCACACAGTCTCTGTACTGCAGGAGCTGGCTGGTCCTAACGCATACCTACACGTACGCCCGCACAATCGCACGCACGCTCGAGTCCTCGCAAACAATGGGACATTGTGTTCGCAACCTGTGTACCTAACGTATCAGATATTGCCAGACCACACGACGCCTCTCGCCAAACAGAGCAAAAGTGGTCAACGCGATAACAGAAGTACCCAATGCACACAGATCTATTCCGCTGTCCTGCCAGAGAGTTTCTGTAACAGACAAGCTAATTCTGTGTCCCTTGTCTGTAGCTATACTTTCTCAATATTTGGATGTGTGGCGGACATTACATTTCCATACTAGCACATACATGAGAAGGTAATAATTAGGCAGATAATTTTAATATTGTAAATTTGAGTGAGCTTGTAGGTCAATAAAATTTTAGAGTAGTGAAATAGTGTAAAATTTATACCAGAACACTGAATATGGCCACGCATTTGTGTTTGAGAAAAGTGTACTCAGACCAGATGTTCGTTTATTTTAGAACATACCAAATATGTACAGATTACAATTTAAAATTTCATTATACAAAACCGAAGTTACGTCCTTTCAAGGTTAATAACCGATACTGTCTGAAATAATATTTTAAAAAAATTAACTGAATAGTTGTCACACCTTAAAATTAGTTATTATTATTATAATGATATAGACTAAAATCTGCACAAATTTCAACCGATACGTAGACCAGTAAACAGACCATTTAACTCTAAAACCCGGAAAGATACAGAAATTAAATTTTATAAATAAATTCCTTCTACGTGGTCATCATAGCCGTGACAGAATTTGAAGAAAGATGTAGTTCCAGCACGCTGTACTTAAACATTGTACTTTATTAAACATTACTAGCTTTGAGCATGACTCATTTTCAAGTGCATGTAAAACATAAAACCAAACACGAAATTAAATTGCATATCACTCGATTTCGTTTGACGATGATGGAGTATTTATATCTGTTATGGGTAATTACACAATACTCATTATATTTCTAATAATGTAAGTTTCATTTAGTTTTGTGTGTTTCTTTTGTTACATACAGTCGAAACCGAGCTACTCTCCAAAGCAGTAGTGGTTACTAAAGTAAAATTCTAAAATACGCCAAGGTGGAACGATGTTTTTCTTCTTTAAATGTTATAAAACAATAAAATACCAAGTCATATGGAAGTGACAGTTGGATAAATAAGAATAAGGATGGCAACAAAACACAAGCAGCAGAGATGGGAGTCTTGAGGAGAGTAAAGGGCGACACAACAACAGATATGATGAAGAATGAAGATGAAAGTAAAGACGAAAATAAAGAATTGGAGGATGTAATACGGGGACTCTATCAAATGAGATTTTAGGGAAGAAGAGAAATATAAGAAATAAAAAGGATTTGGTAATGTGGAATGAAGAGGTAAAACAAACAATGGAAGAAAAACGGAAAATATAAAAGGTATATTTACAAAATATAAAAAGTATGTATCCTATGAAGTATGTAAAGAGAGAAGAACAATTACGAAGAGAACAACCAGAAAGGCTCATGAGAAAGATTAATACGTTGACGAGGTGGAGTATGATGTACTAGGGAGGTAGATAATTAGACGTAAACTAATTAAGCACATACGTCAACCACAAAAAGATATTTCAGGACTAAACCTAATTATTGTACAATAATTGTTAAGCCATTATAAACAATTATAAAGTGGTGAGAAAGTAAACGGAACAGAAAAACAGAGCTTCCATGAAAATGAAATTCCCAGTGTAGAGCCCATAATATTGCAAGAATGAGATACAATCTTAAGATATGTAAAAAAAGGAAGATTACTGGAATGGATGGATTGAAAACAGAATTAAATGTATTTGTATATTATGCAAATTAATCATTTTGCCGTAGAGTAACTAGTCAACAGATGATGGGAAATTTCCAAATACCTTTCTCTTGGTCAACAGCACTTGTTCAAAATCCTTTCAAGAGAGGATTTAGGAAGGGAGATCGTCCATGCATAATGTTTTTACCAGTAGGCAAATAATAGAACAAAAAAGAGAAAGGAACTTGGAGACACATCTTGCTTTTATAGATTTTGATAAGGTGTTTTAGGCGGTATATGGAATAAAATTAGGGCACTCACTAGAAAATAAGGGCTATATACCACACCGAATTTTGGTAATAACGGGATTTAAAAGAAGTGAACGGATTTTAAAAACTACAGGTCTTAGACAAGAATATTTTCAGTATATGTACTGACGACATTTTAAAAAAGCAGATCTCAACTGTACGTTCCTCTTACACTGCCTGCCACAAAGGCCTGTTCGCCCTCATACCCAAAGTACCACATCATGTGACACGACTCAGTGCATGCATTGCTTCATCCACCGGCAATTTTCCAGCTTCTGGGACGCAGTCTATACCTGACGCACTGAAAAAGGACAGAGGGAAGAACACGAGGGCAAGAACAATCAAGTGCAGGGACCCCATGAACGGTTTCAAAATGCACATGTTGCTTCATATTTGTCTTGAATGCAACCATAGCACCTATTCCGGTCCCATTTGCATATCAAAAATTTAGTGTCCTTGTGTCTAATGGCTGCTACGAAGGGGCGTAAAAGCCATTTTTAAGTTCACATGATGGCGTTCCGTCATCCCACCTGGACGTTGTGGGATCGATGATTCGACGAGGACTATGGGTAGGATGAATGATATGGCTGCAGCGAGACTGTCGGCTTTGAGGAAAGCTATTCATTGCTCCAAAAGGCTTAGAGAAGCTACAGGTGTGGGCCTGGCGTCTATAGGCGGCGTCCATGTGGTGCGGGCAAGGTAAGGTGTCGACCTCACGGATCTTGGCAACGGGCGTTTCGTGACATGGGTAGCTACTAGTTCTGTGCGGTCAGTAACTACTAGTTCTGTGCGGCCCAGGTGCATAAATATGGCCGACGGCACTGTATCAGGTGCTGATTGGCATTAACAGGCGAGTGGATGAGGTGCTGGGTGCCTGCCCCAGTCGTGATGAGTGATGGCAGTGTAGACGTAATGAGTGCGAATAGCAGTGTGGCAGCTGGATGGCGGCGAATGGCGCTGGCGGGCACCTCAGTGGCTTGGTGACAAGGAGAGTCAGTACATCCAGCGGTGGCTTGACTCCTATTTATGTGGTCCTTTCAGTATGACAAACAGAGTGGCCTCACAGTGGAACCCAACACTGTGGACGTTGTGCACTTGATGACTCAATAATTCGTGACTGCCTGGCGGGATGGCCAGTGATAGCAAAATAGATTTGTTATTGTGTTGCTGCAGCAAATGTCGTGTACACCCCATGACGAGGTATACCAGTTTCTAGTAACTAGCTGGGTGCTGAGCGGCAGGCGGCAATCTGTTGACCAACCTTAGAGTCAACATTTCAGCAATGGATTCGTCATTGAAGGCGGTAATTCCACGTGGCCGCTGCACTCGCCTTGTCAATACTTTCCAGGAGAAGATAGGAGCCAGCTGTAATGGGACAGGTGTAGAGGGCACACTTCTGGAACCAAGTGCTTAGTGTGGAGTAGGAGGAAGGATGTGTTGTGCAGCTGAAGAGGGAACAATGAGAGTTACAATCGCCTCTTCATGGGAGCCTGTTTAAAATCATTGGTTGACAGTACAGAGAATACCACAGAGTTTCCCCAGTGTGGTGGATTCCGGCTGCTGGCTGTACATTCTGCTCTTGCTGCTACTGTTTCCGTGTTTCACAGCCACATGACTGAAGCTGGCGGCGGCGGTTGCGAGAACGTGAGGTTGCTACATGCTTCAGGGCCCTTGGCACAGTGCTTTTTTTTTTTTTTTTTTTGATGAGGTACTGGCAATGGCAGACATTGGTGGATCCTCACGTCATACACTCAGGGCGGTAGCAAGATTCAGGGCTGCTACGGGCCCACAAATGCTTAGGTGGCAGGCAGCGGTTTGTCAGGCAGCGGTTCGTGTCCTAGTGGATATAGAGGTGTCTGCGTCACTGGCGCGGCGCTGAACAGGTCAGGCTCGAAGTCACATAACTGCACAGCTATTGGACGTTGCCGAGATGGTTCACGCATCCTCAATTACTGCTACCTCTTATTGATTTCAAGGTAAATGTGGTGCTACTGGGTCGCCCCGAATAGTCTGTAATCCAGTGTCGATCCAGCTGTCGTAATCGGATTGTAGTATCCTTACAAGCCTGCCCGGCGTCAGCACATGCAACCTGTCCTCGCAGACACGTTACAAAGCTGTTGACAAGCAGTCCATTGGTAATCAGCGAGCGACTTCGGCGGTGGCATGATTTCGTCCTGGCTCTGGACGGGTGGTTCTAAGTCTCGTTTATGATTTCATCCGTTAAACTATCAAATTAAATAGTCTGCGGTATGTGTTGGCACTACTCCAACTAAAAATGGTTGGGAGCATCTGAAACATGCAGTGCGTGGATTGTGTATTTTTATATTGTTCCTACCATGGCTAGGCAGTAGAGGCCAGCCTGGACGATGTGCCGATTAAGCAAGCCAGTGCATATTATTATTGCTGACTTCATGACAAAACACTCTGGGTAGACGGAGTTGGCACCAGTCCATGGTCGAGTGCACGGAACAGCTAACACAATGTGACGAAGAGTGAAGATATATTTGGTAACTCGGGCATATGTGCGCTACTGAGAAACTCACACGTTGCAGACTTAACCAGAAGTAGACGTCTGTACTTGTTGCAAAGTGAGCTAGGAAAATCTGTGGTAACTGAAGAAAACTTCAAAACCGAAGATCGTTAAAAAAGCATTTTACTGTATGACCAGCTTCAGCAGAACTAGTCTGTCATTATTGGAACTTACGCTACTTGCAACACTGATGGGTAATATGTTGCAAAAATCTTAAAGCATAAGATGCGGTGATGACAATTGTGCTTTGTGGAAACGGGTCATCCAATAAAATGCTTTTTTAGCGATCTTGTCTTATGAAGCTTTCTTAATTTATTACGTACAGCAGATCACTCCAGACTAACAATGTTAGGAATATACTAGGAAAATTCGACAGGACGAGTAACGTGAGACAAACCTACTGTTTTCCGTCTAGTAGGACTGCCTCAGAAGCATAGCCATGAGGCTGCAAATACTGAAGCTTAGGCGCTCAAAGCATTCAGTGGTGCTGCCATTCTGTTTTCATCTTGAACATGAGAGAATGACGGGCTTTCGAGTTTCAGGGCCGGCCGCAGTGACCGAGCTGTTCTAGGCGCTTCAGTATGAAATCACGCGACTGCTACGGTCGCAGGTTCGAATGCTGCCTCGGGCATGGATGTGTGTGATGTCCTTAGGTTAGTTAGGTTTAAATAGTTCTAAGTTCTAGCGGACTAATGACCTCAGATGTTAAGTCCCGTAGCGCTCAGAGCCATTTGAACCATTTTTGAAGTTTCAGGGAAACCGTGACCCACCTTTCGTGATGAAGCTCGGCTGATTACCTGCTGCTGATTGACTCATTGAGTTTTGTGCCTACTGTGACGTAGTGTGAAGTTCCACCGATACGAGAAGCCGATGTGTGGCCAACGTCTACCCTCTGAGAGACTTTGGCCAGCGGACTGCATGCTGTCTCAGATCTGGCTGGTGGAGGGGCGCTCTCGCAGCTTCCTAACCACCTCTATACACCATTGGCCTTCATCCTGATCGATTTCTTATGAAAAGCGGTGGCGGGGGGGGGGGAGAGGGGAGTGAGTGATCGGGGCATTGCTGCTCGGCAGCGGACATACGGTGTCCACCACTGCACTCAAGGGCATGACAGCGTAACATGGACACCCCGAGGTCATAGCCAACGAGACTCTGGAGGACCTGGGCTGGCCATGCTCGTTCTCTACTGAAGGTGGGCTGCTCGGCATTGCCTGCGACCGAGGACAACGGACGTCACTGGTGGATCGAGGTGTCGCCGCATTCTGCATCAGCTGTAAGCACGCAGTGGCCGGAATGCTATATCAGGCTGCTTGTTTAAACACCTGTCAATACTACCACTCTCTGATTGTATGCTCCGGCGTAAATCAGCCATCTCCCTCAGCATTTCTCTCACCCATCCTGATGTGTAGCATCCCGAATTAGATCGGTTCACTTCAGTGCGTTTTCGCGAGAACGTTCCAAACTCAATGGATGATTTCAAGAGGTCCAGGTGGGACTGAGCAGCAACAGCCAGCGGCTGTGACCGAGCCGTTCTAGGCGCTTCGGTGCGGAACCGCGCTGCTGCTACGGTCGCAGGTTTGAATCCTGCCTCGGGCATGGATGTGTGTGATGTCCTTAGGTTAGTTAGGTTTAAGTAGTTCTAAGTCTAGGGGACTGATGACCTCAGATGTTAAGTCCCATAGTGCTTAGAGCCATTTCAACCATTTTGAGCAGCAACATCTCGACCATCTTATGAACATTATGCCATGACGGCTACCGGCACGCCACAATGTATAGATATCGAATGCTACAGAGCATCAGATTTTGATTTCACACACCTGGAAGTATGCGCACTTTCGAACAGAGTGCCTTAATTTTTATCCTAGTTCTGTTTTTATTTCACAGTAAAGATATTTTTTTCAATTTGAGAAGACTTATTCTTTCATTCCCTCCTCCATTTCATTTGAAGCCTATGAACGAGCACAAAATATGTAGATGGTACAAAATTTTTGTGTGCAGTTTGTATATTTTCGTGGCTATTTTTACGTTGTTGTTTAACGTTGTAAAATCGGGAGTTAGGCAGTCTGTTATTTTAAAAAGTGTGGATGAAAAACATGTCAGGATTACTAAAATTCGTTTACTGATTACGAGTTTCAGCTGGTTGACGAGCCATCTTCAGATCAATAAATACTGTTACTTAATTTAATGTGTATCAGCCACAAGTTCTTAAACATTGTCATCTCAAATGAAACTATATTCAACACTGAAACATCAGTGACGCATACAGGGTGAACTTTAGTACAACTTTAATAAAACCGACAGAGTGCACTGACGGATTCCTGACTGTAAATGGATGGGAAAAGGTCCTATGAAAGTGTGTCCGGAAATAAATCGTTTCCACAGTTGATGGAGCTGACGAATGAAAGATCCTCTACCATGTGCCGTGTCTTCCTTGTGTGTTGCAGTCTACGAAATTGATGCAGCGCAGTGTACTGTAAGAAGCAGAATAGTCCGGTGTTCACATTGCGAAAAAGCCGAGATGATGTCTGTGTGCGGCCATGCAGATGGTCGAGATATCCCACATGTATACCGAAACAAGTACCCTCTCAGACACCAACCACAAGCTCGTTTATGGGCATTTATGTGATCATGGGTCCTTTCAGAAATACCAACGTACAACTAAGCAGTGAACTGTATGTATATGAGGTTTGGAGAACCGGGTTCTACAGCACATTGAGAAGAATCCTTAGTATAACCTGCAGAAAAGTGGCCCTCCAACGTGGTGTAACCCACGGTCACATAAACGCCAAAACAGAGCTTGAAATGCTGTGTGATGTGGCTGATGTCTGTGAGGGTACTTGCTGTGGTGTAACCGTGCCACATGCTACATCATGATCTGTTGAGCTGAATCCTCTTTTTCATGTATAAACTAAAATTGTCGTCATGGTTACATAATTAGCTGACAGTCGTTATGCAGCTACTTTCTGTTCAAGTAGCAAGCGTTACGAATTGCCATCCACACATGGACTGCATGATAGTTTCCACTGTCCGCAGCTCGTGGTCGTGCGGTAGCGCTCTCGCTTCCCACGCCCGGGTTCCCGGGTTCGATTCCCGGCGGGGTCAGGGATTTTCTCTGCCTCGTGATGACTGGGTGTTGTGTGATGTCCTTAGGTTAGTTAGGTTTAAGTAGTTCTAAGTTCTAGGGGACTGATGGCCATAGATGTTAAGTCCCATAGTGCTCAGAGCCATTTGAACCATTTTGAACCATAGTTTCCACTGTCAATCACCTTACATTTAAAATCAAGTGTGGCAGTATGAGCAGTGGAGTTATATATGCTAAAGTTGTAAAGTATGTAACCATGACGACCTTCTTTAGTGTGCGAATCAGCTCTACAGATTATGATGATGTGTAATGCCTGGTGGGTGATAAATTTCGAATTAAGCAAAAATTTGTATTGATCTGAAGATGGCTTGTCAATGAGCCGTAATCAAGAAAGGAATTTTAGCGATCTTGGCCTAGACTCTTTATCCACATAAGTTAATTTTTAATTTTTTTTTCCGGCGAAATATGTTTCTTCCTGGTTTTCCGACAGAAGTATTTAGAAAATCACCGATAACAAATTTTGCCGCTGTTTCAAGGGTTTACGCGATTTATCCAGCTGCTTCCGTAAAGAAAAAGACGCGACATGCGTTTTTGGGTATTACACTTTAAGCACCATCGATAGCACTGCAGGGTGCAGCAGGAAAGCACTCTGCAGCTTTACTAGCAGGCGGCAACGGTCAGTGCGCTCCGTAGTGAGGCAACGGAAGTGTGTTTGTGCGGCGGCGACCCGTGGTATCGTTGGCTGCGCGGGCAATTGGTAACGAGCGCCAGAAGGCGGCTGTTGTGTCTACAAACACCGGCGGCAGCGAATAGGCGAGGCCAGCGACGCGGAAAGGGAAGGAGAAGGGATGAGGAGGGAAGCGGCGGGATACGGCGCTAGGGAAACAAAATGCGCGGCGCACACCACTGTGCAACAGCCGCGGCCGCGGCCGCCGCGCGCTCAATCTCGCTGTATCGGCGTTTTGTTTATTTTGGCGAGCATTGTTTCGCAGTGACATGCGCCAACTGTTCCGAGCCGCCACTGCCGCCGCCGCCGCCTGCCTTCGCCCTGTCTGCCATATTTTCATTCCTGCCGCGATTGCTCGCTGCACCGGCCAGAAAATACACACGCGGCACAGCGGGGAAAAAATTAAATCTGCGCTTCTGCGCGGCGTGGAAAGGGGGGGGGGGGGGGTTCTGCGCTCAGCGCGGTGCGGTGCGGTGCGGCGGCCTTGAGGTGACAGAGCGCCAGAGCGCACGAGCGACGGCCGAGGAAGCAGTGGTTACAGCCGCGACCGCGAGGGATGATCTGCTCGCAAAAAATGAAGTTGCCTAAGTATGTAGGATTGTGGGCGCGCGGCTTTGAGCTGCCGGGAGGAAACCCGCCGCACCGCCCAGGTTTTTTATTACTAAGGCGCCCTGATCGTCCATAGGTCGGTAAAACGGCTCCATGCAGCAGTACTCGTTTCGTCATCCTTTTTAATATGGACATCTTAGTTAGCTGGATCCTCAGTTTGATTCATAAGTGTATCTTAAGCGCGATCAGTGCAGCCATACCGTGTCACGACCAGGCCGTGAAGAAACTACAGGATTATGAGACAGAATTAAGCCATTCCGAAATCGAATCTTGGAGTTAGATTAAGTAGTGCTGTTCTCTTACATCAGCAAACATAAGTGTTGTTCCTTAGACAGTTGCCAAATCTGTCGAGGTCAATGTAGAGCTAGTTCTCTATATCGCCCAAGAAACGCAACACACAAACAGTTAAACTATACTTACCAAAATATTTAATTTTATCTGGATTGCCAAAAACATCATTCTAAGCTCTCAATAATATCAGAGCTGCGAAACTTTTATCTCCCTTCACGTATTTTGTCAGTTCCCAATTTTTTTCGGTTTATTTTATCATCGTCATCATCACCTTCATCGTCGACGTGATCGTCGGCTTTGGCATCGGCTTAGTCATCATTATCTTCACTCGACACAGTATTCTTTCACTCTTGACATGAATAATTCAATTAGTGCAATGCTCGTAGCAAGCCCTCTGCTTTACCCTTCCTCCTAATAACAAAAACCCGCGTGCGGTAGTCGCGCGTTCTGAGACGCCTTGCAACGGTTCGCGTGGCAACCCCCTTCGGACGTTCGGGTCCTCCCTCGGGCATGGGTGTGTGTGTGTGTGTGTGTGTGTGTGTGTGTGTGTGTGTGTTGATCTTCGTGTAAGTTAGTTTAAGTAGTGTGTAAGCCTAGGGAGCGATGGCGTCAGCAGTTAGGACCCATAGGAACTTATCACACACACACACACACACACACACACACTCACATACACATACACATACATACTGACAAATATGCCAAGATTTTGTACATGATCCTATATTGCCTTTAGGACTACCCTACAGAATCCTGGTTATTTCACTTACCTAATGTTACATTAGCTTTGATCTGTTACACCAGTCTTAAAAATAAAATTTCAAGTTTTCTAACTACATTTG
This sequence comes from Schistocerca cancellata, assembly GCF_023864275.1. Taxonomy (NCBI): domain Eukaryota; kingdom Metazoa; phylum Arthropoda; class Insecta; order Orthoptera; family Acrididae; genus Schistocerca; species Schistocerca cancellata. The sequence continues at coordinate 649,745,013 of NC_064626.1, read as the reverse complement.
AAACACGTATACGCCATGTGCTCCACCATGTTTCATAATTTAATACACACATCACAAAAAGGTTTTGCATCACCCCGCTTCCGAGAGTTCCTGAACCAGTACAGAAAATTGGAATAGAGATCAACATAAACATCGTTTCCGCCCTTTTTATTGCTCATGAAAACCACACATTGCATTTTGTACCACCATACAGCGACGCGTTGAGAGGCGGTGGTCCAGAATGCTGTACACACCAGTACCTGCATTCATCGTGGCATACTATCCACAAGTCCAGACTGTCCCACTTCTCAACGGCGATTCGGCGTAGATCCCTCAGAGTGGTTGGTGGGTCACGTCGTCGATAAACAACCCTTTATCAGTCTATCCCTGGCAAGTTCGATAGGTCCATGTCTAGAGAACATGCTGGCCACTTTAGTCGAGCGATGTCATTATCCTGAAGGAAGTCATTCCAATATGTGCATGATAGGCGCTCGATTGTCGTCCATGAAGACGAATGCCTCGCCAAAATGCTGCTGGTATGGTTGCACTATCAGTCGGACAATGGCATTCACGTATCGTATACCCGTTACGGCGCCTTCCGTGACCACCAGCGGCGTACGTCGGCCCCACATATTTCTACCCCAAAACATCAGGGAATCTCCATCTTGCTGCGCTCTCTGGACAGTGTGTCTAAGGCGTTCATCCTATCTGGGTTGCCTCCAAACACGTTTCCAACGATTGTCTGGTTGTAGGAATATAGGACACTCATCGGTGAAGAGAACGTGATGCCAATCGTGAGTGGTTAATTCCGCATGATGGGCCATCTGTACCGCACTGCATCGTGTCGTGGTTCCAAAGATGCGCACAGTTTGGATCGTAACACGTCCTGTCACTGCACGAAAAGCATCATTCGACATTGGGCGGTCCAAGCGAGGCATGTCATCCACAGTTCCTGTCACTCTGTATCTCCTCAATGTCTGAACAACACCGCTTTGGTTCACTCTGCCTGGACACTTCCCTTGTTGAGTGCCCTTCCTGGCACAAAGTAACAATGCGGACGCGATCGAACCGCGGTATTGACCGTATAGGCATTGTTGAACTACAAACAACACGAGCCGTGTACCTCCTTCCTGGTGAAATGACTGGAACTGGTCGTCTGTCAGACACCCTCCATCTAAAAGGCGTGCTCATGAATGGTTGTTTACATCTTTGGGCAGGTTTAGTGACGTCTCTGAACAATCAAAGGGACTGTCTCTGTGATACAATATCCATAGTCAACGTCTATTTTCAGAAGTTCTGGGAACCGCCGTCATTCAAAACTTTGTGTGTGTGTGTATGTGTGTGTGTGTATTACGCGCAGGCCAGCCCAGTGCGAGTCACGTATTTAGTCAATTCGACAGTGCAGAGACAGAGATCTTGTTGTACTTCGTGTGGCATATCCTGGTTAGTTCACGAAATTCGACCAGTGCAAGTCGATGAGAAGGCTAGCCGCCAAAATTGATAGTTGAGTTTATGTAAGTTGATCTCTGACCGTTCCAGTGGGCTTGGCGCGGCAGCTTCGTGTATGCACCTCTACAAATACAGTAACGCTCTTCTATAAACTTCCCTTGGCAACACCTCAATGTTGTCATAGCTATGTAGACGGTACTGTTTTCGCTTGCATTCGTTAAAACTTCTGAACTTAAAGCAGGCAACAGCACTACGATTTTACAGGGATCTACTTACGCCGTCTCGATCATAGTTGTATCGATTTGCTCTGCACGAGAAAGCTTTCACACTTGCAAGGATCCTGCTTTGATATTGTTTAGATGTTCTGGTGGAAAACAGAGATTTCTCAATATTCATTATACCGAGTGGTACAACTGGCTATGATTGCTGCCTGCCATAGGCTCCAGATGTGAAATTCATTGGTGTTCCATTCGTAGTTCCTTTGTTTCAAGAGTGTCATCAATCAATATCTTTCGATATAGCTTCTGCTGGCCTGCATTTTTCCGTTTGCAAGGGGATTTTGTTATTCATTTGTGGCCCGTTTGAATCCAAGTGCACACACCTCGGCAATATTCATTTATAACTACTCCACTCATGAAAGTACACTGGTCAGTCAGAATATTATGACAACCGACCGACTATCGATAAAATCACGTGTAAGTGTGAGCGGCGTCACATGCCAAGGAATGACTGCTAGTCAGAAACACACACGGTGAATGTAGTATCAGTGTGCGTTCTGTCCTTGAGTAGAATGGGGAAAGCTCACGAACTATCCGAGTCTGACCAAGGGCAGATTGTGGTGGCCCAGAGGCTGGCCACGAACATTTCAAAAACTGCACGACTTGTCGGTTCTCGATGAGTGCTGTGGTGAGTGTCTTCAACGCGTGGCGAAACCAAGGTGAAACCACGTCCAGACGTCATGTGATTGGGCATCCACTCCTCATTATGGATGTCCGACGTCGTATGCTGGGCAGACTGGTAAAACAGGACACGTGGCGAGCGATGGCACAATTTAATGCTGGGCAAAGTACAAGTGAATCTGAATACAAAGTGCAGCAAACACTCCTAACGATGGGCTACCACAGCCGACAACCCATGCAAGTTCCAATGTAAACACCACGACATCGGCAACTACGACTCAATTGGGCACGTGACCATCGGCAGTGGACGTCGACGCATTGGCAGAGCGTGGCATGATCTGATGAATCCCAATAGCTGGGGAACATTCACGTTGACATCGATGGGACTAGCGGAGCTCTTGCAGGGTGCCATGATGGCAAAGGTGTATCGTACAGTGGCTGCAGGCTACGTACAACCCTTCATGGCGATCATGTTTCCCGACGGCAGAAGCATTTTTCAGCAAGATAATGCGCCATGTCACTAGGCCAGAAGTGTGATGGAGTAGTTCGAGGAATGCAGTGGCGAGTTCCAGTTGATGTGCTGGCCTTGCTATATGACTGCTCGTTGGCTGTATGCTCGTTCTTTAAATATTTTTAGTTTATGTTGAACCTGTGTGACCATCTCCCCGCGTTACCTTAGAGAATTGTACCCGACTTTGCGTCCTGGCTGCTAATATACCAGGCCCATAAGAAATGGTGTCTATATTGTGACCCTTATTTGTTAACTTGATAAACAAATTAATTATTTTTGAAATATGCGCAACGGAAACTGGTGCGAGTTTCTCTAAGATAACACGTTTGAGCTCAAAGCCGTCCTATAGCAGCTGGTAGCTTATCTAAATTCACATTTCAGATTATTTCTGTCTTTTATTGACTTTAGAAACTCGGACTGAATAAGATACATCCTACCCATTTCTTGTGTCAGGTGACTGGGGGACTATTTGTTAACTGAAATGCTGACTCTCATCTCTCATTTAATAGATTTATTTTCTACTTTGATGAAAACTTTAGAAGCCGACACATTACAATTTTTCTTTAGTTACAAAACTTCAGCGTTACCTCTCATGGGTAGGACAATGACAAAACGAAAAGGCTACACGAATAATTTCATATATGACACATAATTTCATAATAACACAAAAGATATATGACAGATAATTTCATAATAACACAAAAAATACATAAGTGGGCCACACCGTCTTTAGCAGGAAAATCGTCATTCATTCTTTAATACTCATTTATCGTCATGCATGAATTACACCACTAGAAATTTAAGGTAGGCCGCTGCTGAAGGTAGATAACCTCTATCAGAGAAAAGATTCTGGGCAAAATGATGTGCTATCGGCGCCAAAATGAAGTGCGAACTGAACTCACAAAGAAAGTACCAAAAATAATTAAATTTCGCGACAGAAATTTCTCGATCTACCATCCGATATGCAATCTGCACTCATTGAGCTAGAAGTGAAACTTATAACTCGGGAAATAGCTACATGAACTGATGGTTCCTGTTGCATGCTCACTACCACAAAGCAAAATTTCACAAACACAATTCAGAGAAAATTATTGCAAATAAATTAACCTGTACCGATACCGTTGAAGGTATGTTGAATGCGTGCTATGAGCATACCCTGTCGTGAATTTTTAGCCATATTACCTCATTTCTATCTCACCAAATCTGCAAGCTGCTGTGCTCCCGCGTACGGTCCGTCTCATGGCTGGCCCCACAGTGCTCTCGACGCACCAAAATGCGACCAACGGTCCTATTCAAACGCGGTGTTGGGGAGACTCACCTCACCCCCGCACCAACTTTGTAACCTACCCTCGTGCCTGTTTTCATCTTTGCTTGCTGCTCTGGCCTACCTGCTGTTATTCTTGTAATGTTGGCAATGACTGCTATTCCGTTAAATTGTTCCCTTTGGTCCATGCTCCCGCTACATTTGACTTCCATTAATACCCATGCACATTCATACAGGATGAAATAAGGAGTATACATATAAACGGCGTTTGACCTCTTTGTGAAATGATGAAAAGAAATAAACAAATGCGTCAAATATTCCTTTCACCCAGCGAAGTATTGAAGCTACTAGCAAACAAAAGAAAAACTTATATCTCGATATGGAAAACATAATTACTTCCTACTGTACTCTGAGGCAAAACGAAAGTAACGCCTCAGCCTCACAAATTGGCAGGTCTGAACTTAACCGAACACATCTGGGATGTGATTCAACGTCGTGTCCGAGCTCATCGCCCCCCTCCCAGAAATTTGTGGCAATTAGGTGACTTGTGTGTGCAGATGTGGTGCCAAATCTCTCCAGCGACCTATCATTTTTTCATTGCTTCTGTGCCGCGACGCACTGCAAGGTTTATCAGTGTAAATGGCTTGCAGCACACATGTAGGTGAGTCAAGTAAGAGGTACCACACCTTTCATTTCGAGAACAGGCCTAGATATGGAAACGAGGTTTCCCAAAATTCAGAGTGTGCTGAAGAGCACGCAATGTTTTGTATGGATGTTGGTCTGAACCCAGATGTCAACCGAGTTACTCAAACAAGTATAGTTTTTCTTTGATGGAACCGTACACTTTTCGTAATCGTATTCATTAGTTCTAGGACTTGTCAAAATTGACGTTGGATTCTTTCACAAAAGAATTCAAGAAATGTATTAAAACTGGAAAGACATGCGGCCAGAGTGGGCTACGCGGTGTAAACACAAGCAGAACTCTCATGCCAGGTTCTGTCGTTACATGCAGCAAGACAGGCCTAGCTACTAAGATAAAACCTCGTTTCCTATAGGTCTATGTCAATTGACTCTAGCAGCGGAAGCCTGCACTATTACATTTCAAATGTGTGTATGTTTCCATGTTATTATGGAAACAACTACAGGTTTTTCAAACAATTTTCCATTTAAACTTTTCCCGTTCCTTCTCATTTGTCAAAGCCTAAAGAGGAATGTGGGTCGTTCGTACCTCATAATGATAAACAGCCCTATTTGCAGTAAAAAGAAACTACTGTATTAACTTTCTTAGAAGTAAAAATAGCAGTACCTGCAGGCACCTGAATGCTTGTCAAAGGTAAAACGCCTGTTGTCGAAGAAAAAATGTGTAGATACTACTCGAATTTGCAATTAGACGGAATAAAATTTAAATAAATTAAAAGTTTTATTCAGAGTTACTGGCATGCCATCCACAAATTGAATACTTTGCTTAACAAAACGTAGGTTTACACTTTAAATAATCATGGGCTCAAATTGTTTACCAAGGCATAGATGCAGTCGCCGTTCGAGTGATAGGTGACCAGATGAAAGTTCAGTGGATGCTAGGCCAGCGCCGGCCAATGTGGCCGTGCGGTTCTAGGCACTTCAGTCTGGAACCGCTCGACCGCTACGGTCGCAGGTTCGAATCCTGCCTCGGGCATGGATGTGTGTGACGTCCTTAGGTTAGTTAGGTTTAAGTAGTTCTAAGTTCTAGGGGACTGATGACCACAGATGTTAAGTCCCATAGTGCTCAGAGCCAATTGAACCATTTTTTTGCTACGCCATTGCATGCTGCGGCGATTTCACGGTGCATATCGTCTGGTGTAGCTGGGGCTCGATACTAGACTGCACCCTCCAGGGCTCCCCATAGAAAGACATCAGAAGTCAAATCAGGGGACCTGGCCGGCCATTGTACTGCAGCATTCAGTCCGATCCAACTATCAGGTAACTGTTCACTCAGTATTTGCTTTGCAACACGGCAAGAGTGAGCTGGGAAGCCGTCGTATTGACACCACATACAATGACACTTATCTACTGGTACCTTTTCTACAAGAAAAGAGACCATTCAAAAGATTGAGAGCATACGTGTTTCCATGTAAAACCTCTGAGACGAACTAAGGTTCCTCAACGGAATCTCCCATGATACTACACCATACCTTTACGTTCCACGGCCACGCGGAGTGACCGTGCGGTTTGAGGCGCCATGTCACAGATTGCGCAGCCCCTCCCGCCTGAGGTTCGAGTTCTCCCTCGGGCATGGGTGTGTGCGTTGTTCTTAGCATAAGTCAGTTTAAGTAGTGTGTAAGTCTAGGGACCGATGACATCAGCAGCAGTTTGGTCCCTTAGGAATTCACACACATTTGAACATTTCATTTACGTTCCACAGTCGCTGGTGTTGTACACGACGAAGCCAACGTTAATTTTCAGCTGCCCAGTTGTGCATGTTACGTAAATTTACATTACTGTGATTTGTAAACTTTCTCCGACCGCGGTGGCCGTGCGGTTCTGGCGCTGCAGTCGGGAACCGCGGGACTGCTACGGTCGCAGGTTCGAATCCTGCCTCGGGCATGGATGTGTGTGATGTCCTTAGGTTAGTTAGGTTTAAGTAGTTCTAAGTTCTAGGGGACTTATGACCTAAGATGTTGAGTCCCATAGTGCTCAGAGCCATTTGAACCATGTTTTGTAAACGTTCCTTCTTTGGTAAAGAAGACGTTGGAAAAATTTAGTGTCGTCTCCCAGACGCTGAAGACCAAACCACAAAAATTCTTTCTGTCGATGGAAGATGCGAATGCCACTCCTCTTGTTGATCCCACATTCCTTGCCAGTACGTCTCGTGTCACCACGCTGACTGAGAAGGGTCGTAGCCAGAGTAGCTTCTTCATGCTGCAGTCTTCATCCTCGTCCTCGTCCTCCGTTTGACGCTGAAACTGTCTGTTGGCACTAGTGACCTAGTAATTCGTGCAAGTGCCTAGGGGTCGACAGCGAATATTAGGACAGACATCCCAATACCGTCGTTTCGACAGCATTTCTCTGATATTCGCCGGACAGAAGCAGCATGTCTAACTTCTCGTCATTCGTGTACATATCTGCATGCAAGGAATGCTGAAGCAGAAGTGACATGCCGACAGACGACACATATCCTGCTAGCTGCACAGTGCAGAGAAGTAAACAATCGAAAGGCTTGATACAACGACGAAGCTTTGCATGAGCATATTTACAACTCAATAGTGGATTCCAGCCGAGTTACCGTTCAGTTTTCAAATGTTTCTCGAATTCAGATGCGAAGAATTTTAACCTCGCCAGAGGTACCCAAAAATCTTTGTTTATATTACAGTACGTATTATGGTTTATAATTCTGTTTGTCCAGCGCTGTTCACTGGAGCTCAGACTCTTTGTGCTTGTTGGTACATTTCAATGTGGGCACCCTTTGTAGCTCACAGATATCGGAATGGTACTCCATATCTCGCCACACGTTCGTAGGCTTTATGGCCTTTATTGCGGCGATATACGTTGTCTCAGGTCTCCAACCTTTGTTCTGTAAAAAAATGTTCAAATGTGTGTGAAATCTTATGGGACTGAACTGTTAAAGTCATCAGTCCCTAAGCTTACACACTACTTAACCTAAATTATCCTAAGGACAAACACACACACCCATGCCCGAGGGAGGACTCGAACCTCCGCCGAGACCAGCCGCACATTCCATGACTGCAGCGCCTGAGACCGCTCGGCTAATCCCGCGCGGATTTGTTCTATAAAGAAAGTCCTTGATTAACCCCATGCTCTGAAATCCGACGGAGTTAGATAGGGGGACCGAGAGGCACGGAGCCAAACCAACACTCAAGAATCGTCTCATGGGGAAACGAGGGAACATCCCCATGATGGGGCACCATCCTGCTGTAAAATGACGCCGGAAGGCATCTTTGGAAATCCTTAGTTCGCCAACATGTCGATATTGGTGTACGTTGTGACTGTAGATTCCATAAAAACTGGACCAGTCACATCTTGTTCAAGTCGAACCACACATTAACTTTTGGTATGCCCTTTTCGAACTCAGTCACTTTTACCGGCGTCTCACTTCCCCATATTCCCCTTTGCCAGAGATGTGGAAGGTATCCTTTACTGAACAGTACTGCAGTGAGGTAGTGATATTTTCGTCTGCATGATGCAGCATTTCAACAGCAAAATCACGTCGTCTGCCATGATCCGCGACGCAAAGTTTGGTGTTCGTAAGCACGCAATCGGAGACGTTTGCATACAGGTCGTGCTCCGTGTCTGATGGAGCAACGTGGGTGTCTAACAAATGTTCTGTGCACATGTCCCTCTGTCTATTCATTACCTGTGGTGTAAGAAGAGCTCCAGCGTTTAATTATCGAACTTCTTCTTTCTGGAAGAGTTCTGCCCCGCTGATAAATGGATTTACATGTGGGAGACTCCAGTTTCCATCCTCTTCCTGCACACCGCTGCACACGTGTTGCAGATTTTAACTCTCCTACCCAAAAGCACACACACTACGTCTTTCGTTGTGGCGTCCACATGTTGACTGTTAGGAATACCTCTGCCAGCTACACAATAAACATATATGCACGTGTGTCATACGACTCAGCGTTGTTCATGAAATGGTGAGAACATCGTCTTGGTGAGGGTCTCTGCCGACAAGAACATAAAATATCAAATTCTTTCATTAAAAGCATTTGTTCGTCGATACATCTAGCCCGGACACCTGTGAATCACTGTACTCGTCTCTTCAACCGCTTTCGGATGCTATTAAAAGAAGTATTTCATTCTGTTTAAAAAAGTTCTACTTGTTTTAATATCTCGATCTATAGCAGAGTGAACGCTCTTTATCACATAACAATAGCACGTGCACATTAACTTACTATCACTTGCAGAAACACTCATTTCGATATCTGGAACCGTTTAAGCAATAAAAGGGTGTTACGTCTTACATCATTCATCCTGTTTGTACCTCTTTCTTATTACAAAAAGCTTGGGAAACAACTAAGGCATTATTTTTTATTGATTACATGATTAGAAATTGTCAGCACCCTTAGCGACAGGGCTCTCTTCATTAATACTGATACAAGTGGCTTCACGTGGCAGTTATGTTTCGTAATATTTTTCAGAAGTCGAGTAAGGGTGATTAAACTGTATTCCTGCGGGTGGGGGTACTAGTTTGATAATTTTCATATCAACCGCAACTCATTCTTTAGTAATTTTTCAAGTGTTAACTGTAACAGAAGGTAATCACATGTGCCCAGCATGAAGCGAGTCAACAAAAAGCTTTAAAAATATCTGTAACGTTTGAGAAGGTCCTACCATGTCACTAATCAATTAATTTTCCGGGTCGGATTGCATTATCCACGTCTGTCGTTAATGTAAAAATCAGTGTGAAATTTGTTCATTATTTTGTTCAAATCATCAGTTAAAGTTTGGCAAGACTTGGAAAGATTTCGTGTTAGAAGTACGAATATTATTCCAACCTTTTCAAAGAAACTTAATATTACCCTTCGATATCCCCCCTCGGACTCCTACGGCTTTATGGACAGCCCTGCAGGAGTCATGGCGTCAATTCCCTCGAGCACTACCTCAAACATCAGTCGAGTCCATACTACGTCGTGCTGTGGCAGTTCTGGGTGCTCGCGGGCGCCCTACACGATATTAGGCAGGTGTACCAGTTTCTTTGTCTCTTCAGTGTACATGGTTCTGTGTACTTAACGGGGTTCTTTACAACTCATTTAATTCCGTCACCGTAGATTGTAAGGAGCCGATGAAAGGAGGCTTTTTCATGGAATGAAAAAGCCTCCTTCCATCATCTGCATTTCAATTAAGAAGGGGGTTATTTTCCTTCTCTCTCCCCCTTTCTCTCTCTCTCTCTCTCTCTCTCTCTCTCTTTCTCACTCTCTAAACGATACATGTAATGTCGCTATCGATTATGATCCTCCCTTCCCCCCCCCCCCCCTGTCCCTGTTCCGCAATAAAAAAGTTATACCGCATGGAAGCCACTCTGAGGCAAGAATACCTTTACGGCTTTCCGCGCGAGAGTCGGGCTTTTGCGGAACTAGCATATTTTCTTCTGGATATGGTAAGACCATGCCTCTGAACGCGTTGCGGTGGTGCCCCATGTGGGCGAATACCAGTGTAGACTTTGATTTAGATGGTTCTAGTCTTTTTCTTGTATTAATGCAGATTCTTGATCGGATATTTATATGGGCTAGATGGTATCGTTTCGCTAGCCGGATGTGGATGCGTCGTGGATTAGTGTCCGTAGTTGCTTAAAAAAAGAATGGAGGTTCCATCAGAAGTTGCTTGCTTTAAGGCCACCATATCAGTATTAACAAAAGGAGAGTCAGCGTTGGTCGTTGAAGTAGAAATCTTTATTTCCGTTTAAAAACGATTTCAGTTAATGCGTGACCACTGCGTGATGTTTAACAATCGTTGAAGGTATTTTAAATCCTTCTTTACACCTACAAGAAAGTGTCTACTTTTCTCGCTAAATGCATTTCTTTTTACTGATAAAAAACACCATCAGTGGCCTGTAATGAAACATGTTTAGAAGTAGGCTTCCTATCTAGATGTAAAAACAGTTTGTTACAAAAGATATTAATGTGCGACTTTATTTTGGGAATTTTACGTCCGATAATAAACTGGCACCTGCTTACAAGTTTTCCATGTAATACCTCGTTTGGCACTGCTGTATTTTCCCTAATCTCACATTAATTTGCAGCACTGCAGATTTCTTGACTTGAAACACAACACAGTGTGGCAACCATTACTGTTTGTATACCTCTGTCTAAAAGTGTATCAGAAAGCTTGTGTTGCCAACTTAACAACTAGTTTAATTGTGTTACATAATGCACACGTCATACATATGACAAAGCGCTGATTAACATTTTTAGATCATGTAAATGCCAAAACTAGAGGTTACGTTGACAACACTTTGAAGTGCGGTAGAATGGAACACCTATAGCCGTCCTTGTGATGTCATTTATTTTATGGCTACCAGTTTCGGTGCACGATCTTCAGGCCTTAGCTGACGCTGAGAGGCGAACGCCATTCGTATACAAGATACATCAGTGGCCAATATCTAAACTGATTCAACTGGTTTTCAAGGAATACCTGTAACAGCCATGTTGTCTCTCCAACCATCAACTACCAACTATCATCTCAACTACCAACTACGGTCTCATCTTGATAGTAGATTGTTGGAGAGCCAACATCGCTATTACACGTAGTATGCGAAAACCAGTTATAAATGTTGGCCACTGATTAAACATGTATACGGATGATGTTAACCCCCTCAGCGTTAGCTATGGCCTGAAGATGGTGACCTGAAGCACCGACACTGGTAGCCGTATAATAAATGACATTCTAAGGTCGGCTGCAGGTGTTATATTTTAGTACATAAGTGAACGGCCGAAGTCCCTCAGACCAGTCACAAGGATGAAACAGAAACACTTAGAAGTCATATAATTGTAGTTGGGATAGTGTGGACTGTAATGTGGGTGACAGGCTGTGGCAAAACTAAATGAAATCTTATCGTTTGCTAGTTGGTGGAGCCATCCATAGCACACTACGTATAATTGTTTTAGTATCAACTTGCATAAATTAAAAGACTGAAAGAAATTATCGATGCAGCCAGCTACTATGTAGTTGAAAAGCAAATAAGAGAATAAACTTCGTAATAATAATATGTATTTACGTATGATATATTACTGCTCCTTTTGAGGGAAATTCAGTCTTAGCTTAATGATGTCCCTTAGATATTCATCATTGTCAGTGAACCCCTTGCGCCCTTCAGCATATTTAAAGTAAATCGCTTAACCCTCAGCAAAAAAGTGAGACATTTGCCGTATCATGATTTGTGCTTAGAACCTTAGGTTCTTAGGATGTCGGCAAGGAAACTCATTTGGGAAAAATGGAAGAAATTATGCAGTCATACAAGTTGCAAAAATTTAAATTCAAGATTTATATCCATTAACACGCAAAAAATAACGTCCTACTTAAGTGGTTGCTGGTGCCTGATTTACTCATGAGATAACGTTTCACAATACATGCCAAAAAAAGCTTCTGTTCGATGAATCACACACGAAATTCAAGGAAGGGGAAGGATAGGTACTCCACGAGGGCTGAGTTCTAGTATAGCACTCGTAGATGCCGCATCGCGGTCGCGAAGTGCGGCCGAGGCACTTGCAGATAAGTTTTTACAGTCTGACGATAATTCATGGATTTGTAGTTTTAGCTTGACCATGTCCGCTAAGGGCAAACGGTAGTTACTTTTATTCTGAAGAAGGTTGGGTTATCCCCACTGAAACCTAGGTAAATTCTAGGTAAACGTTGCAACTGAGGCTGTTGGTTATTAAAATTAAAAGTAAGCTTCTCTGGATAGGACACACTTCCACATCTCACAGTTGCTGTAGAGCAAAGCAAGTCCTGAATAACTCAGTAAATCATAAAAATCCTACCATTCCATATTCTGAATGGAAATAAAGGTGCAAAAGAAAATGATTAAATAATTGAAATAGGCAGAAGACTTACACAACGTCATCACAATTTTAAGTTACCAAGCTCGCGCTTAACCTATAGTGCTCACTCATCAAATCCCACCAGCACAGTGCCCATCCACACTGGCTGCTCAACGAACCACCCAGGTAGATAGAAGTGACCAAAGGGGTTCCTCCCGCCACTCAACTTTGCAAATTACGCAGAGGAGACAAACCTCTATGCCTTGGTGACGCTGCTAAACGTTGGTCATACTCTCACCACATCACACGGAAAATGCTACCCCATGAACCACCTTGGAAATACAAAGTAGATACATTCACACACTCTCTCATGCGAGTTACAAGCAACATAAAACAGAGTGGATAACAATTATATACACATAAAAATGCAGAACACACGTCGTTTGCATCATAATGTTAACTATGGCTGAAATACTGTAGTTCTCTGCCCAGTGTCCTCCCGGATTGAGTTAACAAGCGCACCGAAAATAAGAGATGCCAATATGAGACACAATAACGAGGTAAACCAGACAAATCATGAAACGGTTCTTACAGAGACGTTTCACACTACTCACAGAGTAACACACAGACACTATTCTAAATATGAAGAGCTTCATTAATTTTTAATTGTATGCCCTTGGCAGCTTTGGACGCTACAGGCCTTGCGGCTGAGTTTTCTTGGTTTTGCAACGATTCTAACATTTTGTTGGGGAAAATATGCACTTGTTGATTTCACTTAAATATTGGACACGGCGTTACTAGTTCTCTGCTGCAGCCCATATTAGTTAATTAACCACGAATTAAGGCGCACATCAGTATGATACGACAATAACGTAGTTTACTATTGGTGTAGCAGTAGTGTCGGGGCACTTTAAACATATAGTCTCTTCAATCAAAGGACCAAATAAATAAAACGATACATGATTAAAACATTAAAATTTGGAAAATTCTTGAAATGTGACAATATAAATAAGCCCAACAAAAGTATTCGTTTTCCAGTTAATGTTTTTAATTGGAGGCTTTATTATAGTTTTAATTTATATCTAGCACATTTATTGTAAGTAGGCATACCAATAAACTATAGTACCACTAAAAAAATGTGACGTTTTCGTTCAAGTTGCCTATGTAAATCGGTGCCTGTGAGACCTGGGACCGCTTTATCAGCTCTCAAGAATTTGATTTCTATCTTTTCACTTATAAATAATTTCGCTTCCGAATGCCTTCCACGCATAGCAACTTTTTCCTGTTTCAGTACCGTCTGAAACTGTAGTTAATTGTCGACACCTCAGTATTAAGTTTCTCATACTTTGCTTTTACCATGTTTCAGTAACCACGATGGCCTTAAGGATCTATGATTTGTTTCTCTTTTTTATAGGTGAGCGTTACCAGTGTCCCGGATACTGGCAGACCATCACGCACTGGAACATTGGTGGTGTCAGTTCCTGTCCAATATGGCAAGTTAAGATTCAATAGTAATAATTTTAGCTTCTTCTCCCACCGATTCTTCACAAAGTGGTTGTGGAAATGACACCTGTATTTTGCATTGATTTCAGTTTGAATTATTAATCTTCAAATTAGTTTCATTTGACGTGCTTGGCAATGTGATGGGGACTAAGCTTTTGACAAGCCAAGACCACATTTCCTCCAGAAATATTTATTCAGAATTTCGCTTAATGTGGTGTTGGGAAGCCATATAATACAAGAGCCAACCAGAGTCAATGGAGCGAATTGACAGCTGATTTTCAGAAATACAGAGACGTTTATCGTTTAATTGTTGGCGATATAGTTCTGAAGTGGGAAGGTCTATAAATCCCAGCGAGCATTATAGTTGGATAAGGAAATAAAGCGATAGGGATGGACAAAGTCTAAAGCGTTCTGTACTAAAGATTCATTAGAGATCCGAGTCAGGTCTGAATATGTCGCCAGCCAATAGGACACGGATTTATTCTACAGATGTTGCCTCGAAACTACCGATCATCGAAAAGCATGAACAGTGTCAGTTTGCCCAAACACCGGCGGAACTGATGTATGTAGCTGTGCAAGAAGTTTGGTTTTTTACCATGTGATACTAAGATCGAACTACCTTTCGTCTGTCGAACAATGTCTGCATCTTTGTGATAGTGGCAATGAATGGCGGATTGGTTTGAATCTATCTCTTCTTATTCGTAATCCTATGCTTTGTTATTGTCGATGGAAGCATAATCACAGATCTTCATCAAAACGGTTTGGACGACAGCATACTGAACACAATACGACAAGTTTGGAATAGAATACATTTTGTACCACATAATCATACTCCTGTCTACGCCTACATATCACTGCACAGCGCCTCAAAGAAAATTTGGTGTGTTTCCTCGACAAGTGACTATCTTCGGTTGGATTAGTCCGCTAACTGAAATCGCCAAAAAATCACATTTGTAGAATAAAGGAAGCAAATTTCAAATTCGCTGAAGCGTTACTGAGTAGAAAGTGTTCCACGATGATCAGAGTGTGTAAAGCTTAAGTAATTCGTAAATTCCACCAATTAAAATTTTGGTATCCTACTGAAGAACTGTAATGGACGTCCGAACTCTTAGCTCCTACGCTCAAAGCAAATAAATTCAAAACATTATTCTTCATAAGGAACTTCATAGTAGTTGTGTTCCGACGCTTTTAAACATAACATACTAGCAAGCATCTGGGCAAAGTATCAGCCATCCCTAAAAAAAGAGGTTGTTTCGAAGTACTGCCTATGGTGCAAAACCGGTAACAGGCGTTCCTGTGACCTTTCACCACTGGCTGAGTTATTGTCGTGAAGTGTTGTGATTGAACCAGTCGATTGTATGGAATCAGTGCGATAAGGTAGACATGGAGGCCTGACAAAACTGTGTTTAGAGATGCATTTGGCCACATCGCGAATAAAATTGCCTGAGTTGTTGATGAAGCATCGTGGACTATCCCATATATCTACAACTGCGGCCATTACGAAGACTAGAGACCGCTTACCACATCCAGCCAAGTACTGCGGTGTTAGAACTTTAATCGTAAGGAGTTCCTAACCAGTAATGATTGGAGAGGAGTATCATCCATTTTCCATGAATGCTAATTTTCAAATCTTACAGAAACTGCTGCTATCACTTAACTTAGGTCAGTGTCAATGGCTTTTCGAGGAAGCATTGTGCAGGGAACTGCATTCAGGGGACGTTTATAGTCGGGTACCTCGCTACAGTACCTTGCTCAAGGAACGCATAAAGGCTTTCAGTTGGTAGAACAGCCCAGAAACGGGATGGTTAATAAGTGGAGCTTTTAATGTGGTCTGACGAGTCGAGAATATGATTTTGTTCAAATGATGAAAGATGTCGAGAGTGCTTTGACGGCCCAATGAGACATTTAACTCAATATGAAGATGGTCTGGAGGAGGCTTTGTGATGTTTTTGGAGCATTTGTCGTATCATGGTTTGGAGCCAACCATACAGCTTACTGTGGAATTGAAACACGCTATTTATTTCTACATTCTTGGTAATCAACAGTTGCTCATGCTTATACATTTTGCAAATAAGTATGTTGTGGACACACCTGTCTTCCAGGATGACAATAGCTGGGTTGAAAGGGATGCGAGCATGCGTTCCTAGTTGCTCAGATATGGAATCGCTTATCGACTGGGTCGCTAAGGCCGTGTCCTACGTGAGCGACAGAAGCAAGCGACAGCGCGCGGCAGCTTCAGGCGACAAAACACAACAGCAGGTGTACTTATGGAAGTGTCCTAAGTGAGCGACATCTGTGTCGCTGCCTGTCTCCCGCTGCAACTGGCGACGTTTGAATTCAAACGTGTTTGAATCTAGTCGCTGCAGCACACGCGACAGAGCGACAGCCACGTGTCTTCTTGGCAAAGCAGTGGAGCGTACGCGACGGCCGCTATGAATTACTTAACATCTAATTTTAAGAAAACTATTCGGTGAAAAAATTTGATTCTTCCGCAACCTATAGCTTAATATCCTTAAATAATAAAGGTCAGAATGTAATTTCGTTATTCTTCATAGTTACTGTGCTTCACGAAATTGAGTACATGGCCGCACAAAGTTTTCAAGAATTTGCAGAGGTAAAATCACATCATGTAGATTTTCCATATAGTTCATTTAAGGCCATACATTATTGCGTATGAAATGTAACCAATATATCTAAATTATATTTAAAATTGATACCGGATTGATATCTCTTTTCATTCTTGAGATATTGGTTGTTATGTCCGCAGACAGGTCGTTCGTGGCGCGTCACAACCTTTCCTGCGCTTGGGGAATCAAGTGGTGGTAAAAATCGTCGTATCTAATAAAAGTGTCAAGATATCGAAACGACGATTTTTGGAAATGACAACACACAGAAAGGACTATTTTATAATATGACTAACACTCGATACGTTTTTGTAAACGCGTGAGCAGAGCGAAAACAAGACTCCCTATAACTTACTTCATGAGGTTTTGTCCAAATTTTTATAGGCAAACAAAGAGAGAGAAACAGGTAAACGGGGTATCAAAATGACCAGCATGAGATATAGTTTGGCGTGAAAATATTTAACTGCTTGAAAGTAATCAGGGTAATGAACGAAAACTTAATTAATAAGCTGAGGAAAAACTGAAATATTTCACGAAAAGCTGCTTCAAATGAAGTGTCAAAAATGTCATCTGTTCAAGAACTAGCTATTTTTCACATAAAAAGATACATTGTTGCGTTACTTAAATGTCAAAAAGGCATCCTTCGAATCAAGTACGTCAGGAAGGCAAACGAGGTGTCAGTAAGATCAAGCCTTCTGAATGAAACTTGAAATTAAAAAACGGAAGAAATCACTCAAATATTTTATTAAATTATTTGTGTAAAAGAAATAAGTAGATCAGAGAAACGTTCTACGTGCCTTTGAATGATGCTCGAAATCATGAACAGAAAATGACGTGCATCAAATGTATCCCTAATATTTTTTATTTCATACTTTTAGACAAACCATTGCACAAAACGATTGACTCTCTTTTCAGAAATTTTGTAAGCTTTACTTTTACAGACTATTTAGAGTAATAGAAACGCTTGACCTTCACACTGACTGCTGATGAATTACGTTCGCAACATGAAATTTCTGTAAAATTTCATTGTAATTTATTAGGAATTAAATGTGTGTGATATACTGGGATAGGTGTGAAGATCAAGTTCTTTGGCAAGGCTTTAAAAATATACTTAGCGATGCAGTGTAAACGGTATACAAAAATCTTAGTATACAGAATCGTAATTGAGTTACTAAAAATATAAGACATGCCAGGAATAAAACTCAGGACCTTATCCTTGCACTTAATTACGAACTGCATACACTACCCCTACATGACAGCTACCTATTGTCCATGTGTGTCATTCTATGTGACTATGTTTGTATTTAGCATTGTTAGTCATGTAATAGTCATTCCTCCGCATTTATTGGCTGTTAAATGTAAAAATCTTGATCATGTAAAAAACCATTCGTATTTAATTTATTGTTGAGATAGTCTAATTCTCCTCTGCTCATTCACTTGTATTCGAAGAACTTGTCTGGTGATCTACGTAGTTGATGATACTTATGAAATTCTCCATGGAGATTCCTCCATTTGTAAATTTCATGCAGAGCATTCCTGTTCGCTTTGTTTCCTTAAGTAAACCTAATTCTGTAGCCTTACTCTCCAGCTACAGTATTCTACAGGTTAAGGACGCTGTTTTAAAGAAACAGCTGGTTGGCTCTAAGCAGCCATCTTGTAGCGCGACATGGTCGCTCGCACGCAGGACACCCATGGTTGTCGCCCGATGTTGCTGCTTGTCACTGGAGTGTCTCGTATCCAGAAGTCGCTGGATGTCGCTCGCTTCTGTCACTCACATAGGACATGGGCTAAGTCTCCTGACCTAATCTCCTAGAAAATGTCTGGCACTGTTTATAGTAGCACGAGAAACGTTACAGACACATCCCAGTAATTTGATGACTCTACAGGCTCTAACCATAAATGAGTGGCTTCAGCTGGGTACAGAAAACCTGAAGCAACTTGTAAACTATCTTCATCGTCTTACTGTGGCCATTACTAATGCTAGAGACTGTGTTATACGATCTTAGCATGATGTTTTCTTTGTCTAATGTTTCCTCCAATGAAACTGTTTGAGAAGGCCATGGTTTGCAAGCCATAACAAAATGTGTTAATGTTTATGTGCTTTCTTAATAACACAACTTATGTATAGTCCACTGGTATTGTCAACCGAGATTTGTAAGCTATTCTGTACGATGCTGGAGCTATTTCTGCCCCAATTTGGAAATGGTAGATTAACTTTCAATATTTTCACTCAAATAGAAAAAGGCGTGTGTATGCTTTGGACATAATTTAAAGTGTACTGTATAAAGTACTAACTAGTAGGTTATGAACAGAAGGTGCGAGAGAAGTAGAGTATTATTAATGATTCACAGTTGTTGTTTGGGTTTTTTTACTCATATTCAAGATACCAAGTCCCATACGGACTGGTCATCTACTCTGTATGTCCATCTTTTTTTAGAGATCATTGCGGGACTAGGCTGTTCGATACAGGATGTCAGATTAAACACCTTTCAGGCGTGTAGTTTCCAACCTTATTTTATTTGTCAACCAGTTTCAGCGTTTTACTACGCCATCTTCAGGCGCCTGACCGACGTGTAGGAAGATTCTACCTCGGTTGCGATCAGAACAGGAGCCAGAAATACTGGTATAAATAGATTTTTGCTATAGTGATCACCCCAACCATCATCTGCCGACTGTTAGATAAACGTGCAACCCAAACTAGTCAAAGATGATTAGTTTGGTTTGAATGTCTATCTAACAGTCGGTAGATGATGGTTGGAGTGATCGCTATAGCAAAAATCTACTAATAACAGTATTGCTTGTCCCTGTTTTGATCACAACCGAGTTAAAATCCTCCCACACGTCCGTCAGGGGCCAGAGGATGGCTTAGTAAAACGCTGAACTGGTTGCCAAATAAAATGAGGTTATAAAGTAGACGGCTGAAAGGTGTTCAATTTGACATTCTGGTCACCTACTGTACTGATCCGCAACCTAACGAGAATTTCACGAACGGAGATTCCAGCCTTAGAAAGAAGCAAGACTCCATCGACAGTAGTCCTAACTGTTATTCAAGCATCCGTCACCACTCAGGAAATAAACAATGTCACTCTATTTACCAAGTAGCCTACTATGTATACACTTCGTCCCGCTCAAAGTAGCCCCTCTCAGATGTAATACATTTGTGCGAACGCTTTTTCCAGTACTGTAAGCACTTTTGGAACTCACTTTTTGTTAAGGTGTTCACTTCCTTCAAACACTCTCTTTTTATCTCATCAATGGTGGTGGCAAAACGACGTCCTTTCATGGTTCTCTTCAGCCTTGGGAGTAGAAAGAAGTCGCAGGAGGCTATGCCCGACGAACACGGCAGCTGAGGCAACATAACGGTTTTCAATTTTGCCAAAAACTCACGCACAAGCATAGAAGTTTGACATGGAGCATTACTATGATGTAGTTTCCACGAGTGGTTTTGCCACTATTCTACTCGTTTTCTCCGCATTGCTTCTCGCAAACGGCGCATAATTTCCAGGTAGTATTCCTTATTGTGCGTACGACCATAAAGGTAGGAACTCATGATGCACTATCCCATTGTCCGCCCCCGGTAGCTGAGTGGTAGCCGGCGTGGTAGCTCAGCAGTCTGCCGCCGGCAGTGCTGCGAGGCGGTCACGCGCCAGAGCGCTGCGGGCGAGGCGCGCACGGTTTACTTCGGCCGCTGTAAGTGCCGTTTTCCCTTCTAGACCACCATGGCGCACAACTATCGGAAGAAGACATTACGTTTCAACTTTTGTTCCGACTTCGCCCGACCCAAGGCCCTGGAGGTAGAACGATTTATTCGCGATGAAGTTAAAATACCACCAACGGATCTAATTGGTATCCACTTGTCCATAGTTAGCAGTACCGTCTACGTCAAACTGATCAACGATGAGGCGTACGACAAGGTGCTTCAAAAGGCAAAACGTGGACTGCGCTTCTGTCATTCCGACGGCAACGTCGGACACGTTACCGTCGATCACGCAGGTCTCGGCACGCGGACGATAAGGATCTTCGAACTGCCGTTCGAACTACCTGCAGACGTCGTCATCGAAGCGCTCCGTTCCTATGGCAACGTTCCGGAACATGTTGCCGAACGATGGGTACAATTTCAAATCCATCCCGTTTGAAACGGTGTTAGACAGGTCCGCATCGAGTTGCAGAAACACGTGCCTTCCTATCTACGTATCGGAGGCTGCCGTGCCATTATAATGTACGACGGCCAACCTCGGACCTGTTCCGGTTGCGGGAAAGAAGCTCACCTTCGGTCTGAATGCATTCAACGACGTGTCGCGCAGCTGCCGTTGTCGGAAGCGTCCGTCACACCCACGATGACCGCCCTACCGGTCACTTACGCAGCAGCTCTTGCCACGTCTACAGTTTCGTACAGTCCGTCGCCCGGTCCTTCCGATCGGCACGTCCCACCATCCCAGTCACCTATGTACGGTGCGGACGTCCCACCTGACAACCTTGCCGCCGAACAGGCTCCCGCACCGGACGCTGAGGAGAATAGTACTTCTTCACAACACCTGCTTGACAATTTCATTGTACCCACCGACGCCTTCGAACCAGGTCGACGCTTCTCCTTGCCGTCGTCCGACACTGAGGAACACGTGCGCAAACAACGCTCGCCACGTAGGCGCAAACGCCGTCGCCGTTCACCCACGGGCTCTCAAAGCGTCGCCACCCGCGACGACGAAGACGACACCCAACCAGCCGACATTTCCACTCAGAGGTCGGCGGACAACTTTCACGATGCAAGACGTTTCGCAGGACGGGACCGCCATGGAGGTCGCCATGCACAATGTAACGTTCGGTGCGCAGGTTGAGACGCCTGTCTCCCCGCCGACAACTCCAGATCTCTCTCACCACGACGCAATTCCCATGGACATTGGACAGACTCTCGGCACAGGAGCATGGGCCGACGACGTCGAGGAAGATACGCCCCCTCCTCCGGATGAATTGCCTCCGCCGGACAAGGCTGCCTGTTAACATCAAAAGCGAGGCACTGCAGCTGATGGGACGGAACTTCCTGTTGGTGCCCTCTTCATACTTCCCTTGGCGATGGTAGATGCGCGTCCACCGCCAATGAAACAAATGTACCGGTTCGCCACACTGAATATCAACATGATCGGCACTGCACCCAAGCTGCATCTCCTATGTGACATGCTTCGGGCCTCTGACGTCGACGTCGCCCTTCTTCAGGAAGTACGCGTTGCCACACTACCCCAGTCTACGGCTACGACTCATACACGTCCACATGTGATCAATCGGGCGTGGAGTGGCTTTCTACATACGCGAAGGAATCCCACTCAAGGACACGACAATCCTTCCGTGTGGAAGGGGCATGGCTGTTACCATCTTCGACACGCGCGTCATCAATATCTACGCTCCGTCTGGATCCACGAACCGTCGACAGCGGTCCACTTTCTTCGGACATGACGTGGCGCCCCTGTTTTCTGGACGCTATGATCGCCTTATCATGGGAGGCGATTTGAACTGTGTCCTCCATCCGCAAGACCAAATGCCTGGCTATTCGCCATGCCCGGCGCTGCTCACCTTAATCGAAGAGGCCGTGCGGTTAAAGGCGCTACAGTCTGGAACCGCAAGACCGCTACGGTCGCAGGTTCGAATCCTGCCTCGGGCATGGATGTTTGTGATGTCCTTAGGTTAGTTAGGTTTAACTAGTTCTAAGTTCTAGGGGACTAATGACCTCAGCAGTTGAGTCCCATAGTGCTCAGAGCCATTTGAACCATTTAATCGATCTAGTGGACGTTTGGGTGAAAATTCATGGCAATACCCCCGGTTTTACCCATTATACAGCACATTCTGCGAGCAGACTGGACCGGTTTTATGTCTCTGCCCACCTTGGCAATAAAGTCGCCCAAGCTGAACAATGTCCCCTTGCATTTTCGGACCACTGCGCCGTCATTTGCTCCCTGGCTCTGCCACTCAGTCAGTGTGGCGCAGCAGAAGTTAGTGGAAGCTTAAAACCTCCCTCTTTAATGATCAACACTGCCGGCAATGTATTCCCACTACATGGGCGTCTTGCGAAAGACGCCTCCCGCAGTACACATCCACGTTCCATTGGTGGCTCAAATGTGCCAAACCTGCTATCAGAAAGGTCTTCATGCAATGTGGCAAGGAAGCAGCAGCATGGCATCGAGACACCACAAATTTTCACTACGCCGTCCTCCGTGTGCTCGATGCGCTACCTCCATCACCTGACACCCATAGGGAACGACAGCGTACTAAAGTTCGTCTTCTCTCTCTCCAACGTGCACGACTGCATGGTGTTGTGGTGCGTTCCCGACGACAAGACCCCATCCACAATCCATGCCGCATCCGACCATAGTCATCGACGTCGACTTTTCGTCCCCAACATCACGACCTCCGATGGTGCTCACCACACAACACAGGCGGCAGCGGTGTCTGCCTTTGCTGAACATTATCGCCAATTTTATGATGATGAAACGATGGCAACGTCAGTTCCTGATTACCTCCGTCCTTCCCCTGATCGGACCCTCACCGTAGCGGAATCAACGTCCATGATGTCTACAATCACCGCAGACGAGGTGGTAGATGCGATCAACAAAGGGTTCAAGAACAAATCATCAGGACCGGATGGTCTCCCAGTGGAGTTTTACCGGGCGTTCACCACGTTAATGCTTCCCCGCTGGACGGAAATGATTCATGAACTCTTTACTCCGTCCTTCCCAATTCCACCTGAATTCGTCACTGGCATTCTTATACCTGTGCCTAAGCCGAAGGGAGAGTCTCATGTCTCTGCATATCGCCCCCTTACACTACTGAATGCAGACTATAAAATCAATGCTCGCCTCTTAGCAACGCGCATACGCACCGTCTTACCTACGGTCCTTTCACCGGAGCAGACTGCACATGGTTGTGGGGCCACCTTACAAACAGCCCTAGGAGAATGCCGTGACCCCATCGCACTGGCGTCGGTTTGTCGCCTTCGTGCAGCACTGATATCCGTCGATTTCACGAGTGCCTTTGATCGCGTTCGACACCCATTCCTCCTCATGGTGGTGACACGTATGGGGTTCCCATTACTTTTTGTCGATGCCATTCGCCAGTTACTACTTCCCGCGGTCTCGATGGCACAAGTCAATGGGAGGCTTGTAGGACCGACTCCTATACGCCGCTCTGTGCGTCAAGGATGCCCTATATCTACTTTACTATATGCCATTGCACTCGAGCCCCTCACCACTCACTCGTCTTTAGACTGCAGGGTCTCACTTTGCGTGACTACACCTTTCACTGCAGGGCTTATGCGGACGGCCTCCTCTTTTTCACCTGCTCCTCCACGGAACTCAATGACGCCATCCAATAGATCCACCAGTATGGACGTCTTTCTGGTAGCACTCTTAATGTCCGTAAATCGACTATGATGCACATTGGGCGCGGCCTCTCGGCTAAGGTGCCGACCTCACTCCCAGTCAGTACCACCCTTCGTTACTTGGGTATCGAATTTACGAGCTCCACACACCGCACAGTGGCCCTGGCTTACCGGCGGCTTTTGCAGTCGATTCGGCACCATGTCCGCCGTCAAGTGCACTGTAACTTAAACCAACTCCAACGTGTGTCCTATGTCAACATGTATGTCGCCCCTAAACTGGTACACGTCGCCCAGATCCTCCCAATGCCGTTACTCCTTAGCCGCCGCATCCAATCAGCCTTTGGATATTTCGTGTCAGCAGGGGCACTTTTCAAAGTCCGCTACAACACTCTAACACTGCCTCCTGCAAAAGGTGGCCTCGGACTCGTCAACGTGCGGGCACGATCTTCAGCACTCTTTGTCCACACTCTGTTGCGGCACTGGCAGGGACCGGTTCCGTCCTTAACACACAGTCTCTTAGATATCCTCCGACCAGCTTCTCTCGATCCACCGATCAATGTGGCACTTATTTCTCCATTATTGTACCACGCCGCCTATTGGTTCATAGAACTCAGCTACGTTCGGGCCGATCTTCCAGTCACCCGTACTAAAGATTATTATCGTTTGTTTATGCTGTCCAACCCTTGCGACCCCATGGTGCTACAGCATCCTGACATTAACTGGCGAACGGTTTGGGGGTGTGTGCATGCACCCTTTTTACCGTCGTCTGTGTCTGCACTTTGGTACGTTTTAGTCTATGGAAAATTCCCGACTAATAGTCGACTTTATCGCATAGGACTGGCCGCCTCCCCACTCTGTCCTGACTGTCAGCTCGACGACACCGACGAGCACCGCCTTACGTGCCGCCTAAAACGAAACTTTTTCCGGTTATCTCCGCAGCGTCTTCCTTGACCCCCCACAAAGTTGGGGTGTGCGATGCCTACCTGTCACATGACGCAACACCCTTATCCACGTTCTCATGCATCGACAAAAATGGCTCCTCATCCAACGAATCGTGGGCTTTTACCTCCGTGCCCCGCCAACGACTGTAACCCCGGATTTCCTGTTGTTGCCCGAGACATTTCACTACCCTCTTGCTAAGCACCATACCCTAATCTGGTTTCGAGGACAGGCTTTAGAATACCTCTTTCAGAGTGGTCCGCATACAGTCCTTGACTTCTGGTACAAAGTTGTGACCGCGCATAGCACCCTCACCCGAAACCCATCTTACCGACAAACTTTTTCCGGTTATCTCTGCAGCGTCTTCCTTGACCCCCCACAAAGTTGGGGTGTGCGATGCCTACCTGTCACATGACGCAACACCCTTATCCACGTTCTCATGCATCGACAAAAAACAAATAAAAAAGGAAGAAGACAGAATATGTTATTTTTTGTTGTATTTAATGTTTTTTAAATATTTTTTTGTTTAACTAAGTCATTTGTACATGTTTAAATGGTACCTTGAAGAACTCTTGCATAGTGAATATATATGTACTTTTAGTTTGTTCAATAAAGATTATTAAAAAATAAAAAAATAAATAAATAAATAAAAAAGGAAGAAAACAGGATATGTCATATTTTGTTGTATTTAATGTTTTTTAATATTTTTTTTTGTTTAACTAAGTCATTTGTATACGTTTAAATGGTACCTTGAAGAACTCTTGAATAGTGAATTTATATGTACTTTTAAAAAAATAAAATAAAAAAATTAAAAAATGGATAAGGCAAAAAATTTAAAAAAATTAAAAAAATGTTTTCGGCCAGAGATCCGATTGGCCTCTGTAAAAAAAACTGAGTGGAAGGATCAACCACCGAACTTGAACAGGATGTCTTGCGACGTCCACAATGACCCAACACAACGACGAAAAAAAAAAAAGGAGTGGTCAGCGTGACAGAATGTCAATCCTAAGGGCCCGGGTTCGATTCCCGGCTGGGTTGGAGATTTTCTCCGCTCAGGGACTGGGTGTTGTGTTGTCCTAATCATCATCATTTCATCCCCATCGACGCGCAAGTCGCCGAAGTGGCGTCAAAGCGAAAGCCTTGCACCAGGCGAACGGTCTACCCGACGGGAGGCCCTCATCACACACCATTATTATTATTATTACTATCCCATTACAGTCGAAGAAAACAGTGTGAACAGTGTCTTCACATATGGTTGAACTTGTCCGATTTTTTTCGGTCTTGGGTCTTCAGGCAGTTGTTATTGGGGCGAATGGGGCTTTGATTTCGAGGAGATACCGGTATGTACATGTTTTGTTTTCTGTTATAACCTTCATTAGAAGTTCTGGATCATTATGAATCATACAGCAATTCCTGAGCGATGTATATGTGACGTAGTTTTTGTTTGAAATTCAGCAGTTTCGGAACAAACTTTGTTGCTACAAGTTTCATGCCCAAAACGTCCGAAAAAATTGCTTGGGATATTCCAACGTCAACAGCAACCACTCTCATGGGGATTCGGCGATTTTCCACTACCGTTTTCGTTTCTTCTTCCACACTGACGTCAATAACGGATGTGCTATGTCGTCCAGGGTGGTCGTCGCCTTCAGCGCTCTATCGACCGTCTTCGAAACGTTTATACCACTCGTAAACTTCTATCTTACTCATAGCACATTCGTAAAAAGCCACAGTCAACATTTCGAACGCAGTACTGCACTTCATTTTTCAAGAAAAATTTAATTCCAATTCCTTGTTCCATGTTTTTCGTAAGTAAAAATTCGCCTAACTCTCGAAAACACGTATAACATTTTCGACTGTCAACAGTAAGCTGCATATTCAAAACAGCTGAAGATGTAAAGATACTTCAGGAACATGTGTGCCAACGTGATAAAAAGAGTGAAAATCGGATGTATAAAGTCGGCGAAATTAAATTCCCGTTACCTTTTGATCACACCTGATATAACGCACAACACGAATACGGAAACTGAGAGAAAAGTTATCAGCGTCACCTTTTATATTTACTTTCGTGTATTTAAGCTCTTAAGGTAGGTAGGGTAGATTAACAGCATGAGGTGCAGCGCTGACCACATTCTTGTGCACTTATGTTTGATCTGACACTAACTTCGACATGCAGTGCAAGATAAGTAAGGAGCCAGTGCCAAAGAGTATTGTCTGTAAAATCAAATTGGGTTTCCATCCGGATGTGGCGCCTTATCTGTTTTCTGTTTTCTCAGTTGTTTCTCAGCACTGGACATGCCTGTTTCTATGTTCCCCGTATGGGAGTTTGTACGGTTGTCGAACGATTTTATTTCTGTCCGATCCTCCAGCTTGCTTGTGGCATTGTCCACATTGAGATGAACGTTGGTAACGGGTACACTGACAGCTAGTTTCATAGTCATGGCACAAGAGCTTACTAGAAAAATGCATGCGTAGGGTGTACAGTATCATGTAAATTGCTAAACAACTTCCATCTCTATTTTGGTAGTACGCTGACTGGATTCTGTAGACAAATGAACAGGAACTGAGGGACAGCGGTGTCATCACGTTCCTGACATAAACCGAAAGAATGTGTGTGGTGAGCGCATTGACCTGTGATGAATTGCTACCATATGGTCTAAAGTTAGTTTTGAAAATAACTCTGACCGTATTTAATTATTAGGCTACGTGTTTGGCAACTTTTCATTATTTTTTACTGTGATATGAAGTAGTCAGGTCTCATAATGTTTTAATATTATCTGTGGGCGAATTAGCAACAAAACAGGAGCAAACAAATGAATATCGAATATGTTGTCGTTGTTGTGGTCTTCAGTCCGGAGACTGGTTTGATGCAGCTCTTCACGCTACTCTATCCTGTGCAAGCTTCTTCATCTCCCAGTACCTACCGTAGCCTACATCCTTCTGAATCTGCTTAGTGTATTCATCTCTTCGTCTCCCTCTATGATTTTTACGCTCCACGTTGCCCTCCAATACTATATTGGTGATCACTTGATGCCTCAGAACATGTCCTACCAACCGATCCCTTCTTCTAGTCAAGTTGTGCCACAAATTCCTGTTCTCATTAGATATGTGATCTACCCATCTAATCTTGAGCATTCTGCTGTAGCATCACATTTCGAAAGCTTATATTCTCTTCTTGTCTAAACTATTTATCTTTCATGTTTCACTTCCATGCATGGCTACACTCCATACAAATACTTTCAGTAACGACTTCCTGACACCGAAATCTGTACCCGATGTTAACAAATTTCTCTTCTTCAGAAACGCTTTCCTTGCCATTGCCAGTCTACGTTTTATATCCTCCCTACTTCGACCATCATTAGTTATTTTTCTCTCCAAATAGCAAAACTCATTTACTACTTTACCTGTCTCATTTCCTAATCTAATTCCCTCAGCATCACCTGTGTTAATTCGACAACATCCCATTATCCTCGTTTTGCTTTTGTTGATGTTCATCTTATATCCTCCTTTAAATACACTCCAGTCCGTTCAACTGCTCTTCCAGGTCCCTTGCTGTCTCTAACAGAATTAAAATGTCATTGGTGAACCTCAAAGTTTTTATTTCTTCTCCATGGATTTTAATCCCTACTCCAAATTTTTCTTTTGTTTCCTTACTGCTTGCTTAATATGCAGATTGAATAACATCGGGGATAAACTAAAACCCTGTCTCACTCCCTTCCCAACCGCTGCTTCCCTTTCAAGCCCCTCGACGCTTATAATTGCCAGCTGGTTTCTGTACAAATTGTAAATAGCCTCTCGCTTCCTGTATTTTACACCTGCCACCTTCAGAATTTGAAAGAGAGTATTGCAGTCAACATTGTCAAAAGCTATCAAGCATATCGTTTTCACTTCAAGACGGTAAATGTCACTTGAAACATTGTCTCAGCACGACGGTGTCATTCGGCTGGTGTCAAACACGAGTCCCGCGGGCCACATGCGGCCCGAAGGTATTATCAAAGTGCATCTATCACACGATGGGCAAAAAAAAAAAAAGAAGTCCATAAAATTCCGTTAATGTAAAATTTGAATATTTTCAATATGAAACTCCGACCACATGATGAATGTCATTCGTCCGTGCTGCTACTATGTTATTCCCCATTTTCCCCAATTATTAAGCATATTACGTGAGGCCCAACAGTACTCGTGTGCACCAGTGTGGCGCAGGTATGTCAAAAAGTGGGACACCCTGCTATATATCATCAGTGACAGCAGGTTTTAAAAGATTTACTCTATGCGCTGTATTACTGGCTATCAATGTAAGAGTGGTTGGCTGTGTGAGATCTTCTTTGATTCAAATTGGAACGATAACTGACAATAAATGTCGCTCTGCCATCCTATGTTAAATTATCAGCCTTATAAACGTACGTTCCATGTTCAACAAAAGTGTTTTAGCTGTCCTCCCAAATGCGGTAGAAGAGAGAAGACAGCTACCGAAAGGAAGATAGAAGCAGCGGTAGAAGTAGAGGCAAATGGCAGAGGTAGAGACGATGGTGACACTGGTTTCGTTGCGCGGCGCCGCCAGCCGTGCGAACCCCTAACGGCGAACAGCGTGTGCGGAATGCCGCGCACAAAACCGATCCCCGCAGCTCTCCGCCGTCCTTTTATTTTCTTTCTCTCCTTTCCGGCCGCCTTTCCGCTAATGCGGGGCCGCTTTCCGCATTAGCGCCCGGCCTGGGCGCCGGCATTGTGTGTGGGCGGCCCGTTAAACCGCAGCTGCCATTGGCTCGCGTCTCCGAATTGCCGGCCTGATTGGGCCTTGTGAGGACGATAAGTGCTGCACCGGCGATTGCTCTACCAAATTAAATTCGGTCGCCCCCCAACCCCTGACGGGCTCCCGGCTCTGATTTCGTTTCATCGCACCGGCGCGTCGCATTCCGCGTGCCGACACACAGTCGCGCGTTGCCGAGCAGCACAAACCACCTGCCGGCGTCCAGTGTTGCGCCTGTTGGAAATACCTGCTGCGCCCGTTATGGGTATCCGTCAAATGGCGCCGCGGGGGAGACTAATAGCGAGCACTATTCGTACTGATTCATTTTCTACTTCTCACTGGTTTTCTGTGTATGTTATCTGTAATTGTTGTCTTCAGTCGGAAGATTGCTTCGATGTTACCCTGAACGCTAGACTGTTCTTCGGAAGTTTCTTCACCGTTTCATAACTACTTCAAGTATTGCTTCCTTTGCACGTCCTTCGACTCTTACAACTGTAGCCTAGCTCCCTGTATTTTATCCCTGTTATATTTTATCCCTGCTACTCCATTCATTCAATACAGTCACACTAATGTGACTACCGCTCAAAACCCTGAGTAACGACCTTTAGCAGCGCGAACTGCTGCGATATGTGGAGGAAGAAAGCTTCTGGGAGGTACCGACATGGATGAGGATCGATGCCGACTCCAGCGCCGTGGCGAGCGGCGCTAGGGGCTCCAAGGCTCGAACAGCGCGATCGAGGTGGTCTCACGGAATGTCGATTGCATATAAATCCGGGTAGTTTCGTGGCCCCTGGAGTATAGTGAACTTATCCTGACGCTTTTCGAACCACGCACGTACACTGAGTGCTGTATGATAAGTACATTGTCCTGCTGGTAGATGCCATCGTACCGAGGGAAAACAAACTGCATGTAGGGGTGCAAATAGTCCCTAAGGAAAAATGATCCTGTTGATCCACTGCGCCTTCCAGAATGATGAGATCACCCAGGACTGCCACAAAAACGTTCCTTATACCACAACGATCCTTCCTCCACTATGGACCCTTCCGACTATTTTTGCCGGGTGTTTTCTTTCAGACGTTTCACGCCGTACACACGTAAAACGTCATTCATGTGAAAAGGCCACCAGTCGGCAATCAGTAGACGATCATTCGCGGTACTGGTGTGCAAATTCCAGCTTCGGTCACAGATGAACAGCAATGAGCATGGGTGCAAAAACCCTGGAGTCTGCTGCAGAGTCCCATACTCAGCAACGTCCGCAGAACGGGAGTCGAGGAGACACTGTTGGTAGCACCTTGGTTCACCTGGACGGTCCGTTGCTCAACAGTTGAAGATCTGCTCTAC
Organism: Schistocerca cancellata; assembly: GCF_023864275.1. NCBI lineage: Eukaryota > Metazoa > Arthropoda > Insecta > Orthoptera > Acrididae > Schistocerca > Schistocerca cancellata. Next base: position 649,713,917 of record NC_064626.1, on the reverse strand, counting down.
TGTACACATCTCCGCAGCCGTTGTTCACACCTGTCATGTATGGCCCGTGATGCACCAGAGATGCCTCGCCACCGGTTTTCGATAGTGCCATTTTGCCGTGTCCGGCATACTTTAACCACGCTGGGTTTAGAAACTTAGCTGTTTCGGAAACGCTTCCATCCTTATCCCGAAAGCCATTGGCCACCCCCTTTTCGACGTCAGATAAATAGTTCCGTTTCCAAGGCCCCCCCCCCCCCCCCGACACGCTTTTTATATACCCACCACTTCTAGTGCTTGGCACCTGTGTCTGTGAGTGGTTACTGTACGTCGACGTCGAACAATCAGATCAACGTGACTGTACCGTGTGTCACGGCTTTGTTCGATTTATAGGACGAAGAAGCAGCGAAGCGACAGGTATAGAAAGAAATAGCTCTACTCACGCTAAATAAAATATGATGTTAATGAAGTCTGTAGCGCCGGCAGCGGTGGCCGAGCGGTTCTAGGCGCTACAGTCTGGAACCGCGCGACCGCTACGGCCGCAGGTTCGAATCCTGCCTCGGGCATGGATGTGTGTGATGTCCTTAGGTTAGTTAGGTTTAAGTAGTTCTAAGTTCTAGGGGACTGATGACCACAGCAGTTAAGTCCCATAGTGCTCAGAGCCATTTTTTTTTAAGTCTGTAGCGAATGTCTCGCTAAACAACAGAAATGGGAAACAAACAAAAGAATAAATGAACGAAAGAAAAGGGAGATAAACGTTTGACTTCCCGTCCTCAATGAGGTCATCAGAGATGAAACACAGTCTCGAAATTGTTAAGGATGCGAACCGGAATCCTAACCAATATTTCCTTCAAAGGAACTATTCGGCACTTGCCTTAAACAACTCAACAACATAGGGAAACAATGAAAGCTGAAATATGCATCCCCATTCCAGCCGACTGAGTGTCCATATTCTTCATCACTGAGCCAACTCGCTTGGAATATAAGAACTGGAAGAATTTTGGAAGATAAGAGTCAGTTTGGCATAATATGGTGTGAGAAAAGCACTGGCGTTCGTTAAGAAAACTGTTATAATAAGATTGATTTGAATTTGAGAAAAGTAATTCAGAGGTTGAGCATCACCGTATATAAATGAAATTTGCGTTGCACAGAAACTGAAGAAAGTGAAACTCAAAGGATTTTAAATATGATGATATAGATATAACGTTAGTTGTTAGATAATGTTATGAAATGATGTTAATATGTAGAGCAAGGAAGGAATATTTATTTATTTATTTAACCTGGCAAGATTAGTGCCATCAGGTCCTCTCTTACATCTAACCAAGCATTCTACTTAATTTACATATGTTTTAGTAGGCATGTTAAACTACATCTAGTACAAAAAGTGAAATAAACAATTACAAAGGCACACTTGGAAAAATACATACATATAGAGTTTATATTCGTAGATGATAAGTACAGTTATAATTAGACATTATGAAAGACAGATTTTAGATAGGAGTGCTAGCAGCAGGGAGTATGAGGGAAACTTATGGTGAAGGGAGGAGAAGAATAGAGACAGGATGAAACGTAATTAAGGAAATATAAAGGAAAAGAAGATTGCGTGGCTAATAGAGATAGATGAAGAGGAAGAAGAGAAAGGACCAAGATAGGAGACACTAGCTTTGCTATTTGACAGAGGAGAGGATTGGCCTTGTACATTAATTTTATGGAAAACGTTATGAGGATGATAGTAGGAAATGCTTAAACTTCTTCTTAAAAGCTGTAGGGGATTGAATTTTGCACAAGATAAGGGGAAGTTTGTTCCAGAGGCGGACAGCGGTAACTGAGAAGGAGTTTGCAACAGTTTTTCTTTTGTGCGTGGGCACAGTTAGAATACCAAATAAGAGTGACCTCGTGTTTCGATTATGATGGCATGAAGGGTGTTTAAGCTCTGAAGCAAGGTACTGGGGTGCTTGCGCGACGAGGAGTCGGCGAAGTAGACATAGACTGTGGTAGTCACGCAATTTGTCCGGCCGCAGCCACCCTAGCTGGGAGTACGAAGCACTAACATGATCATATCGGCGAATGATGCAAGTGTAACGCACACATGCATTCATGGTTAATTCTAGCCGTCTTTTGTTTCCACTACTCATGCCTTGTTGAATTACATCACAATAGTGGAGGTTCGGTAGAACGAGTGCTTGCACGAGCTGGCGTTTCAAGTCCTGTGAAAATACCTTCCAAAACTTTTTGAGAGCATAGAGACTAACGGACGTCTGCCGGCACACTGGGACTGTGTTCTCCACCCAGTTGAGATGGCCATCCAAAGTTACACCGAAGTTCTTAACTGTTTTCTGATATGGTATTGGAATACCGTCGAGGACAATAGGAGGCAGTCGTTCGCGTAAATCCGAACTTATTAATTTTTGATGGGCTATTAAGATTACTTGTGTCTTTTTTGCATTAGTTTTAAGCCCCAGGTTTTTCGCCCATGTCACTACTGAAGACAGATCATCATTCATCTGAGCGTTTACTGTCTATATATCTTCTGGTCTTACGCTGAGGTAGAGATGGAGGTCGTCAGCATAGAAATGATATTTACAGGAGGACAGTACCGACGAAATATCGTTGACATATAAAGAAAACAAAAGTGGTCCTAAGACTGATCCTTGTGCCACTCCCGAGGAGACATGTTTCTAGGACGATTTTTCATTTACGCAGACAACACATTGCTGTCTTTTAAGTAGTTATCAAACCATCTCATTGCACTATCTGAGAAATTAAGCTGTTACATTTTTCCGAGCAATATGTTAAAGTTAACAGTGTCAAAAGCTTTGCTGAAGTCTAGTAGCGTCAATATTGATGCCTTTCGGCTGTCGATGGCATATTTCAGGTCATCAGTTACTTTAATTAGAGCAGTGGTTGTGCTGTGATGTTTACGGAAACCGGATTGAAATTTGTCATATAGGCTGGATTCATACAGGTGTTCACTGATTTGATCATGAAAAACATATTCAAGTGCTTTGGAAACGGCGGCCAGTATGCTAATAGGTCGGTAATCACTAGGCAGTTGCGGGTTTTCGATCTTAGGGATAGGTCGATATATGCTTCTTTTCCATGCTGTGGGGTATATTTCGTTCACGAGGGAAAAGTTAAATATGTCATTTAAGACAGGTACTAAGATATCGGCAACGTTCTTAATCATGGTTATACTGATACTGTCATTGCCTATCGCATCAGAAGAGATTCTGACTATTGCTTTCCTTGCCGTATTTATTGTTAGGTGTTGTAGATGGAAGGTATTGTTGTTAGTTAACCAGTTAGGGGATTCTTGTGGACGATAATTATCAACCGTGTGGGTATTCAGAGGTGCAGAGAAGATTTCATTTAATTCGTTAGATGAGACATGAAAAGCAGTTTCCCATTTTGCCTTTCCGACCCCCAAGCTACGGAGATTCTTCCATAGAGTCGTGGGAGTGAGATCGCATACAAGGGCGTGAGCGTGTCTGATTTTTGCATTGCGAATGCATTGTTTCACTCTGTATCGTAGCTTTCTATATTCTGGAGAACTCTTAGGAGATGTTGGATCATATTAATCACACATGCCCGAAAACGTCTCAGGATAGTTAACGTAGCATTGGGTGGAGCAGGAGATACGAACGCCCTACAGTGACCAGCGTTTGTAACAACAGATTATCAAGGATGCTTGTTACTTAATGTAGTAGAAATCAGAAATGATAAATCTCTGTAATATGCGAACAGACCTTCGTTAAAGATCTATGAAGCCAAGATTATGGAGATTACTGCTCGCCTGGAGGTTTACCAACAATAGTTCTTTCTGCGCACCTTTCGTCACTGGAATATAAAATGGGGTAAATCACAGGGCACCAAAGTGCCCTTCACTACACATCATACGGTGGCTTGCGGAGTATAAACGCGGAAGGTATCCACCCTGAAAAAAGTTACACTCTTCTCACCAGTACATTCATAAAATCACCAGTTCAAGTGCATTATAAACGTTAGAGAGGTTTTGTAGCGTGAATCTTACTGATGAGATGCAGGTTGACTTGAATGTGGTCATATTATCCATTTAATAGTTGCGAAACGAGATATTTCGGATTGAAAAATATTCCAGTGTCCGCACGTCGGCCTGGACCATCGTCATATTTGCTCAGTTATTTTATTAAGGACATGCGAGACGCAGACTCGAGGAAAAGTCTGAATAAAAGAGCTACGCTGAAAATAGTTAGTGTAACTATTGTTAGCGAAACTCCAGAACCTTAGAAGGTATCGATGTTTCTTTTTGTAATTAGTTATCTTAAAGGAGTTTTTATATGTCATAAAGCAGCCGGATAGCACTGCAAGAAATATTTCTCTTTAATGAGACACCATAATCTTTTCCTGTGTAGACAGTATTGATTTTCTCTGAGAGTGTATCAATAACGGTTGTATGTATGTTGACTGTTAGTCTTACGATATTACTTAGTTTGTGACGCGTTTCGAGACACTCATCTTCATGCGTCAAGACATAAAGTTACTTGAATATTATTTACATTAATGAGATTATTAGCTAAAGTATTGTAATGGTTCTTTATTTACGTGACCATTACGGCACTCCAACCCCAGTTCTCTATACCAATAATATCGTACTACTTTTCTGCGAAGTAACAGACATATTTTTGTTACAATATTCACATTTGGTTTTATTAATGTATAGGTACTCCTATGTATCGATATATTACAGTGATATGGTTCTTGTGTGTATTTATATTTGTGAGACTGTCATAATCTTGACTTACTTGTAACCGTTTTAGCACGAATGCGCACAGAGCAGTCTTTGTTTCACTTTGTAGAAGTTAAGTTGTTATTTCGCTTTGTAAAAGAACAGTTAAGTCTTGTGTTTGGTTAAAGTGTAAATTAAATATATGAAGATTGATACAAAACTGTTTTCTTGGTGATGTGACAATTAAGAAGCAGTATATGTAAATTTACAAGAAGTTTAATAAAATGTGGATCGTGAACACCAAGTCAAAAATTATTTCTACCATACCATTGTTCTGATCTGGGATTGTTTGATCATTAAAAATCTCCTGAAAAACGCATTTTTTAGGTCTTCAAATATTGCTAAAATACAGATCTGGACCTTCCAGCAGTCAAAGTGGAATCACCCTAGAATCAACAAGATGAGCCATAAGAACTTCGACAAAATCTACGTGGCAATCCATCAAGATAAGTGCCAAAATTAATGACTTTTTTACAGTGACTTCATTATTTCTATTCTAGCGATACCATCCACATTCAATAACTTTGTTGTTGCCCGATAAAGCGAACATATGCTGCGTGAGCAAAATTATTACTTTGATTTTTAACCTACTTTGCAGGTGGGGTAATTGTTAGAGTATCCTTAGTTTATTGATCTGCCAGGGCGCTGAAGGCGTCCAGTTCAGATACAGTTTAAAATTTTACCATTGAAGTTGAAGGACGTCGAGCCACTTTGTGTTCTACACCAGGCCGCGTCCATCACCCCACAACCACCACCACACCCGCTTCAACAAAATTCCGTTAATTAATGTGTACCTCGGGTTGCATTCGCCAGGCCCTATTCCAGCTCAGGTAATGGCCTTTCGCAGCAGCCGTTGCTGGGTCCCGTCTTGCCGGAGAGCTATTTCCTGCCTTCGGACGTTCTGCCCGCAGCAGATTCTTGGGCCGCGCGCAGCCGTCTCGGTTAATAGCCCATTTAATCGCCGGCTCACTACCTAATGCCGCTGTTGTAGTCAACAACGCGCACCGGCCGGGCGCTCCGGGATAATCTCCGCCGACTAGGACGCACAATAGCCGACGTAATTGTCGGCTCCGCTGCTGTGATCCTGTAATGAAGCAACTTATTTGCTCCTAGATGCGTCCGCCCTCGTAGTTCTTCTTGCGCTGCCTGAGGGGAAAAATGAGGGATGGAAAGTAACGCTAACTACCGTTGCAATAAACTCATCCTCTTGTCGCAGCTTAACAAGTTACCTATTTCAATAAAGAGATACGCAACAGAACACTGTATTAACAAAGTTGTCTGGATTTCGTAAATTTAATCGCTTACTAGAAATAGTCGTTTTAGCAACTATTATTAGGGAAAAGCATTGGTGATAGTGTAAGTTTGCACTCAGTAATAGCAACAGGGGCCGTATTCTATTTAACTCCTTACAGCTTGCTTTAACCGGACTGAAAACCCTGTTTAATAAATCTGAGAGGGCTGACTCTCTCTTGGAAACACTACACGCTCGAAACAAATTAACCCTTTTCCATGGAATGTTGAGTGCGTAAGCACGCGATCGTCGCCTTAAGCCGTCGGCACACGGACCGTCCATCCGAACATTGGGCGTTGAGAGTGCCGAGTTTCTGACGCCATAGCGTGGAATAGCACGTTCGGGAGTCTTTCCGAACGTGCAGAGCAATATCTGGTATGTCAGATATTCTGAGCGTGCGTCTGAGCGTTGACCAATGAGATGGCACAGCGCCACCTACGTCACACGCACGCCGTCTCCCTTCAGTACAGAGTTGTGAGGCGCCATATTGGCGTTCACTTCAAGGCTATATGTATATATGCCGTTTCTGAGCACGAGCAAATTGAGAATCACTGGAAAACCCGTTGTTAGTTGTGTGATTCGTTCCAATAAAATTATGAGAAACATCATATCCGTGGCAAAAGAATTATTGTAACCTGCGTATTATGATGGTAGGCTATTTGAAGGAAGCGACTCACTGAAGATCCACCAAAAACGCATTGTTCTTGGTACAATTTGTTATAATTAAATTTCAGTTAGTTACATAATTATCTACGATTAACGGTTTTAACAAGCGGTAACACAATATGATTAAGTACACAGAGGAAGTAAGGGGTTTAGCGTAATGGGTAGCGTCTCTGTCTGACAAGAACTTTTTGTTGGGACGGTGGTTCGCGTCTTAACACTTCCAATTTTTTTTCCCAACATTCGCGTTTTTACTAGGTTCTGATACTTTATTATTAGTTTAAAATAAGTATATGCTATAATATTTGATGTTATGTAAATATAAGTTCACCTTTTTTTGAGGGGTGACTTTGTTCGATTGGCTTAATCTACAGGACAGCTTGCGCTACTTGTATAAAGTTATTTTGCTCCTTTTTCTTTTACGCTTCTTAATTCACATGTTGCAAAGATTCTCCTACTGGGTAGCATTTCACACAGGGCAGACACGACACTGGAGTCAGAGTAGCATTCACAGTGCTATTATGATGCCACGGAGTAATGTATTGTTTTGTAACTAAGACTGGCAATTATAGTCATTCTACTTCCAACGATATCTTTGCTTGCAAAAAAGAGCGAAGTTACACCTGACTAATGCATATACGAGAAGAGGACTTAAAAGCTGGCTTCTATCACAATCATACCATGCAAGCCACTATAACATCTCTGGAGATCGGCCTCCCGGAGACGGATTTGCGAGCCGTCTTTCGCCGCAAAGTTTTCGCCATCTGGGATACTGAATGGCGCACTCTGAGTACACCAAATAAACTCCGTGCTAACAAGGTGACGACGCATGTGTGGCGGTCATCCATGCGAGCCACTCGCAGGGAGTCTGTTATCCTTTGCCGGCTCCGCATTGGCCGTACGTGGCTAACACATGGCTACCTTCTCCGCCAGGAGGACCCACCTCAGTGTCGTTGTGGCTCCCTTCTGACTGTCGTGCACATCTTGCTTCACTGCCCACTTTTAGCTGCTCTGCGGCGGACTTTTGATCTTATCAGCACCCTACCTTCAGTGTTGCGCGACAACGCCTCAACGGCAAATTTAGTTTTACATTTTATTCGTGAAAGGGGTTTTTATCGTACCATCTAAGGGTGGGCGTTTGGCCTTCTCTCTGGGGCCTCCACCCACCCTCCCTCCATTTTAACTCTGTCCCGCTTTCTTTGCATTTGTTTGTATTGGTGTTCGTCTTTTCCCTACATGCGTTCATCTCGCCTTGTCTTTTTGGTGTGGACATTTTAATGTGCTGCAGAGTTCCTCTTGGTTCTTGTGATCAGCCAGCCTAGACCATGTGCTCTATCGCTTTAATATAATCTTCTACTTTTCCCCGGTTTTTGTTTGTCCCATTCATTATCTTTTTAGGTCTGGTTCCACATTCATTTTCCCTCTTTTCCTTTACCAAACGTACTTTGGGAGTTGTTTTAAATGGTTCAAATGGCTCTGAGCACTATGGTACTTAACTGCTGTGGTCATCAGTCCCCTAGAACGTAGAACTACTTAAACCTAACTAACCTAAGGACATCACACACATCCATGCCCGAGGCAGGATTCGAACCTGCGACCGTAGCGGTCGCGCGGTTCCCGACTGTAGCGCCTACAACCGCTCGGCCACACCGGCCGGCGTAGTTGTTTTACCCTGAGCCTTGTTTGCGTCTGGAACAAGGGACTGATGACCCTGTGGTGTGGTCCATTTATCCCTCAAACCAAGCAACCAACCATGCCACTATTCATTTCGTGACCTCTGAACACCTTCAGTTGCAATTTGACCAACAATTGTTTTCTCAGCTCGGGGACTGGGCTAGCTCGTTGTTTATGTTTTACAGCTTAAAGGAAGCTAATAGTAAAACGCTAAAGGAAAGCAGGGAAAAGAAATAAAGCGTGATCCGAAGAAGAAGTCCTTCATTTGTAAATGAAAAACGTATGCAAAATGCACTTCACATGTCTGTGTACACACGTACGTAGAAGGGCGATTAAGGTTCAGTGACGGATATTACTGAAGTACGAGTTAGGCAAAGACTGCGTTTATTATCTAAAGTGCGCCACTGTTGTCTTTTTAGTGAGTTGTTCAGTGTTGCAGTAATAAAATTCTGTTGCTTGACTGGAGTATATAATATTATCACAATGTCTTCCACTTCAGTATAACATTAAATATAATTTTTTGTCTCATTCATTTCTTTTCTATAAAGATTCTTTCTATATGTGAGTTCTTAATACAACCTAAGTGAGAAAACAAGGAAACGACGTACGACGAAGGATTTATCCGAATGAGAGGTAAATCGGTAGATGTGATGTACGTATACGCAAAAACAAATTACTACAGTTTCACAAAAATTGGATGGTTTAATCAAAAGAAAGCGCTTTACAAATTGACCAAGTCAATAACACGTTGGTCCTCCTTTGACCCTTAAGCAAGCAGTTATTCGGTTTCGCATTGATTGATACAGTTGCTATATGACCACCTGAGGGATGTCGTGCCGCTTTCTGTCCAATTGGCGCATTAGCTCGTCAAAATCCCGAGCTGATTTGGGGCCTTGCCCATATTGCTCCAAACTTTCTCTTTCGGGGAGAGATCCGGCGACCTTGCTGGCCAAGGAAGGGTATGGCAAGCACGAAGCCAAGCTGCAGAAACTCTCTCCATGTGAGGGCTGTCATTAGTTTGCTGAAATGTAAGCCCAGTACGGCTTGCCACGAAGGGCAATAAATCGCGGCGTAGAATACTGTTTACGTACCGCTGTGCTGTCAGTGTGCCACGGATGACAAAGTACTCCTGCCATGAACGTAAATGGCACTGCAGATCGTCACCCCTGGATGTCGGGCCGTACAGCGGGCGGCAGTCACGTTGATACTCCACCAGTGTCTGGGGCGTCTCCAGGTAAGTCTACACTGGTAACGGTTCATGTCGAAGCGGGATTCCTCACTGAAGACAATTCTACTCCAGTCAATGAGCTTCCAGGCTGAATGTGTCTGACACCACTGCAAACGGACTTGCTGCTCTACGGAGATGAATTGTAGTTGCCGCAAGGGATGGCGCGTTTCTGTGAGCCACTTATAAATGGTCCTTGTGGCCACTGGAACATGAGTTACAAGACGGATCAATGATAATGGTTGCTTTTCTGAAGACTGTTCGGTAGTCATGTTCTGTCATCTCTCTAGGTCAATCGTTTCCCTCGCGACGCTGCCTTCGGTCACGGTTCAGCATTCCTCCAACATCGTCGAATATTATTCAAATGTCGAGCGATTCCCCAATTACTCCAACCGACTTCACTGAACCCAACTACACGTCCTCTCTCAAATGCTGACACTTGCGTATATTGTCCACGCAAGTGGTGCGAGGCATCGTTACTGTCCAACTGAGTACACAGAATGAAATTTTGCGAAGACTTAGCCCAAAACGTTTTCGGTCACGCTGAGCCGCTACCACACAGTATCGTTTGAAGGAATACAGTCTGACTGTAAATGTCCTGCGTAAAATCTAGATTTCGGTTTTTACACCATTATCGAGTACTATTGCCTTAGACCATTAACATCATTCTGCTGTGTACTCTGCCGGATGTCGTATGTTTTGAACTGTGTAAATCAAATGCTACACAGTACACATAAAATGATGTTAATGTTCTAAGATCACTGTAGTCGATAACAGTTTGAAAGCCGAAATCTAGCTTGTACACAGGAAGTATACAGAAATATACAGTCAAATGGCGCTCTATTTCTTTAAATAAAAAAATGAGAAAATAACTTTATGCCCCGTTATCGACATGTCCCCTCTTAAACATCCTTCACAGCTGCGCTAGCCGGCCGGTGTGGCCGTGCGGCTCTAGGAGCTACAGTCTGGAACCGAGTGACCGCTACGGTCGCAGGTTCGAATCCTTCCTCGGGCATGAATGTGTGTGATATCCTTAGGTTAGTTAGGTTTAAGTAGTTCTAATTTCTAGGGGACTGATGACCTCAGATGTTAAGTTCCATAGTGCTCAGAGCCATTTGAACCATTTTTACTGTAAGCAGCAGGATGGTACGGTATTCGTGTCGTAAACAAGCCGAGATGATGTTTGCGTACGGTGAAGCTGATGGAAACTGTTGACAGGCAGCACGTCTATAACAAAATAAGTATGCTCTCAGATGCGTTTGTGTGATAATGGGTCCGTTCAAGAGAGACGAACGTGCGGGGAGGCAGCGGACTGTGTGTACACCAGATTTGGAGGACCACGTTCTACAGGATATTGAGGCGAACCCTAGTACGAGTTCCAGGCAAGTGGGCCGACAGCACGGTGTAAGTCAGAATATGATAACGTATATTCTGCACGACAACCGCTATCAATTAGGCCCCTCTGGACATCTGTTGTGACATAAATGCGATGCGGCTCAGTACTGTGTTCTGGGACGATTTGTTGTCGTTGCACCCACACCACCTGTTTCCGGATACATGTTCATAATACGTTTCTCCATTTGCAATCAGGAATCAGCTGCTTCAGTTCGTCCGTTTTATTGATGTTCACTCTGTATACGAAAACGGGCCGATCAGAGTCATTTCATATACGACGTGTGCACATTATTGTGTGAAGTTTATAATCAGCCTGTAGAGGAAGGATGGGCCATGATGTACATCTATTTTAATTATATAAATCCTTTCCATTACCCAAGTTCCCTACAAGTGTGTGTGCGTGTGCGTGTGTGTGTGTGTGTGTGTGTGTCTGTGTGTGTGTGTGTGTGCAAGGAGATTCAGACGTTTTTGCAGGCGATTAGCGTTAGTAATCGTTGCCTGTAGCCGTTGGAAACTAACTTTGTGGGGACGCTTAGCAGAGAATGAAAAGCAGTGGGAAGTCCAAAGATAATTCTAGTTCCGGAAGTTATTAGGGTGTGTCAGATCAGACGTAGCGGGGTCTCTCCCGCCCACCGATTTGAAAAGAGGAACCGTTTAGACCAAGTGCCACGTTTCATCACTCATGCATTGGACTGATACGTGAACATACATGCTCTCTTAAGCTGTCTTGTGTGGTTGTGGATCCAGCTATTTCAGTAGGACAGTGTATTATGTACAAGTGAGTAACCCATTCTATTTAAGCTTGTTGATTTAGGAGAACGTTTCGTGAACCTTTTTTTTTTTTTTGCAATTTTTGCTATTCAGTTTTGTGAGTTTACATTTGATGGGGACATTCTTTATTCAGTTCTGAGCTACGATCACGTGAGTCTTGAATCCCCGCCCGCATCTCGTGGTCGTGCGGTAGCGTTCTCGCTTCCCACGCCCGGGTTCCCGGGTTCGATTCCCGGCGGGGTCAGGGATTTTCTCTGCCTCGTGATGGCTGGGTGTTGTGTGCTGTCCTTAGGTTAGTTAGTTTTAAGTAGTTCTAAGTTCTAGGGGACTGATGACCATAGATGTTAAGTCCCATAGTGCTCAGAGCCATTTGAACCATTTTTTTCTTGAATCCCGTGAATTATATGTCATGAGCTACCACCCTTTGTTAAATAGATTATTTATTAACTGATGTCTCGCATGGGAAACATTGTGTTAAATTCAATACTACTTTGGCTGGTGAACCTTTGTGAGTAATACCACCGCACATGTCTGTTAGAGCTCAATATGTTCACGATTTCATAGTTTTCGGGAGTTGACGTAGTCACGCATCCTGTAGCAAGTGAAGTTCATTGCGTAACGCTTACATGTGCAGAAAATTATTGCTTGTTGACCATTTTTTGATTTTTTTTTAACAAAACGCGATACCACTTTGCGCCTTCAATGGGCGTAGATCACAGTTTTGAACGCCTTCTGCCCTCACACAGCATGAATGCATGTGAATGTAATGATCCTTGTCTCATGATGATGTCTTGCACAGGTAGCAGATTCCTCTCACAATGATCAGTGTATCTTCATTGTTCTAGGCGACTGATGACCTCAGAAGTTAAGTCGCATAGTGCTCAGAACCATTTTTTGAACAGTTGCGCTGTGAAACTATTTTGATATATGTTGTAGGACTCAACCCCCACCTACCCAGCCCCTCTATAAGCATAAGAAATTACGAATTGGAATAATAAATCAAAATACGTGCTACAATTCGCACGTTGAAGATCTTGTTTCGCCGTGCGGGAATAGCCGAGCGGTCTGAGGCGCTGCAGTCATGGACTGCGCGGCTGGTCGGTCCCGGCGGAGGTTCGAGTCCTCCCTCGGGCTTGGGTGTGTGTGTTTGTTCTTAGGATAATTAAGGTTAAGTTGTGTGTAAGCTTAGGGACTGATGACCTTAGCAGCTAAGTCCCATTAGATTTCACACACATTTGAACCTATTTTTGAAGATCTTGTTTCATAAATGTACTTTGAAGTACTGTCGTTGGCAATTGAATGTTTTGGCTTGAATAGATTGTCATAATTCATGATAAAAGAATTAACTATCTCTGCATATGGTTCTAATACCAACTATTTCATTTCCCATCCACCCACGTGCACCTACCCCTGAAAGATAAATGCAATGTAATATTTTGTATTTTCTGGAGAAAAGTGATAACCGCCGGCCTGTGTGGGCGAGCGGTTCTAGGCGCTTCAGTCTGGAACCGCACGACCGCTACGGTCGCAGGTTCGGATTCTACCTCGGGCATGGATGTGTGTGATGTCCTTAGGTTAGTTAGGTTTAAGTAGTTCTAAGTTCTAGGGGACTGATGACTTCAGATGTCAAGTCCCATAGTGCTAAGAGCCAAAAGTGATAAGCAGAATAAGAGATGTGCAATAAGATACAGCCTGGTGCTATTTCCGTAAAGTTTTCTTCCCTAATGTGCTTGTTTCGACTTGAGTTACTCATTGAGCAAAATCATTTACTGTATCATTTGTTAGACCATATGGCAATATACAGGGTGTTACAAAAAGGTACAGCCAAACTTTCAGGAAACATTCCTTACACACATAGAAAGAAAATACACTCCTGGAAATTGAAATAAGAACACCGTGAATTCATTGTCCCAGGAAGGGGAAACTTTATTGACACATTCCTGGGGTCAGATACATCACATGATCACACTGACAGAACCACAGGCACATAGACACAGGCAACAGAGCATGCACAATGTCGGCACTAGTACAGTGGATATCCACCTTTCGCAGCAATGCAGGCTGCTATTCTCCCATGGAGACGATCGTAGAGTTGCTGGATGTAGTCCTGTGGAACGGCTTGCCATGCCATTTCCACCTGGCGCCTCAGTTGGACCAGCGTTCGTGCTGGACGTGCAGACCGCGTGAGACGACGCTTCATCCAGTCCCAAACATGCTCAATGGGGGACAGATCCGGAGATCTTGCTGGCCAGGGTAGTTGACTTACACCTTCTAGAGCACGTTGGGTGGCACGGGATACATGCGGACGTGCATTGTTCTGTTGGAACAGCAAGTTCCCTTGCCGGTCTAGGAATGGTAGAACGATGGGTTCGATGACGGTTTGGATGTACCGTGCACTATTCAGTGTCCCCTCGACGATCACCAGTGGTGTACGGCCAGTGTAGGAGATCGCTCCCCACACCATGATGCCGGGTGTTGGCCCTGTGTGCCTCGGTCGTATGCAGTCTTGATTGTGGCACTCACCTGCACGGCGCCAAACACGCATACGACCATCATTGGCACCAAGGCAGAAGCGACTCGCATCGCTGAAGACGACACGTCTCCATTCGTCCCTCCATTCACGCCTGTCGCGACACCACTGGAGGCGGGCTGCACGATGTTGGGGCGTGAGTGGAAGACGGCCTAACGGTGTGCGGGACCGTAGCCCAGCTTCATGGAGACGGTTGCGAATGGTCCTCGCCGATACCCCAGGAGCAACAGTGTCCCTAATTTGCTGGGAAGTGGCGGTGCGGTCCCCTACGGCACTGCGTAGGATCCTACGGTCTTGGCGTGCATCCGTGCGTCGCTGCGGTCCGGTCCCAGGTCGATGGGCACGTGCACCTTCCGCCGACCACTGGCGACAACATCGATGTACTGTGGAGACCTCACGCCCCACGTGTTGAGCAATTCGGCGGTACGTCCACCCGGCCTCCCGCATGCCCACTATACGCCCTCGCTCAAAGTCCGTCAACTGCACATACGGTTCACGTCCATGCTGTCGCGGCATGCTACCAGTGTTAAAGACTGCGATGGAGCTCCGTATGCCACGGAAAACTGGCTGACACTGACGGCGGCGGTGCACAAATGCTGCGCAGCTAGCGCCATTCGACGGCCAACACCGCGGTTCCTGGTGTGTCCGCTGTGCCGTGCGTGTGTGATCATTGCTTGTACAGCCCTCTCGCAGTGTCCGGAGCAAGTATGGTGGGTCTGACACACCGGTGTCAATGTGTTCTTTTTTCCATTTCCAGGAGTGTATGTTATGTGGACATGTGTCCGGAAACGCTTACTTTCCATGTTAGAGCTCATTTTATTACTTCTCTTCAAATCACATTAATCAAGGAATGGAAACACACAGCAACAGAACGTACCAACGTGACTTCAAACACTTTGTTACAGGAAATGTTCAAAATGTCCTCCGTTAGCGAGGATACATGCATCCAAACTCCGTCGCATGGAATCCCTGATGCGCTGATGCAGCCCTGGAGAATAGCGTATTGTATCACAGCCGTCCACAACTCGAGCACGAAGAGTCTCTACATTTGGTACCGGGGTTGCGTAGACAAGAGCTTTCAAGTGCCCCCATAAATGAAAGTCAAGAGGGTTGAGGTCAGGAGAGCGCGGAGGGCATGGAATTGGTCCGCCTCTACTAATCCATCGGTCACCGGATCTGTTGTTGAGAAGCGTACGAACAGTTCGACTGAAATGTGCAGGAGCTCCATCGTGCATGAACCACATGTTGTGTCGTACTTGTAAAGGCACATGTTCTAGCAGCACAGGTTGAGTATCCCGTATGAAATCATGATAACGTGCTCCATTGAGCGTAGGTGGAAGAACATGGGGCCCAATCAAGACATCACCAACAATGCCTGCCCAGACGTTCACAAGAAGATCTGTTTTGATGACGTGATTGCACAATTGCGTACGGATTCTCGTCAGCCCACACATGTTGATTGTGAAAATTTACAATTTGATCAAGTTGGAATGAAGCCTCATCCGTAAAGTGAACATTTGCACTGAAATGAGGATTGACACATTGTTGGATGAACCATTCGCAGAAGTGTACCCGTGGAGGCCAATCAGCTGCTGATACTGCCTGCACACGCCGTACATGGTACGGAAACAACTGGTTCTCCCGTAGCACTCTCCATACAGTGACGTGATCAACATTACCTTGTACAGCAGCAACTTCTCTGACGCTGACATTAGGGTTATCGTCAACTGCACGAAGCATTGCCTCGTCCATTGCAGGTTTCCTCGTCGTTCTAGGTCTTCCCCAGACGCGAGTCATAGGCTGGAATGTTCCGTGCTCCCTAAGACGCCGATCAATTGCTTCGAATGTCTTCCTGTCGGGACACCTTCGCTCTGGAAATCTGTCACGATACAAACGTACCGCACCACGGCTATTGCCCCGTGCTAATCCATACATCAAATGGGCATCTGCCAACTCCGCATTCGTAAACATTGCACTGACTGCTAAACCACGTTCGTGATGAACACTAACCTGTTGATGCTACGTACTGATGTGCTTGCTGCTAGTACTGTAGAGCAATGAGTCGCATGTCAACACAAGCACCGAAGTCAACATTACCTTCCTTCAATTGTGCCAACTGGCGGTGAATCGAGGAAGTACAGTAGATACTGACGAAACTAAAATGAGCTCTAACATGGAAATTAAGCGTTTCCGGACACATGTCCACATAACATCTTTTCTTTATTTGTGTGTGAGTAATGTTATCTGAAAGTTTGGCGGTACCTTTTTGTAACACCCTGTATATATCATTCTGTGATACAAGTATGCTACGAGGTGAATGTGATGTAACCGGAAACGTGCGTTTGTCGTCGGCATAGGCAAGAAGTCAAACCCCTGATCAATTCGCCTTGCTCTATGTCCGAGGTGTAGGAGAACAGCACACGCTCTGAATCAAAAGGCTTTATACCCATGTATAAAGTCAGGGAACGACACGCGTAAATAAGTAATTGAAAACCCATTAAGTGAAACTGAGGAAATAAATGGAACATAAGACTGAATACTAGTTAACATAATAACGAATTAGATTTAAAAATGGAATACTGTATTGTCACTAAAAATGGCTCAGATATGCTGATGGCCTTCGAAAAGGCAACTAAAAATATGTGTGTTCCGCCTAAAGTACAAATAATAAAAACTGGGGTGCTTGCAGCGAACTGTTTGACACAATCCCCAATAAATTTAGCTAACCCAATTGTAAAATCAAAGCCCAAATCCTGACAAAATAGCGGAACGAAGTAGCCTCAGTTACACTGCACTAAAGTTCGTATGCAAACATTCGTAAAGATATACAATCATTCACACCAAGGCTACGTCCATCAATTGCGAGACAAACGCAGCATTAAAGAGCGGTGTGGCAACCTAAGGCCAGTCGCAATCTGCGACCCAGGTGTAGCGAAGGGCAAGGCAGGGCAGCGCAGCGCAGGCATTTGTGACTCACGGGTGTAAAACAACGACGCAGATCGTCACGCGGGTCAGGGCAGAGCACGGCAGAACAGAGCGGCACAGTGCCTAATTCAGCCTGCATCTCACAGTGTCAGGGACTCAGGCCATGCGTAAACTGGGACGCAGCCGACGATGGGCAAGGCACGGCAGCGCAGCGAAGGAAATACATAGGTGGGCGACAGTTGCCACTGTCGCACCCACCACAATGGAGAACGTGGTCTGTAAGCCGCCCGTCATTTGCGTGGCATTCACGCAGTGAACTGTGAGGCCAGGCGCATATTCGGAATTACGCAGGCAGGGTGCGGAGGAAAGGGCACCACAGCGCAGCGAAGGCCTTAGTGACTCACGGGTGCAGATACAACAGCACTTATTGTGGGTCAGGCCATGGCAGCACAGTGCCAGCTTCAGCCTGCGCCGCGCAGAGTCCGAGAAAGTTTACTGCGCGTGCGCCACGAAGATGACGGGCGGCATAGAGACATGCACGCACGGGATTGGGGCGAAAATGTGAAATTGCCTCCCAGTATGAACTCACAAGGTATCGTGGCGTATTTACGTCGCTGCTGCGTCCTGCTCTTTCCTTCTTCGTCTGCGTCATAATATGCGCCCGGCCTCAGCTTCGTACTGCTCGCGCAGTAACCTCAGTCCACGCTGTTCAGTTTCTATCCCCGTGAAACTGTCAAAATGCTGAAGCGGTGCGGCTGTGCTGCCGCTTAGAAACACTAAGTCTACCGACTGCCACAACAAAACTCTTTGACTCTCCCTCGAGCAACAGCGGCCAGCAGTAGACCACGAGGCGCTACAGTTCCGTTTCTTTGGAATTTGTGAAACCATACCATGTTAAATCCGGCCTAGTCGTCAAATATAGGGTGACTAGGAAACCTGCTTTCTCGGATCGCTATACAACAATTTAAACAAATCGTATCAATGAGTTTTATTACAAAATGAAAACAAACAATACTTGACGAATACGCAGAAGCGTCGCAAGCAAGGGGCGACATACGAAATAAACAAGCTTCTTCAGTATAACAGTTCTCAGATCCGTGTTACATAGATTGTGCAAGCAAAGTAACTAGTATTTTAAACATAGCTGCACAACAGCAACGGTTCCACGTAATAAAATTATAAACAGCCGACCAGTTGCAATGGATAAAGAATTCTTTACCTAGGTTTCAACAAATTTAAATTTGTCTGCTTCAGAAGGTGGCAATTTTACATTAGTATGGACTAATGTAAAATTTCCACCTTCTGAAGAAGACAGATTTAAATTTGTTGAAACCTAGGTAAAGAATTCATTATCCATTGCAACTGGTCGGCTGTTTATAATTTTATTAAAGTAACTAGTGTCGATGTCACTATAGAACTCGCTAATCTTGAAGCTACTCTTCAACTGGGCCGCGACCAGTCGGCCGCGGCGCTTGTGTCCTCTTCACGTAGGGGCCGCTGCTGTCGCGTTGTCGTCCTGGAGAGGGGTCAGTCATTGTGCGATTGGCTGACGTCTTCTCACAGCCATCTCCTCTCTATCGTTCCCGACTGGCGTGCCGGCGCTTGACTTTAGGCTGTAACATACCATACTACAGAAATTCACGACTTGTTATAGAAAACGACTATCATTAACAAATACATACATTTCATTGCAACATATAAAAATAAGCTTCTTCTCAAGCCAATTACTCACCTAGTTTCCAAACCATTCTAATATGATGAATAATCTGCATCTACTTATACATGATTCGATGGTAATGGACACTATGCACTGTAAATCCGCTGAAAATGATGTAAATATTTATATAGTTGGTGTTGGTGCTGTTCGCCGATTTTTGATAAAAAAAGTTAATTTTAATCATCTGCACTTTCGTCGACTTCAAAAAGGCTTACGACTCGATCGACAGAAAGTCCCTCATCTAAATCCTCAGAGAAAGAGGCCTAGACCAGAAGGCCCGAAGACTAATCGAGCAGACACTAACCAATACAAAATCCAAAGTCAAATTCATGGGCGAAATCTCGGACCCCTTTGAAATCCACACTGGCCTAAGACAAGGAGATGGACTATCCCCGCTATTGTTCAACATCGTCCTGGACAAAGTAATGAGCGAATGGGAAGCTGAAGTCAGGAGACAAAACACCTGGAGACCAGTCACATTAGGAAGGAAAAGAATGGAAATCCCTTACCTAGCATTCGCAGACGACCTAGCGATACTGACCTATGACCCAACATCAGCAAAAACACAGATCGAAATCCTGAAAGAATGCGCCGAGAAAGTCGGCCTACAAATCTCTTTTGAAAAATCGCAAGTCCTAACAAGAGAAGGCGACGACATCACAACCAAGTACGGCAAAATTAAAGGGGTCACACACTTCAGATACCTAGGCGAAATCATCGAACCGACCGGAACAGAGAAACTGGCTTACGAAGACAGACAACAGAAGACACGGAAATCACTAGGCATGGTACGAAACGTCTACAACAAACAATGCATTTCCAGAAACACCAAGATCAGACACTATAACACAGTGATCAAACCCGCCGTACTGTATGCCAGCGAAACACTAGCACTCAACAGGAAAATCAAAATTGAAGAAATCAAAAAAGAAGAACGCAAAATCATGAGGAAAATTTTAGGAGGAAGACCCACACCAGATGGCTACAGACTACAGAAGAACTCAACAGTAGAAGCATATTCGAACATCGAGAACGATATGAGAAAAATGCGCCTTAAATTCTACGGACATTTAGATAGACTCCCTGAAACAAGACTCACCAAGAAAATTCTAGAACACATCAAGACACTTAAAGTCTCGACACCCTGGATGGAAGGAGTCCGAAAAGACCTACAAGCAATTGGCACCACAAACACCACAGACAGAAGCACCTTCCGAAAACACATAGACAATTGGGAAGTAAAGTCAGAAGCGCTAAAACAGCGGACCAAACAAGAATGGTCTGAGGAGAGAAAAGAGGCCCTCTCCAAGAGAATGAAGGAGTACTGGAAGGACAAGAAGAACAAGCCTTCAAAGTCATAAGCTTAACGATTTCCTTTTAGGGAAAATCCGCCAACAATAATATATATATATATATATATATATATATATATATATATATATATATATATATATATATATATATATATATATATTTGTTACACTCAACACTCAGCTTAATTCAGCGGCCACAGATATGTGGCTTCAACTCAACCTCACCAAGGTAGCTCTCCTATACACCCTCGAAACGACTGTCTCACTCAAAACCACGTTTGACCAAAAAAAAAAAAAAAAGAATGCGAATATTCTAAGCTAAACACAAAGACAAATATGATACATTGAAGAATATCGAAATTTTCCGGGAAATAACAATTTAAAGTCCACTTTTTTATATCTGCCACCGTTTTTTTTTTTTTGCAAATAATGTTCCTGTGGCGGAATTTTGCTTTTCCCAGTTTTTCGATACTAAACATAACTAAACAAATAAAAATACATTCTTAATTACTCACCTACCTCTTTAAACTTAAGAAAGCTGCCGCTAGTTTCGTATCTTTAAATTTATTTACTACTCAAAACACAGTTTCTCCCTGTCAAATCCCGTATTCCGACCTCTCATTCACAAATGATAGATATTACGCTAAATAGGCTGTGATTGCTTGATGCATCTCTACTAGCCATATCCGTAGACACTTTGTTTATATTAATCGGTCAAAGCATTGCCGAGGTATTACCTTTTGAACCTTCATAAATTTACGATTTTTAAGACAACAGTAGCTTTTAAACTATTATACATTTTTGCTGTGCGTCTAGATAATTTAGTTTTACATACTTCCCTGTCCATAGTGCCAACCCGCACCTCGGTGTCACTTTAAGTTCTGTTTTTATCAAATTTTCTCTGGCATATAAACTACTCCAAGCGCGCAAACAAGAACATACGCTGTCCTGCCAAGCTTCGGCTCGGGTTTTTCCAAGGCCGCGTAATCGCTAGCCGCTTGCCACGGCCCCGTAGCAACCGCCAGCCACGTGCTCTGCGGCGGAAAACTACCGCTCTAATCTCCCCCCACAGCTTGTACGCTCACAGTTATTGCTGTGCAGTTCACAATTAAGTGCGTGACAGAGAGTTCATCAACCACCTTCAGACCATTTTTCTACCGTTTCACTCTCGAAAACCATTTCGGAAAAATGAGTACTTAAATCTTTCCATACAAAGCTCAGATTTTCCTTATTTTACTATTATGATTATTTCTTTCTATGCAGATTGGTGTCAATAAGATATTTTCGCAGCTATAAGAGGAAGTGGGCAATTGAAATTTCGTGAAAAAATCTCGCCGCAATGAAGTACGGCATTGTTTTAATGATTGTCGGCCCAACTCGCTTATGATGTCCATGACTCTCTCACCCAAATTTCGCGATGAAACAAAACTGGCTGTCTTTGTTTGGTCTTCTAATATTATCGATCAATCCTATGTGATAAGGATCCATACCGCACACAAATATTATAACAGAGGACGAACTAGTGTGCTGTAGGCAGTCTCTTTAGTGGACCTGTTGTGTCTTCTAAGCATTCTCCCAACAAAATGCAGTCTTCGTTTTGCCTTCCCCGCGAGGTTATCTATGTGATTACTCTAATTTAAGTTGTTCGGAATTGTTATCCTAATTATTCAGTTGAAATGACAGCCTTTACATTTGTCTGATTAATCACGTAAGGGAAGTTTAGCGGAGTCCTTTTAGTTTTCATGTGCATAACTTCACACTTTTAAATATTTGACATCAATTGCCACATTTTGCACCTCATAGATACTGTGTATAAGTAATTTTACAGCTAGTTTTGGTTTAATGATTTCAGTTGACGGTAAATGACAGCATAATCCGCAGACAATCTGAGAGGGTTGTTGAGAATGTCTCCTAAATCATATACAGAGATTAGGAACAGCAGATATCATTTCTGTTTATTATTATTTTTTTCCAAATGGATTTCCATCGAACATTATACGAGTTCTCTATGAAAGCACTGAATGGTGTCATCATACACTTTAAGATGAAGAATACATGAAGAAACATACACAGGGTAATTCAACTGCATCTAGCTGTGGGTTTGCTGCAACCCGCAACGCTTTCACATACCACAGATTTTCATATTCTTTGATTCGCTACGTGCGAACTATTAGCCCTACAGAAGAAATGAACAGGAACTCTCTGTAGTAAATTTAATGTAGTTAAATTTTCCTCTGGGATGCGCTTTCGCTAGAGACCATAGTTTTCGCATTACTCAAGAAAAACGTATGGAAGTGACTTTTAATGCGTTTTTCTTGAGTAACTCGAAAGCTGTTGCCTCCAGCGAAAACATATCTCCACTCATAATTTAACTACATTAAATTTCCTACAAAAATGTCCTGTTCTTTTTTTTCTGTAGAACTAATAGTTTGCTTGTAGGGAGTGTGAGAATGTGAAAATCTCGCGCATGGTTTTTAAAGATGTCAGTTGCATGAAACTCATAGATACGGCAACTGAATCATCCTGTATCTGTAAATGACTGCGCCGTATCAAAACGTTAATAAACTTCTGTTCTTCGCCAGTGTTCACAACGGTCCTTAGTTGATTCTATTCAAAATTCGTGGAGGTGTGCTCTGTCTTTGTAGCTAAATGAAAGACAGGATTTACGCATTTTGCTTCTTTTATTTGTGAAACATCTTCGGTGGCCTGTAATACATGTTCATTTTGTGTGTATTAGAAATACGGTACATAACAGTCACAAATATATCACTATATTACGTGTTCATTTATATTCACTTGTTCTTCAGGTAAGAAACAGATTCTGCAGCACAGTTTCGGAAAACTGCGTAAAACCGGACTGAATGCAACAAGAAAAATTCGGAAATAGGAGGTATTTTGTCCTGCGCCCTTGCATGGTACCAGAAAGCTAAGTGTGACGGCGGGTGTGAGAGTGGGGGCCAGTTTCAGGCCTGGGAGTGGAGTCGAGCACGCTCGCGCTTGTCGGACACGGCGTGTGTGGCGCCGCCGCTGTCGCATGCCCTGCGTGCCGAGGCGCGGTGGGGGCGCAGTCGGCGCTGCACAATGCCGGCCGCCGGAAGTCGGCGCCATTGTGGCCTGCTAGCCGGGTCGCCGCCTCCCCCAGCCCGCGGCCGGACAATGCACGCGTTAAAGAGGGCGGCCCCGCCGGACAAATACCTCACTTAGGAGCGCTGTGTACCCAGTTCATGCGAGACACTGCTCTAGCGCACGTTTGTTCTGCTGTGGTACAATTTAGGACCGCTTTTCTTTCCTTAAGCGGTCCCCACACGGGACGAGACAGCTAACGTTGACATGGACGCAGACTAGAAATCATAGCTCACTAGAGGCAGCGCCGTCGGCACACGGGACGAGCTGCTTAACGTGGTTTTGCTCTCTCAGCGCTTCCCAGTGGCCGGTACCGGCTTCATATGGCTCTTACGGTAAATGGCCACGTAAAATAGCCACATTAACTCTGTTACGAATCGTCGAAGTACAGCGGAGAGAATCGCGAAAAAAATTCTCGACTCGTCGCTGGCATGAAGAGTGAATCCCTGGTAGAGAAACATAACATAATGCTTTCAAAGGTCTGACACATGCTAGTGGAAGTTAACCGTTAACCCAGTTGCATTTTCATCCCGTTTTCGGTTTTAAATTGAATATAGTTCAGATATAATGCCCAACGTCGTTTTGCGCATTCATAATATACATATCCTGGATGCTGCATTGACCTCCAACACTCAGAAATAACGTACTTCATCATATAGATTTCAAAATTGAGATTCCTCCCGTAATTTTATTCGAGAGGAAGAAGAGATTTTTTTCGAAGCTGTTCACCATTATTATTGAAAAAGATGTTTACTGGCAAGGTACAAACATGACCCAGTCCCATAGTGCTCAGAGCCATTTGAACTATATATTCCGAAAGTAAGGTCTGACTGGGCGCGCCACATAACATATTACGCGTTTCCTTCTTCATGACAATTATCGGCCGCACTCTGCAGGGGCAATGAAGACTCTCTTGTAGCGTTTTGGAATGAGAAGTGTTCGATCACCCACAATACAGACCGTAATCAGATCCCCCTGACTTTCATCTCTGCTCACATGAACCGCTGGCTGTGAAGACAACATTTCGGCACAGACAACGAGCTGTAGAATGGCGTAGAGAATTGGTGGTAAGCAAAAAATAGTTCAAATGGCTCTGAGCACTATGGGACTTAACATCTGAGGTCATCAGTCCCCTAGAACTTAGAACTACTTAAACCTAACTAACCTAAGGACATCACATACATCCATGCCCGAAGCAGGTCTCGAACCTGCGACCGTAGCGGTCGAGCGGCTCCAGACTGAAGCCCCTAGAACAGCTCAGCCACCCCGGCTGGTGGTGGTAAGCAGAGGCAGCTGCTTGCTATGAAGAGGGTACTGGAAAGTTGGTACAGTGCTACGACAAATGCCTAAGACTGGGCGCGACTATGTAAACAAGTATCTGCAAGGTTTAGCTAACTGTTGAAAGTAAAGCATTTTTTACTTTCGCAGTGGTTTCCATTTCGCGACCTTATGTCCGATAGGTCGCGAAATGGAAACCACTGCGAAAATCAAAGAGCAAAATTTTATATTTGTTCTCTATTTTAGGCCTAAAAACTACAAAGACCACATATTATTACTATTATAACTCATTACCTCAATGTGCATTAATTTTAAACATTGGGTTGTAGACATCGGACTGCAGTTTGTGGGATTTGTGAAAATTCTGTCAAGCCATAAAACGCGCCGCATGTATAAAAACAAAAACTTCCCGTGTGTAACCTGCGTTTCCTTTCTGACATAGACTGGCAATCACATTAAGATTTCTGAAAACTGGGAAAACTTTTAGTCGTTGGACTTCGGAACAAGAATGTCAGAAAATAGATGATTCATAATAACATCGAATTTTCAGATAATAATTCTATTAAATTAATAAGAAAGACCCAAAATCTTTCAGGAAACAAATTATGAAGAAAACAAGTTGCGAACCTGCTACCTCTGCTTTGCCTCTGCGGTGCACAGCTTTCCGTATATGATATACACATTTTAATGACTGTGTCTAAAAATACTGTTAGATATTTAATAGGAAAATTGTACCAGAAAGACGCACTTTTGATAGATCGTCACTGTGCAGTTGGACTGAAACGGTATACTTTCGTAGCGACATCTTCCATTGTACAGTTCGTCCCCTCAATCACGAAATTTGACGAGGGGAGGGAGTCACCAGGAGGGGAAGCGCTATACCCTACCGCCTAGTTCATAGCGATCAATACATGGGACCGTACAGTTTAATTGGAGCATATACATGTAATGGTCAGAAATGTAGACACCGGAGAAGGTGGAAAGAAGTACACTGTAGAAATTGCTGGACATAGTGTTGGGATAACTTCTTCAGGTTGGAAGCTCTTGTTTACGTTTTCCCATGTATAGGAATGACATTTGATTTTTGAATTTCCGACTACCCATCCTTGTTTCAACATCTGTATAACATCTACAGTGGGTCTCCTCAACTACTGGCTTAAAAGTTAGAACGCGTAATTTTTTTCTCCTTTTTTCAATTGATCAGCTCAAACGGCATCAATTTTCAGGATGCGGCGCATTTTATGGCTTGACAGTATTTTCACAAAACCCACAAACTACAGACCGCTGTCTACAACCCCATGTTTAAAATTAATGCACGTTCAAGTAAGGAGTTATAAGAGTAAAAATATGTGCTCTTTATAGTTCTAAGGCCTAAACTGGAGAACAAATACAAATTTTTGCTTTTTATCGAATAACCGACTAAGGAAATGAAATTTCTTTTATGCAACTAGTCGCTGATTATTTCCATAAATACAACTACAGTTACTGAAGATGCAGAAAATAATAAAAATTTATGCTTGAGTACAGAATTGACAAAAGAAAAAATATTATCTTTTGCAGAAGACGGTGTTTCGAATGTCAAGCAAGAGATAAAAATACTTTAGGATTTTGAAAGGTGAGGTTGGAGGAATATTTTGAACATAACCTGGAAGACACACTCTCAAAGGGGAAAATTCTGAGCAGATAAGAAAAGGTGCCCACCGGTCACCACTTGGAAGAAGAAATTGGTTGGTCGCATACTCTGCCCTCCATCTACGGAATGATCGAGGGAAGAAAGAATGTACGGACAAGGCTGGACTGCACAGAGAAAATAAACTCTATCAGATATCACGAGAGTATTGAGAGACTAGCTTTCAGAATGCAGAGAGCGTATGAGGTAGCACAGAATCTTTCCAGGCTCTGGTAGAGGAAGACGAAAAGAAGGAGAAGAAGGAGAAGCAGTACAGTTTCTTCGACGACGTGTATTTTTCTACTGTAGTCCGCTTTCACATTGTCTTTGAAAACACTGTCGTGGCCGTTTGGGTGTTTAGCAGGAATTTTTATTCTCATAATAATATGGCCTGAAATGCTGATCATAAATAAAGAAATTTGTAAATTATGTGCCTAGACGGTGTCTGAAAAATACATTTACCAACAGTGAGAACATGTTTCTTACACAATAAAGAACAAAGACCATATAAACATCACAGTTAGCGTTCGTGGAGTTGTATCGTCTGCTCCGTTCACAAACACAGTCTACCATGATGGTGTAAGGTCTAAAGATGGCCTAAAAAAAGACCGAAACCGGTACCTCATAAAAAAGAAGTTCCTCGCCATTGAGACTGTTCATTGTTCGTTTTTAAGTAATAAAGAAAACCACTGCTCTCCAGGAGAAATGTTCTCAAAAATTACATAAAAATTTGTCCGAAAATCATTCGTTTCTGAAGTACTTACGAAATGTTACAATTTAGGTAATTAGAGATCATCAACACGAAGATTACAGGTCATCAACATATAAAAACTCATAATAAATGCTCCAAATGTCCTCTATTTAGTTCTAATCATGCATGCACTTGTCGAATCATGGACTGGTGCTCCCTATCAAATACTTCCCGATGGTTTCGAATGGTTTCGCGGATTTCCATGTCACGTCAGTGGAGACCTTCTGCATCCTGGCGGTCTGATACATATACCAGTTATTTAAGATGTCTCTCAGAGATACTAATCCAAAGACCGAGGTCAGGGGAAAGTGCAGACCATGCAGCTGGTCTTCCTGAATCCATTCATCTGTCGTGGTAGACAGCAGCCAATGCATCTCGAACACAGACTGAAATTTGCTGCAGGTCCTTCATGCATGTACAATTTCTTTCTAATAGGTCTTGGAGTGCGTTCTGAATAAATTTCTGAAAGACGTGGTGGGAGACCGTTTGGCCCTACCAGACAGTAGCCTCCAATTCCCGCTCACACATTAATTTCAAACTGATGCTGACGTCTACCACGCACTTTAGCACGAGTATTGCGATCCGCCCATATGTATTCATTGTGGAAATTTGTTACTCCATCTCTTCCAAACGTTACCTCGTCTGTAAACAAAATTGAAGAGACAAACAACGAATGACAAACAACGAATTGGTTAAAGAGCAACTTCCAATTTGCTATCCTGAAAAACTGAGTCACCATCCCTCCCTAATGAGTAAGATATTGAGCTAAGAAAGAAGAAGAGATGTTAGTATTGTGCTATGCATAGCTTGAGGGTTAGTATTTCTGGAAACGAAAAAAGGAGTAAAAAAAATAAAAAAATAAAGTGAAGGTCTTATGTGGACTGCTGGATGTTTTATAATCATTATTATTATTTGTATAACATATTTTAGCAAACTCCTACTCTGTTTTACCTAAGTAATCCTTCAATGTATAAAATGTATTCCATAACAGGTACTTTCTAGCTGCCTTTTTAAATAAGAGTATTTTTGCAATTTAATTAATCTCTTTTGGTAATTTATTTTACAGTTTTATGCCTGTGGTAGAGAATGCTGTTTTGATTTTTATGTTTATTTTTTCTTGATAAATGTAAGTTGAGTTTCTCTGTTGTTGCATGGTCATGGACGGAGCTGTTTGTGCAGTAATTGCCAACATTATTTTTGATGTGTACAACTGACTGCCCCCCACCCGTGAACCATGGACCTTGCCGTTGGTGGGGAGGCTTGCGTGCCTCAGTGATACGGATGGCCGTACCGTAGGTGCAGCCACAACGGAGGGGTATCTGTTGAGAGGCCAGACAAACGTGTGGTTCCTGAAGAGGGGCAGCAGCCTTTTCAGTAGTTGCAAGGGCAACAGTCTGGATGATTGACTGATCTGGCCTTGTAACACTAACCAAAACGGCCTTGCTGTGCTGGTACTGCGAACGGCTGAAAGCAAGGGGAAACTGCGGCCGTAATTTTTCCCGAGGGCATGTAGCTTTACTGTATGGTTAATGATGATGGCGTCCTCTTGGGTAAAATATTCCGGAGGTAAAGTAGTCCCCCATTCGGAACTCCGGGCGGGGAATACCCAGGAGGACGTCGTTATCAGGTAAAAGAAAACTGGCGTTCTACGGATCGGAGCGTGGAATGTCAGATCCCTTAATCGGGCAGGTAGGTTAGAAAATTTAAAAAGGGAAATGGATAGGTTAAAGTTAGATATAGTGGGAATTAGTGAAGTTCGGTGGAAGGAGGAACAAGACTTCCGGTCAGGTGAATACAGGGTAAGAAATACAAAATCAAATAGAGGTAATGTAGGAGTAGGTTTAATAATGAATAAAAAAATAGGAGTGCGGGTAAGCTACTACAAACAGCATAGTGAACGTATTATTGTGGCCAGGATAGACGCGAAGCCAACGCCTACTACAATAGTACAAGTTTATATGCCAACTAGCTCTGCAGAGGATGAAGAAATTGATGAAATGTATGATGAGATAAAACAAATTATTCAGGTAGTGAAGGGAGACGAAAATTTAATAGTGATGGATGACTGGAATTCGAGAGTAGGAAAAGGGAGAGAAAGAAACATAGTAGGTGAATATGGATTGGGGTTAAGAAATGAAAGAGGAAGCCGTCTGGTATAATTTTGCACAGAGCATAACTTAATCATAGCTAACACTTGTTTCACGAATCATAAAAGAAGGTTGTATACATGGAAGAATCCTGGAGATACTAGTAGGTATCAGATAGTTTATATAATGGTAAGAGAGAGATTTAGGAACCAGGTTTTAAACTGTAAAACATTTCCAGGGGCAGATGTGGACTCTGGCCACAATCTATGGGTTATGACCAGTAGATTAAAACTGAAGAAACTGCAAAAAGGTGAGAGTTTAAGGACATGGGACCCGGATAAACTGAAAGAACCAGAGGTTGTACAGAATTTCAGGGAGAGCATAAGGAACAATTAACAGGAATGGGGGAAAAAATACAGTAGAAGAAGAATGGGAGCTCTGAGGGATGAAGTAGTGAAGGCAGCAAAGGATCAAGTAGGTAAAAAGACGAGGGTTAGTAGAAATCCTTGGGTAACAGAAGAAATATTGAATTTAATTGATGAAAGGAGAAAATATAAAAATGCTGTAAATGAAACAGACAAAAAGGAATACAAACGTCTCAAAAATGAGATCGGCAATAAGTGCAGAATGGCTAAGGAGGGATGGCTAGAGGACAAATGTAAGGATGTAGAGGGTTATCTCACTAACGGTAAGATAGATACTGCCTACAGAAAAATTAAAGAGACATTTGGAGAAAAGAGAGCCACTTGTATGAATATCAGGACCTCAGATGGAAACCCAGTTTTAAACCCAGAAGGGAAAGCAGAAAGGTGGAAGGAGTGTATAGAGGGTCTATACAAGGGCGATGTACTTGAGGAAAATATTATGGAAATGGAAGAGGATGTAGATGAAGATGAAATGGGAGATACGATACTGCGTGAAGAGTCTGACAGAGCGCTGAAATACCTGTGTCGAAACAAGGCCCCGGGAGTAGACAACATTCCATTAGATCTTCTGACGGCCTTGGGAGAGCCAGTCCTGACAAAACTCTACCATCTGGTGAGCAAGATATATGAGACAGGCGAAATACCCTCAGACTTCAAGAAGAATATAATAATTCAAATCCCAAAGAAAGCAGGTGTTGACAGATGTGAAAATTACCGAACTATCAGTTTAATAAGTGACAGCTGCAAAATACTAACGCGAATTCTTTACAGAAGAATGGAAAAACTGGTAGAAGCCGACCTCGGGGAAGATCAGTTTGGATACCGTAGAAATGTTGGAACACGTGAATCAATACTGACCTTACGACGTATCTTAGAAGAAAGATTATGGAAAGGCAAACCTACGTTTCTAGCATTTGTAGACTTGGAGAAAGCTTCTGACAATGTTGACTGGAATACTCTCTTTCAAATTCTAAACGTGGCAGGGGTAAAATACAGGGAGCGAAAGGCTATTTACAATTTGTACAGAAACCAGATGGCAGTTATATGAGTAGAGGGGCCCGAAAGGGAAGCAGTGGTTGGGAAGGGAGTGAGACAGCGTTGTAGCCTCTCCCTGATGTTATTCAATCTGTATGTTGAGCAAGCAGTAAAGGAAACAAAAGAAAAGTTCGGAGTAGGCATTAAAATCCACGAAGGAGAAATAAAAACTTTGAGGTTCGCCGATGACATTGTAATTCTGTCAGAGACAGCAATGGACTTGGAAGAGCAGTTGAACGGAATGGACGCTGTCTTGAAAGGAGGATATAAGATGAGCATCAACAAAAGCAAAACGAGGATAATGGAATGTAGACTAATTAAATCAGGTGATGCCGAGGGAATTGGCTTAGGAAATGAGATACTTAAAGTAGTATAGGAGTTTTGCTATTTGAGGAGCAAAATAACTGATGATGGTCGAAGTACAGAGGATATAAAATGTAGACTGGCAAAGGCAAGGAAAGCGTTTCTGAAGAAGAGAAATTTGTTTGCATCGAGTATTGATTTAAGTGTCAGGAAGTCATTTCTGAAAGTATTTGTATGGAGTGTAGCGATGTATGGAAGTGAAACATGGACGATAAATAGTTTGGACAAGAAAAGAATAGAAGCTTTCGAAATGTGGTGCTACAGAAGGATGCTGAAGATTAGATGGGTAGATCACACAACTAATGAGGAGGTGAATTGTGGAGAAGAGGAGTTTGTGGCACAACTTGACTAGAAGAAGGGATCGGTTGGTAGGACATGTTCTGAGGCATCAGGGAATCACAAATTTAGCATTGGAGGGCAGCGTGGAGGGTACAAATCGTAGAGGGAGACCAAGAGATGAGTACAGTTAGCAGATTCAGAAGGATGTAGGTTGCAGAGATGAAGAATCTTGCACAGTATAAAGTAGCGTGGAGAGCTGCATCAAACCAGTCTCAGGACTGAAGACAACAACAACTGACTGGTAAATGTATTGACGTGGAGCAGTTAAAATCCCCAGTGTTTTGAACAGATCTTTACAATGAGCTCGACTAGTATTTTTGGTTATCATTCTTATGGCTTTTTCCTGGAGTTTGAAAATTGTGTTCATGTTTTGTGTGTTTGTTCCCCAAAAAAGAATGCCATAGGTAAGAATTGAGTGTATATATGAATAATATGAAACTAAAAGACACAGCATGTTACACACTGATGATAGGATTCTAAGGGCGTATCATGCTTATGACATTCTGTTTGCAAGTACCTTTGTGTGTTCACACCACTTCAACTGCGAATCAATGTTCATTCCTAGAAATTCTGCATTTGTTACACAGTCTGTAGAAGTGCCATCTACATTTAATTTAACATTGTAATTTTTCCTCTTCAAACTGAAATTCATGGCATTAATTTTCTTTATGTTCAATGTCACTTTGTTGCTTAATGACCAATCATGAACTTCCTTGAGAGTTTCATTTGCTTTCACGGCAAGGAGTTCTCCTGTTTTCTCACTGACTATAATATTGCTGTCATCAGCAAAGAGAATTTTTTCGCCATGAGTAACACTACTGGGAAAGTCATTGATGTATGTCAAGAATAGTATTGGCCCTAATATTTTTTTAGGAAAGGCGCCTGGCTGCAGCTGCCACCACTACCGCTCACCACACATGTGCAATGCCGGCTGCGCATCTACTGGCCACAGAATTCTGCGCTGACTCTGTCATCAATCTCTAGAAAACTGATATGATTTAGCACACGTATTTGCGATCGCGCTGTGCCAGCGATAAGGCGACAGTGAAATATCCACAACGTTCCTCATACTACATAAATGGCTTGTGATATCGAAATGAGATTTTGGGCAAATGGTAGCATGCGACAGGAGAGTATTTTTCTATGTGGTTATTATCCAAAACTTCATTGCCTATCATGTTATTCCACTAACAACAAACTTTTTCCATGAAATAATGTAATTTTTAGGGACTTTCATCAGCTGATGAAAGGAGAAATAATATGGGTTTTTGGAGCAATACCGAGTATGTGCTTTTCCATAAGGTACTGTCCTTGCTTTTCCTCATTTTCTTACTGCCTCAGAATTCTCTCGCCATTGTGTCTGCACAACATTTTAGTTAAGTGATACTGTGTAAACTCCCTGTCTTTTAGCAAAAGAAGCAACAAAAATTTGTAGCTTTTACTCAAAACTCGCCAAACATGACGCTTCTCTGAAAGCTACAAGTGGTCAACGAGGCAAGCGAAAATAAATCCCAGAACTTTCAGCGAAATTCGTTTTAGGTACTAACCAAAGCAGAAGTGACAGATCTTTCTGAATAGTCGCCATGCACGTTTGGGCACTGAGGAGCTCCATTTAATATTTACCAAAAATGCGAGTGTGAGCTTCAGTTTAGAACAGCGCTTCCACTCCAGCTCTGGGTATTTACCCTACAGCGCCTGCCTGCAACCCTCACCATTATCGCTCCCCACACGTATGCCTTGCCGACTACGCATTTACCGGCCATGGTATTCTGCGTGGAATCTGCTACTAGATTAGCCAGGCAGTGTGTAACGAGGAAGACATGAGTCTCTTAAATGGTCAGCAACGTGCAGGACGCCGTGCAATTGAAAAATGATGCACAAAATGATAAATGTAAAACTGGGCCTATGTCGTACTGACAAACTTTGTATAGCCTGACTGACTGTAGCTGCTGCTCATCAACCTTGTAGTCATAGGATACCAAGCGCTTAAGTTTTGTGAAGTGCACAGCTTCAAAATTTCTCTGCATTAAGAGCTAGTTAACAGTCTGCAACAAACCAACAGTTTGTTGAGATGTAACTGGAAAGTGCTGCAACTTTACTGGGAGGATTTCCTCATAGGTAGCTGCTTCAACTGGATGAAAAGACTGAGACTGCAACTACTACTATACAGTGTCATTAACGTAAAACACAAATAGCAACGGCCCCAATTACTCTCATCGGGGTACGCCAGATGCCGTGACGTGTCTGTAGGTGACTAAATGTCCGGCACAGCTTGTTACTGTCCTCCTGTTGAGAAATTTTAGGTCTAGTCGGAAACGCTGTCAGATGTAGGAAAGTATTTTCGTTAGAAGGCACTGTTGTACCAAATCAAAAGCTTTTGGAAATTTCAGAAGCACCGAATCGACCTGGTTTCCTCTATCCGTGTCAGTGAGTGTATCATATGTGAAGATCATGACGAAATGTTTGATGATTTCGGAACACATGCTCATTTCCAAGGAGAAGAAGCAGATTTTTGCGATTTGCGTGAAGACATCCAAGGGTGATAAACCTGGCAAACGCAGTGATTGAAAGGAAGTGTAGGATACTTTGAAACGTCCCCTTAGAACAATTTATACAAGACTGTGCTTAAACTGACATACAATATTTTTTAGCGCAACGCAATCTGACTTTCAGAAATCCCTACAAAGGAATGGCCCTGACTAACATTAACCTATACCTTTCACAAATCACTTACCTCACAAAAATCTTCGTTACTCGAACTACTGCAATACAGCGAGCGCCACTACTGCCAGCTAAATAAAAGATTCAAACTACGGAAGTCACTAACTACTGATAGGGATAGTTAGAAAATGAAAGATTTTAATAGAGAACAATCAATGTATTTACCTTAATAGTCATAATATATATAGCAGTTCATAATATCCAGTATAACAAATTTCAAAACTCCGCCATCTCTCTCCCCACATCCACCACTGCTGGCGGCTCACCTCCAACTGCGCAACGCTACGTGCTGTTCACATCCAGCTGCCGCTGCCCAACACTACAATGGCAGACAACAATGCAAACTAACCACAGACCGCACACAGCACAGCCAGTGATTTTCATATAGAGCGCTACGTAACGTTGCCAATAAGAAAACATAAACAGCCTACTTACATAAAGAAAACATAAACAGCCTACTTACAACTTTGATCATTGTATCAATCAGGTCTGATGGATAAGATATTTGACTCCATACCTAAGTATGACGTCCTCCTTAACCTTGATTAAACAACTTGGCCATGCTTATCTGTTGCACAACGGATAGCAGTAGGACGCAAAATGGAAGTTTTCGAGAGAATACGTCAGCATGTGCTCAGGAAAAATATCATATGTATTTGAGAACAGCTGAACAAACTAATAAGGTAAACAACTAGTAAATTGGCGAAGGTTGCTGTTCTTTATAACACTCTGGGCTGAATTACAAAATTACATTTACAGCTGCGTCTTGAAGACCCACCACGATTTATCATTAAACATTAATTATGGGAAGCTAAGAAGAATCTTTCAGTCGCCACATTCACGCAAATATGCACATATAACAGACATTTAGGACAAATATGCCGCGCAGGATTAGCCGAGTGGTCTTAGGTGCTGCAGTCGCGGACTGTGCGGCTGATCCTGGCGGAGGTTCGAGTCCTCCCTCGGGCATGGGTGTGTGTGTTTGTCCTTAGGATAATTTAGGTTAAGTAGTGTGAAAGCTTAGGGACTATGACCTTAGCAGTTAAGTCCCGTAAGATTTCACTAACATTTGAACATTTTTTTGGACAAATATAAGAATTTTTGAATGTTGGACTCCACAAGGTTCCCTTTCTGTACAGCGACCATGGAATATAAAATTATAGAGAATGTAGCAACCAGTTGCAGAAACATAGTTTATCTTGTTGCAAATCGATTTCTACTGATATCAGTCATCAACGGTGCATTTTTCTAACCGATACATGCCACAAGTAGAAGTACTGTCCTTGGCAGATATCTATCATGAAAGAATGAAGAAAAACTTCACCAGTGTGCACTTGGTTGGCAAACGGTCGTTCCCTTGTGCTGAGAGCACGAAGCAAGTGAACTAGAATTTACCGATAAGAATTGACTTAATAGTCGCACCATAGAAGAAGTTCTGAAATTAATTTGGAAGTTTTATCCTGAGAAACAGTAACTGCGACATTTAGCGATTCTCATAATCTCCGAACACGTGGTTGTCACAAAGAAACTTTCTGCATAAAATGAGAGGTAAAATTCAGAATTGCCAAACAAGTTGGACATGATATAATACTGTGAGATACGATCTGCGAATTTAAGACTCTTAGATCCTTTCTTAAAACGTGCTGAGACGATAAAGACACGTGATAACTAGATTAAGAACTGAAATCTAAATTAGCGAAGTTTCAGATATCTGTCCCATTATTCTATACTCGTGAGATGAACAACCAACTAAACCAGTCTGAACTGAGAAAATACGAGTCCACATGTTCGAACAGAGCTAGAGCAGAAATATGGCTTGCGTGCGTGGCTAAATGCAACTGCTCATAATGTTCCGAAATTAGCAAGATAAATGGTTGATGAGTGATCAAAGCAAGACGTTAATTTTGACTTGATTTGAAATCTACAAATATTAGATAATGAATCAACTACGAATAGGCACACTAACTCTTAGCCGGTGTCACTCGCCTTGTGTCTCTCGGAACACTACCGAGTGAACCCTTTCGGAACCAAAGCGTTCCATTCTTCAGTAAGTGCCCAGACAGCTTCCAATTGTGTGGTGCCAACAGGTAGAAGAGCTTCGTCCAAGGCGAACAGAAACCCCTTTGCTACCTGGTAAGAGCTTTATAGGTTTGGCTATTCTGCCATAGTAGCAGACAAATTTTACTCCCACAGATCTAAATACTGAAATTTACTTTGTACACTCTCATTCATACTTTTCATTCATTAGGTGAGAGCAGGAAAGGGGGTATATACTGACATACTGTATATAAATGTATTGAATATGCGTGTAGGGCTCCGATAATTACCAAAAATCTTAGTAAAATGTGAGGTGAAATAAAGGTAATATATATCGTGGCCACTATACGCACATTCAGCTGCTCACTTTAGTTTTTTATGCAGTTTACAGTTTTCGCCCAGAATTGAGGTTCCACAGGTGGATACGTTGAGTTAAATGTTAAACAAAATGATGAAGAGACTCATATAGAGACCCTTGACGTCATAGCACTAGACAACCTTCGAAGTACGTGAAAATGAGCACATACATCTGAAGTGACTTCACGTCACACTGACAACCTTCCGTTTGACACAAAGCAACGTTAATTTTACGCTAACGCTGGAGTTATTCGAGTAGAGGTATTTATGTATCAACATAGGGTTTCGCTTTGTCACATTTCTTCCACCATTATCAAACCCACATGAATGTCACTGAACAGTCAATGTCAGCTTTACGAAACAGCTACGCATGGGAGATGTGATACCTTGCCTAACACTGTGATGTTAAGTAGAAAGGCTTGCATCAGTTGGTGAACCACACAAAAAATAATAATAGTCGTAGTCTGACCAGAAAAAGGTCTAAGCAGTGGTTTAGATGACACATTCATAATTATTCCAGCAGAAATAGGTAATTAGTCAGTTTTGACCTTTGTTTGATCTCTAAGTACAGAAACTGTAGTGAGTTTGGGGTGGTGGAAATAACTGATGGTGCTCATGTTTTAATAAAACGTTGGGACGTGGTCTCCTCATCGGTACAATAAGCATTCATAGACATTTTGTGGTCCTCCCGTAACTATCACATCAGACACTCAATACTGAATGGTAGCTTAGTTGGATACTTTTATGCTAGACCTGCCGGTATTTAGAAAGTTATTTACATTTCATTGCGTTAGTCAACACTTGCAATAAGTATAAAACGTATTTTGCTTGTGAACGGCTATCAGCAAAAGCATTCCCACTGTACATGTCAACACGATAATGAACAGCGTCGAGAGCCCTGTACATCAAAATCGGAAATTTAGCAGCCGGTGTACGGCACACGTTCTTTTATTTGGAAGCCTCGACAAAACGTGAGCGTTGAAACGCATTCCATGTTTACCTGAGAGTGCTGGCCGATAATGACGTATATTCTGTCCACGCGTTCGGAGATTACACATTTCCATACTCTATCACAGTCCAGTGCTACGGTATTTGCCGCCCTGTCGAATTCACGCTAGATGAACTTTATCACTCCACACAAGTTGTGGACTACTATTTTAACCTCGTTTCGTGATTGGTGTGTCAAACATATGTACATATTCACAAAAGATTTGACTTTCATGTGAGAGATTGTAGACAGTCTGCAATGAAGTCACCACATGTATTGTACTCGCTAGGAAGAGAAATGTGTTGAACATTTCTGCAAGAGAAGCGCAAAAGAAATCAAATATAAAACACCTTATTTTCTGTATTTTCTAAATGTTTCAAAACATTCGTTAGCGAATAGAGCATCCTAATGTTACAATATTTGTCAATGATATTGATTTTCTTCCGATGCGTTTGATGTAAGAGTTTCTCCGTGTGCTCCTCTGGAAACTGTGTGATTTTATACCCGCACGAATCATCAGTATTGAAACACACTTGTTACGCATCTGTTATTCCTGATCTCCTTTTTTTGTTTCCTGTTACGGTTATTTGCTTGTAGCCGCAGCAAAAACGTTAGAAGTCTGCTGGGATATTTCAGACTGGAAGTTCTTTTGTTTCCTTCCTGTTCCTCATTAACAGTTTCAGGCTATTTATATCATCATCATCATTTAAGACTGAAAGGCATAATCAGTCTTAAATGATGATGATGATATAAATAGCCTGAAACTGCTAATGAGGAACAGGAAGGAAACAAAAGAACTTCCAGTCTGAAATATCCCAGCAGACTTCTAACGTTTTTGCTGCGGCTACAAGCAAATAACCGTAACAGGAATATTTTCCTAGGTTTCTCGGAGTCTCATTTCTCTTCTGGTTCGAATTTATTTATTGTTCTATCAACTCAGTTTCCATGTAGAAGTGCAGACCACCTTCTCTTAATATCATCCAACTTTTGCTTACGCTGCACTTGAATATTTCATTTCTAATATCAAAATTTTTCATCCTGTCCTGTTTCTTTCTTTAACATTACTTGATACTTCTTAGAAACCGCGTCTCCGTATTCTAATTTTGCATTTAGTTCTTGCTTATCAGTTCAGTTTCACATCCGTGTGACATTGTTACTAAAGCAATAGCTACACAAGACTTAAATCTTCTTTCAGAGTTTTATTTTTGGATATCTGCCAACTGTTATAAAAATGCAAGTAAACGTTTTCAGTTATTGTCATCATAAAGACACATTATATCACAGCCAAATTGTTTGAGTTGTTTAATTTATTTTGTTCTGTTGAAACAACAATATCTGAAGAGGTTAGGAGGCACTAAAAAAATCAAAATGATGTCATTTGAGGGTCTGCCATGGCCAGTGAAGAGATGGAGACAAAAGGTCCGTTAAATTTCTCTGTTTTCTGACTGGGGCGTCCACTCCTTGAAATGGAGGAAGAAATTGTTTTATTATTTCATTACTGGCAAAAACTTTTATCTAAGTTCTTATGTTTACTATGTTTCTAGTTTTGTGGGCTGGACTGTTTCTCTTATACTCGTAACATTTTTATTTAATTCAAGAACAGTTGTATGCAGGAAATTTTCTTTCTTCATTTTTCCATTACCTTTAAAAAAGTATTTCATTCTTATACCTTTAGTTGGGCTGACAAATAAGATAAAGATTTTTTTTGGCGAGAGACGATTCACCTGACGCAGGAAACCATCATTTTTTCTAATTAAATGTACATTGCAGTTCCTCCACTATGAATCGCAGCAAAATTTGTGATACTAGATGGCTAAAATTTTAGAGTAACCATTTATCACACTATTCTGTTTATGATATGGAACTTGTGAAGCTTACGCCATACAACTTCTTGTACTGATGTCATACCAAACGTCTTTCCACGCTCGTGAACCTCATGCTGGCGCAGCAGCCTATTTGGTTGTCTGGCAGCGAAGAATGATGTGTCTCTTTGGCCACAGGCTGTAGTTGAACTGTCAAGGAGGAGTTCCTTCTTCACGATGGTAAAATTAGCGACATTAGAGGACATGACGTAGCAAAAGGCAAAAGAGAATTTTTTCTCTTAATTGTTGAAAGTAGTCAGTTTCTTTTTATTTAAAATGAACACTTTATTTATTACATTGATCATTGCCTATATGCAACTCCCTTGGGCTCTGTCAAGGAACATTACACAAAAATTACATACATCTTTTTGTCACTATATCTTTATTAGATAGCAGAGCGGAAACATAAGCATATGATGGAATCCCACATGGTCATCAAATATAGTGATTATTTCAATCGCATATACGAGACACTGTATCTAGAATGAAAAGGTGCAAGTCATGTGCGGGTTTAGCAATGTCCCAGCAATATATAGCACATTAAAATTGTTCACAATGTGACATGAAAAGAAATGAAAGTTACTATTAATGTCAAGGTCATTCTTGAGAGTGTGACGAAAGGGAATGAGACGCCCGCTAAACCCGCTGGCCAGAACAGGTAATTAGAATTGTGGAAAGCGCCAAATATGGTTGGGGTTAGTTTCACCTTCTAATTGTAATTTATTTTTATTTAATAACACACTTACAACGAAAGCGGCAAGTAGCCGAACCATTACCAAATGAAACTCTTTCACGGCGAAGGCCTCCAAACAAGAAGTCTTAAAAATCAACAAGATAAAAAAGCAATTAAAATAGCAAATTAAATAATTAAAAAAACATATCACAGCTACGTGGCAAGCCTCAAGGCAAAGTAAATAGAACAAACACATGCAAGGTACAATACAAACGGCTGAAGGCCACAATTAACTTTCAAAATTTTGAAATATATTGCCATTATCCTTTAGAGGCAGAAGGCCGCAATGTTTAAGCTTGAAAGATAAAGTTGCAAGGCTGAAAGCCCACAGTTAATTTTCCAAAATTTAAATAAATATAACCATAAGGTTATATTTTGACTAAAGTTCAGTCTTGATCACTCATGTATGTTTTAATGATACAGGTAACCGGTTTCGGTTCTTTCTACAGAACCATCATCAGACCCATGGCTCCCTTAGGATGGTAGGCGGAGCTCTCCTCGCTGCTACGCAGTCAACTCTGCGTAGCAACGAGGAGAGCTCCGCCTACCATCCTAAGGGAGCCATGGGTCTGATGATGGTTCTGTAGAAAGAACCGAAACCGGTTACCTGTATCATTAAAACATACATGAGTGATCAAGACTGAACTTTAGTCAAAATATAACAATTAATTGATCACTGCTTTCCAAAAATGTTTACCAAAATTGTATAACCATAAGGCTTAAATTTTAAGTAGCTGAAAACAGGTAATTATACACCGGTGGGAAAGTCAATAAAGACAACGGCACTCAGAAGCCTCCAGGGAGGTGGGTCTGCTCTTTACTTAGGTGAGACAGGTGGTGAGCCCAACCACACTTCATCCGTCGGAACCGAACCAAGGGACAGCCACGGACTGACCGACACAACGACTTGCTGGCCACCAACCGGTACGTGAGAACTCAAACACCAAACTGTTACGGACGTAATTATCCACAATGAAATTTATATATGTATTAAGCTATCAAAACCTTGAGTACTTGAAAGCACTACTCAACTTGACGTCCTGGATCGGTGAGCCACGGAGCTCGTAGCGAAAGGACAGCTGCACACTCTCCGACACTGCGCGGGGTCCGGCAGCGGACCCAGCCGACCGCCCTAGTCCGCACCAACCGACCGACTCCCTCTCAGAATACCCACATCTCAAATAGTCATGAGTGGAAATAACACCAACTACACACACAACCTGACAAACTCTTGCACGAAGACCTAAACGATTTGCAACAGTAACTAAACACGCACGAAGATAAATCGGGAGTCGATGCACACGCACACAGCCGACTCATGAACGGTCAGCGAGCCAAAACGCGTCGTCCAGTGGGACGACTGACCGACGATCCACCAAGACCGTGGCCCGGCAAGGGTCGGGCGAGCCATGTCGACGCAGACCTCACTGCTCCAACTCGACTGCACTAGTGCCGCACTGCAACTCCCCGACAGGCAGGTCCGGACTGCGCTCGAGACGCGTTCCAACTGACTGGCAGACCCGAACCCGCGACCGGAACTAGCAACCCGAACTGGTTTACGACAAACAAAGACAGGGAAGTAACATCAGTCGAGCAAAGATACTACGAGAGGGGGTATATCGATACGCGCTGCTAACGCCGCTCACGGTCAGGCAAAGCAGCAACTGAGTGACAGTAGTCATTTAAAATAACGTAGTGAGGTGGCAGAACGTTAAAAACAGCGTGTAAAATACATGACGGCGGGAACACGAGCCCCGCACGGGTCAGGAAAATTCGGAAGGTGGCACTGAATCTGTGGTGTCACCGCCAGACACCACACTTGCTAGGTGGTAGCCTTTAAATCGGCCCGCGGTCCGCTGGTACACGTCGGACCCGCGTGTCACCACTATCAGTGATTGCAGATCGAGCGCCGCCACACGGCAGGTCTAGTCTAGACTCCCTAGCACTCGCCCAGTTGTACAGCCGACTTTGCTCGCGATGGTTCACTAACTACATACGCTCTCATTACAGAGACGACAGTTCAGCATAACCTTCAGCTACGTCATCTGCTACGACCTAGCAAGGCGCCATATTCAGTTACTATATGTCTTCTGAACAGATAATATTGTGAATCATGTACCGTCAAGAGCGACGTTTCTCATTAATGGATTAAAGTTAAGTATCAGACTAATTATGTCCGCTATCGGAATTCTCATTCCTTGTCATGTTCCAGACCTCACGTCAGTGTAGTTCTTCCCTCCTCACGCCAGCCTGCGTGGGCTAAAACGCGTGCATTTCGCCTCCTCTAGTAACACTGTGATGGCTCTTCTACCAACACAATAGTATCCAAATTGTAGTAATTGTCACTAAAGGTTTACGTTGGGGTTTCCACAGCGAGGCTCCACAGTGTATTAATCACGGCAGGCTATTAGGGACGGCCTCTTATCTTTAGCAAGCAGGCTGTTGCAGTTCAGCTTCCAATGTGCGGTGTGGCCTGTGTCAGGTCGGCCACTGGTTCTGATGCACTGAATACAGCGATTTTAAGCGCCATCTAGGACTTTGTTTCCAACCGGCAGTAGCTGACCAATCTCTTACGTTGGATCCTCTTTTGAGAAGAATCAATTAATACTGGGACATCAAAAACGAAAGGAAACAGTTACAGGACAGAAGTGCTAAAACTGTAGACGTATCTTGCGGATCGTGAAATACGGGTAAAGCACAATATAAATAGAAACAGAGAGAGGGGAATAGGAATAGCTAACCGGGAGAGAAGTACATCGATTAAAAGAGAGCGTACGGACGGAATGCAACCATTCTCGTTCAACGTAATTAAACGAAACAATAAATGGAATTAAAATTCAGGATGAAAGGATATCGATGATAATATTTGCTGATAGTACTTTACAGGACCTCTTGAACGAAGTACTATCATTTGCGAAGGATGCGCACTGAGAGTACACGAAAAAACACGAAAGTAATGAGGCGTAGCAGAAATGAGACTAGTGGCAAATCTGGCAGATGTAGGTAATACGAGGAGACGCAGAGGGCAAAAATAGTAGAGGAAGACCGAAATAAGAAAAAAGCTGCGACATACGGCAACAGGGGCGTTATTGTCTCAACAATTCTGTACCAGTTCTTATGCTATATGTTTGTTGTCCGTTCCTGTCGATATTGCTTAAAAACTGCACCGACCGAATTTCCCGTTTTCTATATTAACACAAAATTTCAAACCAATTCCACTAATAAAAATTACTCATTTCCTTAAAAAGGATTCTTTAAAAACAAAAATTTTAGCACAGCTGCTATGGCTATTTGATATTTCGGTTCTCTACTCGGCCCCACCATGAACCATGGACCTTGCCGATGGTGGGGAGGCTTGCGTGCCTCAGCGATACAGATAGCCGTACCGTAGGTGCAACCACAACGGAGGGGTATCTGTTGAGAGGCCAGACAAACGTGTGGTTCCTGAAGAGGGGCAGCAGCCTTTTCAGTAGGTGCAGGGGCAACAGTCTGGATGATTGACTGATCT
Source organism: Schistocerca cancellata (assembly GCF_023864275.1). NCBI lineage: Eukaryota > Metazoa > Arthropoda > Insecta > Orthoptera > Acrididae > Schistocerca > Schistocerca cancellata. The sequence goes on along the minus strand of NC_064626.1, from coordinate 649,670,396 downwards.
GGCCTTGTAGCACTAACCAAAACGGCCTTGCTGTGCTGGTACTGCGAATGGCTGAAAGCAAGGGGAAGCTACGGCCGTAATTTTTCCCGAGGGCATGCAGCTTCACTGTATGGTTAAATGATGATGGCGTCCTCTTGGGTAAAATATCCCGGAGATAAAATAGTCCCCCATTCGGATATCCGGGCGGGAACTACTCAAGAGGATGTCGTTATCAGGAGAAGGAAAACTGGCATTCTGCTGATCGGAGCGTGGAATGTCAGATCCCTTAATCGGGCAGGTAGGTTAGAAAATTTAAAAAGGGAAATGGATAGGTTAAAGTTAGATATAGTGGGAATTAGTGAAGTTGGGTGGAAGGAGGAACAGGTGCCTACAGGGTTATAAACACAAAATCAAATAGGGGTAATGCAGGAGTAGGTTTAATAATGAATAGGAAAATAGGAATGCGGGTAAGCTATTACAAACAGCATAGTGAACGCATTATTGTGGCCAAGATAGATACGAAGCCCACGCCTACTACAGTAGTATAAGTTTATATGCGAACTAGCTCTGCAGATGACGAAGAAATTGAAGAAATGTATGATGAAATAAAAGAAATTATTCAGATTGTGAAGGGAGACGAAAATTTAATAGTCATTTGTGACTGGAATTCGGCAGTAGGAAAAGGGAGAGAAGGAAACGTAGTAGATGAATATGGATTGGGGGTAAGAAATGAAAGAGGAAGCCGCCTAGTAGAGTTTTGCGCACAGCATAACTTAATCATAGCTAACACTTGGTTCAAGAATCATGAAGGAAGGTTGTATACATGGAACAATCCTGGACATACTAAAAGGTATCAGATAGATTATATAATGGTAAAGCAGAGATTTAGGAACCAGGTTTTAAAATGTAAGACATTTCCAGGTGCAGATGTGGACTCTGACCACAATCTATTGGTTATGAACTGTAGATTAAAACTGAAGAAACTGCAAAAAGGTGGGAATATAAGGAGATGGGACCTGGATAAACTGAAAGAACCAGAGGTTGTACAGAGCTTCAGGGAGAGCATAAGGGAACAATTGACAGGAATGGTGGAAAGAAAGACAGTAGAAGAAGAATGGGTAGCTCTGAGGGATGAAGTAGTGAAGGCAGCAGAGGATCAAGTAGGTAAAAAGATGAGGGCTAGCAGAAACCCTTGGGTAACAGAAGAAATATTGAATTTAATTGATGGAAGGAGAAAATATAAAAATACAGTAAATGAAGCAGGCAAAAAGGAATACAAAGGTACCAAAAATGAGATCGACAGGAAGTGCAAAATGGCGAAGCAGGGATGGCTAGAGGACAAATGTAAGGATGTACAGGCTTATCTCACTAGGGGTAAGATAGATACTGCCTACAGGAAAATTAAGGAGACCTTTGGAGAAAAGAGAACCACTTGTAGGAATATCAAGAGCTCAGATGAAAACCCAATTCTAAGCAAAGAAGGGAAAGCAGAAAGGTGGAAGAAATATTTAGAGGGTCTATACAAGGGCGATGTACTTGAGGAAAATATTATGGAAACGGAAGAAGATGTAGATGAAGATGAAATGGGAGATATGATACTGCGTAAAGAGTTGGACAGAGCACTGAAAGACCTGAGTCGAAACAAGGCCCCCGGAGTAGACAACATACCATTAGGACTACTGACGGTGCCGGCCGCGGTGGTCTAGCGGTTCTGGCGCTGCAGTCCGGAACCGCGGGACTGCTACGGTCGCACGTTCGAATCCTGCCTCGGGCATGGGTGTGTGTGATGTCCTTAGGTTAGTTAGGTTTAAGTAGTTCTAAGTTCTAGGGTAGTTATGACCTAAGATGTTGAGTCCTATAGTGCTCAGAGTCATTTGAACCATTTGAACTACTGACGGCCTTTGGATAACCAGTCCTGACAAAACACTACCATCTGGTGAGCAAGATGTATGAGACAGGCGGAATACCCTCAGATTTCAAGAAGAATATAATAATTCCAATCCCAAAGCAAGTAGGTGTTGACAGATGTGAAAATTACCGAACTATCAGTTTAATAAGTCACAGCTGCAAAATACTAACACGAATTCTTTACAGACGAATGGAAAAACTAGTAGAAGCCGACCTCGGTGAAGATCAGTTTGGATTCCGCAGAAATGTTGGAACACGTGAGGCAATACTGACCCTACGACTAATCTTAGAAGAAAGATGAAGGAAAGGCAACCCTACGTTTCTAGCATTTGTGGAGTTAGAGAAAGCTTTTGAGAATGTTGACTGGAATACTCTCTTTCAAATTCTGAAGGTGGCAGGGGTAAAATACAGGGAGTGAAAGGCTATTTACAATTTGTACAGAAAGTAGATGGCAGTTATAAGAGTCGATGGGCATGAAAGGGAATCAGTGGTTGGGAAGGGAGTGAGACAGGGCTGCAGCCTCTCCCCGATGTTATTCAGTTCGTATATTGAGCAAGCAGTAAAGGAAAGAAAAGAAAAATTCGGAGTAGGTATTAAAATCCATGGAGAAGAAATAAAAACTTTGAGGTTTGCCGATGACATTGTAATTCTATCAGAGACAGCAAAGGACTTGGAAGATTAGTTGAACGGAATAGACAGAGTCTTGAAAGGATTATATAAACTGAGCATCAACAAAAGAAAAACGAGGATAATGGAATGTAGTCGAATTAAGTTGGGTGTCGGTGAGGGAATTAGACTAGGAAACGAGACACTTAAAGTAGTCAAGCAGTTTCGCTATTTGGGGAGAAAACAACTGATGATGGTCGAAGTAGAGAAGATATAAAATGTAGACTGGCAATGGCAAAGAAAGCGTTTCTGAAGAAGAGAAATTTGTTAACATCGAGTATAGAATTAAGTGTCAGGAAGTCGTTTCTGAAAGTATTTGTATGGAGTGTAGCCATGTATGGAAGTGAAACATGGACGATAAACAGTTTGGACAAGAAGAGAATAGAAGCTTTCGAAATGTGGTGCTACAGAAGAACGCTGAAGATTAGATGGGTAGATCACATAACTAATGGTGAAGTATTGAATAGAATTTTGGAGAAGAGGAGTTTGTGGCACAACTTGACAAAAAGAAGGGACCGGTGAGTAGGACATGTTCCGAGGCATCAAGGGATCTCAAATTTAGCATTGGAGGGCAGCGTGGAGGATAATAATCGTAGAGGGAGACCAAGAGATGAATACACTAAGCAGATTCAGAAGGATGTAGGATGCAGTAAGTACTGGGAGATGAAGCAGCTTGCACAGGATAGGTTAGCATCGACCAGTATGCAAGTAAATGCTTTCTTGCCTCCGCATTGACAGAACTGGAACTGGTGGTCTCCCTTAACATAGTCATTGTTACACTTTAATTGTAATGACATGTTAGGAACGTGTTTCCGTGTATTATTATGGCATCTTGTTGCGCTGCTTCTGCAGCGTTACTGCTCTTGAAAAATTTTACCATTCCCTTTGAAATAGCAAAGCTGAAGTCCTAAGTCGCGTGTAGCTTTATTTCTCCATTATTAATGTAAAGCACATTCTGGCTCATTTAATTCACAACTGCGGTTACTCGTAATTTGCTCGAGAAAAGAGCGGCAAACAGCGAAGGTAAATACAAACCTAGGCTTCCGCGGCCATTATCTCAGTCAAATATTTCTAGGTTTGTGACCGCATTGTCAATATGTAAAACTACCGACGTTTCTGTCACTGTTGCAAGTGACCTTCTTCAGGGTATACTATCCGGCTTCGTTTGTAGCTTTATTTACTTTACAGATAACTTTTTTTCGAATTGATGCTAATGTCTGCAATCCGTTTTTAATCAAATTTGAGTGATGTTAATTATTTGCCTATTTATTGGTTGTAAACCACATATAGTCCTGAGATTCAATGACTTGTCTTGTAAAGGGTGTTTCATATTAACTCGTGGTTAACTCTCATGTGAGGTTACTGTATTATTTTTTGTATGTTTTAGAAATTCTTGTACATAGTGTTGTGTACAGCTGATCTCAGACGGCCGGTGTTAGCGTTCAGTGAGCGCCTGCAGCTGGTATGTTCCGCAACTAGATGCAGTGTTGTAATGGTTTAATTAGATGAGTTCCCATTGTTAATCAATTTTGTTAATGTTTAATGAAATAATATTTTGAATTCAAAGTTCGCTCCCTCTGGGTGGTCTTTTTAAGCATGTTTCACTACGGAGCCTAAGAGTTTGCTTCTGTGGCTATTTTCCCATTAACTCTGTTCTCCATTTCTCTGTTTGCTCTTTCCATTAAGTAATTTTGTTGCGCTTCTGATTAACTGAATAAGTAATTTGAGTAGTGTAATGTAATCAAAGCACGACGTAAGATAATATTAGAGCTAAAAGTAAATCTACCACAGCTCAGACTGTGAGTGCATACGAAAAACTTGAGTTAGCGTCAGAAGTAGGGTGAGAAACGTTATTGTTGCCATTCAAGGTGTTAAGCAATTCTCACTCCAAACTCTTAAAACGTCTGGTGGTGCTCGGTGGATAATGGTTTGCGTAGGAACTCTTGATTTTAGACGTATCTCTGCACACGGCCGGAACAAACTTGTAAAACAATTCGACCCATTCCGCGTCTGGTGTAGGAAGTATGAGAGTGATTACTACAGAATTGGTAGCTATCGAATAAAGCCCGGTAGTATAGAACACACAGCGTACTGAATTCGTGTGTGACGTTATACACTACGTGGCCTTCCTTCTGATGACGAACCGCACCACTTCTGTTCTACTCGATGACTTTCCATCAATTACTAAGAACTGTCATCTCTCTGACAGGAAATCACGAATTCAGTCACATAACTGAGACTGTATCCCATAAGCACTACAAGTGATTTCTAGCGTTCCCCAAGGCCCTCTGTTGTTCCTTGTCCATGTGAACGATTTAGGACACAATCTGAGCAGCTACCTTAGGTTGTTTGCAAGTGATGCTGTCGTTTATCGTCTAGTAAACTCATCAGAAGATTTTAAAAAATTGAAAAACGAGTTAGAAAAGATATCTGAATGGAGCGAAAATTGGCAATTCACCCTCGATAATGAAAAGTCCAAAGAAGGGCCGTAAATTCAACTAAATACTTGGGAACTACAATTACGAACAATTTAAATTGGAAAGAACACACAGAAAATGTGGGGAAAGCAAGGGAAGGCAAACAGATCTCCTAAAGAGACTGCCTACACTACGCTTGTCCGACATCTTTTGGAGTACTGCTGCGTCGTCTGGGGCTCTTCCCAGATAGGATTGAAGAAGTACATCGAGAAAGTCCAAAGAAGAGTAGCACGTTTTGTATTATCGCGAAGTAGAGGAGAGAGTGCGACGGACATGATTCAGGATTTGGGATGGACACTATGAAAACAAAGGCGTCTTTCGTTGCGGCAGATTATTATTATGAAAATTTGATCACCAACTTCTCTTCTGAATGCGAAAATATTTGGTTGACGCCGACCTACGTAGGGGAAAACGATCATCATAATAAAATACGGGAAATCAGAGTTCGCACGGGAAGATTTAAGTGTTCGCTTTTTCTGCGCACTATTCGAGAGTGGAATAATAGAGAATTATTGTGAAGGTGGTTCGATGAATCCTTTGCGAGGCACTTAATTGCGACTTGCTGAGTATCGATGTATATGTAGCTGAGTCAGCTTGATGTAATTAATTGGTGCTCTTCTGAAAATGTAAATAAAGTCAATGTTATGTTTTAGTGGACTGAATACTAGTAGTTTTTGACTCCACCTGGTGGTATACCTATAAATTCAATCACATAGATTAAATTTTAAGCCACAGCAACACGATGGGATGTCCAGTGGCCCGGATGAATAAAATCACTTGTATAGAGAGTAGACGAGTTCAATGGCGGAGGGCAGGCAAGTGTACGTAAGAAGCATACAGTAAGCAGGGATGGTGTGACACATTCTTGAGAAATACTCATATTTGCGAGTCTTCCCTATGACGATCAAGGCAGATGTTGAGGGGATTGTGCGGCATATTTCTATATTTGCAGTAGACCAGTTCACTAAGTTTGTACACGCCTAGAGAACTACATTGCCTGAAACTCTGTTGGATATATTGAGGAAAGGAATCAGTATTACGTTGCGAAAAAGTCCCCCTGATTAAATCTCTCACAACGACGAGAGGAGCTTAACTTAATATGAAGACATGCGCGGAAAAACTTAAGAGATTAGTGTTGCAATCTGTTGCTGGGTGCAGGAACTTTCAGAATTGATATTGGTCTCAGCCCTAAATATCCTAATGTGAAATTTAGGGATGAAACCAATGTTCCCGTATCCAGCACCAGGTGCCAACACTTACCTCTAAGCTTTTACATTTGAGGGTTAGCCCATTTTACCCCGCATGTCGTCATATACAGGCTTTCGGTCCTACAGTGTTCAAGATTGGAAAGGGAAATAATCACATGAGAGCAAAAGTACCCTCTACTATGCACTTTACATGATTTTCTAGGGAGATGAATGCAAAAACGTTTGTGGTGGAATTCTAAAAGTTTATTTAAAATTGCTGTGTATATTCGCTTTAATAAAAAATGCAGTACTGTAGCAATTACATTTTTTATCCTTTATAAGTGTTTTCTTGTGCATAACACTCGTTTCCATAGCGTTTCTATCCAAAACGTTCCTCGTCATGTATAATATGAGATATTTAGCGTTACTTCCAAAATATCCTTACCGTTATTACCAAATAAACTAAATGTTGTGTATATGAACTTCCTCTGTAATGCAGTAGCTAAAATTGAGGCATGGGTATCACTGTACAATGCCATTGAAGCATACTCAGGGATTTGTTCCGCCGTAAGTAAACAATACTTCAACAATGCTCTGAAGTGCACCGTTATTCGATCATATTACTTTTAAGTGTTTGACAATATACGAGGCTATAAAATTAGTGTACATTTAATCAGACAACCGACACTAGTACCTCATCTTATAGTAATTAACTCTGATTCAAGAACGACTTACAAATATCCATGCTGTGAGTGGAAGAGAGAGAGAAAGCCTGTTGTGGGGTAACGTGCGATTTATGGGACAATTAAAAGCAGAAAACAAATCACGTAAAAGTTACCGTTTCGTTGGCGGCGGGCCGGCAGTAATAACCATGACGGTCTTGCCAACAGCGCCGCCGTGGGATAAAGTTGGCCGTTATGCGACGTAATTACGACTTCTGCAGTCGGGCGAGCTCCGGAAGAGGAGGGGAAATGAGCGCGAAATTCAATTACCTTACATTGCTCCTCTGATTCTCGGCGCGCTGGCATTTAAAACTGTAGAACTGCTCCTGCACTTGACGAAGAACATTGTTCCTTTCTTTATCTTGGATGAAACCTTCATTTCCGCCTGTCTCCGTTATTTCCTTAGGAATTAGATTTTTGCCCATTTCTCTATTCTGCTTGAGTCAGTCTGAAGCAAAACAGCCAACCGTCTTCGTCTTTTGTAAACTAGAACGCGACAGTTCCTCGGTACAGAATTTTCATTATTGTTATATTGCTATAGTTAAATAGAACACAAACACACACAGACACTAACACACATTATACAGGGTGTTACAAAAAGGTACGGCCAAACTTACAAGGAAACATTCCTCACACACAAATAAAGCATAGATGTTATGTGGACATGTGTCCGGAAACGCTTAATTTTCGTGTTAGAGCTCATGACAGACGAAAAGAGAAGAACATAAAAAGCAGAGTAACATTGGTGATGAGAGCATTTCTGGCCGAAAGAAGTATCCCTATATCAAACACGGTCTTAATTCGAAATCTGAGAGACTGTACTTTTGCAGCACAGAGTTTTATAGAAGTTGAACATGGAATGTAGGAATAAAGGAAGAGAATCAAAGCCTTTCCTTTAAAATGTGGTACTTTAGATGGGTGTGTCCGCAGTTCGTGGTCTAGTGACGAGCCTATGGATCACGGAATCCCGGGTTCGACTCCCAGCCGGGTTGGGGATTTTCTGTGCCCAGGGACTGGGTGTTTGTGTGGCCCTCATCATTTCATCATCATTCATGGCAGTGGCTAGATTGGACTGGGTGAAAAAGTTGGACTGTGTGAAAATTGCGACTTTGTACCGGTGCCTATGAGCGCGCAGTTGAGCTCCCCACAAACAAAACACCATCATCATTTAGACGAATGTTAAAATTAGAAGGTAGGATAAAATAAGAACATCTACATCTACATCTACATCCATACTCCGCAAGCCACCTGACGGTGTGTGGCGGAGGGTACCTTCAGTACCTCTATCGGTTCTCCCTTCTATTCCAGTCTCGTATTGTTCGTGGAAAGAAGGATTGTCGGTATGCCTCTGTGTGGGCTCTAATCTCTCTGATTTTATCCTCATGGTCTCTTCGCGAGATATACGTAGGAGGGAGCAATATACTGCTTGACTCTTCGGTGAAGGTATGTTCTCGAAACTTTGACAAAAGCCCGTACCGAGCTACTGAGCGTCTCTCCTGCAGAGTCTTCCACTGGAGTTTATCTATCATCTCCGTAACGCTTTCGCGATTACTAAATGATCCTGTAACGAAGCGCGCTGCTCTCCGTTGGATCTTCTCTCTGTCTTGTATCAACCCTATCTGGTACGGATCCCACACTGCTGAGCAGTATTCAAGCAGTGGGCGAACAAGCGTACTGTAACTTACTTCCTTTGTTTTCAGATTGCATTTCCTTAGGATTCTTCCAATGAATCTCAGTCTGGCATCTGCTTTACCGACAATCAAGACAACAAGAAGTCGCACTATCGGCGAGGAGAAGACCTACTGTTAAGAAATGAAGCTGCCGAGCTGTAAAGCGTAAAAACCGCAGGGAAAAAGAGAGCCAGGAACACATCCAGCAAATAATTCAGGACGTGAGTGTAATTAATTTCTGTTTTGAGATGAAGAGGTTAGCACGGGGGGGGGGGGGGGGCGGGGAGCAGTGGCTGGTGGCATCACACCGGTCATATGATTGATGACAAAAAAGGACTTTCACCATCTTGCAATCCTTATGATATTAATTAGTTAGTCTTCCTCGAATTTTCCACTACAGGCGTCTATTTGAAACAAATTGCTATCTATAAGAGAGGACAAATGAGTAATAATAGGTCCACCACAGGCGACTGTATGTTATACACTGTAAGCCAATTGAAAACGACGCTTTGACAACTGTTGCGAGCAGTGTTGCACTTGCTGGCTCAAGACATCGAAATAAAGGCTGTGTAGGCCCCTCTGCTCTCTTATAAAAAGACAATTGCAAGAAAACATAAATATCGTGTTGTTGAAAGTGTCACATGGCAACACTAGGCTGCAATGGAGTGGTAATAAAAATATACTAGCTCCTTATCTTAACTGAATGATTAAAATAACTAAATGAAATTCTTGCATTGGGAAAATAATACTTGTTATTGCTTGTTCACGAAAGTCAAACATGAAGTTGCGAGTGGTTGTTGTTTTTTTTCTTTCCGAAGACCGATTGTATGCAGCTCTCCACTATGTCCTGTGATCATCTCTGCATCACTGCTGCAATATACAATCATTCAAATCTGCTTAGTGTGGTCAAGCCTTCATATCCCACTACTCTTGTAACAGGTGCAGGTTGTCGATAGAACCTCTCAAAAACAATAGCCCACTTCAACAATTGTGCATAAGTTCACAGCACGCATGGATCCTGGAATTCTTGTCATTTCATTACATGTGTAACATAAGACACTCTGATCGCCATGTACGAACATTTGCCGAGTACTTGATTAACTGACTATCGGAGAGACAGATCTTCCGCTAAAGGTAATCGTTTTGCGACACTTTTTCTAGCAAAGTGTTAGCCCTGTGGTTTGTTGTGGTCTTTATCGCTTGAAGCAGATTATCTTCTTAGACATTAAGACGTTAGACCTCATGGAAGATTTTGTGCAATATTGATCGTGATCACCGTAAGCAGTGATTGTGCTGGACTCCTTGCCTTGGCGTGTCAAATACATGGACGCCCTTCCCCTCGCTTTTGAGAATCTCTGCCTATTTCGATAAATGACGTACGACAAAAGTACATAACTGGTCCCTTCCAAAACATGTTCGAAATTTTCGTTGCACCGGATATTGGACTCCTCGTCTTTCTGGATCGGGCTGCTCACCGAACTTTCGCCTGTAGTCTCCGTCTGCATATTTTGTGAAATATGCGGTACCTGAAAAATAAATAAATAAAAAAACGCTGTGAATAATTTTGCCACATGTTGAAAACCAGGTCTTATTACGGAATATAAATTCAAAGCTATTGAAATCTAAAGTTAGGAGGATAATTAATGAATACAATACACAATTACAACGCGTACGTATTATAAAAATGAATGTATGTACGTATGTATGTCCCGTATCTCCCCCTAAACCACTGGACTGACTTCCACCAAGCTTCGTACACTTATCTCTTAATGTAAGACAAAAAGCTCTGTGGGGATAAGAAACACAAGCCTACGATAGATCAGAACATATGATATCATAAACAATGAGATGAGTGGTAACGGTCGCCTCATGCATGTCGTGTAAATTTATTGCTTCCATGCTCATAATTCTATTCGTAGCCTATTTCGCAGACAGTATCCATATATTAAACTACCTGGCAGATTAAAACTGTGTGCTGGACCGAGACTCGAACTCGGGACCTTTGACAGGCAGAAGTAAAGCTGCGAGGACGGGGGGTGAGTCGTGCTTGGGTAGCTCAGATGGTAGAGCACTTGCCCGCGTAAGGCAAAGGTCCCGAGTTCGAGTCCCGGTTCGGCACACAGTTTTAATCTGCCAAAAAGTTTCATATCAGCGCACACTCCGCTGCAGAGTGAAAATCTCATTCCAGTATCCATATGTGCTGCTGAATGCATCTACAGTAATATACTGTATAATTGCATTATATACAGGGTGTTACAAAAAGGTACGGCCAAACTTTCAGGGAACATTCCTCACACGCAAATAAAGAAAAGATGTTATGTGGACATGTGTCCGGAAACGTTTGATTTCCATGTTAGAGCTCATTTTAGTTTCGTCAGTATGTACTGTACTTCCTCGATTCACCGCCATGATTTCATACGGGATACTCTACCTGTACTGCTGGAACATGTGCCTTTACAAGTACGACACAACATGTGGTTCATGCACGATGGAGCTCCTGCACATTTCCGTCGAACTGTTCGTACGCTTCTCAACAACAGATTCGGTGACCGATGGATTGGTAGAGGCGGACCAATTTCATGGCCTCCACGCTCTCCTGACCTGAATCCTCTTGACTTTCATTGAAACGTCCCCTTTGAACAATTATACATGACTGTGCTTAAACTGACACACAATATTTTTAGCGCAACGCAATCTGACTTTCAAACATCCCTATAAAAGAATGGCCCTGACTAACATTAAACTATACCTTTCACAAATCACTTACCTCACAAAAATCTTCATTACTCGAACTACTGCATACAGCGAGCGCCACTACTGCCAGCTAAATAAAAGATTCAAACTACTGAAGGCACTAACTACTGATAGGAATAGTTAGCAAATGAAAGATTTTAATAGAGAACAAATAATGTATTTACCTTATAGTGTTCAAAAGTCATAATGTATATAGCAGTTCATGATATCCAGTATTACAAATTTCAAAACTTCGCCATCTCTCTCCTCACATCCACCACTGCTGGCGGCTCACCTCCAACTGCACACCACTACGCGCTGTTAACATCCAGCTGCCCAACACTACAATGGCAGACAACAATGCAAACTAGCCACAGACTGCACACAGCACAGCCAGTGATTTTCATACAGAGCGTTAAGAAAACCTAAACAGCCTACTTACATCATTTATGGGGGCATTTGAAAGCTCTTGTCTACGCAACCCCGGTACCAAATGTAGAGACTCTTCGTTCTCGTATTGTGGACGGCTGTGATACAATACGTAATTCTCCAGGGCTGCATCAGCGCATCAGGGATTCCATGCGACGGAGGGTGGATGCATGTATCCTCTATAACGGAGGACATTTTGAACATTTCCTGTAACAAAGTGTTTGAATTCACGCTGGTACGTTCTGTTGCTGTGTGTTTCCACTCCATGATTAATGTGATTTGAAGAGAAGTAATAAAATGAGCTCTAACATGGAAAGTAAGCGTTTCCGGACACATGTCCACATAACATATTTTCTTTCTTTGTGTGTGAGGAATGTTTCCTGAAAGTTTGGCCGTACCTTTTTGTAACACCCTGTATAGTTCAACAGGTATGTCATAAACAGTGAGATACGAAAAAAAAGGCCGCATCATGCATGGAATCTTCCAGATTTCTTCTCTTCTAGTAAGACACTCCTAACAGTCCAGTCAGCTTAAGGACATTCCTTATACCCGACAGCGCTTTTGGCAGTTTTCAACTGCGAAGCGCAAGCGGCTGCAGATGAAAAAAAAAAAAATGGCTGTCAATAGATATACTAAGAGACGTTCCCATAGAAAAATTTTAAAAAAATTTAGAGACACTATAAGTAGCTGCGCCCAGCGTACACAAAATGTCTCGGAGGACTATGGGACTTAACATCTATAGTCATCAGTCCCCTATAGCTTAGAACTACTTAAACATAACTAACGTACGGACATCACACAAAACCCAGTCATCCCGAGGCAGAGACAATCCCTGACCCCGCCGCCCAGCGTACACAAACTGTCAGGGAAACTGTAGTTTTAGATTTGTCCACTACGTATATCTATTTGCACGAATGTTTCATAATTTCAAAGAAATATATGGAGATTTTTTTTATGTTACTCCACAATCGCGTTTCATTTTTCGTTTTCGTTTCTGACAGAAAACGGGCTAAATGAATACCTGGGCAATTCCAGGTTTGTCAGCTGCTACGTTAATAAACCCAAGAACAATACTACTTTAAAACGGGAAAGGTAACAGGTAGAACAAGAATTAACTGACAGCTTTGTTTTTAGCAAATTGCCGCGTATTACGCAAAGCGTGCACTGGCGCTGTTATCCAGCGGCGGCGCCGTGTGGATCTTTGGAGCACTTTCGTGAGAGATTTACTGCAGTGCCGTTCAGTGAGTTATGAGATGGCATCGTTTCCTGTCGACAGAGGGGTCAGGATCCAGCGGGCGCGCCAGTCGATATCGGCCAGCGGCGCGGCGAGCTGTCGCTCGGCGCATGCGGTGAACACGCGCGGCCTGCGGTGAGCGCGTTCCCCCGAAACACGGGTGGGGGCGGCTGGGGTGGTCTGGAGCACCTCTTCAGCGGCGCTGGGCCCTGTCCTCTCAGCAAACGCTTAGGGGGCGGAGATGAGGCTCCACAGCAGCGTGCAGCGCGATGGCAGTACCCAGCGCTTTGCGACGTACGCCTTAGGCTGCGTTCGCAGTAGCACCGACAACGGTAGTCAGACGCCGTAGCCAGAGGTTGGCCGACAGACTGGACATAGTGTTTCATCAGTTTCTGACGGGCTGAATGGAGTCAGGTTACAGCTTTTTTTTTTCTAAAACGGGGATAATAATTTATTTTAATGTCATTGGGTGGGATGGATTCCACGAAGCCAGTGCGCTTAGAGGCGAGAGCTGCATTGCGGCTCTTGTTACCAGAAAGACGCCGAATTCATGCTAATGTCCAATATCCGTTTTGAAAAGAGCGTGGCGAATTCAGTAAACTTTCTCCCAGTTACTGAAATAACAATACCCCTTTTACGAACGTATGAGACGAAGAGAGAAACTTTGTATTACGTACTCTAGATGGTTCGCCGTGACATTGGAAAGCAAGATTACAAACTCTCTGCACACGTTCAAAAAAATCAGAGAAGCAGAAGTATGTTCATTAAAATTCAATGTCTGCCATGCAGCGTACATGTGAAAGACAAATATAGGTGTTAGAATAAGATACGCTGATAACCAAGACCACTGAAAATTTGAAACCCACACACTAGGTTTGCAATCCACCACGAAGAACGGAATCACCGCTCTCCTAGAGCAGATATGCGTGTAGGTAGTTTTAATAAATCGTAGACGGCTAACGCCCACTTACACAACCCAAAAAAGTTTCATTACAGTAAATTTAATCATAAGATACGCCACCACTCTCGCTTGAACAAATAATTTTTTTGAGGTTATGATTTACGACTGAAATTTCCGATTCAGATTTTGCCTGCATGTGGTTTCCGATAAAGCAGCGATTTCAGTCAATAGATTCCGAGCTATATCTTGGTTATTCTATTTTTTATCCTCAAGATGCCACAAACTTTTTTTTATGGATTGATTAGCTCCACATGTTCCATATTTCGAGTGTGAGAACGTAGTTTGGTTCTGCCGAGGAAAGAGACTGATTTCAGAATGAGATATTCACTCTGCAGCGGAGTGTGCGCTGATATGAAACTTCCTGGCAGATTAAAACTGTGTGTCGGACCGAGACTCAAACTCGGGACCTTTGCCTTTCGCGGGCAAGTGCTCTACGATCTGACCTACCCAAGCACGACTCAGGCCGCGTCCTCACAGCTTTACTTCTGCCAGTACCTCGTCTCCTACCTTCCAAACTTTACAGAAGCTCTCCTGCGAACCTTGCAGAAATAGCACTTCTGAAAGAAAGGATACTGCGGAGACATGGCTTAGTCACAGCCTGGGGGATGTTTCCGGAATACTAGCAGAAGTAAAGCTGTGAGGACGGGGCGTGAGTCGTGCTTGGGTAGGTCAGATCGTAGAGCAAAAGTCCCGAGATCGATTCTCGGTCCGGCACACAGTTTTAATCTGCCAGGAAAGTTTCACACTGATTTCAATTGCAGTCCGAGGTTCAGGCCTTGGTACAGCCAGTAATGGAGTATGCATGCCCTGCCTGAGGATACGCTGCGAATCAGCAGCTGGACAAACTCCAGAGGTTGCAGAACCGCGTCCTCAGGAGGGCATTGCGTCTACCCCTCGCATTCCCGACTGATGACCTGCAAGCCGCTCCTAAAAGAGCGTATCAAAGATCTGGCAAGGGTCTTGTCGATATGACATGTCCCGTGACAAGCACAAACGCCCAGTGAAGATCTTCGACGACTAAGTCGAAGAGAAAATCCCTATGCCCAATTGCTGATCCTCCTCCCTCTCCCATAATATAAAGCATCTCGCCAACCCCAGGCAAGTACCAGACACACAGAGAACAATCATCACGTCACGCAGACACCCAAAAATCACAGAAATAAACACACACACATACACAAGTACAAAGTGGAGTAAAAGCCGCAAGGCTACGAACCCCCCACACATTTCCATATTAGATGAGAGTGAGCAGTCCGAGGTCTGTACGTTCGCACGATGAGATCGGCTGCTTTGTGACCGCACACGTAGTAGCGTACTGATTTGGGAAGATTCGTCGACTTAGAACGATGTCGGTCGTCAGCGGAATCCACCGATGTCGGTGTCACTGACGCAGTCTTAGATACGAGGATGAAAATTGTTTACAGGATGCCTCTTCTAAGAGTAAGCCGGCGCATTTTCTTTAGCGTTTCGGGAAATATTTGCAATGTGGTTTTTGCAATGTGTAGCTGCAGGCAGCGCAAACAAATACAGTTAGTCACGTCTTTCATGCAAAGCGCCGGTTTGTTTCCCGTTACAAACAAAATTGTTTTTAAAGTGGAATTTCACGTGCCCTTTTGACAAATCGGTCCCAGATTAGTCTAGTGCGATATTCGTTTTGTCACTGTCTGTTAACATGGTCCGAACAACACGAAGAATAACCGTACTGGCCGCTACCACTATGAAGAAGCGCTGCTCAGTTGCTGCTGGAGTATTGATTATTCTTCGTGTTTTGCTGCTCCTGTTAATACATATCGTTAAAAAGAATACGCACTAGACTAGTTTAGAGCTGTTCTACGAATGGGCATGGAAAATTACGATTTAAAAATCATTTTGTTCTTAATGGGAAACAAACTGGCGCTTTCATTCGACCCTGGTCGTCATATGAAAGACGCGATGACGAAAATTTAATTGGTTGACTCCAGCTACAGAGAGCAATTTTGAATTGCCGTTGTGAACGTAACACCGTGGAGAATCCGTATTCTAAACATCAACTGTTATTGCATTGTATGGTAATTTTTCTTACGATTCTCAGGACACCCTATCAATATTTTTCGCACTTGTCACAATGATACAAAATTAAAGCCGAAGGAAGAAAAAAATGTTCAAATGTGTTTGAAATCTTATGCGACTTAACTGCTAAGGTCATCAGTCCCCAAGCTTACACATTACTTAACCTAAATTATCCTAAGGGCAAACACACACACCCATGCCCGAGGGAGGACTCGAACCTCCGCCGGGACCAGCCGCACAGCCCATGACTGCAGCGCCCTAGATCGCTCGGCTAATCCCGCGCGGCCCGAAGGAAGAACATAAGTAAAACATACTTGCTAATGACTGTTTTTTTGTAATGAAATTTTGTTTGTGGGCAAGCGTATCTTTACTATATCATGTAACAGATGGGAAAGAATCGTTGGAAATATTAATAAACTATTCCAAGTAGCTTTTTGTCAGTTGGGATATTGAAACGTTAACCCTAGATCTTGACAAGTAATCGCCTATGCAGGCGAGAACATATTTCTTGGTTGTATTTACACAGTTCACTTCTTACTTCCACGAATGACAGCGTAACATCTACCAGTGATAATGCGCAGAAATCGTATAAAGCGCAGAAATCGTAGGTCACAGAAATCGCGCAAATCGCAGAAATAGCAAAAATCGCAGAAATCGCATTAGAGGAGCGTGGAGTGATATAAGTTGTGAATTCGTTTACAGTGATTCTTAATTGCTACAAATCACAGTTAAGGGTCGCACTCACCGAAAAGTAGCATTCACAGAAATCACTCATATCGGAAAATCGTAGTTTAGCCCATCCCTGCTATACACCATCACACGTTAATACGCTCATTAGCGCCAAGAGTACCGTATTCGCTCATCAAATGTCCAGTCCCGAGTGCCGGGAACACGCTCTCCCTGCGGTGATCTTCCTCCAGGTAGCCGGAAGAGACCAGAGAGATCCTTTCCGCTAAAGGGATCCTTTCCGCCATGAACTTAACTTCTGTCGAATGACTGCCGAAAGGGTACAAGTTTCTTGGCCTTGACTGATTGATCATATCTTTTGCCTACAACAAATTATTGAAAAAAAATGGTTCGGGCACAACCTATACATTTAGTATTCATAGATATAGAAAAAGCCTATGATAGTGTGCCTTTATCCAGTTTATGGAAAGCTTTAATATCAATAGGAATAAATCCAAGAATAATTAAAGCAATTCAAAATTTATATAAAAATTCTATTTCAAAAATAAAAATTGGTAAATTTTCCAATTGGATTCCAAGTCACAAAAGGATAACGTCAAGGATGTAGCATCTCACCTACATTGTATAAAATATATACAGAAGTAACTTTACAGAATTGGAAGAAAAAATGTCACGCTATGGGAATACCAATAAATGATAGAACAATATACTCGTTACAATTTGCAGATGACCAACTGATTATAGCCCAAGACTATGTGGACATAGAGTATATGACCAGAAAATTGATTCAAGAATATAAAAAATCGGGTCTAAATGTAAACATGAATAAAACAAAGTACATGGTAATTGGTGGAGTGAATGGAGACTTAATATTAGGAGAAGGGATGGGAACAATAACAGCTACTGAGGAATATAAATATTTAGGTGTGAAAATTACAAATGATGGGAAACAGGACAAAGAAATTAGATCAAGAATAAATTCTGGAAAGACGACAATCTCTTTATTGAATGGAATTCTCTGGGACAAACACATAACAACTGATAACAAAATAAGGATTTTTAAAACAATAGTTAGGAGCATTATTACATATGGTTCAGAAGTGAGGACAACAAAATGGCAACTGAAATCAAAATTATTAGCCACAGAAATGGATTTCTGGAGACGTTCAGCAAGAATATCAAGACGAGAAAGAATAAGAAATGAAGTAATCAGAGACAAGATGAAATGTAAAAATTCAATTATTGATTTCATCGAGCACAAACAACTTAAATGGTATGAACACATCAGAAGAATGGAACAGGAAAGGCTACCAAAATGCATAATCGACTGGGTACCAATTGGAAGAAGAAAAAGGGGACGACCACCTGATACATGGAAACAGGGAGTTCAGTCAGCAATGAGGAAGAACAACATTCCTCAAGATTTATGGACAAATAGAGAAGAGTGGAGAACAATAATTAGTAACTTACTGTAATCTAGAATAGGTGCTGGAAAAATGTACCCACATTGTAAATCCAGAATAATGATAATAACTGAGAAAGCTACGTTGGCTACACTGTTGCTACCACAGCAGACAGGCAGATGCTGTACTGCTACCATATATACGACAGATTCAACATACTCAGCCACTCACTCATTGATACAGATGGTAAAAAGAGAAAAGAAATTTGTGAGCACAAAATGTAGTAATGTACATAGGATTAGATTCTTACTGGAATACTGATGCTTTAATGTAAGTGGGTACCATTCAATGGGGACAAACTCGAAATACAAAACTAAATTACAAATAATTGAGCGTGACAGCACGTAATACAGGTTAAATTGTGTGAAACAAATCTAACAGAGACATTTCAAGCTCCTTGTCTGATCTCCCTTCCAATGCTGAAATTCCATCCTGACGTTGTTGAACGGAATCTGTTGCTTAAGGATACATTCTGTAGTGTGCTAAAGCATGCTGGATCCTTGCCATGTTGCTCAGGTGCTGCTAGTACAGGTTTCGTGGAAACCTACTGAAAAGCTTCCTTAAAATCTATGAACGTCAGACAAACTTTCGTTTTATAAGTAATTTAATTCTATATTTACCGCAGGTCCATTGTCTTGTATAGACTTCTAAGGTAAGCTTAGTTCTGTGCTTCATTAAAATGTTTCTCTTTTATGCAGCTGGGGTCCATTTTGGTTAAAATATTGTGTTTTAAGAGGAGGAAACTCATTAGCCTGTAGTTATTTATGTCTTGCCTCCTTCATTATCAGGTAATTTATAGCTCTCTTACAGATTTTAGAAACAGAGTTCCTTTAAATAGCTTTGCATTATTTTTTCATCCCGTTTGAAGTATGTATTACGAAACACAATCATCGCTATGCATCTTTCTTCAAACTCCGACTGTTGTTACATACCTCAAATGGAAATGCATTCTGTTTGTAAGTGTTACCATCATTATCATATTTTCTGATTCCTCTCTTGAACAGTGAAAACATATGAAGAACTCCTCGCCTGCCTGTGCAACTTGTGTTCCACTTCTAGTAATCGTGACGTCTAACTTAATCTGATACCTATTCAAAACAATTATATGTCATGTTTTCTTCATACTGTTATTGCTTTCAACTATTATTATAAGCAAATTTTCGTTTCGGGTTTTGTCTGAAAGTCTCATTTTTCTTTTACAGTTGCCTCTGAGACTATTCGTTTCCTTGATCATGCCTGCCACAGTTCTTTGTTTGCCCGTGGAATTGTATTATATAATTGATCCTTTCCCGTATATGTATCATCATTTACCAAGCTTCTGAACATATTGTGAAATTTAATCTGATATACATCCATCACTGACCTTTCAATATGTATTTATGATCTCTTACAAGACGAATTTTTTTATGTTTGGTTTTGTATCTGCTTTTACTCTTTCTCTAATTATTAAACAATCACATTGAATTATGAAGCATTTCAAGAGCATCACATTAGTGACAGTATCCTTATTGTTTGCAAAATTCAGACAATTTGTATATTGCCAGGAGCTGTTTGTTTCAGGCTGTTTGGCCAACGCTTGTTTACAAACGAAAATGAACAGTCACAACCGCTACAAACTTATTTTTTTTCAGGTTACCGGTTTCGGACTGTTTTACACCATCTTCATACCTCACACCATGATGACAGACGGTGGCTGTGAACGGAGCAGGCGCTACAACTCTACGAACGGACTGCTCAGTTAGCGTTTGTGGGGTCATAGCACCTGCTTCGTTCACAGTCACCGTCTGCTACCATGGCGTGTGGACTGAAAATGGTCTACAACAGACTGAAATCAGTAAGATCATACAAAAAGAGGATTTTTTACTGTTGTGACTGTTGATTTTCATTTTTAAGCAATAAAAAACCGCTGTACTTCAAGACAAAGTGTTCTCAAAAATCACCAACACGTGTTTTATCGACAATGTGACGCTTACGTAGCATGAATGAGTATCATTGTCAAAGAATCTTCCATTTTTTGCAACAAAGAGTCGTGACAACGACTGTTTGGATTTCGAAGAGGAATTAATGTTAATCTATAACTGTCGAACAGATTTTGCAAGACTTTTAAGAGCCTTGAATGAAAAACAGCCCACAGGTGCACTAAATTAAGTTCATTTTAAACCTTGACCATGGTTTCTGCTACAATAATATATCCTTCTTTAGAAGTCCTAAGTAATAGGTTTAACATCAGAAGAGGCACCAATGTTAGCACTGAATAGGGGATCATGGAGGAACTGTATAAGGGGGGCTATGCTCCAGACTGAACGCTGAAAGGCATAATCAGTCTTAAATGATGATGATGATGATGAGAAGTCCTAAAAAATGATCAAAATGATATCTAGACTAGTGATACAATCTACAAATAAATTCAAAATTACGTAAGTGATAACATATTAATTACATACACACTAATAAATGGAAGATGTCCGAGACCAGAGGCTGCGTCAAGACCAATAAAATAACTTCAACAGACATACCCAGAAGAATTTTAATCACTTAGATATAAGCTTGTTTCGAACGTAAGTAAAATTACATATGACACCGTATGTCCTCCGCCACTACCTCTGTTATACTGGGCGCACGTCGTCGGAGAGGAAAGGAGTATGTGGAAAACAGTGATAAGGAGAAGGGAGTGGATGATAGGACATCTGTTAAGAAATGAGGGAATGAATTCAATGGAACTAGAGGGAGCTGTAGAGGGCCAGAACTGTAGAGGAAGACAGAGATTGGAATACATGCAGTAAATAATTGACGACGTAGATGCTACTCTGAGACGAAGAGGTTAGCGCAGGAGAGGAATTCGTGGCGGGCCGCATCGAACCAGTCAGAAGACTGATGACCCCACAAAAAATGCACTGGACATTAAAAAAGTACACGTACTAAAATAAAAGGAGAAAGAAAAAATTGAAGCTAATATCCACCTTAGAAATTCTCTTCGTTTGCAGCTGCAGACAGTAACAGCAGTTTTCCTTGTCCCACATTTAGTCCAGATGCCTGAATGAGGATTGACACCAGGGAGTCTGAAAGCTGAGTTTTAGACTAGCATCAAAAATGACTGGGATGAAGACGACCAGTTCGGTCCCTGGCTCTAAGGTTCATTACTAACTATGAAAACCCAACTTTCGCGTCACAAAATTTTATTTGCACAGCGGAAGAAAAACACGACGAAAAGTGTCCAAGATAACGTATAGACTCTTTGGAACTGATCTCTTTAATTTTAGTGGATGGGAATGTAAAGTTTTTAGTGTTGTGTACCTTAAGATGTCAAAATGACCACTTCCCTCAGTAATGTATATTCTACAACAACTTTCAACAGAGCGATACATGAATTTTGTTGTTGCCAATAATTTAGCAGCGCAGACTCCCTCGATTTGCTCTCTTAGATCGTCAAGTGCCTGCGGTTATCTTGGTGTACGCTTAATACTTGAGAGTACCATCGAGATAGAAATCTGAAGGGCTTAAATCCGGTGATCCAGCTGGATTACGTCACTTCCTCCTAATCTTATTCATCTCGAAGGGAATAATCGTTTGAGAAATCCCTCCAATCAAGCTGAAAGTTCGTTAGCGCCTCATCCAGTTTAAAGTAATAATCTTCGTTGTTAAAAATGTCAAATGTTTGTGAATTCCTAAGGGACCAAACTGCTTACGTCATCGGTCCCTAGACTTACACACTGCTTAAACTAAGTTATGCTAAGAACAACACACACACACACACCCATGCCCGAGGGAGGACTCGAAACTCCGGCGGGAGGGGCCGCGCAATCCATGACATGGCGCAACTAACCGTGCGATCACTCCGCGCGGCTCAAAAATGTGTCAGTCAGAGCTATAGTTATCACGTACAACGTTTCCAGGTAAGAGTCACTTGTAGTAGCCTCTTCAAAGAAGTTTAGCCAGATTAACCCACTTGGTAACAGACCACAGCAGACTAATACTCTTGGTAGAGTAATAAGCCTTTCTTCAGTTATGTACAGATTTTCATTGGATGTACAGATTATGGCCGTTAATTGTCCGGTTAAGTTTAAAGGTCAGTTCATCCGAACAGAGAATTTGATCATGGGAACGTCTGTCTTGTTCACACATCTTCATGAACCACTCACAAAATTCACTGCGCCTGACCGTAGCAGCCTCCTTTAGACCATGAAGAAGTAAGTCTTCCATGTGTGGGTCTGGAAAACCCTGCGAACACCGCTAATCACAGTCTCACGAGAGTATTGCGTCACATCAGTTGTCGGTTATTGTGGGTACACCTGAATCACTGATTCAACACTTTCGTTTTCTGTCGAACGTCTCTTTCTTTCTCTGCGTCCTTTACTCAAATAATACACCGTTCCTTCGATTTCAAACTAGTCTTGGATTCTTGTTATTGTTATCCGTGAATATAATAGCGCTCTACAATCCGTTTTCTAGCAACACTTTGCCGGCCGCGATGGCCGTGCGGTTCTGGCGCTGCAGTCCGGAACCGCGGGACTGCTACGGTCGCAGGTTCGAATCCTGCCTCGGGCATGAGTGTGTGTGATGTCCTTAGGTTAGTTAGGTTTAAGTAGTTCTATGTTGTAGGGGACTTATGACCGAAGATGTTGAGTCCCATAGTGCTCAGAGCCATTTGAACCTAGCAACACTTCATAACTAACTTGCTTGCTTCAACCGGTAACATCAAGTATATTTCAAATCCGACCACAAATGAAAAGGTGGCCAAGATTTTCAGCGCCTTCCGAATTACTGTGCACAAAAAACATTGTCTCTACCAGCTTTAATTAGAGAGAGATTGAGAAAGGTGTATCATTAGAATGAGGTGGCAAAACTCATGGGGTAGCGATATGCAAATATACAGATGGCGGCAGATTCTGATACGCAGGGTTTAAAAGGACAGAGCATCGGCGGAGCTGTCATTTGTACTCAGGAGGTTCACATGAGAATGTGTCCGACGTGGTTACGGCCGCTCAACAGGAATTAACAGACTTTGAGTTCGGAACAGTAGTGTGAGCTGGAAGCGTGGGACATTACATTTTGGAAATCGTTAGAAGATTCAGTATTCCGCGATCCACAGTGTCAAGAGGGTGCCGTGAATATTACATCTCAGGTATTACCTCTCAACACGGACAACGCCGTGGCTGACGGCCTTCACTTAACAACCAAGAACAGTGGTTATTTCGTAGAGTTGTCAGTGTGAACATAGAAGCAACACTGCGTGAAACAGCGGTAGAAACCAATGTGAGACCTACGAAGAACATATCCGTTAGGACTGTGTGGCGAAATTTGGCGTTAATGGACCACGGCAGGAGATGACCGACGCGGGTGCCTTCGCTAACAGCACATCACCTGCAGCCTCTCTCCTGGGCTCGGGACCATATCGGTTGACCCTAGGACGACTCGAAAAATGTGGCCTGGTCAGAAAAATCCCGATTTCAGTTGCTGAGAGCTGGTGGTAGGATCCGAGTCATGGACCCAAGTTGTCAACAAGGCACTGTGCAAGATGGTGGTGACCCCGTACTAGTGTGTTTTCGTGTAGTCTGCATGGAAACCATTTGCAGCCATTCATAAATGTCATGTTTCCAAACAACGACAGAATTTTTAGCGATGACAATGCGCCGTGTCACCCGGCCACAATTGTCCGTGGCTGGTCTGAAGAACATTCTCGAGTCTCTGTCCGGCACACACTTTTAATCTGCCAGGAAGTTTCATATCAGCGGACACTCCGTTGCACAGTGAATATCTCATTCTGAAAACATCCCCCAGGCTGTGGCTAAGCCATGTCTCCGCAATATCCCTTCTTTCAGATGTGCTACTTCTGCAAGTTTCGCAGGAGAGCTTCTGTAAGGCTTGGAAAGTAGGAGACGAGGTACTGGCAGAAGTAAAGTTGTGACGGTGCGTGAATCGTGCTCGGCTAGCTCAGTTGGTAGAGCACTTGCCCGCGAAATGCAAAGTTCCCGAGTTCGAGTCTCGGCCCAGCACACAGTTTTAATATGCCAGGAAGATTCATTCTGGACAATTCTAGCGAATGGTTTGACAACTCAAATCGCTTGACATGAAGTTTTATGGGACATTATCGAGAGGTCAGTTCATGCACAAAATCCTGCACCGGAAATACACTCCTGGAAATTGAAATAAGAACACCATGAATTCATTGTCCCAGGAAGGGGAAACTTTATTGACATGTTCCTGGGGTCAGATACATCACATAATCACACTGACAGAACCACAGGCACATAGACACAGGCAACAGAGCATGCACAATGTCGGCACTAGTACAGTGTATATCCACCTTTCGCAGCAATGCAGGCTGCTATTCTCCCATGGAGACGATCGTAGAGATGCTGGATGTAGTCCTGTGGAACGGCTTGCCATGCCATTTCCACCTGGCGCCTCAGTTGGACCAGCGTTCGTGCTGGACGTGCAGACCGCGTGAGACGACGCTTCATCCAGTCCCAAACATGCTCAATGGGGGACAGATCCGGAGATCTTGCTGGCCAGGGTAGTTGACTTACACCTTCTAGAGCACGTTGGGTGGCACGGAATACATGCGGACGTGCATTGTCCTGTTGGAACAGCAAGTTCCCTTTCCGGTCTAGGAATGGTAGAACGATGGGTTCGATGACGGTTTGGATGTACCGTGCACTATTCAGTGTCCCCTCGACGGTCACCAGTGGTGTACGGCCAGTGTAGGAGATCGCTCCCCACACCATGATGCCAGGTGTTGGCCCTGTGTGCCTCGGTCGTATGCAGTCCTGATTGTGGCGCTCACCTGCACGGCGCCAAACACGCATACGACCATCATTGGTACCAAGGCAGAAGCGACTCTCATCGCTGAAGACGACACGTCTCCATTCGTCCCTCCATTCACGCCTGTGGCGACACCACTGGAGGCGGGCTGCACGATGTTGGGGCGTGAGCAGAAAACGGCCTAACGGTGTGCGGGACCGTAGCCCAGCTTCATGGAGACGGTTGCGAATGGTCCTCGCCGATACCCCAGGAGCAACAGTGTCCCTAATTTGCTGGGAAGTGGCGGTGCGGTCCCCTACGGCACTGCGTAGGATCCTACGGTCTTGGCGTGCATCCGTGCGTCGCTGCGGTCCGGTCCCAGGTCGACGGGCAAGTGCACCTTCCGCCGACCACTGGCGACAACATCGATGTACTGTGGAGACCTCACGCCCCACGTGCTGAGCAATTCGGCGGTACGTCCACCCGGCCTCCCGCATGCCCACTATACGCCCTCGCTCAAAGTCCGTCAACTGCACATACGGTTCACGTTGACGCTGTCGCGGCATGCTACCAGTGTTAAAGACTGCGATGGAGCTCCGTATGCCACGGCAAACTGGCTGACACTGACGGCGGCGGTGCACAAATGCTGCGCAGCTAGCGCCATTCGACGGCCAACACCGCGGTTCCTGGTGTGTCCGCTGTGCCGTGCGTGTGATCATTGCTTGTACAGCCCTCTCGCAGTGTCCGGAGCAAGTATGGTGGGTCTGACACACCGGTGTCAATGTGTTCTTTTTTCCATTTCCAGGAGTGTATTTTCGCAATTATGGGCAGTTATAGAGGCAGCATAGCTCAATTCTTTTGCAAGGAACTTCCAACGACTTGATGTGCCCATGACACGTCGAATTGCTGCACTACGCCAGGCAAACGGAGGACCGGCACTATATTAATGGTTATCCCACGACTTGTCACGTCTGAGTATGTCAGGACACTCTGTAGAAGGCAGTGATTTTCGCCAGTGATGATTTGTTTGTTGGACAAGACACCAGCATCCTACATCAACGGTTTTTTTTAAAGGAAGAATGGTCTTTTTAGAGAGGAGTACGGTAGTGCGACCGTACCATAGTGCGACACCAAAGCACCGAGAGACATGTTGTCAGTCCGGTATTTGAATTCTTGAAAGGGCGCGAGGAGGCTGTTGCGTCTGACGGCAGTGGCAGCACCCCTGAAAAGGAGGCTTTCCGCCGTTCGTGATAACGAAGGCAGAGGCAGCTGCAGAACCAGGGCTGGGCTAGAGGCGGCGGCAGGCGGCAAGGCGTGTCGCACAATGGTGGCACTTGACCCGGGCCGCGCAGGTGGGCGGCTGGGGCGGCGCTGTATTAACAAGGCCACCTGCCGCCAGGGCGCACGAAATTAGATGCCGCCCCAGACCCAGCCCAGCATAGCCGCAGGCCTCCTTATTAAACACGCCGTCGCCCGCGTAGGCAACCGCGAGTTATCTCCCGCTTTCAGAGGACAGCATGATTGTTACACAGATCAGGGGCCGCTGTGCACTTCGTGGGGTCCAGCCTTTCGCTACAGGATGCTCACGTCACTCCGTTTACGATTACGAACCCCATGCCTTCCTTATTCGAGTTGAATCAAATTATTAAGGATGAACATCTACATCTACGTGATTACTCTGCAATTCACAATAATGTGCCTGGCAGAGGGTTCAATGAACCACCTTCAAGCTGTCTCTCTACCGTTCCCCTTTCGAACGGCACGCTGCAAATTCCCCTCTCGAACGGCACGCTGCAAAAAAGAGCACTTAAATTTTTCTGTGCGAGCCCAGATTTCTCTTATTTTATCGCGATGATCGTATCTCCCTAAGTAGGTGGGTGCCAACAGAATGTTTTCGCAATCGGTGGAGAAAACTGGTGACTGAAATTTCATGAGAAGATGCCGTCGCAACGAAAAACACCTTTGTTTCAATGATTGTCACTCCAATTCACGTATCATGTCTGTGACACTATTTCCCCTATTTCGCGATAATACAAAACGAGCTGCCCTTCTTTGTACTTTTTCGATGTCATCCGTCAGTCCCACCTGATGTGGATCCCACACCGCACAGCAATACTCCAGAATAGGGGGGACAAGCGTGGTTCAAGCAGTCTCTTTAGTAGACTTGTTGCACCTTGTAAGTGTTCTGCCAATGAATCGCAGTCTTTGGTTTGCTCTACCCAGAATATTATCCAATTTAGGTTATTTGTAATTGTAATTCCTAAGTATTTAGCTAAATTTACAGCCTTCAGATTTGTGTGACTTATCACGTAATCGAAATTTAGCTGATTTCTTTTAGTACTCATGTGAATAACTTCACACTTTTCTTTATTCCGAGTCAATTGTCAATTTCGCACCACACAGATACCTTATCTAAATCATTTTGCAAGTCGTTTTGATCATCTGATGACTTTACAAGGTGGTAAATGACAGCATCATGTGCGAACAATCTACGACGGCTACTCAGATTGTCTCCTATGTCGTTAATATAGATCAGGAACAATAGAGGGCCTATAACACGTCCTTGGGGAACGCCGGATATTACTTTTGTTTTACTCGGTGACTTTCTGTCTATTACTACGAACTGTGACCTTTCTGACAGGAGATATGAATCCAGTCTCACAACTGAGGCGATACTCCGTAGGCACGGAGACTAATATTTCATTCCTTTTTTTATTTTCCCACACAAGAATTGCAGTAAGATTACATGGGTACTCCGTGATCACAGAAGGGAAAACTAAATTGATCATATAGCGCTGATGAACGTGAGAAATAAGCGTGGGGCTTATTGTGCAAATCTGAGACTAAAAATCATGGCTACAAACAGAAAGATCGAACAACGGAACAAAAAATATGATGTGGGAAAATAGAATAACAGCAAAACAAGAAGCTTTCTGTATTGAGCTAAGAAACATCTACGAGGCACTCCAAGAAGCACAGGAAAATGATGAAAATAGTGTTGATGATACATGGACTCAGATTAAGGACGTCTATTGCAATATGAGCAAAAAGGTCCTTGACTTTAAAAACCATTTGAAGAAATATTGGATGTCTGAGCGTACATGGAATTTGATCAGCTGTAGGAAGGAGATTAAGGCTAAATTAAATATGAATAAAAAAAGGCAGCAGAAAACTCGAATGCAAGCTGAGTATGCAGCTACTGACTCTCAAATAAAGGGGAGTATGAGGAATGATAAGAGACAGTGGATGGATGAGCAAGCTCAGAGCACAGACAGCCGCAGTAAGGGGTGATGCAAAAGAACTGTACCGCATCACTAGAATGTTGTCCACAAAAGGTTTCAACAAGAACAGATCTGTGAAAGGCAAGGAGGGTCGGCTGTTGGCGACAGAAGAAGACCATCTTAGAAGATGGAGAGAAAATTTTTCTGATGTCATAAACAGAGAGCAACCTGAAGACAGGGTGAGGTAATGCAGTTTTCCAGATGGCAGTGACAGAATCAATATAAACACACCAACTAAGACTGAAATTAAAATAGCTCTCAAACAGATAAAGAACGGGAAGGCTCCAGGAATGGATAGTATTGCACGTGAGGTGCTAAAAGCAGACATTGACACCACCGTAAATCTACTGCATCCATTGTTTGAGAAGATACGGTCAGAAGAGAAAATACCAAAGGATTGGCAAGAAGGGCTGATTATTAAGTTGCCAAAGAAAGGGGATACTACCAACTGTAATAACTGGCAAGGCATCACCCTCCTATCTATACCAAGTAAAGTACTCTGTAGACTGATGCTAAATCGTATCGAGGAGCAAGCTGGGTTTAGAGAGCACAGAAGTTGTGTCGATGTCATCAACACACTGCGCATAAAACTTGAGCAGAGTGCAGAATGGCAGAACACACTCTACCTTACATTTATTGATTCTGAAAAGGCGTTTGACTCTCTTAATAGGAGAGTTATATGACATACTTTGGAAGAATATGGAATACCATCAAAAATAATAAATATTATTAAAGCCATGTATGATGGATATGAATGTAGGGTGCTAGACAATGGGAAATTTACTCAATCTATCTAAACAAATGCTGGGATGAGGCAGGGATGTATTCCGTCACCTACCTTGTTCTTGTTGGTACTGGACAGCGTAATGAAAAGAGTTGTTGATGGTAGGAGAAGAGGTATTCAGTGTGGAAAGCTAGACAGGCTTGAAGACCTTGACTTTGCTGATGATATCTGTCCGCTCTCGCAAAGATTGCGTGACATGGAAGAAAAGTAGGACAGACTGAAAGAGAAAGCAGAAATTGCAGGACTTAAAATAAATGTTCAGAAAACTGAGGAAATGAGAATGCGATCTGAAAAGCAAGCGAAGCTAAAAGTGTATGGAAAAGAATTGGAACAAGTAGACTTCTTTGTATAACTGTAAAGATGGAGGGGCCGAGGAGGATGTAAAGAGTAGGATACGGAAGGCAAATGGAGCTTTTTTACAACTGCACCCTTTCTGGCGTAATAGCAACATCTCGAGACGAACCAAGCTGCGCTTGTTCAATAGGAACGTAAAGTCACTCCTCCTGTATAGTTGCCAAACATGGAAAGTAAACCAGCTGCAAGTCTTCATAAAGCGGTGTCTTTGAAAAATTATAAATGTGAAGTGGCCAGATGATATATCAAATGACGAATTGTGAGGGATGGCAAACCAGCGACCAATCCGTGAACAAATAAAGGAAAGAAAATGGAGGTGGATTGGTCACGCAATACGCAAACAACAGGGAGCTGGTGAAAAGGCAGCACTGGATTGGACCCCACAAGGAACAAGTAAACGCGGCCACCCGAAAAAGACATGGAAAAGAACGGCGGAAGAGAAACCTCTGAAAGCTGGTAAAACATGGAATGAAGTGAAACGTTTGGCTGACAACAGAAACAGACGGAAGGTCTTTACTGCTGCTCTATGATCCAACAGGAACAACAGGAAATAAGTCAACTAAATCAAGTCACCTTTTTATTTAAACAGTAAACATAAAAACACAGAATCTCAATGAACATTAATTATTTTACTTTTCACTAAGGAATCAACGTCGTGTACCATTTTTTGAGTAATGCTAATTCGAAGCCAAGTTCCCAAGTCTGTCAATGAGCTTCTTTGGGTGGTTTCCGTTCTCTTCATCACGGAAGAAACGGAATGTACATGTAAGTCTGAGCATCAACATAATCGCATCTACAGAGTTCTAAAGTCGTGAAAATTTACATTGAAGAAACACAAGTCGATTAGACTAATTTTGCAATGAAACTATAATCATCCAAACGTCAAACTCCAGGTGTATAATTTCTAGCTATAGCCGAGCTCCCGCACTGTCAGCATAATCCGATAATCAGCAAGCTGAAAAGCAGTTTATGGTAACTTAATCTAGCTGTAGATTCATTCTTTGAGTGTTCCTCCGCAAAAAAACAGAAATGTACTTTCGCAGTAAAAATGTTGGAAACATTATTGAGATCTTTATTTCTCTGGTCCCATATGATGTTTACTCTCTTCAGTCACAACGTTTAAAAGAGTTTCTTTTCTTCTTTTTTTCGCACATCAGCTTCTCGCAGTTTGTCTTCCAAGTGCTCATAATCTTTCGCATAGAAGCTATTGTAATGTTGTTATAAACTGAATTAGTTCGTTGTGTTCAAAGTTTTGAAGCGCATTAGCAGAACACTAAGCGTATCAAGATAACATGACATACAATAAAAATATAGAGCAGGCATCCTGCACTTCTTCAGTGATGTTGATGCGCCTGGCTGCTTTGAAGTTCCTAACCCAGCCATTATGCTACTTTTCGTCCCATTAAAAACAGCTCCCCCTATATTAGGGGAAGACTCCAACCTAAAAGTTCAATTTTTTTTCAAGAGAAATTTAATAACCATTTCACATGTTTGGAGTGTTTATTCTTAAACCCCAAAACGATTTGGCTGTATTCGAATTACATCTAAGAAATGTCTGAAATACGGACTGCGTAAGGGGGGAGCGGTACACCAAAAGATGTCAAATATAATTTTTGATTTGTATCACCATCAAACAGAATCAGCTTTACGCCGTACTTTGCATGAACCCGAACTGTAAAAAACAAGTTGCAAGATTTCCAGGAAAACGGAAGAGAAAAAATTGGCAGTCAATCGTTGGAAATTAGTCCCTTTGCCTATTGAATGTGTAAATATAAATTTAGAGAATACAGTGATGTCCTCTTCACTGCTATCAACAAGCTCAAAGGAAATAGGCGTTGGCTTACGATCCGATATCGCTACCACTGTTCCTCCTCAAGGAGACTCAGTAGGTTTTTATTCAGAAAATTCAAGAAAAAGGGTATCTTGATCTTGAAATTACAAGAAGAAGCCTCATATAACCAATAAGGGAAAACTTTAGGGTGCCGGTGAATGTATCTTGCAGTAACATTCATTTTTTGATAAAATATTAAAATCCGTTTTACGGTAAGTTCATTGTTCTAAGGCCAGTGCCAACTTTTTTCATAGATATTAACTAATATGAATGAATTTTTTGCAGGAGGTAGTCTTGATGTGTTTCATTACTTCTACGCATTAATATTATCGAAAATGTAATTTGTGTATTTTACCATCACATTTATGTATCTATAATTAACGAAACTTTATGGCTGAAATCTGAAATAAACACTGAAAAAAAATTATTAATACTTCTAATAAAATGAATGCACAGAACCGTTGAACTA
Organism: Schistocerca cancellata; assembly: GCF_023864275.1. Lineage (NCBI taxonomy): Eukaryota > Metazoa > Arthropoda > Insecta > Orthoptera > Acrididae > Schistocerca > Schistocerca cancellata. Next base: position 649,638,771 of record NC_064626.1, on the reverse strand, counting down.
TCTTTTGAGAATGTACCTACAAAATCTGTCATGTGAAAATTGTGCTGTGAGTACCAGAAGTCGGTTTTCAAGAATACCAATAAAATCATATTAAAAATTGAAAACTTGGAAACCAGTGAAACTATTGACTTTTAAACTTGTGTATTGCCACATCTTTACATAATAGACATGACTTTAGAATTTGGTTGTTGTCGGCAAAATATAAGAAAATTTAAATTTTCTCTTGAACGAAATGTTTGAAAACTTATATAAGAAAAGGAAAATGCAGCAATTAGTCGCAAATCCACTCTGTGACTTCATTACAGATGAAGATTTTAGCTATTGGATAATTTTCTTTAGTGTCAAAAACAGCAAGAGATTATACAAGACTCAGTGCTTAAGAGCTGTAAGTTAAAATAACAGTATTAATAGTACTGACAAAGCGTAACGTACCATTTAAATCGAGTCACGTACACTTGTCAGGTTTTTGACAACACATGTTGTTATAGAAGTTTACGTCATATGTTGTTGATAGCTGAATCCTTTTTTCATTTTATAGAATTTACTACACTCGTTGTGTACAGCGGTTACAATGGAATCAAAACAGGTAGTTTTTAAGACCAATTTCAGTTTACATTTTTCTTAAATCAAAGTCAGTATTACCTTCAAGAAATGAACATTCAGGCACATACGAAATTCTGGAAAGCCATGCTGGGCAAGGGTCTATTGAAGGTCGTTTGGCGTTGCCTTCTTCAGACCTATTACAATGTGTCAGGTGTGTATGTGTGTTGTGTGGGTAGCACCAACATCACTCTTGGACAACACCAACATCACGCCCTCTCTTCTCCCCACCTCTTCCACCCCTATAGCCTCAGTTTTGCGTCATTACATATGCAATATTGGCTCTCCTACTCAATTGTCATTCTGTTTGCAAGAATGTGCTCGAATCCCTCAAGTCTTGACTTGGCGCTGGCTGGGCTAAAATTTTATACCTGTCTTCCTGTGGCAAATCAGCATTATCATGCATTCGCTATCTCGGCTATGCAGGTGGGTTTAGAGCACTATATTACGAAACATTCAGCACCTACTTTCCATCCTTCCATCAGGGAATTTAATATAAAGTCACAAACGGTTCTTTCCTCTCTCTAACAGCCTCTCTGTTTTAAATTTACTTACTAAATTCATTGTCAAAATCCCTTATTAGCTGTGGCGAGAATTAACGATTAGAAATATAGATATACTTATATCGGGAGAGTTAATGTAAGTAGTGATATTTAATTCACAATCAAGTACAGCAATTTCTGAGAACAGTTTAATAATTTTACGTCTTGTGAGAGAGAACGTTACCTGTAAGATGAGAAAGTTGCGGCTGTCAGCAAAGTTAACTTGACACTGTGTGGTACAGTTTGGAAGAAACGTTACATCAACAGACAAGTCTCATAACAAACGAAACCTACAATTAAAACACTGGCTGCAGTAAATGCATGAATATGAGAAGACAGACAAAAATGAAATTAGATTGATCTCAAAATGAAATTAAAATCTAAAAAAAGTATTACAAATGGAAACAAATTCTGCTTATAGTTTGACAGTGCAAAATGAAAACAGTGTCGACAGCCTACAAAAATCAAACGGTAAGTATCTAGCACTGACACTTAAGGCAAAGCCAAATTCAAACAAATTTCAAAGTTAAAGGGTTGTCATTCTTTCGCACTAGTGTGGTGTTTTTTCTGATTATCTCAGTATAAATGCTTTCACTTGCTTTTTTTCTACATTTTTCACATGTTACTACATGGTTGTCGCACTTGCATCTACATACAGGATTTGTATAAAAAGTAATGAGACTGATTATTTGCTGACGTGACTGTACTCCACAGAGCGCCCCTGCCCGGGTGGATTGGTGGTGGGGGATGTTTGGCCGAAAACGCGCGGCGTGCCAGTCGCCCGGGGGCTCTTGCCTCGGCAGCATGGTGCGATGAGTGGACACGTCGCAAAGTAATCAGTTGTGGCGCAACATGCAGCAAATGATGGAGCAACGTTACGCCACCAATTTTTGTGTGAAACTAGGAAAACAGGTTACGGAAACGTTTGGTATGTGTCGGCAAGCCTACGGCGATGACTGCCTGTCAATAGTTCAGGTTTTCAGGAGGTTGAAGAGCTTTAAGAGGGCCGGGAGAGTGTTCAGGACGAGGACCACTCCGGACGCCCGTCAACTAGCAAAACTGACGAAAACATCGACGGTGTGCGCATTTTATTTAACACCGACCTTCGGATGAGGAATAGCAGAGGATCTAGGACTTGATAAAATGACAGTGCACAACATCATCACCAAAGAATTGTAGATGAGGTAGATCTGCACCAAGATGGTCCCGCAGATTTTGTCAGACGTTCAAAAGCAAGCGCGTGTGGACACCTGCCAAGACAATCTCAAGAGCCTTGAAGCTTATTCGGAATTTTTAGATAACGTTATCACCGGAGACGAAACCTGGGTGTTTCAGTAAGACTCGGAGACAAAGCGCATGTGTGCCAAATGGCACACCGCAGCATCCCCACATCCAAAAAAGGCTCGCATGAACAAATCAAAGGTGAAAACGACTATGTTTTTCGACGTCAGGGGCATGGTTCATCATGAGTTTGTGCCCCAAGGCCAAACTTCCACGGTGCTTTACATTGCGCAGCCAGGGTCCAACGCTAGAGGCCAGACATCACCGATGATTGGAAGCTGCATCATGAAAATGTGCCGAATCACACCTGCTTCATGGTGGCCAGCTACCTGACCAAGAAAGGGATTCCAGCGGTTCCCCAAGGCCCCTACCGTCCAATGTGGCCCCGCCAGACTTTTTTTGTTCCCCAAACTAAAAACTTGTCTGAAAGAACCCTGGAGGACTCAACGTTCGTTGTAGTGTTTGAAGCGTGGAAACCTCGCATGTTGCAGTTGTTGACTCTCTACGGAAATACATTGAAGAGTACTAAGTGGTTGTAGCGATATATATAATAAATTTTGATTCACAAGCTCAATCTCATTACTTTTTATACAAACCCTGTCTGTTTTATCTCTGCTCATTTTTCTATGTTCTTTTCGGATCTCACCTTTGTACCATGTTAGACAGTAGACTGACTTCCCAGTAAACTTGTTGCATCCTTGTGGACTGCTTCAACTGACTGACCTGAGTCGCAGGATATGGACGACAATCCAGACTTCTGTCTCATAATCGATTCGTTAGTCGCTTTTAAAATGTGACTTGTTTTCTTCTGTGGTCTGTAGGGACGTATTTGAGGGGGAAAACATCTGGGGGGGAATTGGTAACATGAATTAAACCGCTGAGAAATTGCTGGCTTGGGGTATGATCCTACGAAACACCTCATGTGGGTAGCAGGACACATTTCACGCTGTATTAGGACCTCCTGTAAGAATAAACTCATTAGAGAAGTACAGAAAAGGCTGAAACAGATCGACTGATTATAACACTTTGCAAAAAATGTGAGAGAATAATGAAGTAGTTTGACACTTAGTTCGGTGTATGGAATCTTCAGCAGTGATTAGTTGTGTAGGTATACAAGACATATTCTGAAACATTTGACGATAATGCCAAATCTAAAACAGATTACAATATGAAAGACGTTGCAACGAAGTGATTTGTATAATGATTTATCTTAATGTTCGATTAATTTTCGTTGCCTACTAAACCATACAAATATTTTCCAAATATATGACACACTAATACTTCAACGGCTATCACATGTCACAAAATACACATGTAAATATCGTGTAGTTCCACCGCATCGCGTGGTGGAACACTGACTGAATCATTGTATTCACGTTCAGGAAAGCAATATCCACATCCCTGTTGGACTTTACAGATTTGGATCTTAGGCAGATTCCACAGAAGCGAGTGCCAGGATTGTTCCTTCAGAAAGGCCGAGGCCACATTCATTTTCATATACTAATTCACTTTCCTCAAGATGTGAAACTTTAATTTTCCTTAATTCAACGTCTTTGACATGAAATAAGTCTACACCAATGGCGCACAAGCGCTGCTGTTAAACCATCACGCCATTGATCTACGTTTACATCTACATCTACGTGACTACTACGTAATTCAGAATTAAGTGCCTAGAGGAGGGTTCGTCGAACCAATTTGAAGATATTTTTCTATTGGTCCACCTTCGAACAGCTCGCGGGAAAAGCGAACACCTAGATCTTTCCATACTACGGCTAATTTCTCTTATTTTATTACGTTGTTGTGGACGTGAATAAAATATTTTTGCATTCAGAGAAGAGATTTGCTGACCGAAATTTCGTGAAAAGAAAAAGCCTTTGTTTTAATGATAGCCTTCCCAAATCGCTTATTATGTCTGTGACACTGCTTCTTCTATTTTGCAATAGCGAAAAACATGCTCTTCATTTAAATATTTTCGATGCCGTCCGTCAGTCCTACCTGATACGAATCCAAAACTGCGCAGTAATACTCCAGAAGAGAACGGATAAGAATAGTGTATGCAGTCTCTTTAGTAGATGTGTTGCACGTTCTAATTGTTCTGCCATTAAAAGGCAGTCTTTGGTTCCCTTTCCGCATAAAATTATCTATACAATCGTTCCAATTTAAGTATTTCACATTGGTAATTATTATGTATTTAGTTGAAATGAGAGCCTTTTAGTAAGGAACTCCTCTTAGGAGGATAACCTCATGCTTCAGAATATTTAGATTCAGTTCCACTTTCGACACCACCCAGATATATTGTCAGAATCATTTAGCAATTGGGTTTTTCTTCTGACGACCTTACTAGACGATAAATGACACCATCATCTGCAAACGATCTAAGATGGCTGCTTAGATTGTCTTCTAAATCCTTTATACAGATTAGAAACAGCAAAGGGATTATAACACTTCCTTGGAGAACGCCAAACACCACTTTTGTTTCACTCGATGACTTTCCGTAAATTACTACGAACTGTAACCTTTCTGACAGGAACTCATGAATCCAGATGCCCAACTGAGAGTTTGCTTGAGTAATCTGAATCGGTGCACTGTTTACCAGTATTCTCATAGTTGAATTAATAAACAGGAGACTGAAGTCTCACCGCTTGTTACAATTAATTTACTGCCATTGTCTGCGTAGTTGACGTGCAGTAAAGCATATGCAAAAATAAAGAACACAATGCTTGTCGATCTGTCGGTACCAGAATGGAATATAAAAGGCCAAGCGCTAACCGACACGATGCCATTTTCATGTTTACAGTACGCATATCACACATAAATTACCAACCCAATAAATTTTGCAAACACGAAATACGATAAATGGCTCTGTTAAAACTTGGACTGTTTGCGTCCACTTCGTATTTCTTCTGTAACGATACTAAGTTTTCGCCTTTATAATTATGACCACTTGCTCATTTTATGAATTTAAAAACGCTTTTGTAAAAAAAAAATGTTGTCTGCAAAATCTTCAGCCTGAATATCAAGACTGGTTGCCTAATCTGCTGTATGAAAATCGAGAGGGAACAATAAAAGTGGAAGACTAAGAACGAAATGCTCAGATTAATAAATGTGTAATGCGGAATGTAGTCTTTCGCCGCTACTGTTAAATCTATACATCGAAGAAGCAACGACAGTCTTTTAAAGAATGGTTCCAGACGAAAATTCAGGCTAAAACAATATCAATTATAAGATTCGCTGATGACAGTACTATTCTCTGTGAAAACGAGGAGGCATTATAGGGTCTGTTGAATGGAATGAACATTCTAATGAGTGCACGATATGGATTGAGAGTAAATAGAAGAAAGACGTTAGTAATGAGAAGTAACAGGAATGAGGACAGTGTGAAACTTAACAGCAGAATTGGGGATCACGAAGCAGAGGAAGCGAAGCTAGCAAAGTAACAAATGACGGTCGGGGCAAGGACGACATAAAAAGCAGTCTAGCACTGGCAAAAATGGCATTCTTGGCCAAAGAAATCTGCTCGTATCTTAATTTGAGGAAGAAATTTATGCGGAAATATCTTTAAGACACAGAATTGTATGGTAGCGAAACATACTGTGGTAGTCCGGAACGGAAGAAAGTCGAAGCATTTGATACGTGGCGCTGCAGGGGAATGTTGAAAATTAGGTGGTTAGTAAGTTCTTCGCAGACTCAGCGAGGAAAAGAATATGTGGAAAACACTGACGACAGGAAGGAGGCACAGGTTGACGGGACATCTGTTAAGTCATCGGCGAACCACTTCAAAGGTACTAGAGGGAACTATAGAGAGTAAAAACTGTAGAGGAAGACAGAGATTGATGTACATCCAGCAAATAATTGAAGACGTAGGTTGCAAGGGCTACTCTAAGATGAAGAGGCTGGCATAGAAGAGGGATTCGTGATGGACCGCTTCAAACTAGTCAGAAGATGTCTAAAATAATAATAATAACAATAACACTATATGCAATGTAAAAACATCAGTTTACTAAAATTCTTGGCAAATCTGTGCATGGACAAGCAAAAAGTATAACAAACATCTGAAAAGACAAATCAGACATGCGCAGATGTGCACTAGCTTGGTCAACTAGAAATACGAAATAGCGTCTGTCCACTCACAACATTCGACTTACAACTAACTACCTATTGAAGTCATCGAACCACTTGCACACTACAAACTTATGCTTTCCGAAGGGCCACATTTACAGCCCATGCATAATAGGAAAGATAGCATCATGTCAAAGGCTAGTCTTCGTAAAGGCTAGTCTTGAAAGTTACCAATGACTTCTGTGTGAAATGTACACAGTTTTAGTATGCCACAAGAAAATAATCTTTGTAATCAGTTTCAGATGTCTGAGCAGCTTAATGATATTTGAAAATGACAGCTCTGATTCACTAAAAAAGATTTAAGGGATTAGAGTCGTTCTTCATTATGTACATGAATGCCTGACAGTGGGAACGAGTTGATATTCATATCAAAAAGATGGGTAAAATCTGACGACAAACAGTGATCAAGTGCGTACACAAGATATCTTGACTGGAGTAATAAATATCGCAGCAGAATAAACCTATTCCTGTTTCCATCAGGAAACAATGGATGACATTGTCCAAAACGTAAATTTGGTGTCTTACACATATGAGTACCCGCATCTTGACAATGTTTCTGTACAGTTAGTCGTTTTCTCATTTTACGTGATTGGTTCCGCGCCTGTCTGGTACATCAGAGCCTAGAGACGGTGACCTCGGGAAGCTGCCAGAGCTTGATCAATTGCGTGATTCCCACAATCACTGGCAGGTGTGTAATTAATGTTTACACTTTGTATGTATCACACGGTTGCATAATGATCGAGGGAGTCAGCAACTCCACTTCCTCTTAATAATCCGGTAGCTTGTAAAAGACTTTAACGGCCAATCTCACCGACTATCCGTGAATGATCTGTTTCTACGTGCATGCATGTGCGTCTATATTCCGAAAACAAGCTTGCGGTGTGTGGTTGAGGGTAATTTTGGTATTATTATCATTGGACCCCCTTGTCTGTTTTAATCGCGAATAGCGAATGCATAATTGATTGTTGGTGAACATCCCAGCCCTGATTTCTCTGGTTTTCTCATTGTGCTCATTTCACGAGACGCATGAGGACGAAATGATTTTAAAACCTTCCTGGAACGTACTCTATCGGAAATTTACTAGCAAGGCACTCCGTGATGCTCAACGCCTGTCTTGTTGCGTCTGTCTCAGTTCAGAGTATCCGTAGCACTCTCACATAGACGACACGAGCCAGAGACGAAACGCGTTCACGCGCTCCTTTTCTGTGGATCTTATCTGTTCTGTTACTCTAACTTGATAAGCAATAAACAATAAGAAATGGAAAAAGTGTTTTTTTAAGGAACTTCTCTTCCGGATGAATTACCCTGAGGTGACGAAAGCCACGGGTTAGATCCTAATATCGTGTCGGACTTCTTTTTGTCCAGCGTAGTGCGACAACTCGACTTGTCGTGAACTGAAAAATTTGTTGGAAGTCCCCTGCAGAAATAGTGAGCTATGCTACCTCTCAAGCTGTCCGTAATTGCGAAAGCGTCCCCCGTGCAGGATTTATTTTGTGCACGAACTGACCGTAAGTGTTTGATGAGATTCATATCGGCCGACCTTGGTGTGCAGATCATTCGCTCAAACAGTCCAGAATGTTGTTCAAAACAATTACGAACAACGGTTTCTCGGTGACATGGTGCATTTTCATCCATAAAAATTCCATAATAGGTTGCGTACATGAAGTCCACGAATGACGGTAAATGGTCTGTAAATATCTGAATTCCAGTCAATGACAGGTTCGGTTGGACCAGAGGACCCAGTCCATTCCATGTGAACAGAGCCCGCACCGTTATGGAGCCATCACCCATCAGCTTGCACAGTGCTTTGTTGACAACTTTGGTCCATGGCTTTGTGCGGTCTGATCCACACTCGAACCTTACCATCCGGTCTTAAGAACTGAAATCGGCAGTCATCTGACCAGGCCACGGTTTCCCAATCGTATGGGTCCCAACTATTATGGCCACGACCTGACGAGAGGTGCTGCAGGCGATGTCGTGCTGTTAGCAAAGGCATCCTTGTGCTATAGCTCACTAACTCCAAATTTCATCGCATTATCCTAAAGGATAAGTTTGTCGTGCTTCCCATATTGATTTTTGCGGTTATTTCACAAGGTGTTGCTTGTCTGTTATCACTGACAATTCTACGCAAATCCAAATCCCGGTGGTCTCGGTGGTTCAGTGAAAGCCGTCGGCCATTGCGTTGTCGAGTGAGAAGTGATGGCTGAGATTTGGTATTTTCAGCACCCTCTTGACACTGAGGATCTCGAAATACTGAATTCCCTCACGATTTCCGAAACGGGATGCCCCAGGCGTTCTGCGTCGTGTCTGTTTGTTCTAAGCCGTGTCTCCCTACTACTTTCGCGCAACGACGCTCTGAGCGTGTTTTTTAGGGAACTGACTAGTGTGAACCTGGGACCTGTTGCTGGTAAGGAGACGCCAGACCACACATGACATGTAGAGTTCAGAAGAGTTCAGTGAGACTAGCGACGATATAATCAAATACTTAATGATTTCAGCGGCAGCTCCACTGCACTCCCTGCAAAAGAATCTTAATATTAACTAAATTTAGTGGAAGTGGTTCAAGGCTTTCCTATTTTTAGTTAGCTGGTAAAATAACGTCGAAAAAGCAGTTATGTTTACCATCGGAAATTTTATTCTACTCACAAAACATTGTTTGTAAATTGCACTATTGGTAAAAGGAAATATTTTAATACAGGATGATAAAAACCAACTGCGAACAACAAAAATGTGAACGAGTATTCCCTGAATGGGTTTCCAAGTTCTACAATGGATCGAAGGATGACCTATGCCATATCACATCTATAATCTAGATTTAAGTTAAGTTTCATAAAAGAGAAAACTATCAAAATGGTCTACTTGTCGTAAATTACAGTGGCTGATGCGATTTCTCAATAATTATATAACAGAAAAATCATCGCGTTTCAGACTTTTACTTCAAGTAGCAAATGTGAACACCATGAAACTTAATTGACGATCGACACTAGTATTACGTAAAAAGGGGATGTAACAGATGAGACTTCTGCAGTTCTGAGTGAAGCGTTATGCGCTGTTATGCAGCATCACATGCGTTCATTACCTTGACGGTGTTTAGGCAGCGTCAAGGGGCGGCGCGCGGCGCAGCTCCACATACCTCGCCGTCTCCTAACTTCTCCTTACTACAATCTACCGAAGTTGGTTTAAAAAAATCTATCTGGCTATGTTTTCAATTGACCAATCAGGGTATCAATTAACCTTAAGCTCCACCTACAAAAATTCTGTCTATCCAATGAGAAACGTTATGCTTTTCGTGGTGGGGCAATGTTTTTAATGTTTGCTACGTCACAGAGACGCGAAAAAGTCTCACGCTGGAACTTGCAGATGGTGTGGCTCTTTTAGTGTTATCATAAGATCTATACTGTTCTTCTGGAGCGCTCTATCTTTTAACATGGGCTGGGGGTGGTCCTGGCGGTCAGCCAGGATGTTGGTGTCCGTCCCTTATCGTAGGGCCTTCTAGCTTAACACGGTTCTGCTCTCGGCTTCTGTTCTCGTTTTTTCCCTCGGAACTGCGTCTGCTTCACGGTGGGGAGGTATAACATGCATTTAGGCGTTCTTGTATTAGTCTGTGGTATTCCATTTGCTCACTCGTTGATTACTTTGGTTAATTTAATGTCAGGATTTATTCGGAGCTTTGTGACATACTGCCGGATTTGCTATCATGTCAGGGTTTTCATGGAAGGTGTTGGATTTGCCTGACACCTTACACAACTACCATTCCACGTTCAAAACCTGTTAATTCCCTCGTGCGGTCATAATCATGTCTGAAGCATTTTCATACGAATCACCTCAGTACAAATGATAGCTCCGCCAATGCTATGTCCCTTTATACATTATGTACGCGATATGACCCCCTGTATCACACAGCATATCGCTAACCCTTAACTTTTGTCAAAAATGGCTCTGAGCACTATGGGACTCAACATCTTAGGTCATAAGTCCCCTAGAACTTAGAACTACTTAAACGTAACTAACCTAAGGACATCACACACACCCATGCCCGAGGCAGGATTCGAACCTGCGACCGTAGCAGTCCCGCGGTTCCAGACTGCAGCGCCAGAACCGCACGGCCACCGCGGCCGGCTAACTTTTGCCACCTCATTGTATATTTTCTTAAGCTTCTTTGGTGTATCGCGGTACTCCACAAATTAAACGATTACGGCTTCGATCCCCGCTCCCTCCTAATATTATGATTTATCACTTATCAGTCGTCTCATATTGTTTGTTGACTTGAGAAATTCCGATTTTCACAGTGGTTTGTTGACTTGAGAAATTCCGATTTTCACAGTGGTTTGAAGTCAACGTTAAACTGTAAGTCTCCTTATAACTGGCTGGGGAAGTCAGTTGAAAGGTCGGAGGAAGACAACGACGTACTACTTGCAACAGGACTGTGCCTAGCAAAGCGCTGTCGCGTTCAAACCAACCTGCGGGTTATTAATAGCTGCACTGAGATTTTTCCAATGAATTTCACTTTGGCACCTGCTTTTCCTATAATTTTGTCTCATTACTCCGCATCTTTACTCCTGTAACAAGGTAATAACTGCCTGCAGTGATTTATTGTCAATAGTACAATCTAACAGTAATATGTTTCTTCGCCTATATACGCGCATTTGTTAGCATTCAGGGACGACCCCAGACCCTTCACCAACCGTAGACGTTCAGTAGATGCTCTTGCAATTCGCTACAGTGTTCTGACGTCGCTAGCTTCCTATAGGCGATTGAATCGTCTGCGAGAAGCCTCCTGGAGCTTCGAACTTCATCCACTTGATCATTCATGTGCACTGTAAAGAACCCTTTCACACTTCTCTGGTGTATTCCTGAAATAACCATTACATTTGTCGGTTTTAAGCAGTTAAGAGTGACATGTTGAGCTCTACCTGATGGGAAGTTCCGAATGCAGCCACAGATCTGATCCAGTACTCTGTAAACTCGTATATGTTCACTAAACGATAGCACGGAACTGTTTCAAATACCTTTCTGAAGTAAAGGAACGCAGTATCAACTCTGGTGCAGGTGCCCACAGCGAACTGCGGTTCACAAGATTTGTTTCCAGAATCTATTTTTACTTTTATAGTGGTGATACGTTAACATCTTCCATCCGACTTCGGGATGGACGGACTGGGCAAGGGGGGAGGGGGGGGGGGGTTGAATACCACTCGTGATAAATTGAAAACACGCTTTACTACAATGACTAAGTTCCTTGATAAATATACAAAAATTAACAAAATAACGAAAAACGTCAACTGAAATCAAACGGAATAAGTTTCAATTCCGACGTTACCGGCTAATCGGGGTGCTTTACAGTGCTACATTGCTCAAGAAACTGAGATACCCTCTCATTTTAAAACATATACGTAAATCGACATTACAGTGTGTGCGATAATAACTGACTCATCAAATTTATACATAGACGCTGCCATTAATCACAAGACTTGCTTTCCTCCAAAAAAATTAAAAATTAAAAAAAATTATTGCAATCAACTTTCAAACATTTCCAGTGACACCTTTGTCTTCGAAACGGTGAGCAAAATGCGCACTTCAAGATAATTACCAACAATCTCTGATGGTACAAATGGACACTCGCTAAAATTTGACACCAAAGTGTCCGAAATTTAGAAAACACACAAGCCCTTACTTAAGAATTAAAAACTTAACAGATGACAGATCTAAACCACACTTAAACCTTTTTTGAACTCAATTGGCTTAATGAATGCAAGTGCACACGCACTGGGATTGAAGGACAAAGGCTGATTAGTGTAATACACTACAGTCGACAATTAAATAAAGAGCGCACAGGCAATCAAGCAACATCAAAATCAAAGACTTACGAAATACCAAGTTCTTTATTAAGTGAGGTAAACGCAAACATCCGTTGCATGTGGACTCGCTTCGCCGTATAAACAACAGTTAGGTTTAACTGTACACTGAGTTACTGTGCCAAGCGAAAGGTCCTCAGCAAATAAGAAGGGAGCTGAGTTAATTCACAAATTTCTCTTACAAATTACCCTGATCGGACAGCCCAGTCAAACGAAGCATGAGTGATGAATGCGTTGCAGAACTGTTTTACAAACCACAAAATTTAAAATATAACAGTTCTTAAAAACATAATTACAAAACCCAGAAATACTAATTGAGGCGGAGTTGCACGGCACACAATTTAACTACGAAAAACATGCTTGTCCAGCCGCAGAAAATCAGCTCTGCACCAGTCAGTAACACGAGGAGCAGAATACACTGCACCTTCGGGTAAAACACTGACGAGCTTGAAAGAATTGGTCACACGGCAAACTTTCTTCCACCAAAACCACATCGTGCGATACAACAACGTTAATTACCGGCAAAGTTACAAAATGTGCTCAGACGTGATGAAATCCGGCAGGGTGCTAGAAAAGGCAAGTCGATGTCGGTGTAAGAAGAGCTTTCCCTTCTCTGCTAACCACTGTCTACAGGAGCGCTACGGCTACGGCTGTAAACAGTAGGCGGCTTACTCCCCGCAGTCCGTCCCACTCTTATCTGTCGAAGTCGTTATGGCCAGCGCCCCTCGCGTGCTTCCGGAAATACTGCGACGACGCACGATGGGTCCAAAATATGAGGCCACTCGAGCCAACACCTAGTTCAATTACGGTCCCACTCTAGACTCTGCATCTGGCCCAACTTCACAGTCCCACCACCGAACATCAAGGAGCGAGGTCTCTGCCGGCGCTGCCTGTCAAGCTGCCAGTCATGCCGTCTGGCCAAAGATGAATACTAGTGAGAGCATTTGGACCTATCGATTCGCAGCGCGTCTCAGATACAACAAATTGACGTCAGTGATATAGACTTATAATGTACGCACTATTCTGAGACTCTACTTGAAAACGGGAATGACCTGCGCTATTTTCTAATCCGTATGTACCCTTCGTTGCTCCAGGGACCTAAAAATATCTAGTGCTAGAAAGAGACCAAAGTTCTTTCGCAAAAACTCTGTAGAATCTCACAGGCATGTATGCGGCACAGTGAGTTATTTTAGTTTACTTATATACCACGTTCACTTATTCCAATATCTCAGTACCGCTCTCGGCTGTATTAATATTAAAACTTTCGGGATGTTGAAAAGGCCTAGTATCTCCATCCTGCTGATATGATGATGCACGTCACCCAATAGCGGATCGAAGGCTCGCTGTATCTAACTTCAGTACTGCATTTAACTTCTGCACCTCCAGAAGTTCAACGTTGTTACTCTCTATGGGCTGTTTCCATAGTGATATTGATATTATCGGCAGAAATTTTAAGTGCACGAGTACAGTACGTTGGTAGAATGGCATACATCTCAAGATGCAATTGTCTCTATATCAACATATAGGTTGAAAAAAACAAATCGTCTCATTTTTGTTTGGTAATAGGCGAAAGCCGCACGGCTGCCAAAAGCTTTAAACTATGGGTGAGGTTGCGGGATGTTTTTTCGTAACACAGACACTTTTTCCTTTATACCACTTCTATACTTTCGTTTCCCTGAATGACAAGACAATCAAAGATCGACTCAACAGTGAATACGCGTATACCTGCTCTATTTCACACATCCAACGACAGGCAATAAACCTGAAAATAGTCATAAAGTGTTACCTGTAGTCTCCATTCCGCTGACATTTCAGTTTTCCCTAACTGAAAACCTCTTATTTAATGATGATGTATAGCTATGAGGAAATATATTATTGAAATTATACATTGTCTGGTCATAATAACGTGGCCTTTTACAGCGCGGACCGCTGTGAGACGTGCGGGAAGATAGTGAGGTTTTGGAAAGAACCGACTGCGATGTGTAACCATTCTGACTACAGTGCCGTGGCCATCTGGGCTAGGTTTCTTGGTTGAGGGTCCATGCTGCCTGCAGCCCGATTGGGTTTATATCCAGGGAGTTTGGCGGCCAGTGCAGTACGGTAAACTCATCGTGGTGCTCTTAGAACGATGCTCGCACACTGAGAGCGGTGTGACATATCCACTGTTCTGCTGACAGGTGCCTTCGTGCCGAGGAATAGCAAACTGCATGTGGAGTCTTGCCCGCTCGTCGCTAATAGGTTGCCTACGGGATGCAACGTTTTCGGAATGTTATACAACTATTTCGACAAATAACATTAGTAGTTTTATTTGCAGAAAGCAAACTGACAATGCTTAACTTTCTTTACAGCAAATTTCTCTAGCGAGAGGCGACATGAAAACAGTAAAATTCTTGTTATACACGGACTCCAAAGAAACACTTGATACTGACAGCGTTGCACTAACCACGTTGCAGACTCTGTCCGACCCTCTGCCGGTGAGGCTAGCAGGAGCTATATTTTTATGCAGCTGTTCTAGGGGGCGCGCCTGGCGCTGCGCGGCGAGGTCCGATTCCGCGCACGATTGGTCGCCGTTTCTTCACTGCCTTCTTTCGTTTCGCACCTTCGTGCTGGTTTTTGTGGTTACGCCACACAGGGGTGGACCCGGTCCCCAAAGGTATATGCATTGTATCTTCCAGAATAACGAGATCATACAGATTATGCGACGAAAACATTCCCCAGGCCATAACGCTCCCTCCTCTCGACTGGAAAGTAGCAGAGTGTTTGCTTTAAGACGTTTCACGCCACACTCGCCAAAAGTCATCTGCTCAATAGCGCAGCGCGGGGTAGCTGCGCGGTCTGAGGCTTCTTGTCACGGTACGAGCGGCCTCCCCCGGCGGCCGGTCGTTATGACCGAGCGGTTCTAGGCGCTTCAGCCCGGAACTGCGCTGCTGCTACGGTCGCAGGTTCAAATCTTGTCTCGGGCATGGATGTGTGTGATGGCCATAGGTTTGTTGGGTTTAAGTAGTTCTAAGTCTAGGGGACTGATGACCTCAGATGTTAAGTCCATAGTGCTTAGAGCCATTTGAACCATTTGAACCCCCCCGTCGGAGTTTCGAGTCCTCCGTCGGACATGGGTGTGTGTGTTGTCCTTACCGTAAGTTCGTTTAAGCTAGATTAAGTAGTGTTAAGCTTAGGGACCGATGACCTCAGTAGTATGGACCCATAAGACCTTACCGCAAATTTCCAAAATTTGCTCAAAAGAGCTTAAAGCGTGATTCATCCGAAGAGGCCACATGTCGCCACTCCTTGAAGTTACAGTACTGGTACTGGCGTGCAAGTTCCATCCATCGTCGCCGATGAACACTAGTCAGCATGGATGTATGTACCTGGTGCCCAGATGGGGAGCATCATACGCAACAACGTTCGCTAACAGTCGCTGAGGAGAGACGTTTCGTAGCCCGTTGGTTTATATGGCCGCTCAATCTCTCGGCCGTTGCCCGTCTCTGCAGCCGTCGTTCATCACACATGACTCGGCGCCAGTTTGGATGATGCCATTTCCACGGTACACTTTAACGACGTCAGCATGCGAACAGTTCACAGACGGAGCCATTTCGGAGATGTTTCCACCTTTGGCCCGAAAGCCAAGCGTTACATAAGCCTTTTAGCGTTACATAAAACGATCCGCTTCCGCATTACGATAACCAATGCACTATTTTCCTGCACCTCCACTGTTAGTGCTGCCACCTGCCGTTTTTGTGTGAGAACTGGACGCTGACATCGATAGAACATAGGAGGTGGTCACATTAATGTGAATGGGTCATGTATAATGCTGGCCTTCAAAACGACTACGCACCCTCCGACTCAACGTTGAAATATTAGAAGTTTAGGCTGGTTTCGTTGTCTTGGGGCTGGGATACGTAGTTGGCGCATTACAAGCCAAATGCTGCTGAGTCTACAGTATACAATATGAATAAACACGGGAATCGAATGGTCGAAGGTTCTTATCACTCGGCAATTACGAATTAATATAGAAATTTATAAATAAAAGATTGCAGTTAAATAAAATATTCAGGTACTATTTTAACGACTTTAAATGATGAGTACGATAGTAGTATGAATTTTGAGAATGCGGTATATTTCTGCAAAACACTTATTGGTGTCGATGGTCCAGCAATTAAATAAAATACAAGTTGAATAACAGGGAAACAATAGATTCCTACAACACGAAAGTAGTTATGAACAACAACACAGCTCGCGAGATATTCACTTCTAAACGCACACTACGTATTCGCTGTAGAAGCCACGGAAATCTCACAAGTTCACAAGTCGGCACTCCAAAGTATTTTTATCTGCCGCGACCAAGCCCAAACCGCTCCACACTCTCCAAGTCTTTCAGCCGACTGTGCGTCCATCGCGCCCTACTGTCCGCGCCTCCCGTGTCCATCGCCGTACTGTCCACAACTACCGCACTGCCAGAACTGCCTCGTGTCCTCTCCGGAAACGATGCTCCCATCCAGTCTCCCCATTCACGAGCGCTGTGATTGGCCAGAGCGCCCGCGCCATGTCTTCAAGCGTACGCACCCACACACACATTTAAGCACATATGAAATACTGGATTTACATTTCAATATTTGAAATTAAATAAATATTTCTACGTTGGACCATAGACACGCTCTAACACACACTATTAAATACATAAACAATTAAATAAACATAAATCAAAAGAAAAGAAGCAAAAGGTAGGCCCGGAGCCTAATGTCTCTGTGCTTTCCACCACGCAGTAAATATTCAACCAATTTCTTAATTAATAGTATATATCGGATATAAACAAAGACATAGATGAATCAATATATTTATAAGCAAGCTTCTACCGTTTTTTCGTGTAACTGTGGACACTTATGGCCTGACGCGATCGATAGTAATCGCCCACTTTGACCTCTAATAACTCATGTACTATTTGAGTTACATGCCTGTAATTCATACCAGTTTAGGTTTACACTAATGGCTTTCTAAAGACACCACGATCGACAAGATCGGATGAAGCGTTTATATTTTGGAAATTCGTTGCTGGTTGTTACTTGTATAATTTACCGTCAGATACTAAACTTTAACCCAATAAATACATTGAAAATCTGATTACACCATCAGAATCGTCGTGAAAATAATAGTAATGTACATGTTTCTTTTTGAGGTATCACGATTCATCTGGCTACTATTAATTTCTATACAGACAGTGAAATATCTGCCATTAAGGTTTCACAAAGTCCGCCATCTTTGGCACTCCCGGTGTGACTCCTTCATTGATACAAAGCACCGTCCTCGTCACAGCGGAATTCCAAGCCATTCGGCTGGACCATGCGCTGGGGCTACCCCTCTCGTCCGGCTAACGTTTGCCACCACGTGTTTACTGCCGGACCGCGGCTTTGACGAGCGTTCTGTGTGACCACGTCAACTTAGAATCTTTTCAGGGCTCCACAATTCGCCCGTTACCTCACAATAACCACAGAAAAATCCATGTATTAATGCTTTTGATAAAACATACAAAAGCAGGAAAAACCTCATACTACAGGAAATCCTTCCTCAGCGCCAGAACATGTTTAGATACGAAAGTCCATTGAAGTTCCTTCAATAACAGTCACTGTTTGTATTAAAGATCGGTCACTTTAGTAAGTGATAGCTTCGCTCGCCCACAAATCGGGAGATCTAATGCCTTACTCATCTTGTGGATTTCGGATAAAGGTGCCACACGAAAACGCGCAAATGCCGAGAACGACGAGGCAGCGACGTCATTTAGTCTTTTTAGACTTTCATAACTTACAGACTAAAGTTTAAATTCAAGAAATGAAAACAGGTACTAACATATAGTCATACACGATTCAGCATTTTCCGTATACAGGCATCCGAGGGTCGCGCTCACCAGCTATTACAAAGGATGTGGTAATGCACTCGCAGCTTCCGTATGGAAGTGGTCATATCGAGTGATTTCTAAAAACTGAAACCTCTGTCTGTAACGGTGTTGTTTTTGTCACTCGATGTGGACTGCGACGTAAACATTGGATTTATACCAGTCGAGCGCCCAAATATGTGTTCAGAAACCGTCCCTTCCAGAGATTGAGTCTCAATATCATTTGGGATTATATTTCTATCCTTTTTTTATTATAATACAGATACTTGTTTCTAGAATGTACTGTCTTTATTTAATTCATTACGTGTTTTACAAAACTTTTAACTGAACTACTTGTAGTCCTTCTACTCCAAATTTCCCACTTCCTCAAGTATGAGCAAAGCAACATCACAGTTACTATTCTGGAAACTGTCACGGCTACGTTATTATAGAATACAAATAAAGTGCCAGTATTTCCACTTTCTAAAGCACTTTTTAGGGGTAGGTAATGTTTGCTTGCACTAGACAAACATTTAAATTTTCACGAAAAACTCGTAAATATTTAGTAGCGCCACAGAAACGACAATGTGAAGATTTTATAATATAATATATCAAATATAAAAGTTTCAAGTTTGGAGATTTAATATTTCACGTCTATAAAAATTACGAAAGTAGTAAAATTAAGTACAGGGTGGTTATAATTAAAATTTCCCTGCTTAATGCGTTATAACTCAAAAACTAATTACCGTACGAGTATCAAACTTGGCAGCATTAATATCCATAATATGGGGTACATGGATTCCATAGGTCACAACGCCACCGTTCAGTTCCAACTATGACCAACAGGTGCCGCGATCAGTCATCGTGATTCATAGTCTCACACACCTGGTTGCAGTGAGTTTGGACAAAAGGAGCAAGGCATTATTTGTTAAACTCTGCTATCAAAACAATGGTAATGCTGCGGCTGCACTTCGAGAATATTGCCGGCTGAAAGGATTACGGAAGGGTCCTCTTTCTCCAACCGCTGTGCGGAGCCTGGTGAAGAAGTTGCAATCAGCTGGAGAACTGGGCGTGGCTCTGGGAAGAGGCCGGCGAGCGGTTGCACCACAGGTGGTTGGTGAAATGGCTGTTGCTAGGGCAGACAACGCTGCTCTCAGTTCCCGATCGCCAGACAGCGCGTTTGCTGTGTCACGACAGTTGAACATCCCGTGGTCCACTGTACGGAAAGTGCTTCGAACCATTCTCAAATGGTATCCGTACAAGATCCACATCGCACAGCAGCTTTGACCACGGGGCGCACAATGACGTGTTGACTTCGCTCTCCACTTTCTCGCAAGGATTGAAGTTGACGAGGGCTCGCCCTGGACCATCCTATGGACAGACGAAGCTCATTTTACTGTGATGGGTGAGGAGATCACACAGAATTGCTGAGTGTGGGGATCTTCACCTCCAGAGCATGAAGTTCCTCGGTGTGATGGACGTGTCACCTTATGGTGTGGCTTCACGGCTACGTTGATCACTGGCCCATACTCTTTTGAACAGGTTGGCGCTTAAGGACCAAAGACGTGCAGTGAGACTGGCTAGCGTTACTGCGATATGCTTCTCCTGCGTGTCATACCCACTCTACATTAGACGTATTGAACTCAACAGTTTTCATGCGAGATGGATCCCCACCGCACATCGCTCGTGAAGCTCACATGCTTCTCGGAAACACATTTGGAAACCATCGAATTATCAGCGGATTATTTCCCAACGTTGGACCGGCACGATCACCTGATTTCACTCCCTGTGATTTCTGGTTGTGGGGCTATGTGAAGGACAGCGTTTACCAGGGGAACATTCACACATGTGTTGATCTGAAGTGCAGTATATCAAGAGAGATAGCAAGCAAACCTACGAAAATGTTTCCTTCTGTTGTGCAGAATGCAATACTGCACTTTCAGACTCATCTGGACACTGATGGGTGCCGTATTGAACACCTTTTGTTGCAGTAATAGTACCGATCTGCAATGGTTCAAAAAATGGCCCTGAGCACTATGGGACTTAACTTCTGAAGTCATCAGTCCCCTAGAACTTAGAACTACTTAAACCTAACTAACCCAAGGACATCACACACATCCATGACCGAGGCAGGATTCGAACCTGCGACCGTAGCGGTCCCGCGGTTCCAGACTGTAGCGCCTAGAACCGCTCGGCCACTCGGGGTGGCGATCTGCAATGGTGTGATGTACCGTAGCAGCACATTAAAAGTGTTTCAGTTGAATTGATCTGCATTATTTCTCTTCCCCATGTACTTGACATTAATGCTACCAAGTTTGGTACTCATACAGTAATTAGTTTCCGTGTTATAACGTGTTAAATAGGGAAAGTTTAATTATAACCACCCGGTACGACCAAATTCAGGATATAGTACTTTCACACGTATTTGAACAAACAGACCTACAGTTTCCATTATACTAATTGTAATGATTGTTTTAAAATGCGTTGTTCTGCAACCGCTAGCTGCATGAACGATGAGATAGCTGACGATGCTAGTCCAGCTCTCTCCGGCTCTTTGTGCTGCCCTGCGTCTGTCGTTAGCGACGCAATTCACTTGTACATCTACATCTACGTGATTACTCTGCTATTCACAATAAAGTGCCTGGCATAGGGTTCAATGAACCACCTTCAAACTGTCTGTCTACCGTTCCACTCTCGAACGCACGCGGGAAAACGAGCACTTAAATTTTCCTGTGAGAGCCCTCATTTCTCTTATTTTATCGTTGATTCCTTAGATACGCTCCGAGTTCCTGACTCCACGGTATCTTGGAACTGTCCACAACATACTGATTACTAAAGCTCTGCGTGTTAGTCTTCTTTACAGCCGAATTTAAGCAAAGAGTAATTTTCTGGATTGGCGGGCAAAGTTGTAATACCTTAATGGAATATTCACTCTGCAACGGCTTATAATTTATAATTAAACTCGTGACAAAACTGTACGCCTGACTGGAAATTTCAGCGGTACCTTTGCTTTTCAATATAACAGTTCTTACTCGCAGAGCTACCCAGACACGACTCTCGATCCGTCCTCAGAGGTTTAGAATTTCAGACAGTAATTTCGGTCCTGCACGTATTCTTAAACTGTCTGGAACTTTTAAAGTTGCATATTCTCCCTTGCAGAGAGAAAGATTAATTCTGGAAGCAACACACGACATTGAGGGAAGTCATTTTCTCTGTGATATCACTGTCTTTGATGGTGTTGCCCGTCTGCAAGAGAATTTAAATGCAGTTTACAAAATAGTCGATAAACCTTGACAGTACTGCTGGTCTAATGGAGGGGCGTGAATCATCTCTCGATAGACGCGTTTGATAATCCAGCTTGAAGTGGACTAGTTTGTTTTTTAACAACTAGTTACTACTAGTAATTTCTATAGAAGTCAGCCCCCAAAAAGAGACAATATTGTTGGACTTCCGCAGAATCTCAGTCTGCTAGAAGTGATCTAGTTGACAAGTGTTTTGGAGTACTCAAGAGGAATCTTAAGTTTTTGGACTTCAGTAACAGTAAAGTAGAGGACCCTTAATGCCAAGATGATTTATAGTCAATAAAAAGTTACATTTGCTCTTTATTTATTGTTTTGAGATGAACTGCTTTCAGTTCCATATTGAAGCTTTTTCATCCAGTAAGACAATAAACATGTGTAAATTAGGACATCTAAATTCAGAGACTCGTTAATTTCATTCTGATCCATCGCTTCGCGGTAAAGCCGTCTTCGCACTGTTCAGGACGGTGAAAAGCGTCATCCTACTTATCTCGCTTGCAAAAGCCGCGAGGGTACATCAAGGAGTCTGGACGAAGTTGGTTACAGATTCTAAGAATCTTCTAACATTGCTTGGAGCTCGGTTTTCACTGTGGCAGGCAACACGTGCCTGCTTTGTGGGTAGCGCTTCCGTAGAGGCATTTGGAGCTGGAAGAGTTTCCGACAAGCAACTAACAACTGTACCCGTCTGAAGAGCGCTCCAGCAAAAGGCGGACTTCGGGTTGTTAGCGAGTCACCCCACGCGAGCCGCGTGATCAAAAAGTTGCCTCTGCGGTCTGCGGCCACGAGCGCCACTTGTCAGGGACAACTTTCGAGGAGCGCTCCGCCACAGGTCGCCCGTTGCAATGGATCTCTGCGGCAGTTGCCCCGGATTCAGCGGAGAGGGTGTGTATCTTTAAAGGCACTCGAGTAGTAAGTAGTCGCTTTAAAAAATTAAGAAAAAGGAACTGGCTCACTCGTTTTGATACAAAGGTGATGCTACTGTTTGAGACCGACATGTGTGTGCCTTGAAAGTCAAGCGACAACTGTCGCAGGTGAAACTATGCTATAACAGAAACAAATACCTACTAAACTACAGTCAACAAACGACACATAAATCTCTTGTCATTTACGGCATAAATTCTTCTTCTAAATATACTGTGGCGTTTCTGACTAACTGGGAGGAGACTGAGTAGTGGAACGTGTTACTTTTACACATAAACAAAAACGATCCGTCACACTACTACACTTTAAAACACACTTTATATGTAATTCATGTCAGACAGTCTCATACAGAACCTACATCCACTTTCTTTTATATACTGTATATGATTACTGTCATCCCCCTTCCCTTCTGTGTGAGAGGATGAATGAGCAAATGTATTTCTAGTTGCATGCTTGAGGGTAGCAGACAAGCCTGTCTGCTAGAGAACAGTAGGACCAACGTCGGAACAGGTAGCTACGCTTTCTAAAAGCAAAGAGGTTTCTATCCTTAGTATGGTCCTGTCCGTCTCTTGTCATGTTGGTATAGGAAGCTGCCCCTCTGGCCACTTCCGTTTGTATTTGTGAGCCACCCTCAGAAAGAGTCCAGGTCAGTCTGTTCGTGGCGAGCGTCTGAAGTGGTGAGATCTCCGGCTAAGCGCGTGTCTGCTAAGTCCGTAGGACAATGGATTTCTTAAGTTCAGCCTAAATGAAAATTTAATCACCTTTATTTCAGGATTAGCTTTAAAATATCTAGTGTTATCTTAAATTGCAGCGCAGTGTAATTTTCGTGTGAAGTTCAGAATATATTCCGGTAGTTGCTTTGTCACTACTTTGTGAGTAAAGTGGAACCACGTGTTGATCAGTAACTCTAACTAAGTTCATCAATCTTAAATGTGAATGTATGTGAGATTATAACGTCTCGTCTTGACAATATTTTTCAATATAGCAACTTTTCTTTATGTTCAACCCACGTGGGGTGTACTTTGTGAAGCCAGTACCACGTGCTTATCCAGTTGTTTGACCCATCAGGTTAATAGTAAGACGATAGTAACCAGTTCGAGGTTTTTCTTTTGTAAATTGCTTTTCGATCTAATTTATTTTAATTATCAAAATTATTGTGGAGTTACACTCTTTGTGTAAACCAAGTTGACCACGTGAAGCATGTGGTGTAATCATCAAAGTAGCCCTCAGCTATTCTTTTCGGGAAGATTTCACAAAGAGCTAATGTGAATTTAGTATACCAGTGTGTGGTAATTACATGACGGACAGGATTGTGCTACGAACGTAACTTCTTTGGGTGAAAATTGAATCGGTTGGTAGTGGTTAATTTTCTCTTGCATATGTTTCAACGTTCTTTGTGTGTTGTTTTATGAATGCAGTGTTGTATGCAGTCTCCCAATCTTGGCTCCATATTTGATGTGTTCCGTAAGATTACAATCTCACATTTTCACAATCCTAAATAAGGCACCAGTTACTTAGGAATCAAGTTTAATATGCTGAAATTTCAATGATCAATGTTGAAATAAATTTCCAAATATAAACTGATTTATTTCTTTTCGTTTAAATTTTCTTATATATATATATATATATATATATATATATATATATATATATATATATATATATATATATATATCACCGGTTGTCGTATGACTGTTAAAAGATTATAATTAATATTAGTCTGGTTGGGAATTTGGTAAGCTAGACTGGATACCTGGTGAAACAGTTGCTCAGTAATGCAAGGTTAACTTCCCCAGACAGCTCACAGATTTTAAACCGCTTTTATTGTCTATCAGTTCCGCTTTCATAGCAAATTAAACTAACAACGTTACAACTTCCTATAAGATAGCATGTGGAACGAACACACCCACACGTTAAAGCAATTGATACAGCAAATCTTCACTCAGCAACCGACGTTAAATGTTACCTTCACCACTGAAATTTCCGTTCAGGGAACGGATTGTTTATTACCATAAATAGGGGGACCTCTGTCTGAGAACTGAACTACTTCTTTAACTTCATCATACTGAATATTTAGGAAGACAAAGGGACACAATGTAGTATTTGACCACGAAATGGCGGCGGTCCATACACATAACACAATATACGTAAGTGTGCAATAAATGTTCGTTTTACAAAATGAAATGCCTTTTTATTGTTGAATTTTACTTGCTCCAGACGCTTTTTTCCTTTTACATTTACGCATAAATGTTCCGCAGACATCTTCAAACAAAGTGAGAAACACCAGACACATAGTTTTTAATGTTGTAAGTGTACGAGATGTTGATACTGACAACAGTGCTTCTCTATCAACTCCCTCTACGGTCTCTGTTTCAGGGACAGTGACAGTTGTAAAGGTGACAGATCTCTTTTGTCAATAGTAGCACTGTTGTCAGTATGGGTATCTACTTCCTTTTTAATATTAAAAACAATTTCGCCCTGGTTGTAACGTTATCTGAACATGTATGATGAACATTTATAAAAGATTAAATACACTGAGGGCATCTTAATGCAAAATACGAAACACGTCTGTGGCAAATAAAGTACATTGTAGCAATAAAAAGGCATTTAAATTTGTAAAAAGTATATTTATATAGGCCTACTTGCTGAGGATGATGACCATACCAACGAACTTATTCACTGACGATTTGGCAAAATCAAGATGATAACCAACAAGTGTAATTACAAGGTGTCCCTGAAAAGTTCTTTGAATGGTCTCATAAAGAAATGGGAACAAGAGTTACAAGCAAAACACCTTTACTGGCCTTCAAAGAAATCACCGTTAGCTACAACGCACTTTTGAAATAGGTTATAGAGTTGTTCAAAACTGACAGAAAACGCTTCGTCTGGATCGCTCGAAACACCGTGGCCACCCGTTGTTGGATGTTCGCGTCATAACAAGATAAGAGACGTCGCGCTACAAGTAATATCCTGACATCAAGCATTATTAATTGGCACGGTTTTCATCGTCTTCCAGTGCATAAATTCGTCATGAATTAAGCCCTTTCTGCCGTAAAATGCGATCAATATAGTTATAATGTTGAATTTTGACAGCCGACATATTTGGAGAGCGGAGAAGGCGATGAACATTTCATTGCATTTATTATATTGTAAGACCTGCTGTCTGCTATTTAAAAAAAGTCTTAACGTTATATAGTACATTGTCCACATCACTAGCAAAATTTGGTTTGAGCAATAGAACAAGGATAACAAAATGTGTTACAAAATAAAATAACTTAGTTGTAGGAAACGGAGAGTTAAAATATTAAATTTATCTGTACGGAACGTTAATTTGCTGTGGAGCGCATCGTGAATGAATTTGTTCCGATATAGCGGATTTCGTGCATTGTGGAAGATGAACACTATGCTACTGACTGTCGCTTGGTCTCATTTGTGGTGATGTGGATATTCAGTAATGCTTGACCGCGGTAGGGTCAGCGAACAGTGCTCGAGCACGGTGCTCCGAGAGGTTCTTACCCATTTTATTTGAACTGAGCAACCCGCCTCCTTGTCCTTCAGCACATGCGGAATGCTCGTCTGTACAATATGGACGAGTGGGTGAGTGTTTTCCAAATGAGGAGCGTTAGATCAAAGAAGTATCTTTGGTTCAGCGCTTAGCAATACGAACGTACCTATTTCCACTCCAGAGATGTCTTCTACCATGGCACGTTGCAAGTGCGGAGCTTTATCGCTTTCACTACATTGGCTAATCGAACGGCACCCTTCCCCATCTATGCGAAAAGCCAGGCTCCGTTTCCAACGGCCGCCTGGAGAGTGGTTTTTAGGCCTACTTGTTACAGTCCTCCTGGTATGAATATGCTAGTACTTCTGGATCAAGATCTGGTCAGTGCCAGGTTACTTTCTACATCTACATTTATACTCTGCAAGCCACCCAACGGTGTGTGCCGGAGGGCACTTTACGTGCCACTGTCATTACCTTCCTTTCCTGTTCCAGTCGCGTATGGTTCGCGGGAAGAACGACTGCCGGAAAGCCTCCGTACGCACTCGAATCTCTCTAATTTTACATTCGTGATCTCCTTGGGAGGTATAAGTAGGGGGAAGCAATATATTCGATGCCTCATCCAGAAACGCACCCTCTCGAAACCTGGCGAGCAAGCTACACCGCGATGCAGAGCGCCTCTCTTGCAGAGTCTGCCACTTGAGTTTGCTAAACATATCCGTAACGCTATCACGGTTACCAAATAACCCTGTGACGAAACGCGCCGCTCTACTTTGGATCTTCTCTATCTCCTCCGTCAACCCGATCTGGTACGGATCCCACACTGATGAGCAATAATAAAGTATAGGTCGAACGAGTGTTTTGTAAGCCACCTCCTTTGTTGATGGACTACATTTTCTCTCCCAATGAATCTCAACCTGGCACCCGCCTTACCAACAATTAATTTTATATGATCATTCCACTTCAAATCGTTAAGTCTTTCCGTACGCATACTGCCAGATATTTTACAGAAGTAACTGCTACCAGTGTTTGTTCCGCTATCATATAATCATACAATAAAGGATCCTTCTTTCTATGTATTAGCAATACATTACATTTGTCTACGTTAAGGGTTAGTTGCCACTCCCTGCACCAAGTGCCTATCCGCTGCAGATCTTCCTGCATTTCGCTGCAATTTTCTAATGCTGCAACTTCTTCGTATACTACGCATCATCTGCGAAAAGCCGCATGGAACTTCCGACACTATCTACTAGGTCATTTATATATGTTGTGAAAAGCAATGGTCCCATAACACTCCCCTGTGGCACGCCAGAGGTTACTTTAACGTCTGTAGATGTCTATCCATTGAGAACAACATGCTGTGTTCTGTTTGCTAAAATCTCTTTAATCCAGCCACACAGCTGGTCTGATATTCCGTAGGCTCTTACTTTGTTTATCAGGCGACAGTGCGGAACTGTATCGAACGCCATCCGGAAGTCAAGGAAAATGGCACCTACCTGGGAGCCTGTATCTAATATTTTCTGGGTCTCATGAACAAATAAAGCGAGTTGGGTCACATACGATCGCTGTTTCCGGAATCCATGTTGATTCCTACAGAGTAGATTCTGGGTTTCCAGAAATGAGATGATACGCGAGCAAAAAACATGTTCTAAAATCCGACAACAGATCGATGTCAGAGATATAGGCCTATTGTTTTGCGCATCTGCTCGACGACCCTTTCTGAAAACTGGAACTACCTGTGCTCTTTTCCAATCATTTTGTGCGGACTAGGAGACGGTAAAGGTGACATAATCAAAGTTTTTGGCGATATTCTACGTTTTCATTTTTTTTAATGAGGCTAGCGTTTTAAAGCTAATTACGTACATTTGTGCATAACGTATGATCTTGCTCCTGTGGTCTAGTTTGTTATTGGTTCAAATGGCTCTGAGCACTATGCGACTTAACTTCTGAGGTCATCAGTCACCTATAACTTAGAACTAATTAAACCTAACTAACCTAAGGACATCACACACATCCATGCCTGAGGCAGGATTCGAACCTGCGACCGTAGCGGTCGCTCGGCTCCAGACGGTAGTGCCTAGACCCACACGGCCTTCCGGGCGGCCTCTTGTTTGTTATTGTCCACATGGACTTCGCCTGCTAGTTTTGCTAAGTTTTATATTTTAGTTACCATTATGATTGTTCAGTATCCGTCTCGTTACAATTCTTTCACCCCCCCCCCCCTCGCCGCCCCCTCCCCACCATTTATCTTACGTAGGTGGTCTAGTCCTCCGTCTGTAATCATATGGATGTCAGCAAGCCGTGGGTGTCCACTGTCGTTTCTTCCATTTATTTGGAGAAAGTTGCATCTCCGTGATTTACCGGCCTCGGCTGCGGAGGTGGGTGGTTAGCGAGTGCGAGCCGCGCAATTGCAGCCCCGCTGCTCGAGTTTTACTGCCAGTAAACAAATTCATAGTTTCAAGGGGAGTCCGCGGCGGCTGCAGTTACAGCTTGCTTTACGGCCGTCGCGCCACCAAAATGTTGGCCCCCTGCCACCGGGATTATTACGGCCTGCGAGTGAATACCCATCCATTGCGCCGGAATGCGCAACGATCCGGATTTGCAGGCGAACAGCCGGCAAGTGATTCCGTGTTTTTTGTACCTGCGGATTGGCGCCCACTATTTAAATGAACGACATGCGCTGAAACTGATTAAAATTCCTACTGAACAACGCAAGTGCGTTCAGAAATGAAAAACAAGAGGAAACAAATGACTCTGCTGTTAGGCATGGATGGCAGTAAATTTCAGCTTCAGGACTGGAGGAAACCGGATATTTTTAGATTACGTGCTAATGATTTCCAGGAAAGAGCAAGAGAGAATCTTTAAGCGATTGAACGGCAAATGAATCTGTTGATTACTTGCTATCTGGTGCGTATAGCCTTTCCGGGAAGGAATAGTAGATTAATGTGCTTCCCGCAGGTGAGGAATGAATTAAAATGTACACACTGGATTCACGCTCGCTTCTAAAACACATACAATGCCACTTGAGTTCTTCATACAACCCTGACGGAAGCTTAATTACATATTATAAAAGTTGTTAGAAATGAATCAAACTTAAACGTAACTAACCGTCAATCTATTTCAACAATGGTAGATGTGAATAACGAGATCTTATTAATATGGTGAACGACTTCACGCTCTCGGAGAGAAAAGAAAATTATTTGGTGACTCTACAATTTACACCAACGAAAGTATTCCTACCTTCAAACGGAATGCGTGTAGCTGCTCAAAATAATAATTTAATTACCCATGGGCCACCAGAATGGGGTGATCAAACACGTGATCTTCAAAAGCTACATGGTTCAACGTATTTTAAGTGCGGTGGCCATTACAATCCCCAATTCTTTCCTTGGATTTTTTCCAGTGAAGATTTTCAGACAATCTGTTTTAGTGATTGAGCAAAAAATCTGTAAAATTGTGAAAAATGTTGTGAGTGAAATAATGAATACTTTATTTTAGTTATTGTTTGATTTATACTGGAAATACATCTTAAACCGAAACATATATTCTGCGCATGTAACATTACTATCGATCTGATCATCTGTCTGCTTTGATGCGGCACACAACGAAATTCGCTCCCATGAGAGTATCTTCATCTCAGAGAAACACTTGCATCCTACGTCTTCTACTATTTTTTCTTTTTTGTGTCATCAGCGTTCTGATTGATTTAATGAGACCCGCCACCAATTCCTCTCCTTCGCTATCCACTTCATCACGGAGTAGCACTTGCAACCTGAGTCCTTAATAATTTGCTGGATGTAGTCCAATCTCTGTCTTCCACTACAGTTTTTGCCCTCTTCAGCTCTCTCTAGTACCATGCAAGTCATCCTGCCCCCTCTTCTCTTCAGTGTTTGCCACGTATTCTTTCCTCTCTGATTCTACGCAAAACCTCCTCATTCGTCAAGTTATCGGTCCACCTAAGATTCAAAAAATGGTTCAAATGGCTCTGAGCACTATGGGACTTAACATCTATGGTCATCAGTCCCCTAGAACTTAGAACTACTTAAACCTAACTAACCTAAGGACAGCACACAACACCCAGCCATCTCGAGGCAGAGGAAATCCCTGACCCCGCCGGGAATCGAACCCAGGAACAAGGGCGTGGGAAGCGAGAACGCTACCGCACGACCACGAGATGCGGGCACCTAATTTTCAACATTCGTCAACAGCACCTTATCTGAAATGCTTCGATTCTCTTCTGTTAGGTTTTACCACAGTCCATGTTTCACTACCATACAATTCTGTGCTCCAAACGTACATTCTCAGAAATTTATTCCTCAAATTAAGGTCGATGTTTCGTATTAGTAGACTTCTGTTGTCCAGGAATGCCTTTTCACTAGTCTACTTTTGATGCCCTCCTTGTTCCATCCGTCATCGGTTATTTAGCATCAATCCTGATGTTAAGTTTCTCGTTGTTCTCACTTCTGCTACTCCTCATTTCTGCTACTTCTCATTACTTTCATATTTCTTCGATTTACTCTTAGTCCATATTCTTTACTTATTATACTGTTTATTCCATTCAGGAGATCCTGTAATTCTTCTTCACTTTCACCTAGGATAGTAATATCATCGGTGAATCGTATCATTGATATCCTTTCACCCGGAATCTTAATTCTACTCCTGAATCACTCTTTTACTTCTGTCATTGCTACTTCGATGTGCAGATTTAACAGCACGGGTGAAAGACTACATCCCGTCTTCCAATCTTTTTAATTCTAGCACTTCGTTCTTGGTCATGCACTCTTATTATTCTCTCTTTGCTCTTGTACATATTGTATATTACCCGACTCTCCCTATAGCTTACCCCTATTTTTCTCAGAATTTCGAACATCTTGCGCCATTTTACATTATCGAACGCTTTTTCCAGGTCGACAGATCTTATAAACGTGCCTTGATTTTTCTTCAGTCTAGGTTTCATTATCAACCGCAACTTCAGAAGGGCTTCTCTGGTGTCTTTACCTTTGCTAAAGCCAAGCTGATCGTCATCTAACACATCCTCAATTTTCTTTTTCATTCTTCTTGTAAGAAACTTGGCTAAATGAATTGTATAGCTGATTGTGCGATAATTAACACACTTGTATGCTCTTGCAGAATGTGGAATTTTGTGGATCATATTTTTTCGAAAGTCAGATGATAAGTCAACAGAGTCATACAAATACTATTTACTGGACGTATTCCAGTATTCTCACTTCCCCTACAGTTTTTACTCTATATAGCTCCTTCTAGTGGCATTGAAAGGTCTTAGCACGTGTTCTGTTCAGTACATTTTTCTTGTCACCGTTTTTACATGTTCCTTTCTTCGCCGATTCTGCGGAGAATCTCATCACTTCTAATCTTATTAGTCCATCTAATTCCCAACGTCCTTCCATATCATCACATTTCATATGCTTCGATCTCTTTTTATGGTTTTACCAAAGTCAGTGATTCACTAACATACAGTGTCGTGCTCCAAAGACATGTTCTCAGAAATTTATTCCACCAAATTTAGACTTTAAGGCCTTAAGACTTCTTTTGGCTAGGTGTTCTCACTTTGCCTATGCTGGTCTACCTTATATGTCCCCCTTGCCCCGTCTTCCACGTATTATTTTGCTCCCAAGGTAAGAGATTTGCTTAACATTGTACCCACTAATTTTGAGCCTAGATTTTCTGTACATTATAACTTTACAAAATGTTGATCGCTCACGAGATCAGCAATATGCGACTGAACTGTGCGGATTAATCAATTACTGACTACTGGTTGCCTCCGAAAGACGTCTCCCTAGTTCACGAACCCTCCTCTGAAGCCGGCACCCAGGTAGTTAGGACGTGTTCCAACCCTAGCTACTGTTAAGAAATAGAATTACTTTTGTGTGGTGATATAAATTCGGCCTGGCAGCCTTATAAACATCTCTGGTGCCCCTCGTTGCATCCCGCATACAAGCGAACCTGTCATCAAAAGAGAAACACCTTGCCTTATTCGTAACGGTGTAGGACCCTAGTGTGTCCTGCCCAGGTACACTTCGCACCTAAAAAACATTTAGCAAAACTGCAAAAGCCCACAGTGAAAAATTTTCTTTAACCCTCCGAAACTAATTTCAGCAGGCCAACTGTTTAAGAGTTAAACTCAAAATGCTTGTGCAGAAAGTTAATGCGTTAACGCGAAAATTACGCTGCTAGGCATAGCTATTAAATTGGAAAATTTGCAAAGCAAATATCTCACTCGAACGCCATCTGATTGCAGAAATACGTTGGTGCTGATTTTCAGCTGATTGCTAATGTCTTCCAGGATTTAGACTACAAGCCTGCAAGTTAATGCGTGTGAAGGAGTCGAACAGAAGCAATGGTTGGTTGGTTGATTGTGGGAGGGGACCAGACATCGAGGTCATAGGTCCAGTCGCATTAGAGAACGATAAGGAAGGCAGTTGGGGATGCTCTTTTAAAGGAATCGTTCCGGCATTTGCATGAAGCTGTTTAGGGAAATCACGGAAAACCTTAATTAGGATTTGAACCGTCTTCCACCCGAATGCGAGTCCATTGTGCTAACCAATGCGCCACTAGGTCACAAACAATGATTATTCGTAACCATATGTATGAGATCAATATATTGATTAATAATCAAAACCAGTCATAATTAACTCTATGTGATTATACGTAAAGATTAAATGGAAAGCAATGTCACTCTTCTATCAATTATTACTTTTTGTCGTCCTATTTTCGATGATGGGCGACTACTATTAAATTCCGTAATGATTGATAGAAACAGTGACTGGAAGTTGGTGACTAAATGTCCAAAACACCACGCATACATTAAAAGTGCAAATGAGATGAGACAGCCGATCGTTCTGGACTCCACAAGTATGAAATCAATTTAACTACTCTGCCGATGCTACCAGTAATGTTCACCGTAAGTAAAACTGTGATGCACCGCGCTTATCGTGCAGACGTGCTGTCCCCTTCACGAAGACGGAATCGTCAGCTCCTGAGCAGGACTCAATGATGTGGAACCCTATACCGCACTGCTATGTCTACTCGATCCAGACACTTTCGCGTCCTGGTAGCAAGTGCGACGCCATGGGGAAACCTTCGCGTTCTGCCGATAAGTAGCTCTCTGTTGTGGACACCTTCGCAAGGCTAACGACCAGTCCTTCTCATGCAGCTCTCATTTACCTGCGCATCGTTGCCACCAAAACGGGTCCAGTTGCCGATGGCAAAATTACGAACCACAGAGGTCGATCTACGACAATAGCCTCCAATAGAGAATTACGCCAAAAATAGTGCTTATTTTCCAGCCTCCAATGATAATACTAAATTCTCCCTTAGTACCATAAAGTATTCATTTGTACGCTGCAATCAGAAGATACACTCTATCTACCTATCTATCGCTTGAGCCATTTCCCGCAGTTACGCAGGGTCAGCCATCGTTAATTGGATTTGGCATGTTAATGTTTAAGGGGCGGCCGCATGCCCTTGCTGCCGCCACGCCGTACCCCTCAGGACGGAATTAGTGTACCCCAACTGTCTGCGGTGAGTGTAATCTATGGAATAGTGCGAAAGCGTTCGGATGTCTGCGAGCCGTGTGACTGAGGCGGAACATGGGGACCAGCCCGGTATGCACCTAGCGGGATGTCGAAAACCGCCTAAAAACCACATCCAGGCTGGCCGGCACATCGGACCTCGTCATTAATCCGCCGAGCGGATTCGATTCGGGGCGGGCGCGCCTACCCGAGTCCAGGAAGCAGCGCGTTAGCGCTCTCGGCTACCCTGGCGGGTCAATGAGGTGATACACTCCTTTACGCCAATTTCCCGTTCCGCAAGAAACTGAGTTCGAGAAAGTCAGAGAGGACCGGTATGAGGCTAGATCTCCACTACTATCAAAAAGTATTCACTTTACCCCTGCGATAGGACGTCAAAGAGGACAGCTGTGAGGTTAGAATTGTTTGCGATGGTCTCTGCTTCTTTACACTAATGTCCATAGCCTCGCAATCGGGAGAGGATCGCTGTGAGGCTAGAATTGTTTACGGTGGTCTGTGCTTCCTATGCAGTAAAGACGCTAACATTCAAAAGAAGTCAGAAAACATGGAAAAGTCTCCATCGACTCCTGCACTTGGTGCCGTACCGACAGAGACTTGACCTTAGTTGCCAGCACTCGCCAGCACTCGTTGTGAGAGGACAGTGCTTGCCGCCTCCTGTAAGCTCGAGTTCTATCTCACTTCCCAGAATCTTACACCATACGGGCTGTGGCCATGTACACCGGTCATCGTGCTGCTCTGCCGAAGCGTTTCCTGTTGCTCTGTCTCGAATACTCTGCACGTTGGCATGTACCCCTGACATTCGTAATCCACTAAAAACCTTCACCGAGATAATTAAAGATAGACACGCAAATTAACCAGGGCACCCCACTGACAGTCACAGTGTTTCATGACATCAGTAACATTTTCCATTCCCTTTCGTCAACCTCAGATGAAAAATATATTCAGTAAGTAACTAAACCGGCACGGAAAATGCTTGCCGCGTTTCAAAACATAACCAATAAATCATTCGTCGAAGCACCTCTACAGCCGTGAACAATGGGGCCCCAATACCGCCGTGTACATGAGACAGCTTGAGATCGAGAACTCAGGGCCCTCAGCAGTACGTGGTGGCTCCGCAGTAATACTAGTATTAGTATTAGTATTAGTAGTAGTAGTAGGAGCAGCAGCAGCAGCCTGGGGCTACGCCGGGCCCTCTGGTGGCCGGTAATTAGGCGTGATGGTAGCGCCGGCCACCGGCGATAAGGTCGCTGCCGCAACTCGCTAGCACCAGCCCCGGCTCCGCCAGAGCCACCACCAGATAGCCGGCGCGGGCCGCCCGCCCTCCGCTTTAATTCCCGATCGATGTGCTTATCGCCCATTTGCGAGGCGGATCTGCGTTACTGAGCGCTGGCGCAGACCTCGCTACGGCCGTACGACCCTGCGATACAGTCAAGCTTTGGTGTAAAAGTGACGGCTACGAGGAAACTCACAGCGATATCTCCTTGACGACACTGCTCGGACACATGAAATCTGACGAGTATACATCGTCCCCCTGCTTCGTTTATTTGCCATTCTGTGAACGACAGACGCCCAAAAGTTTCAATATGTCAAATGAGCGTGCCTCCTTTTCCAACGCTGTTATAAAATATGTCCAAGTTCACCCCCATTTTTAGATCACTTCTGTACCAACCTTTAGATAACATGTAGTATGGAACTACAACAAAGTGTGGCGAGAATGACTATCCTGATTTTTGCCATCCCATCTCAGTAATGAGGAAATCCATGTATTGTATTTGATAATATACACTGATCAACCAGAACATTATGCCACCTATCTTCTATCGACAAACCCTTCCAGGCGACAGCATCCCGCCTGGAGAGGAATGTCTGCTAGCCAGAAACACAAACAGTGAATGTAGAATCAGTGTGCGTGCTGTCATTGAATGGAATAGGGAAGGATCACCACCTATCTGAGTCTGACCGAGGGCAGATTATGATGTACCGGAGATTCTGCACGAGCGTTTCGGAAACTGTGTGACTCGTCGGGTGCTCGAGGACTGCTGTGGTGAGTGTCTTCAACACGTGGCGAAACCAAGGTGAAATCATGCCTAGACGTCGTGGGGTTGGCCACCATTAGTTACAGATGTCGGACGTCATACACTGGGCAGAATGGTAAAATAGGACAGGCGGTGAACTGGGCAGAGTGTAAGTGTTTCTGAACCCACCGTGCACCGAACACTCTTAACGATGGGACTCCGCAGCCAACGACCAATCCGTGTGACAGTGTTAACACCTCGACATCGGCAAGCACGATTAAAATGGGCACGTGAGCATCGGCACTGGACGTTGGAGCAGTGGCAGAGCGTTGCGTGTTTTGATGAATCCCGATAACTTCTTCATTACAACGATGGGACGGCCCGACTCCGTCCTCTTCCAGGTGAAAAGCTCCTCGTCACCCGCACAGCGGGACGTAGATAAGCTGGCGGCAGCTCCTTTGTTCTCTGGGGAACATTCACATAAGCATCCATAGATCCAGTGGAGCTCGTGAAAGACACACTTGTAACAGAGCACGTACACACATTCATGACGATCATGTTTCCCGACGGCACTGGCATTTTTCAAGAAGATAATGTGTCATGTAACAAAGCCAGGAGCGTGAGGGACTTGTTCGAGGAAAACAGTGATGATAACCAACTTATGTTGCGGCCACCCAACTCACCACATCTGAACCCGATTGAGTACATCTGTCATGTAATTGAACGTGACATCATAGCTCATCACTTTACTCCCCGGAATTCGGGAAGCAGGTGACTTGTCTATGCAGATGCGGTGCCAGCTACCTCCTAAGACCTACCGCGGCCTCATTGCTTCCATGCCACGATGCTTGCCTCTGTAAGCCGTGCCAGAGGTAGACATATCGGCTATTAGGTAGGTGCTCATAACGTTCTGGCTGATCAGTGTAAGTTACTAAATGTCTTACACGGTGCGATTCATCATCAGTGGGTTTTGTACGCCCCGCAAATCTTGAAAAACCTCGCTTGAGATGTTCATATTCTCTCGCTATTAGCCCTACAGAAAAAACAAGTGTGAATTTTTTGTCGGAAATTCAATGTAATTAATTTTGTACTCATCACTTAACACTTCCGGGCTGAGATGCCGTGGTCCATACATAAAACTCTCCCCTGACGTTTCACCTTCAACTGCGGAAGGCATCCTCCGAGGACAGTGGGCGAACTGCAACGAGAGCGCGAGTGAGCGCCGTATATATAAGCCATCCAGATGGCACCGCTGTCAATCACGTGACGTCGGCTGTGTTGGTGAGTTTGAACACCTTAGAGCGACCTTAAAGGAGAATGGGTTTTCCAACAGAGAGATAGAGCGTGCACTACGCCCTAGACTGACAACCAGGACTAACGAGGATTGACACTAACCCAAGGGGAAAGTGTTCCTACCATTCATCAGTAAGGTCACTGATTGCATTGGAAAAATTTTAAGCAATTACGATGTGGAAACTACCCACCACGAAAATAAAAGAATGTTTAAGATCCGCAAAAGATAAACGACATACCCTAGCAACACCAGGTCTCTATAAAATTCCGTGCAGTTGTGGAAAGGTCTATATAGGCACAACAAAATGAAGCGTCAACACCCGTCTGGGTGAACATAAAAGGAAATGCCGCCTCTGACATATTGATCAATCGGCTGTAGCGGAACATGTGTTTCAGGAAGGTGATCATGAAATAAAGTTTAGTGAGACGACCGTCATAGCAAAGACGCGAATGTACAGAGAGACCATTGAGATTGCCAAACACTGCAATAATTGTAACAGAAAAGATGAAGACATTAAGCTGGATAAGATATGGATGTCAACATTGCAGCAACAGCGTGACAATCGATAAATTTCAATTGAGAAAGTTGGCAATGTCAGAGATCATAGCACTGCCCACGTCACGTGATTGACAGCGGCGCCCACTGGATGGCTTATACATACGATCCTCACTCGCGCTCTCATTGCAGTTCGGCCATTGTCCTCGGAGGATGCCTTCCGCAGTTGAAGGCGAAACGTCAGGGGAGAGTTTTATTTATGGACCACGGTATCTCAGCCCAGAAGTGGTAAGTGATGACAACACCTGCTTTGAAAGCCTTCATTCTATAATTTTGTACTACTTGAAATTTTCGCTGGAGGCACGGATTCCGAGTTATTGAAGAAAGACGTACAAGGGACTTTAAACATAGCCTTAACTACATTACATTAACTACATTAAATTTCCTTCAAGAAAGTAATTTTTTTCTGTAGGACTAATAGTTTGCACGTAGCGAGCGTGAGAATGTGAAGATCTTGTGTGTCGTTATTGAAGTTGTGGGTTGCACAAAACTCATACGTAGGAACTGCTGAATAACTCTATACAATGAAAGTGTTTGCCGCATTTTAAATGATGCGAAATATTCAAAATGAATTGGCCCAATCAAAATTACATCTATATCCTAACATTTGTGAGAGCGCTTGTGATAGGTATTATCGTTAATCATACACGTTGGTATTTGCGCTTCATCCCACAGACCTCAAGGTCAAAGTTTAAAATTTTAACTGATATTGAAATGTGACTGTTTATTCGGCATTTTCATTTCCACCCATACGATTTTATTTGTTGTAGCCCGCGATATTTGTCTTTGCAATAGTTTGCGCGAGTCTGCTGTAACAGTTTCGATTAATCGATAAAAACACTGTAGCAGCCGCTGCGCTTCGTCAAGGATGCGATTTTATGTCTTTGGTGAGTCACTTTGTTTTGAGCAGTGGGAATCATTCGCGGGTTGCAGCCCATGTGGTCTTCCAATTTTGTAGGACAGTTCCTCATTACTGAGTTATTTTCGAGTGTGTGTGCTGTTCCTAGTCGGCTGGATACTTGTGAGGTGTGGCTGTAGCAGTCAGCCGACACACAAAAATCAATCTATAGGCTTACGCTTAGCAAAATGGGGGCTCATAAGTATATAGGAAACAAAATGTAACTGGCAATGGCAAGAAAAGCGTTTCTGACGAAGAGAAATGTAACGTCGAGTATAGATTTAAGTGTCAGGAAGTTCGTTCTAAAATTATTTGCATGGAGTATAGCCATGCACGGAAGTGAAACATGGACGATAAACAGTTTATACAATAAGGGAATAGAAGCTTTTGAGATGAGGTGCTTCAGAAGAAAGCTGGAGATTAGATGGGTAGAACATGTAACTGATGAGATGATACTGAATAGAGCAAGGGAGAGAAAATGGTTCAAATGGCTCTAAGCACTATGGGACTTAACATCTGAGGTCATCAGTACCAAATCAAATGGCTCTGAGCACTATGGGACTTAACTGCTGTGGTCATCAGTCCCCTAGAACTTAGAACTACTTAAACCTAACTAACCTAAGGAAATCACACACATCCATGCCCGAGGCAGGCTTCGAACCTGCGACCGTAGCGATCGCGCGGTTCCAGACTGTAGCGCCTAGAACCGCTCGGCCACTCTGGCCGGCTCATCAGTACCCTAGACTTAGAACTACTTAAACCTAACTAACTCAAGGACATCACACACATCCTTGCCCGAGGCAGGATTCGAACCTACGACCGTAGCAGCAGTGCGGTTCCGGACTGAAGCACCTAGACCCACTCGGCCACAGAGGCCGGCAGCGGGGGAGGGAAGAAATTTGTGGCGCAACCTGACTACGAGTAATGATTGGTTTGTAGGACTCATTCTGAGACATCAACCGATTACCAATTTACTGTGGGAGGGAAGTTTGGGGGGTAAAAATCGTAGAGAGAGCCCAAGAGATGAATACATTAAGCAAGTTCACGAGGATGTAGGATGCACCAGTGGTGAAGAGGCTTCCACAGAATAGAGTAACTTGGAGAGATGCATGAAACCAGTCTTTGGACTGAAGACTACAACAAATCCTTTCTGAGGCTCTGATAAGTTAATAAAGAGCAATGAAGGTCAGTTTTTGTTCTAAAATTGTGGTTAAGTACATCGTTAATCTTCTCAAATTATGATGGCTTATTTATGAAGAATTTCACTAGTCAGTTGAAATGCCTAACACATGGAAGAGCTGCAAGTTGACTGCCGAGATATGCCACATTAATATACTTATTGTTCTCTTACCTGTAGTCAGTATTCTCTGCCTAAATGATGAGTTACTGCAGAAAAACATTCTATAACGCGTCGTTGAGCGGAAATATGAAAAATATGTAAGGAAGTTGATTCATTTGTTTCCAAGACAAAGCAATTACGCAAAGAGCAAAGGAAGCTAAACCCAATTGTTTGATCAGTTCAGTGACGTTTCTTAACGTCCAAATTTTAATCGATATGTACTTAAAAATTTTGAACCTTCTATCCTGCTTACTGTGCTACGTCAGTCCTTGGAGTGACACTGTTTGATGTTCAGAAATTAATAAAATGTGTTTTCTTAAAAGGTAAAGAGAGTTCAGTTTCAGAGTAATTATATTTATTTTAAAGACAACATCAATTGCATTCTCTCCAAAGGAATTTATCGTAATGAAAAGCATCAATTCTGCTTGATGAATGCTAGGCAGAAGGTCACGCATGCATGTAAGTAATAGATATGGATCTAAAATTGAAGCCTGTGGAACAAATTTCGGGATTTCTCCCTAGTCGTTCAAATTTAACTCTTTCTACCGTTGTTTGTTACGTATGCATTAAATTGGTCGTTCGTAAAGCAATGAGCTCAATAAATTTAAGTTTCTTTAACATATTAACATGATTCACACAATTAAATTAACTGTATACAGAAGTGTAAGAAGCAAGTATACATATGGGTGCTAATAATTCACAGCGGAATCTTGCTACAGAGGAGGCAGTGCCGCTTGGCTGAGAGCGTGATGAACGGCAAGTTGTCGCGAGCACGTAGCGCACCACCATCCTGCGGCTGCGCCGTCACAAGTTTTAATCCGTGTGAGGGGTGGCTGCGGTCTTATCTCGAGGCTCTGCATCGGTCCGCGGGAAGCTGCGGCCGCAAACAGCTTCTCGGCTGCTACTGGCTCCGCGCGTGCCCAGACAGCACAAGACGACTGCCAGCAGTACTCCGAGGTGTTCCGCGTCCACCACAGCAGGTACTGCTGGGTGGTCGATTAACCATATTAACAGGCATCTCCTCTGCGTCATTTTAGGTTTTCCGAAATGGAAAACAAATCGGGACACCGCAGTCAGTATGCTGCTCGTTACACGTCTGTTTGCGTGTATACATGGTGAGTTATAACTGTGCTGGTACACTTACAAGCACTTATCTGGGCTCATTACTGAGAAGACGTTGTAGTCAGGGCGGCCACATCTTTGATATATCATTTTGGGGATAAGGCTGCTTCAGCTGTAAGTACTTATTTATAAGCATGAAAAGTTTCACATCATTTTAACTGCTTCGTCAGGTGCAATAAAGCCAAGTCATGTTCCGACCGAGATAAGAGAATGAGGTGACCCAGCGTTCATAGTCAGCAATGTTCTGCTAATTAGTGAACATCAAATGTGAAACAGTATAAAACAACATAGGAAGGTCCTGTGATTTGATCTCGTGATACCACGAATACCAGTACTGTTAGCTCACCAGGTGCTGGTATTCACAGTATCACGAGACTATGTACGGAAGCGTTCTGTGTTGTTTTACGCTGGTTTATATTTGACGTCTGCTGATTAGCAAAAGTATTCCTATGAGTGCTGGATCATCCCATTCTATTTTCCCGATCGGAATGGCTCTGAGCACTATGGGACTTAACAGCTGAGGCCATCAGTCCCCTAGAACTTAGAACTACTTAAACCTAACTAACCTAAGGACATCACACACATCCATGCCCGAGGCAGGATTCGAACCTGCGACCGTAGCGGTCGCGCAGTTCCAGACTGAAGTGCCTAGAACCGCTCGGCCACTCCGGCCGGCTTTTCCGATGGGAACATGATTTTATTGCATCTGATGATGCAGCCAAAAATGCTGAAAAACTGATTGTGCTTGTACTTAAAGTATAGCAGTTTTGACTAGATAATAGCAATTGGAGTCTGATACTGTGAGAGAGGACAAGTCTCTGCTGTATTTCATATTCAAGGCTAGTCTTTAATGTTGGTTTTACGCTTAAGACAGCATTTTTCTGAGACTAAAGGAAGTTATCAGCATGAGCAGGTGTTCACGGGAGCATGTGTGTTATCAATGCATGTGGGATCTTTATGTTGGCTCTCCTTCAAATGGGGACTGATGACCACAGATGTTAAGTCCCATAGTGCTCAGAGCCATTTCTCCTTCAAATATTATTTCAAATGGTTCAAATGGCTCCAAGCACAATGGGACTTAACGTCTGAGGTTATCAGTCCCCTAGACTTAGAAGTACTTAAACCGAACTAACCTGACGTCACACACATCCATGCCCGAGGCAGGATCCGAACCTGAGGCCGTAATGGTAGCACGGTTCCGGATTGAAGTGCCTAGAGCCGCTCGGCCACAGCAGCTGGCAAATATTATTTTCTGGAGTTGAGAACAAACAGGCAGTTTGGTCATTTAACAGTAACTCTTACAGAGGATGTTTAGGGCTTGGAAGCCACGTGCAGCTCTTAGGGAAAGGAACATTTTAAAGCACATACCAAGGGCAGAATGATGGCCTCAAAAATTTGTTGCACCGGTGCGCAGACAATGCTTTTGGCCGACAAGACGAAAAACTGCCCACCTGGATCTCTCTTTAGGCGCCTCTAGCCACGTCAGCGGTAGGGACGGAAGAGAAATGCAGGTCACATGGACAAGGCATTTCGGCAATGTCGTAAACGACTTTTGTAAACAGGATTGGCAGAAGAATTCGAAATTTTCCATATTCACCATAGAGAGGGAACTATGAAGGGAGCCGTCAGTTGGTGTCATCGCTCTGACTGCCGAGTTTTTTTTTTTTTTTGCCTTCGCAGGAATTTTGGAATGAAACACAACATTTATGGCAGCTCTGATATGATCTGCGTTGGTACAAAAAAGCAATTATCTTAGTTGAACCAAGGCCCCTCGTCAGACAAGGTGTAATGTTCGGCCCACCCAGTTAATTATTTCTGTAATAAATATGTTGTTCACTGCAGACATAAGCGAAAACTCAAAACACACAGCTTAAAGTGGCCACGAGGAAAAACATGCCGGGACTGCAACGTCCTCTCCTCTCTGCGCCGGAGAAAAGAGAAGAATATGATTAACTTTGATTATGATTGGCTGATGGGTAGTGAAACAAATTAGACACGAGACATGGAGCTCATGAAGTCTTGTGAATAGTACGAAACACATTTGGGGGCAATTGTGTGAGTGCTTTTTGGGAGTTTACTGAAGTTTAATGCAAAGGGAGGAGAGGAGAAACTTGGTCTTCTGTTGCAGACTCTGGTCTTCTCATTATGAGAGGGTTGCACTTGGAACACCCATTCTGAGAGTGACTTTACACTGGCACTGGCATTGACTGGCGAATCTAGGGTGAGGACTCAGCTCAGCTGCTCCGATAATTTAGACCTCTGTCATCTCG
Organism: Schistocerca cancellata; assembly: GCF_023864275.1. NCBI lineage: Eukaryota > Metazoa > Arthropoda > Insecta > Orthoptera > Acrididae > Schistocerca > Schistocerca cancellata. The sequence continues at coordinate 649,595,752 of NC_064626.1, read as the reverse complement.
GATAACTCGCTGTACCAAGATTACCTTACCCGTGCCAAGTCTGCCACCTTGGAGTCTGATCTCCTCCTGTGCACTGTCATACAAGTGAATCAGACTGCTCCATGGTATGACTGGTGAACAGCAGAGTCACGAGCTGGAATCTGCCAAGATTTCAGGACTTCAGATTGCATTATGTCGTGCCAGCGATAACGAATTACAGGTGCCGCCCATCGCTACTCTGCACACGGTTGCATCACAATCGTCACTTGAGACAGTGGTACACTTCGAGAAAGTGGTATACATACTGCTGCTTTGGCTTGTTAGGGCAAACAGAATCGCAGTCTTCCCACTCCCAGCTGCACCAGCTTAGTATAACTTCTTGTAGAATAAATCCATCAAAGGCTATTCAGCGTTGGATAATTTAGATTGCGTTATCCATGTTTTGAACCAGAGTAAGTAGACTAATCAGAGAAACGTATTAGTCAACCGGTCGACTCCCCTAGAGTATTAACTATTTGTTCAATCTATTTGTACACTACTGGCCATTAAAACTGCTACACCAGCAAGAAATGCAGACGATAAACGGGTATTCATTGGACAAATATACAGGGCTATTACAAATGATTGAAGCGATTTCATAAATTCACCGTAGCTCCATTCATTGACATATGGTCACGGTACACTACAGATACGTAGAAAAACTCAAAAAGTTTTGTTCGGCTGAAGCCGCACTTCAGGTTTCTCCCGTCAGAGCGCTCGAGAGCGCAGTGTGACAAAATGGCGACAGGAGCCGAGAAAGCGTATGTCGTGCTTGAAATGCACTCACATCAGTCAGTCATAACAGTGCAACGACACTTCAGGACGAAGTTCAACAAAGATCCATGGATGCCTCTGTAAGGGGAAATCAACGGGGCGGCCTGCAGTGAGCGAAGAAACGGTTGAACGCGTGCGGGGAAGTTTCACGCGTAGCCCGCGGAAAATTGGCTCATGCCACAACTGGAGACTGACAGCGCCGACTTCATCTTTCAACAGGATGGTGCCCCACCGCACTTCCATCATGATGTTCGGAATTTCTTAAACAGGAGATTGGAAAACCGATGGATCGGTCGTGGTGGAGATCATGATCAGCAATTCATGTCATGGCCTCCACGCTCTCCCGGCTTAACCCCATGCGATTTCTTTCTGTGGTGTTATGTGAAAGATTCAGTGTTTAAACCTCCTCTACCAAGAAACGTGCCAGAACTGTGAGCTCGCATCGACGATGCTTTCGAACTCATTGATGGGGACATGCTGCGCCGAGTGTGGGAGGAACTTGATTATCGGCTTGATGTCTGCCGAATCACTAAAGGGGCACATATCGAACATTTGTGAATGCCTAAAAAAACTTTTTGAGTTTTTGTATGTGTGAGCAAAGCATTGTGAACATATCTCAAATAATAAAGTAATTGTAGAGCTGTGAAATCGCTTCAATCATTTGTAATAACCCTGTATTGTACAAGAACTGACGGGTGATCTCATTTTCACGCAATTTCGGTGCATAGACCCTGAGAAATCAGTACCCAGAACAACCAGCTCTGGCCGTAATAACGGCCCTGATACCCCTTTGCATTGAGTCAAACAGAGCTTGGATAGTGTGTACAGGTACAGCTGCCCATGCAGCTTCAACACGATACCACAGTTCATCAAGAGTAGTGACTGACGTATTGTGACGAGCCAGTTGCTCGGCCACCATTGACCAGATGTCTTCAATTGGTGAGAGATCTGGAGCATGTGCTGGCCAGGGCAGCAGTCGAACGTTTTCTGTATCCTGAAAGACCCGTACATGACCTGCAACATGCGGTCGTGCATTATCCTGCTGAAATGTAGGGTTTCGGAGGGATCGAATGAAGGGTAGAGTCACGGGTCGTAACACATCTGAAATGTAACGTCCACTGTTCAAAGTGCCGCCAATGCGAACAAGAGGTGACCGAGACGTGTAACCAATGGCACCCCATACCATCACGCCTGGTGATACGCCAGTATGGCGATGACGAATACACGCTTCCAATGTGCGTTCACGGTGATGTCGCCAATCACGGATGCAACCATCATGATGCTGTAATCAGAAGTTGGATTCATCCGAAACAATGACGTTTTGCTATTCGTGCACCCAGGTTCGTCGTTGAGTACACCATCGCAGGCGCTCCTGTCTGTGATGCAGCGTCAAGGGTAACCGCAGCCATGGTCTCCGAGCTGATAGTCCATGCTAGTGGAAACGTCGTCGAACTGTTGGTGCAGATGGTTGATGTCTTGAAAACGTCCCCATCTGTTGACTCAGGGATCGAGATGTGGCTGCACGATCCGTTACAGCCATGCGGATAAGATGTCTGTCATCTCGACTGCTAGTGATAGGAGGCCGTTGGGATCCAGCATGGCGTTTCGTATTACCCTCCTGAACACAGCGATTCCATATTCTGCTAACAGTCATTGGACCTCGACCAACGCGAGCAGCAATTTCGCGACACGATAAACCGCAATCGCGATAGGCTACAATCCGACCTTTATCAAAGGCGAAACCGTGATGGTACGTGTTTCCTTACACGAGGCATCACAACAACGTTTCACCAGGCAACGCCGGTCAACTGCTGTTTGTGTATGAGATATCGGTTGGAAACTTTCCTCATGTCAGCACGTTAAAGGTGTCGCCACCGGCGCCAAGCTTGTGTGAATGCTATGAAAAGCTAATTTGCATATCACAGCATCTTCTTCCTGTCGGTTAAATTTAGCGTCTGTAGCACATCATCTTCGTGGTGTAGCAATTTTAATGGCCAGTAGTGTATGTCCAACAGGTCACGATTTATTTTCATCTCGCTTAACTTGTTTGTTTGTTCTATTTTATAATCAATTAACTTTTGGCATAATTTATTCTGAAATATCAATCCTGTTTGATATTATAATCACCAATGAATAACTGACTAAATTAATGAAAGAACCACCATTGAATTAGATGGATTCAGCATTGAAGTTTATTAAGAGTCTGATAAAAATGATAACCTTTAGATTCTGATAAAAGTGATAACCTGCAATGTAGGCTAACAACAACAACCACTGTCAAAGGGCAAAATCAATCTAGCAGACGCACAGGCTAGATCGACAAGTGAAAGGCTTAATAGTTAAAGTGATTGCTGTCAGGCATAAACTCATATTCACCTGTCACCTTTCAAAACCTATCGCAAGACCAGTGTAGTATTGCAGCTGAAATCACTATTTCCAGCATCTGTAACGTTATACATTCAAAAAGAAATATCCAGATTTTACGAAATAAGTATTACGGAATATAATAAACATCATGCGTGCTTGTTCGGTGCTGTATTTCAAAGTGTACTCTTACACTATGATGCTGTTGCTTGAATGTATTTACTCTAACTATGTAAGGTGAGCCGGCCGGAGTGGCCGTGCGGTTCTAGGCGCTACAGTCTGGAGCCGAGCGACCGTTACGGTCGCAGTTTCGAATCCTGCCTCGGGCATGGATGTGTGTGATGTCCTTAGGTTAGTTAGGTTTAATTAGTTCTAAGTTCTAGGCGACTGATGAACTCAGAAGTTTAGTCGCATAGTGCTCAGAGCCATTTGAACCCTTTTTTATGTAAGGTGATAATTACGAAAGACTGCAATGAAACACATAATAAGCTGTTGTTAGTACCCTAGAATCCACATACTCCACTCGTAACAAACAAATCCTTACAAGAGACTACTAAAGTCTCAAAAAGCAGATTCTCCGTATGAAAAGTGGAAACTGAAAAGATTCTTAGGGCCATTTTTTTTCACTAAATGTGTTTTCAATTCTACTGTGTACTCTGTATAACTTTGCACCTCCGTACACTTCAGCCAAGTGTCAAATCACGTACGAGAGGTTTCACACGTGTATTTCCTTATGTTTCATGGTTTTTTGTACCAAAAAGTGCTTCCCAACAAAACTCCAATTTACATGCGTCAACCTCTCCTCCATTTAGGCTGGGATGGTTTGGAAATTTAACACACAAATCTTTGGTGAGTGGGGACAGCTTCCTGAGCAGCGAGAGTGGTACTGCAGTTATAGAGAAAGGAAGAAAGGTAGGCAAGGCCTTTGATCCGCACGATTAACACAAGATTATTGAGCCAGCTGAAGTTATGAACCCATTCAATGTAATTCCAAGGCACGCAACTGTCTTCTTTGATTTTAAAGATGCTGCTGAAACATTGTCATCAATGCAGTGAGACCTCCGAATAAAGTACAACCGAACTCTTTCATACTAATATGTCTCAAATAGATATTTAAAAATTCTTACTCTGAAACAAAAGAATGGAAAAATGTCAGTGTATTGAGAAGGGGAAAGACCAAGCCATACTCCACCTGAGAGACTAGTCACGTTTATCAGTTGCAAATCAGAAAGACCTGTTAACGATAGCACAGGGAGTTTTACAGTAAACGTCCCAACATCTGATGCCAGTGACGGAGTTGTGAGAGGAACGGAAAATAATGAGAGAGTTATTCCTGGAATACATTTATGTATTTCTTTTGTATAAAATTTAGAAGAAATGTGAAATGATTTTTCCTTACGACAGTTCTACTAGTTAAAAGTTACTGCTTACAAACAAAACTAAGTGTCTCTGTATTGATGCACTGCGAACAAAAACTTCTGATAAGCATTTAGAACGTCAGTTTCCCGGTATGACATTTACAACGTTCCTACCAATTTTTTGAGGGGTGTTCGATGAAACATTGTATGTTGCATTAATTAAACGAAACACTTTTTTAACTTTGTTGTACACTCACTTGTCTCATTATTTTTGCAGTGATCAGGTCGGTAGCATAATTCTTTGGTATCAGAAAACCTTCTCAGATTTTTGGGTACAAATCGGTTAGGTACAGGACGAGATAAATTGTGTTTTTATTCTCTTGAAAAATGTGAGATTTGGCACATATAACTTTTCCATTTCCAATCTTCATATGGTTACTGAAGGAAAGCTAACCGTCGTCATATTTGTTTAAAAATCTGAATGTCTACAACTACCATCACAACTAGTCGACTATCGTAATTCTGTATCTGAGGGTGGTTTCTAACATCGACAGATGGAAATGAGCGTTAGAGGCTTTCTTAATTCTGGAGACTCTGCCTGTCGAGTACTCCCGCAAAAGTTTGATTGCGTAAGTTAATATACGGGCATACGCATCTCTAATTACGTTGGAAACCGTGTGCACCACGACTGTATTATTGTCAATACATTTTGGATAAAAGTCAGCATCTTTTGTCAATATATTTTGATAAATGCCAGCATCGTTCGTAAAGATTGGAAGCCGTTTACAGTTCGATTTCATCTTCAGTGCTAAAATATATAAAAACCGTGTCGATATTAACGCAGATGTGGCCCTACTTATAGCCACCGTCAAAGAATACAGAAACAGGAAAACATACAAATATACAGATTCTCGTACATATCAAACTATTCGAACCTGATAGATCTGTATCATTATAACACAACATTTTCCATGACGAGTAACACGTGTTTTGATAATTACTTCCAACAGATATCTTCACTTTTACTGCATACAGTAATTTTGAGTTACAGGAGAACCTATTTAGTGACTTCAACAGTTGTCGATCCAACATACAGTAAAGCACTTGCCCACGAAAGGTAAAGGTCCCGAGTTCGAGTCTCGGTCCTGCACACAGTATTAATCTGCCAGGAAGTTTCATATCAGTGCACACTCCGCCGCAGAGTGAAAATCTCATTCTGAATACAGTGAGCTTGTAGCTTACACAGCCAACTAGCTAAGTTCATTATAGCAAAACAAGCATCATAGTGCCCTTTACATTCCAAAGCCTACAACACACACACATGAAATACAGAAAATACCATTAATACGAAAAATCAAAGCTTGCAAAAAATAACCTTTAAAACCACATGACGATTTTTTACCGTCAGAAGACATAAGAAAACTTAAAAAACGCAATGCAGGCATAATTACATTAAGCACTCTGGCGTAAAATTAAAGATAACTTTTTAATTTTTTCTACAAGGATGTGCATAACGTAAAAGCACATAGTAATTTTTTAAAAACAAATACAGAATTGAGCAGGCTTGTGTGCCAGTTACTAACAGTAATAGACAGAAAAATTTTGTTACTTTACCTTACTATGAGATTTTGAGTACCAGAATTGCTATGATTTTCAAGAAATTAGGGGCTGCTGTCTCATTTTCAGCTGAAGATAGGCTCCGTAAAGAGTTAATTAATGTTATATATAAAGTTAATTTTTTGCAAGCGTAGGGGTTTAGAGATTATATTGTGGTGATTGTAATACTATTTAGATGGGGCAGAAGGGAAAGCTCAAAGTAAGATATCGTAAGCATGTTGCACTTGATATGGGGGATGTTGCCAACAGACCCAAATTTGCAGCACATTTGATTGATATGGGCCATGCTCCTCCTGACTTAAAATCGCAGATTAAATTGCTCCACAGGGCAGAAAAAGGCAGACACTTTTATCTCCTTGAGGATATAGAGATTTTCTGTAGTTTGAAATCTCGGAACAGCACGTTGCTTAACGAACAAACAGTTGCGAAAAGTGCGCAGTTTTGGGAGCACTTTTAAAAGCCTGGTGCGTGGCAGGAAGGCCAACAACAAGACAGATAATTTTTTTTATTATTTATTGTTATTTTCATACCTATACAAGCAGGTAGGCTGTCAGCGGCATGCTACGCCGCTCTTCAGCCATAGAGTTGACAATAACAGAGCACAGAATGGAGAACCAGAGTGAACATAGTGACGGGCAAAAAATAGTGGTCACAGATACACAAAAAAACACGGAGCCGTTCACACTCGACGATAACGACACTGAAAACATGTTGACACGGCGCACATAACACTGATGAATCCGACGGCACAAGTGAACGTAGGAGCGGGACGGCGGACACGCAAAACATAAAACGACGTCACAGACGCGTGAAACTGATGGCTATGATCTCCGGAGACAGATTAGCCAGTATGGCGCTCTTATACAGTGCAACACGCCAATTCCCGATATGAGCGGAAACTTGGTGTGCACTTAGGCGAGTCTCTTCTCCAGGAATTTTTTGCTATGAGGTACTTACCAGGTTTCCTAACTGCAAATGGTGGATATTAGTTTTATTTTTGAGCCATATTTGCAATTTATGTTGGGAATATGCCTGTTTATTAACTGAAGTTATCACATTCGCCCACTTTGTCGTTATTGAAACATTACGTCAGTTCCGCACGTGAAAAATATCGGTATTATAGGTCCAGTACGTCGTATGAGAATTTATTGTATTTTTGTGATTATCTTGTTATTACTTTTTGTTAATGCCTGTTAAGAAAGTATGCTGGTAACGTCAATCTTCGAGTGTGATAAAAGAGGGCATAACGTCTCATTGAAAAGCTTATTGTTTTTACATTTAATTGACGTTTCTGTGGAAAAGTAAAAAGGCTATCTTAACATTTCTGTATTTGATTTTAAGAAACTACTACGTGCTTAAGGAATTTATTGCTAGCACACTCCAGCAGTTGTAACGTCGATGGATTGCTCACGCGCTGCCTGCGATATGTAAGCCACAATAGAATCGCAGACTAGAGAGCAGTGTCGGCGGCAGTAGGAGTAGTATCTCGCAGTCGGGCGGCTGGTTGAGGTCACTCTTAGTGAGCAGTTGTCTAGTTGTATAGCTCACAGAGAGCACTTGTGTCTTCTTTGGAATTGCGAGGGCCGGTCGTGGAGAGCGATGGCGGTGCCTGAGCGATGTAGTATAAGGTAAAACCAAAAATTACTATTTATAGCCGCGCGAATATGTAATTTGTAACAACTGATTTTGTAATATTGTTATATCAAGTACCATGTAAAAAATCTTTTAATGATAATCTTTCTTATAAAATTAACTTTTGACAATCAGTCATCTGAATTTAAAGATTTTACTAATTTCTCCTATACATGGTCATCCCGATTATCGTAAAGAAAAATCAGTTGTTTCTTTTCATACATGACACATCTAGCGGCCAGCATTGCACTGGGCAGGGCCAGAAAAATTTCTTATAGGAGCAGATATATACACGTTATCCGGCGATACAATTGAGGTAAGAATTTTTAGTTTATTCAGAATGACTTTTCAGGGCCATGACGCAGCATTGGTGACGTCCAGATTTACCAGATTAGATTCGCAGTCAGTTAATTATTGAAAGGTTATATATGAGTCAGATTTTTTTGGGAGATTAGTCACATTTTTATTGCGAGGTTACGGAGATAATTTAACTGTTGGGAGGTTACAATATTCCTACAAATTTTATCTTGAACGTTATGTCAGAGGGCATAATTTTATAGTATTTTATATTATGCCTGTAGTGCGGTTTTTTTTAAGTTTTGTTATGCCGGCGTAGCGCGTGGCAGCAAGTTTATCCACTGGGTCAGCATCGAGACGAAAGATAAGATTTCTTTCCTTTATTGTTATTTCATACTCCTGCCCCATGTGGGCAGGTGTGGGATGGCGGAATCACAAATCGCCGCTCTTCAGCCAAGAGACTATACAAAATATCACAGGATAATGGTATACACTTAAAATATGGAGACGAAAGATGGAATTTACACCTGGGAAGGGGAAACAGAGTTACAATATACAAAAATATATAGTTTGACGAGGTATGTTTAAATAAAATCGACATATGATTGAAATGACACTCAACGACGATGTAGCATATAAACAATGGTGGCACGAATAGCGCAATTAAGAACGGTATTCACAGTATGGGATGAAGACACTGAGCACACACTACACTAATGTGACGTACATGGCGAGCATCAAAACTCAACAAAGTGGATTAAAATTGGAAGGACCTGCCAAGGGAGGGGAGGCCAGAGAGGAAGGAGAGAGGAAAGAGAGAAGTGGGCTCAGCAGAGGAAGGTGGGGGGGGGGCAGAAGGACGCGGAAAGGGGATCCGGTAGCACACTAAGGGGCACGAGAAGGGGAGGAAGGGGAGTGAGAAACCCAGGAAGGAGCGCAAGGACTGGGAGAGGAGAAGTGAGAGGGACAGTTGGGCAGGAGGGAAGAACAAGCACGTGGGGAGGGGAAGAAGAGGCAGCCCTGGGGAGGTGAGGAGAGGAAGAGGAGGATCATAGTAGGAAGAATGGATAAATATTAGGGTGAAGCACATCATCCCGGATGGGGAGACGCTGGAAGTTTCTTTGGGAGAGGAGGTGGAGGATGTGGAGATGGAGAAAGGGTGGGACACAACGGTAGAGGTGCTGCAGCAGGCAGGCTTTGGAGAGGAAAGGAGATATCACAGGGAGAGATCGAGGTGGCGGTTAGTATAGAGGATATGGATGTATTCAAAGAAAAGGAGGAGATGTTGGGAAAGGGTGAGGTAATAGAGGATCCTTGTGGGGGACTGGAGACAGATATGGAAAGCGAGGCAGAGCACATGGAGATCGACAATTTTGAAGACCTTATAGAGTTTAGGAGGGGTACAGATCCAGGCGCCCCCAGGGCTGGCTAAGGATGAGACGTATCACGGATTTGTAGGTATGAAGGATGGTGGAAGGATGCAATCCCCATGTCTGACCTGACAGGAGCTTCAGGAATCATGGTCTATTGTGGGATATGTGTTGGATGGTAAGGAGATGGGGAGTCCATGTGAGGTGATGGCCAAGGATGAAGCCAAGGTATTTTAATGTGGAAGTAAGTTGTAAGTTGGATAAGTTGGTCATAGGTGGTAAGGTAGAAACGGTAGATTAGATTAGATTTCTTTTTTTCCTTTATTGCCATGGGGATAGGAGTGGGCTGGCAGTGGCGCAATTCTCTGATATTCTGCCAAGAGGTTACATAAAATACCACAGGAGAGAGAAGGGGCGAACAATTTGAGTTAAAATACACAAAAAGGCGTACTTTGACGAGGCAATTTTACATAAAATCCACATACAGTTAAAATGGCACTAGATAAAGATGTAGCACATAAACACTGGCGGCGTGAATAGCACAATTAAAAGCAGCGTTCACTGTGTGGGATGATGACACTGAATACACACTACACGTATGTCACACACACAGCGAGCACCAAAACATGACAAAGTAACTGCATTAAAATTTGAATGGCCTGCCAAGGAAGGTGAGGTTGGACAGGAGGGGGAGAGGGAAGAGAGATGGGTGGTTGACAGAGGAGGGTGCAGGGAAGGGAGGGGGCAGGTGGTGTCGGTAGCACACGAAGGGGCAGGAGATGGGGAATGAGTGCCAGGACTGAGAAAGAAGAAGTGAGAAGGGAGGAGGGAGGAAACAGCAGAGGGGAGAGGGGAAGCAGATGGGGCCAAATGGAGGACTGAGGGGTAGAGGAGGGTCAGAGTTGGGAGGAAGGATGAATATTGGGGCAAAGCACATCATCTGGGATGGGGAATGTTGGATGTTCCTTTGGGAGAGAAGGTAGAAGGTGGAGGGTGGAGAGATGGAGAGAGGGGGGACACAACAGTAAAGGAGCGACAGCAGGCAGGGAAAACAGGAGACAGCAGGGGTCAGGGGGATAGAGACGGCGGTTGGTGTAGAGGATATGGATGTGTTTCAGGAAAAGGAGGCGGTGTGGGGAGGGGATGAGGTCCTAGAGGATCCTCATGCGGAACAGGAGATGGATACAGAAAGTGATGTGGAGCACATGGCGTTCAAGGATTTGGAGGGCTTTGCAGAATTTAGCAGGGGCAGAGATTCATGCAACACTAGTGTAACAAAGGATGGGATGGATCTAGGATTTGTAGGTATGAAGGATGGTGGATGAATGCAATCCCCATATCTGGCTGAACGGGAGTTTCAGGGGATGTGGTATATTGTGGGCTTAGGTAAGGACATTGGAATTACATTGAATAAGTGTGGATCGAAGACCTAGTTTACTTTCCTTCGTTTCTCTACAATTGCAAAATGACAATCGTAGCTCTGATATCTGTGTCCACTCACGAAAAACTTGTGAGTTCAATTTACAAACCATCCTAGCATAAACGGAGGAGATCTTGACGCACGTCACTTGGAACTCAGTTGGGAAGCACTTTTGGGCACAAAGAGCATGAAAAACAAGGAAATACACTTCATCAGTGATTTGACATTTGACACAATTCTGCCGCCCTGCAACGTTACAGAGAGAACACAGTAGCATTAAAAAGTCATTTAGTGAAAAATGGCACTTATAACGTTTTCATTTTCTACTTTTCATATGAAGAATCCGCTTCGTGAGACTTTAGTCGACTATTGTAGGGATTTTGTTGCACGCTGAGAGAGAATGGAACAGTGACAGTGGGAAAGAGAAGGAAAAGTAACAAATACTGGAAAATAGTAGACAGTGGTTGTGGTATAGAAAGAGCGAAGAATAAAATGGCAATGTGAGAGACAGAGAGGCTGTGGAACATAATTGATAGTGGCGGAACAGTGCTACGAAAAGACTGAAGGAGATAATGTCAGTGGAAGTGGAATGGCAGTGACAGATTTTATGACAATGGCAGCAAGGAAGAGTGAGATAGTGACTGTAAGAAGACACAGCAGCAGTGGAAAGGAATGAATCAGTTGCTAGCAGTAAGAGAGAGAGGATGAGGGAGACAGTGATATTAAGAGGAGAGAGTAGCAGAAGGGAAGAACGAAGGAGGGTATGGCTGTGAGGCAGGAAGATTGACATTTAAAGAGGCACAAATAGATAATGATAAAGAGTTGGGCTGGATGAGTAAGTGTGAACTGACAAATGGATGTGGATGGGTGTGAGCTACTTACAGCGATGGACTGGTGTGTGTGAGCGAGTTACCGTCAGTATATGTACCTCGTACAAAATACTTGCGGAAATTCATGGACTGTCTCTAGAAGGAAATTTTCATTCTGTAGCGAAGTGTGCGCTGATATGAAAGTTCCTGGAAAATTAAAACTGTACGCCGGATCGAAACTCGAACTCGGCACCTTTGCATCTGCCGGGAATGTGCTCTACCATCTGAGCTACCCAAGCACGACTGAGGAAGCTTCTGTGATGTTTGGAAGGTAGGAAACGAGATACTGGCGGAATTAAAGCCGTGAGGACGGTTCGTGATTCTTGCTTGGGTAGCTCAGATGGTAGAGCGCTTGCCTGTTATCTTACAATTGGCTACGGTCTTCCACTGACAATGTACGATGGTATGTAACTGAACAGAAAGGTTTTCTCCGTAACCAACGATTTCTAATACACTGCCTGAAAAAAAGGAAAGAAAACGCCCTCAGAAGAGGGAGAGAAAACTTCATGGAATGGCCGGGTATGTGATGTTACTTCAGTAATCAAAATATCAAGTCTGATTTACAAACAGTTTGGCGACATGAAACCACATATCAGTACGACGCAGCACCAGTTCTGGCTTGGATGCATGCCCTGATTCGGTTGGGAAGGGGGGCATAAATCGAGTGTACCCTTCCTGAGGCAAGCTGGGCCACTGACCTGAGGTCATATAGCCTATGGCTCCCCACATCATGAAGCCGGGAGTAAGACCAAAAATGTGACCGGGACATTCCCCAGGTCCACATCACTCGCCAACGACGGTCATTCGTAGTCGTGTAGCACTGCGATTTATCGACAAACACAATGCGGCGCCATTCATCAGCAGTTCAGGCTTCCCGGCCACGTCATCATTTATGGCAGCCTATGTGTGGGATGGCAGTTCTCTAGGCTGGCTGCTGATGATCTCCGACACACAGTGCAACAAAAACTGGACTTTTCTCAAGAACTATAATTCTTCCGTTTGTACAAAAATACGAGGGTTGCACGGAAACAATGTTACGAATGCGAAACGTTACGTATGTATTATTTGAAGTCTCCTGAGTGAGCGCGCCAAGTTTTAGTCACTTCCGACAAATAGCGTAGCTTCAGGACCGTTTCAAAATGGCGTTTGTAGGTGATGCATGTTACAAGCAACGTGCCGTCATTGAATTTATCACTGAAGAGAAAAAACTGTGGGGAATATCCACAAAGGCTTGTGCAAAGTCTATGGAGCATCTGCTGTCGACGGAAGTACAGTTAGTCGTTGGGCTCGTAGGGTGAGGTCATCAGAAGGCGGTTCGGCGGAGTTCCACGATTTTCAGCGGTCGGGGAGACCATCCAAGGCTGTCACACGTGACACACCTAGCTAGCCTCTCGGACTTGCACTTGTTTGGGCCATTAAAGGATGTCATTCCTGGAAGACATTTTGAGGACAATGAGAAGGGGATTAACACAGTGAAGCACTGGCTCCGCCCCCTGGGCAAGGATTGGTGCCAACAGTGTATACACGCCCTTGTTTCGCACTGGAGAGGCCATAGGACGGGATGGAGATTACGCGGAAAAATAGGGTGTGTGGATAAAACACCATTCTTTCGTGTGTGAAATTCTCATTATGTTCAATAAAGAAATAAAGAATTGTTGAAGAAAAAAATGCGTTGAATTACTTTCTGGGCAACCCTCGTAAAAGGTCTGTACAGTGTTTCAAACTGTTGGTTATCGTTTCACTTGGTCAAATTATGAAACGATAGCCATCAAATAAATACCGGAAATTTCGGAGATATTACGTTACACGGTGGTTTCTGCGGTAACGCCCACACACTACTTGGTGTCTCCGCCACTCGAAGTACGTGTCGTTTACATGTTGCCGCTCCAATAGGAGCACTCACCGTTTCCGTCTTTCTCCACAACACGCTACGTCATCGAAGATCGCCCGCTTTCCCATGGCGTTCATGCCGACGGACAGAAACAGCTTCAATGTCACGACTCTGCGACACAGTTGGGCACACCAATGCTAAAAGCGCGCTATCCGTCGCCCATTTGTACCACGGCAGCTTACTTTGGCCGCGGCCCAAGCTCGGCGCTTCACTTCGTTTGCTGCGCCGTAACGATCATATTCTTCTAGTCTGCACTACGGCTACCGAAAACTACTGCTGGACACTGGTTGGGAGTACTGTTATCGGATTAACTATTTCGCCAGTGGTGAGAATAAATACGTGTTTAACTGTTCTGTTGTTTCGCCTGTAGTAGCCACTACACTTTCGGATTTTAACAGATGGCATCGTACGCAGTCTACATCTACATCTACGTACATATCCCACAAACCACTGTACAGTGAGTGGCGGAATGTATCATGTACCACTAGCAGTCATTTCCTTTTGTGTTAAAGTAGCAGTAAGGGTGTGGGAAAAACGGCCGTCTATATGCCTCTGTGCGAGCCGTAAATTTTCGTCGTCCCTACGCGAAATGTCAGCTGATGGCAGTAGAATTGTTCTGCAGTCAGCTGCAAATGCCGATTCTCTAAATTTTCTCAGTAGCGTTTCTGAAGCATCTCCGTAATACTTGCGTGTTGTTTAAACCTACCGGTAACAAATCTAGGAGCACACCTCTGAACTGCTTCGATGTTCTCTTGGTAGGGATCCCAAACACTCGAGTAGTGCTCAAGAATTTGTCGCACTAGCGTCCTGAACCACACTTTCCTCAAGTTCTCCCAATAAACCAAAATCGACCATTCGCCTTCCATACTACAATCCTTTCAAGTTTGGTCTGTTTCATATCCCTTTGCAACGTTACGCCCAGATTTTCAAACGACATGACTGTATCAAGCAGAACATTACTAAAACTCTACGCAAACATTAATGGTTTGTTTTTCCTGCTCATCCTCATTAACCTGCATTCTGTTTTTTACAATTGGAGCCAGCTGCTATTCGTCACACCGACTATCAGTTTTGCCTAAGTCATCTTGTATCCTCCTATAGTCAGTTAACAACACTTCCCCATACACCACAGCATCTTCAGCAAAGGGTAGCAGGTTGCTGCCCTCCCTGTCCACTAGATCATTTATGTATATAAGAAATAATAGCGATCTTATCACACTTCCCCAGGGCACTTCTGAAGATACCCTTGCCTCTGTTGAACACTCGCCGTCGAGGACAACGTACTGGTTTCCATTACTTAAGAAGACTTCTAGCCACTCTCATATCTGGGAACCTATTCCACATGCTCGAACCTTAGTTAATATTCTACACTGGGGTATCTCGTCAAATACTTTTCGAAATTCAAAGATGTAAAATCCACAGTTCTCAGTAAGTCATCTGAGAAAGGGGCAAGCTGAGATTCGCACGTGCGGTCCTATCTAAAACCGGGCTAATTCGTGGACAGAAGGTTTTCCGTCTCAAGGAAACTTGTTACATTCAAATTCAGTATATAGTCAAGAGTTATGCAGCAAACTGATGTCTGTCTGTATTTGGTTTGTATTTTTTAGGGTCCGTTCTTTTACCCATCTTATATACAGGAGTCATATTTGCTTTTTTCCATTCGCTTGGGACGGTGTACTGGGCGAGAGACTCGTGATAAATCCAAGCTAAGTAAGAAGCAGTACCGTAAGGTGCTCTTTGTAAAACGGAATTGGGATTCCGTCCGGACTTGGCCGACTTATTTGATTCCAACTCTCTTAGTTGTTTCTTTATGATAGGGACGCGTAGTAAAATGTTGGCTCTGCGGAAGTCTGTGCGACGGTCAAACGAGGGTATGTTTGTACAAGACTCCGGCGTGAACCATTTCTTAAACGCGAAATTGAAAACTTCGTCTTTCCTTCTTCTATCTTCTTCTGCCACACAAGAATGGTCAACGAGTGACTGAATAGAAGCTTTAGACCCGCATAGAGATTTTTCATAGGAACAATTCTCTGGTTCTCGGCCAGTTGTTTTGCTAAGGTACGCCGGTGGTAGTTATTGCAAGCTGCGCGCATAGCTCTTTTTACAGACGCACGAATTTTCACTAAGCTTTCCCTCTCGTCATTTGCGCGTTCTCTTTTGAACCTTACACACGTATGGTCGAGGTGTACCCTCACGAGTTTAGAGTCTTTGTCAGATATTTATGTAGAAGGCTGCCAGGTGTATTTGCCAGAGCAGTTTATGTTCTCACTCCGGGCAGCGAGACAGATTATTCCACGCGGCGCTCTCGACTCTTCGTCGTCGTCGCCGCCGCCGGTGGCGTCTTTTGTGCGTCGCTCACAAATCCAATAACTGTCTCGGTAGCTGGGCCACCCCGCTCTGCACCGAGCCAAGGGAAGCCACGCCGCTGTGAGGCGAGGTGAGGCCGCAGGCCTGCGCTCCACCGAGCCCCATAGCGCTGTCTCGCTTCCCCCTGCACGCGGTTGGCGAGGTGAGCCAGCCAGCAATTCGAGAAATGTTCCCAATAAAGGACACGGCTGCGCGCTCTTCAACTGTTTTGTCTTCCAAAGTAGTGCGCATTTTTTTGCTTTCGTCCCGCACGCTAAACTGAGAAACAAATAGGTGGCGCTCAACGGGTCGGTGATTCTTTTGAGTTTATTTTGGGAATTTATATTCATACATCTATCCGGAGGTACAGAGATTGGACAAAAGTACGACTGCATCGTGAGAAATGTTTGCTTCATATAGACAGCCCGCATCTCGTGGTCGTGCGGTAGCGTTCTCGCTTCCCACGCCCGGGTTCCCGGGTTCGATTCCCGGCGGGGTCAGGGATTTTCTCTGCCTCGTGATGGCTGGGTGTTGTGTGCTGTCCTTAGGTTAATTAGGTTTAAGTAGTTCTAAGTTCTAGGGGACTGATGACCATAGATGTTAAGTCCCATAGTGCTCAGAGCCATTTGAACCTTCATATAGACACTAAACAAGCCTGTGTTGTTGTATTTGACCACAAACGATGTCTGTAAAAATTCTTCAGTACGTTGCAAGTGCCAGTCGTAATCAGAACAGTGTTCTGTGCTGGTGCGTTATGTCAGAGCTAAGTGAGTTCCTATGTGGGCAAATTTTTGGTGCTTCCGTAATCACGGTCACCGAAGTGTTGGTGTATCAAGAGACATCGCTTCAAACATTTATACCGCATACAGGGAAAGTGGAAAAACATTATCCACTATGTAATTCTCCAGGCTTTCCCGGCGATCTAATGACATCTTGGGTTGTCGGGTGTTCTGCGAGATATCAGCGTCGTATTTGCACGATATTTCGGTAGCGTAACTCGTTACCTTCATCAGGTGCGACCTGAGACTACTGCTCGAATGGACCTGGTCCAGTGTTTATGCCTGTGGCCTTCCCCCTCCACCAGGCACTCCCTCTGCGGTCCGCACCCGCGTTCCCTTTTCTGTCCGCTGCAGTCCTGAGTGTTCTACTCGAGGAGTAGTCTCAGGTCGCACCTGATGAAGGTAACGAGTTACGCTACCGAAATATCGTGCAAGTACGACGCTGATATCCGGCAGAACACCTGATAACCCAAGATGTCAATATCCACTATGTCACAATGTAGATGAAACTGTGTGCTGATTAATCGTGACAAACGGTCATTTAAGAGGATTTTGAGGGAAAATAAAAGGACGACAACTGCAAAAATCAACGCAGAATTAAATGTCCGCACTCGCGAATCCCGTCAGCACCAAACAATATGAGAGAGCTCCAGAAGCATGGAATTGCTGGGCGCGATGGAATTCGAAAAGCACTCATCACTCATGCATAGGCCTGTAGCAAGGAAACGGCGTGCGGAAGCCGTCAGCCCTGAACTACCGAACAATTTAATAAAGTCATTTTGTCGGATTAGTCGCGTTGCGCACTAACTTCAGGCTGGGTTTACATCCCTAGTGTGAAACATGGCCAGGTTCTTTGGTGATCTGGGCAGCCGTTTTATAGTACTGCAAGGGCCTCACGGTTTAAAAGTTCGTATTACAGCCAAGGATTCTGTCACCATTTTGGCTGATCAGACCCATCCCATGGTACGTTTCTCCCCCAACGGAGATGGTGTGTTCCAAGTCGACAGAGTCCTTATTCACACTGCTTACATCATCCAGGACTGGCACTATGAGCACGATGATAAATTATCACATCTCCCAAGGCCACCACACTCCCCAGATGTGAATATTACTTAACTTTTCTGGTCTACTTTTGAGACAAGGATTCGAGATCGCTCTCCAGCTCCACCATCGTTACCTGGACTTGCCACAATTCTGCAGGAATGATGGTATAAGGTTCCTTTGAAAACCACACGATCTGTGTTTGTCGAATCCGAGACGACTGGAAGATATTTTGAATGCCAAAGATTTCCTACACCTATTCAGCGTGGTTCTGAGTTTTGTTTTCGGTATTTACATTTTTCTGTCGCCATGTGCCAGTTACTTGGGTTCCGCACGTTGCATTCTCGTATAAATCGTGGATGAAAAATCACTATTCAAATGCTTCTGTGCTCGGTGTAATTAGACCAGTTTTCCTGATCGCTACTTGAGCTACATGTAGTGTGTTGTAATTAATTCCTACATTCTCCATTTGAAACTTTGCAGTTGGGCTTTCCTGACATATTTTTCGTCTCTCTTAAAGCGTCTCCTCGATACTCATAAAACAAGCCTAAATTCATTCGAGTTGTCTTCCTTGAACGTACTCAATACCCCTGGTAGTCCTATTTGGTAGAGTCCCGCAAACTTGGGCAGTTTTCAAGTAAGGGGCGTCCCGCAAACTTGGGCAGTTTTCAAGTAAGGGGCCCACTTGAGTTTTGCAAGCAATCTCCTCGGTACGCTGATTAAGTTTTCCGAACATCCAACCGATGAAATGACGGATGGCCACTGCCTTACCTACGTCTGAATCTAAGTGCTCGTTCCATGTGTGATACACATACATGGCAAATCAGGTAGGTCATATTCGCAATAGCAAAGAAAGAAGGTACGTTTGCATCTTTGTTCGCCAGTGTGCTTAGCCGGCATGTTGACGAAAAAAACTTGCATTATGTTGAGGCAACAACAGAGAATGTGATACAATATGTAATAATAATAACAATAATAATAATAATAATAATAATAATGGAAGTGGGAGAAAATGCTTTGGTACACAGAGGACGAGGTACCCAACGTAAGACATGTTTAGTTATTATTTATTTATTACATTTACCTTGTTTTACTTAACACGCTGGTACGGCGGCGTTTGCAATAGTCTCCACAGTTCCTACTATTGCAGACCACACATTAGCATGTAACATGAAAGAGTCAACTTGGACGAAAAAGTAACTAGATATTTTCTAAACTGTCTTGATTACTCAGAATAAAGTTGTCTGGTTCTCAGGAAGCAAACGTACTGGGTCTTAAGAGTCCTGATTTTGTTTAAATCAAACTGTGGGTGTTTCTGATACCCAACTAGGATCTGATAGTATGTACGTTTGCGTCAATCCTGGAAAAGCGATCGGATAGCTGAAGCTGTTAAGGCGCCCTCCTGCGATAAGCGGGGAATTTAGGTTCGAGTCTCAGTCCGGCACAAATTTTCATATGTTTCAAGTAAATTGTATGCTAACGGCCTCGGCGCAGTAGTAACACCAGTTCCCGCCAGATCATCGAAGGTAAGCGCTATCGGGCAAGTCCAGGTAACGATGATGGAGCTGGAGAGCGGTGTCTGACGACATACCCCTCCACATGACCATCAAATAACGCCTACCGGCTGGGGATAACACGGCGCCCTTCCGAGGCCTGTTTGGACGGAGTTTTGTGTGTAGCTACTGTGGCACCTTTATTTTTGCAAATTAGCAAATACATATAATAATTTAATATGGCTATGCATCCACAGACAGACAAAACGGACAGTTGACAGTTCCTGTTACATGTGCGGAGAGCACACACTGTTCGAATAACTTCTACGAAATCCAGTTACTGCAGTGGTTCCTGTATTATGTACATATGGGACTGGAATACTCTGGACTTTGAATTGGAACCTGCGCTACTTAGACAGAGAGAGAGAGGGAGAGACAGAAAGATACAGAGAGAGAGATCTCAACGGCAGTGAAGACTGAGCTCAAGATCATCAGTACGGCGGAGCTCGCGGAAGAGGCGACCCTGCTTTTAGGGTTAATATAAAAACTAACGATAGCAAAACCCAGACGCGTCTGAACCTATAATGGTCAGCTTTCTAGTCAGCGTCTGTTCCTCATGTTAAGGACGACTGCAATAATTGCCCTAGGAACTAACAATCCCTGTTTCTAATATCTCAATGGAAACATTGGACAAACAATTATAAGCTATCATGATTCCTGAAAGTAATAACAATATTGCCCCTGGTGGTACTCAGTCCACCGGGTCTTCGGAGTCAGGGGGACCTGGGCAGTCACGAACACAGATAAAGCCAGAGTTCTCTGGCAGGCTTCCATCCAAAACTATCACTTATATGGGCACATTTAATATCAACATTCTGATTCAACACCGAAAATTACGCAATCTAGTACAGGAGTTATATCGACAAAAGTTCAGATTTTAGCCCTTCGAGAAACACGATTCACAGAAGAGCCCAAAGTAAATTATGGACACTACCGCATCTTTAAATATAAAACAGAAAAACGAGACTGCTAAAGGTGCTCCGCTTTTGGGAATGGCTGCTGTCATACATAAAAATGTAACAGACACCATAAGAGATGTGTGCCCCATAAGCCTTATGACAATGTGCGTGCAGTGCGCTAACAAGAAATATACTTTCATTAATGTTCATGCCCTACCAATATTGCTAACAGAAAGGATCCACAGACGGTGGAGAAATTCTGGACCGATCTTGAGGAAGTAATGGCTGAAATCCCAAAGCAGGATATCAAAATCTTACTGGCTGATTTCAATGCTCCGATAGGCAAAGAAAAACAATACTGAAAAACTGTAGGAAAATATCTCGTCCATGAATTTACCAACGAAAGCGGAAAAAGGCTTATCGAACTGTGCCAACAAAACAACCTTAAAGTCATGTCGACATCATCGAGGAAGAAGATGGGATTATTGCTGAGATAATGAAAACTCTATTACCAATGTCTCTCAGAGAGTTAACTCAAATCTTTGCAGATATTTGGGAAACAAAAAAGTTACCTCAGGAATGGAAATGTGTGCTTATTCACCCATTACACAAAAAAGGAGACAAATCAGATGTAAATGATTATAGAGGCATATCCCTACTTCAGGTAGCATATAAAATTCTATCAGCCTGTCTTCTTCAAAGAACACAACAGCAAATAGTAAACAAAACTGGTGAATAACAAGGTGGCTTTCGCCCCAGTAGATTCCGAACGGAACAAGTTTTCAATCTAAAGACAGTGCTGAAATACAGAGCATTCAGAAACAGCCCAATAATTTGCACGTTCGTTGACTTTAAAAAGGCATACGACTCACTTGACCGACAAGCACTTTTTGATATCCTTGAAGAACAAGAGTTAGATCCAAAGACCCTTATCCTCATCAAAGAAACATTGCCCGACACTACCTCTAAGGTGAAATTCATGGGTGAAATATCTGAGCCCTTCGTGATCAAAACTGGCGGTCTGTCTCCTATTCAGACTTGTGCTCTACAAGGTCATCCGCGAATGGGAAAATAAATCGAAGAATGAAACCTGCTGGAAACCTATACAGATGGGGCGAGTCAAGGATGACGTAATAATTTCATATTAAGCTTTTGCTGACGACTTAGCCTTACTAGCTGATGATGAGATAACAGCAGACTGAAACCCTTAAACGATATGCGAGAAAGTTGGTCTGCAAATATTTTTCCTAAAGTCTGAGTTCATCGCCACAAAAACTGACACCCAAGACTTGGCTACAAAATACTGTTCTATCAATGAAGTCCCTCATTTTAAATATTTAAGTGAAGTCCTTGAACTTACACGGCGAGAGAAAATAGCACAAAACTAAAGAGAGAGCCTAGGGAAGAACCTACAAGGTGTACAATAAAAAATTCTTGTCCTAGAACTCTAAAATTAGGCACTATAATACAGTAGTAAAACCTTAAGTCCTGTATGCCAGTGAAACCCTGACAACCCATATAAAAGGTGACCTAGAGAACTTATTAAAGGAAGAACGTAAAATCATCAGAAACGTTCTACTGACAAACAGACGAGAGCTATAGACTACAATCTCGTGAGACAACTGAGGAATTGTCCAACCTTGCAACAGTCATTAGAAAAATGCGATTAAAATTTTATGTACAGGTCTCGAGAGTTTCCAAAAAAAGACTTACGCACAAAATTCTTAAATACATAGGAGGAATTAAAACTCTACCCTGGATACAAGAGGTCAAAAAGGACCTACAAAAAGCTCAGATAAATTATTCAGATATTTTGGACAAAGGTTTCTAAGCAAAAAGTTAACAGATGGTAAGTTAAGTCAGAGAACGAAGCTCCGAAGAAAGCAGGAACAAAGTGGACAGAGGAAAGGAACAGAGCCCACGCAAAAAAAAAATGAGAGCATTGTGTGAGAAAAGGTAAAAGAATCAAGAAGCTTTGCGTGATCCAACAGAGTCTAGTCTCACATTGTGCTGGCGGGAATAACTGTCGTCTCCACGTGAGCGCCCCCCCCCCCCCCTCAACCCCTCTTCCAGTCCTGGAAAAGAATGCTTTAACTTGTTCGGCTTTGCGGACGGTTTATTGGCTTGTAACATCCATATCTACAGACTTAGTGATACGCTGTAGGGAAACAAAACAGCCTGGAGGCATGAGAAAACCAGGAGACACGAGAAAACGTTCTCCCTGAACAATGACACCTTGAGCTCTACTGTAGTAACTGGACTGATTGGCAGATTGGACGAGCATGAAGTACATGTTAATAGCTTGTAGAGATTAAGTTATATGCAGACTGGAGGCGCCAGCAGAAAGGACCAGGAGACAGAGTTTTGGTGACTTCGGCAAACACATTTAGAAAGCTGTATAGTTGGTGAGTATCGCCCATCTTTTTTTTTTTTTTTTTGAGTCATCAGTCTTGTGACTGGCTTAACGCTGCCCTCGACGAATTTCCCTCGTGTTAAAGCTTCACCCCAGAGTCGCACTTGCAACCAACGTCTTCAGTTAATCTCTGTCTTCCTCCATAGTTTTAGTCTCTGCAGCTCCCTCTAGTGCCATGGAAGCCATTCCCTGATGTATTGACATTTATCCAATCATCCTGTTCCTTCTCCTTGTCAGTGTTTTCCACATATTCCTTCCTTCTCCGATTCTGCGCAGAACCTCCTCATTCCTTATCTTATCAGTCCACCTAATATTCAACATTCTTCTGTGGCACCACATCTCAAATTTTCGATTCTCTTCTGTTCCGATTTCCCCACAGTCCATGTTTCACTACCACACAATGCAGTACTCCAGACGTACATTCTAGAAATTTCTTCCTATAAGTAAGGCCTATGTCTGATACTAGTAGACTTCTCTTAGTCAGGAACTGTGTCCATCAACTATGATGTTAAGTTTCTTACTGTTCTCTTTTCTGCTATTTCTCATTACTTTCGTCTTTTTTCGGTTTAGTCTCAATCCATTTTCTGTAATCATCAGCCTGTTAATTCCATTCAGGAGATCATGTAATTCTTCTTCAGTTTCATTCAGGATAGCAATGTCATCGACGAATCATATCATTAATATCCTTTCACCCCGAATTTTAATTCCACTCCTGCTTCTTCGATGTACAGATTGAACTGTAGGTAGGGGGGGGGGGAAGACAACATCCCTGTCTTACACCCTTTTTAATCCGAGCACAACGTTCTTGGTCGTCCTCTCTTATTATTCCCTCTTGGCTCTTGTACGTATTAAACATTACCTGTATCTCCCTTTAGCTTACCCATATTTTTCTCTAATTTCATACATCTTGCACCATTTTAAAATGTCGAATACTTCTTTCGGATTGACAAATTCTTTAGTCTTGCTTCCATTATGAACCGCAACTTCAGAATTGCCTCTCTGGTGCCGTTAGCTTTCCTACAGTCAAACTGATCGTCATCTATCATATCCTCTAATATCTTCCCTATTCTTCTGTATATTATTCGTGTCAGCAACTTGGATGCATGAGCTTAAGCTGATTGTGCGATGGTTGTCGCACTTGTCAGCTCTTACGGTCTTCGGAACCGTGTGGATGATTTTGCGAAAGTCAGATGGTATGTCGCCAGATTCATACATTCTACACACCAACGTGAATAGTCGTTTTGTTGGCCCTTCCCTCACCGAGTTCGGAAATTCACATGGATGTTATTATCCCTTCTGCCTTATTTGACCTTAAGTCCTCCAAAGCTCTCTTAAATCTTAGTCTAATACTGGATTCCCTATCTCTTCTAAATCGACTCCTGTTTCTTCTTCCATCACTTTAGACAGATCTTCCCCTGATAGAGGGCTTCAATGTACTCTTTATACCTATCTGCCCTCTTCTCTGCATTTTACAGTGGAGTTCCCATTGCCACCCTCGATTTTAATGTCACCGATGGTTGCTTTGACTTTCCTACAAACTAAGTCAGTTCTTCCGACAATCTTTTTCGATATCCACATTTTTCATGCAGCCCGTTCGTCTTAGCTTCCCTGAACTTCGTATTTTTGTTTTTTCTCAGCGACTTGTATTTCTGTATTCCTGCATTTCCCTGAACAATTGAGGAAAAAGAGAACGTTACGAGTTGCAAGAAGTGTTGCTAACAAATAACTGGACTGTTAGATACTAAGGCTTCAAGCTGTCCAGCCGGGTATAACGACTACCTAGAGCAAAAATTTGCGGTAATTTAAGTATAGACTTTCTCGTGTGGCATATCACTAAATAAGCTAGATGACATGCACTACAGCACTCCATCTGTGAGCAACATCTCTGCTTGTAACGGGAAACAAATCGACCCTTTCTGTTGGCGGTGGGTGTCGCGTGAAAGACTTGATGGGCATTTTTTTATGACTACAGCTACACGCTGTAAAAACGAATTTCCATGTATTTGCCGAAACATCAGAGAGATTCACCAGACGACCCACAGGAAATTCATTTCGTATAAAACAATTCTTTAAGAATAGTGTGTAGTTAGATTACTTCAAAAAACAAATGAGTTATAAAGAAGGTACAAGAAACATTGCCTTACGCATATATGAGAAAAAAGTATCTATCTTTGTGGCACACTTGATGATTATTCATGTAGTTAGTGTGATGATATAAGCAGCTTGAGTCTATGATTTGTGGAAACGTAAGGTTCAGTGAGCGTCATGCGGTCGATGGCTGCAAAATGGCTGAAATGGCTCTGAGCACTATGGGACTTAACTTCTGAGGTTATCAGTCCCCTAGAACTTTGAACTACTTAAACCTAACTAACCCAAGGACATCACACACATCCATGCCCGAGGCAGGATTCGAACCTGCGACCGTAGCGGTCGCGCGGTTCCAGACTGTAGCGCCTAGAACCGCTTGGCCACCCCAGCCGGCTCGATGGCTGCCGATGTGCAAATTGGGACGGTATATGTAACTACATTACGCGCATTTGGAACAGAACATTTTCGGAAGAGAATGGCCGTAATGTCAAAAGACAAGAGCTTTGCAAAATTCTTCTCTTGAACGATTTATCGGAGTGTGGAAGATGACAGCTGAGATACAGATCTTTATTGATTCTGAACTAGTAACTTGGATCACAACAATGACGAAGCACGCATTCGGCAGTGGTCGAAACCTTGCTTCTTACTCTAGCACCAAGCAGTCGCAGCTGAAGACTATTATTGAAACAAACGTTGCAAAGTAACTGATGACGGCGGAAGTACCTCTCACAGCGTAAGCTTGAGTTCGATGCCGAAGAATGAAGAGATGGGAGGAAAACAGGCCGTCAAAAGAGGAAATGAAACAGTGGGTACTCCGGGCAAGTCGTCGGCTGGGGCGGCGGCAGAAGCAGCAAGCAGCAGGCAGCAGGCAGCAGGCAGCAGGCAGTACTTTAGCCACCGCCGCGGGTAGGCGGCGGGCGCCGGCGAGGCGACGTGATCTGCTTCTCGATCGGAAATTTATGGTAATGAGGGCAATGGCGGCTCGCGCCACTGGATCACTGCACGCCTAGCCCCAGCGATCGTTGGCGAGGAAATTTGACGAGGTCGTAAATTTATTAAGCTACCACTGCCTAATAATAACTTTCACACTTCACATTTTACACGGACAATGAATCGCTGATGCGTGTCACACATGCGAATACGAGCGAGAAAGGCATATTGGAACGTTAGTTCTGTTGCGTGTGCATGTGGAATACGAATTATTTTACGTCAGTGATGAAAGGTACCTGTTACTGTTCTTAAAGACTTAATTAAGCAATTCGGAAAAGTATGAGGTGTCCTGTTATACACATGTAGAAAGTTACAGATTTTTGTTCCTAAGGCCCATTTCAAATGTTCATTCATTATTCTTCTGCAGTGCTCCTATTCAGCTTTTCGAGTTCTGCATAAAATGTGCGTTTAGGAAACATATCTTCTTGGTGGGACGTAATTCCCGTCACAGCACACACATTTACTCATATTCGTATTTTTTAACTGTTAGGGGGTTTCGAACGCACGACCGCCGGAAACGCCTTGTTCTCCATCTTTAGCAAAATATAAACTTCCCACAGGCTGCGTCGGACTAGAGTATCAGCTGCGTGTCTTGTAGTTGCTGGTCGTTTACTGTGGTAAACACAAACAAACATGAGACAGAAAATCGTGAATGTCATTAATGTGTGGATAGTGTAAACTTCACTAGACTATTTCGTTTGCAGTTACGGTAAAAAGATACTAATAGCTAAGACTGATTTCTACGGTTACTTCGTCCTCAGATGAGCAGCCTCTTGTAGCTCATGACCTGCTTGGTGGCGTCTTCTTCTCAAATTTCACGCGTGCTAGGAACGTAACAGCTCTTTAGCTCTTGCATAAGCACTGTGTATGACCACGGTGTGAGTCATCGCGGACATCGAAGCCCACCACCTTCGTAGTTAACATTAACTCCTTAGACGTAACTTTTGTTCCGTTCTTGAATTCTGTGTGACAATACGGCTCCCTTCGGCAATGGAAAAAAAATTACAACTTTTTACATTTCGGCCGTCTATGATCGATGGCATGATTAAAGAAAACAATTCGGCGAATGAAACGGCTGTCGTGATTGGAACACTGGTAGAGAACGGGTTATTTAGGAAGTGGAGAGTGCAGCTGGACATGCACACCATATACGACAAATCTTTCGAAAAGAAAAATGTGTATTTCCAATGAAACTCTGACAGTTTATAGCTTCCACACTGCAAGCAGGGTTACTAACAATCCTAGTTATCTTTAGGCAATACCGAATTTTGAAAACGTGCTTCTGTTAAATGTAAAATTTGTAATAACAATAACTGAATACTTCAGCTCTTAAACCAACTACAAATATTAAATCGTTAATACTATAAAAATGCTTTCTTTCAAATTTTACTGAAAGATATTTTGCCTTAAGACAGAATAATAACATTTAATTAATTAATGGAAATATCAGCAACTATCGTCATGCATTTTGCACTATGAACTTCCAGATTACAATTTTGACAGATTCCGTACTTTGGCAGGAGATTAAACACTGCAGCAAAAAGAAACCTTAATATAAATGCCTTTGAATTTCTTATAAAATAAAAATATCAGACACATATTGCCCCAATGCCCATATCTGAGTCTTTTACCTAGAAGTTGGCGAGGTTCAAACGGTTCAAATGGTTCTGAGCACTATGGGACTTAACATCTATGGTCATCAGTCCCCTAGAACTTAGAACTACTTAAACCTAACTAATCTAAGTACATCACACAACACCCAGCCATCACGAGGCAGAGAAAATCCCTGACCCCGCCGGGAATCGAACCCGGGAACCCGGGCGCGGGAAGCGAGAACGCTACCGCTCGACCACGAGCTGCAGGCGCTTAATTTAAAAATACAGATAATCTTACAGAATGTTTCAATGGAGGCTTGGACAGCCTATGTCTTCTTCAGATAAAACTTCTGGGCTGAGACGCTGTGGTCGATGTATAAATCTGCTCCCTGACGTTTTGTCTCCAACTGCGGGAGATATCTTCCAAGGTAAAAGGGCTCCTACTATTAAGGCTTGAGCGGCTTTCGCATTTATGAAGTGCATAGAGGGCACCACCATGCGTCGATTAGGGACTATCTCTGGACGACGTCATCATTCTCGATTAAAAAAAAAACTATTGTCGCTTTACTGGCCCAACATCGACAGCCATATTTTATCTAACTTCAAACCTTCTTCTTTCCTATTGAAATTGTTATGGTGTTTATAAATGTCTGTTGCACGCGTGCACGATAATGCGATTTCATTGGTAAAACGCTCGAGTCACTGAATTTTATTTAGTCGTTCCATCTTGAAAAACAAGTTCTCCTACGGCCGACTTTTCAGAATGTCCCACACGACTGTTTCTTTTGTGTTCGGCTGTGCGATGTGTTGACTCTTTTTTTCATAGTTCCAATACACTGCACGGAATCTTACATACCCCAGGTGTTGCTATTCGAGTGCTGTGCATCTTTAGCCTCTCTTATACAGTCTTTTTATCTTCTTGGTGGGTCTAAAGATCGTTTCGATTCCATACGTGGCCGAAACTTTCCCTATGCGATCCGTGATTTTATAAATAAATGGAAGAAATAATTTTCCAGGTCTCGGCCGTTGTTGCTCAATACTTCCGTGTATTTCTCTTCTTCTCTAGAAATAATAAAAAAAACTGTAATGAGCATAGGACCATCAGTCTAATTTTTCAAGCAGCTAAAGTGTTTATGAAGATAGTAACTGTTCTCGAAAGAACAGATACCACTGATGACCGTACAGCATCTCTAGAATAGATGATAATTAATTGAAACCCTCAGATGCCGACAGGTGTTTTTGTTATACCTCGATGGGGACAGCTGAAAATGTGTGCCCCGACCAGAAATTGAACCAGAGATCTCGTGCTTACATGGCAGGATCACTGAAAACAAACGGCGTTGCAGGTTGGGATAGGTGGATAAATCGTCCGCGTTGGAGGAAGCACTGTGCGAGACCAATCACGTAATAAAATTCACCGAGACGGAATATATTGATGTAGAGAAGAACTGGCTCGTTCAGGCATCTATCGAAATCCAAAGAAGTGACAGTAGCTTCAACAAGAAAGAGGAAAGGCTCAGGATGTAATGGAGGAGCCACAACGGTTATGACCGCGGAAAAGCCGTCTGACGTTGGCGCGCCTGGTACCTAAAATCTACGGCTGCGAACTCGACCCCAGTCCCCCAGCTGCAATGGAGGGCGAGGCTTCGACAATGGCACCCACTAGTGCTGGTGAAACGTCGGAAATATCATCAAACCAACGTCGCCCGAAGAACTTGTGACAAAAGCTAACAGGTTAAAATGTAAATTGATTTCAAAATTAAAGAGAGGAAGAAAATAATGTTCTGAGAAAAAGAACAACAATAAAATAAAATCGAAATTGAGTCAGTCAGATGATGGTCTAATTGCTGAATTTCATCTAGTACCCCTCCATATTGTTATATGAGTTGTCATCATTTGCATTTCTTACTGTATTCCTATGATGATGCTACTCTGTAACTTTCTGTGTATTTTTAACTTACTTCTTATGCGTTTCTGACCACTTGAAATCGTGAGATGATTTTGAACAGTCATGGGTTGTTTGATAAAATGTAGTCAGTGTCGTTGTAGATCTATTTGGCTTTTACCATCTCAGTTTCCCATTCGTTTCGCTCTGGAAAAAAATGTGGTAAAATCATTAATGATCTTGTTCTCACCAAATGTGACAACACATCAATTCTATCCTTTTCAACAACATATCCGAGGTTTCACCCTGAGGATTAATTCCTTAGCTTTTTATCCTACTTTCGGATAAAATTCGCGAATTATTGTTTTGTAGTCGGATTTACCATCATTTATCAGTTTCTTTATTCTTGGTAGAGTATTTCTACTTATCAAAATATGAGCACATTGTTGCATAGAATGAACGATTTCCACGTAAGTGAAATCATGTCAAAAACGAAGCTGTGATCTTTGGTATTCATGATGCTATTTCTACACTGCTTTATAACTATGGCCTGTGTGGGAAAGAAGCATATTTAGAACAGGTAGTTGGTTCAAAAATAACAAAACTCTATGCATAAGAAGTATGGACGCTGTTCTAGAAGTAGAACGTTCGGATGTCTTGGAGCAGCTACGACACAGACTACCACTATTGGCTGATGTCCTGCACAGCATCGTATCGAAGTTTTGACGACAGCTCCATAGCGAGGAAAGGCTGATCTTAGGATGGTACAAACTCGATTAACAGTAGCCACTCGATGGTAGAACAAATTTCTGGCCTTTACTGTACGAAGGTAACCCATCGATATCTGCTAGGCAACTGTCTGTAAACCTTACACTTGGTTCTGCAGATTCATTTTCCCGACAATCGTATGTGTGGCTCTCAGAGTAGTATGACTGTGTGCCGGACATCTTTGGTGTGTACCCCGCTTACGTCAGTGCGCAAAAGGGCCTTATTTATATTTTAAGCGGAAATATCTAGATTCCATCATGAATGAATTTATTTATTTTCTGTATTCTGTTAGTCTGGCATCTAGATTTTAAAACCGACCAAATACAGCACATGAAATGGTGTATTGGAGTATAACAAACAACCTAAACATAAAATCTCAAATTTCTTTAAGTGTCTTAGCATTATGAAAATAAAATAAGTGGATAAAAGAGACAAAAAGACACAGATAGGCATAAGGCTGAGTCAAATGAAAATGTCCAACTGAAGATATTCGGACAAAGTGTCGAGCGAGATGTTATATCTGTATACTGTTTCTATACACCTATGTGTAGGCCACAATAAATGTTACATTTGTTGCGTCTGGCATAGTGTGGCACGTTAGCAGATTTTGGTTGCTTATCAATGTTCCTTTCTCTTCCCCAGGTAAGACGTGGTGTCATGTGACATACCAATGGAGGTGCCAGTAACGAACGCTATCAAGGAAGAACCGCGGGGTGTGACGCGCTTATTCTGTGCGGGAGGAGTCCGTCCAGCGGTCATACACAGAAGAATGCACGGTGCGTATGATGTAAGGTGTGTTTCAGTCAAACAGTGCGTAAGCGGGTCAGTGTTCACGTGGTGGCAGGGACACACTGACAGACGATGCGCGACCCGGGCAGGGGACGAATCGTATTCCTGATGAGACAGTTGCTGCTATTCACAGTTGCATTTAAACTGGTATACGGGTCACCTTGGATGCCATTAGTGCTCAAGTACAGGTGTTCCACGGCAGCGTACATGCCACTGTGTGCAAGAGACTTGGTTACCGGAGGGTTTGAGCTCAGTGGATCCCCAAATTTCTCTCCGAGGATCAGCGACAAAACAGAATGAGAATATTACTGAACCGTACGTCGCTATATTAGAACGAAGGAGACGATTTCGTTTCCAAAATCATTGTCGGAGATCAATCCATATTCCCATTGCTTCAACTGGAATCTAAACATGAGAGCATGCAATGGAAGCTGAGAGTATGCAATGGAAGCATGAAGGTCTCCAAAACCAAAGAAAATCCGTTCCACAACATCAGCTGCTAAGGCCATGGTGACTGTGTACTATGACGAGAAGGGCCTCTCCTAGTGGAGTTCATCCCCAAAGCAGAAGCAATAAACCCCAAAAATAAAGCGACATTCTCCGTCGGCTGCTGCTATCTGTCAAGAATAAACGCCAGGTTAACCTCACGAAGGGCATCGCCTTATTTTACGACAATGTCCGGAATCATGTTTCCTAGCACAGGCTTTCCGCGTGTGGTCGTGACTTGAGTCCCTGTGATTTCCATGTTTTTGGGACACTCAAGGAGCTCTTCTGGGGGGGGGGGGGGGCATCGCAATGGACATGTCGAAGAAGTGCAGCAGATTGTGACACAGTGATTCCATACTTATCCCAACGAGTTCTTCTTCCCGGGCATTCATCATCTCTTGCCAAGGTGGGATAAGTGCCTCAACAGCCAAGGTCGTTATATACAGGGTGGTCCATTGATCGCGACCGGGCCAAATATCTCACGAAATAAGCGTCAAACGAAAAAACTACAAAGAACGAAACTTGTCCAGCTTGAAGGGGGAAACAAATGGCGCTATGGTTGGCCCGCTAGATGGCGCTGCCATAGGTCAAACGGATATCAACTGCGTTATTTAAATAGGAACCCCTATTTTTATTGCATATTCGTGTAGTACATACAGAAATATGAATGTTTTAGTTGGACCACTTTTTTCGCTTTGTGACAGATGGCGCTGTAATAGTCACAAACATATGGCTCACTATTTTAGACGAACAGTTGGTAAAAGGTAGGTTTTTTAAATTAAAATACAGAACGTAGGTACGTTTGAACATTTTATTTCGGTTGTTCCAATGTGATAGATGTACCTTTGTGAACTTATCATTTCCGAGACCACTATCAACGGACCATCCTGTATAACTCTATGCAGCAACAGACTCTGTTAAGTGGAAATGGACCTTTTCATTTAACTACCCCGCATGGAAAAAGACTGAGGGCAAGTGATTACATGTTAAGAATAAAAAGCCTACCTACTCATCTGGTATCCAGAAGCACATGGTACTAAAGTAACTGTTCAGTGCCTTATTATTAAGTCACAGATTTTCTAATTCATAATAGTACTCTACAATATTCTACTACGCAGCACTACACACCCTACACTAGATCACTGTACGGGTTGCCAGATGCGAAATTTATTTTCCTTTGTCTGGATTGTAGTACCTAGTCTGGCGCACTGACGTGTGGCTCAGTATTCACAGGGGCCGAACAACCCTGCTCCCCGTGAGGTAACGATTGGAGAGACATGTGGCTGTCAGGATTTCACGATATCCTTTTCGGTCGTTCTCGAGGCTCGTTCCTTCACTCCTTCCGGACGGAAGTGGATATTCTGCCATGGGGCATGTAACTGTCATAACGGATGACATCTTCTTGGTTATCGCTCAGCTACGTAGGTTTCCAGTGCGTAATCTGATATTTTCGCTGTCAGAAAGTTCAGAATGTGCCACAGCTTGTCATACTCCTTCGTTCGTATCAGCCTGGCGTATTACCATAGGTATTCCGTCTGTAACATCTAGTCTGTTGACGCGTTTCCAGACGATGAGGTACCGGGTGCCGATTGATCCAGATTTACAGGGACTGTGTCGTATTGACGTATTTTTATGTCCAGTCAAGTAATTATTTGGTGGGTGAGATATACTATACTTGATCTTTCTTTTGTGTATGAAGGTACTGACAGGTATTGCTTTCTACTTCTGCTCTATCTAAGAATTTTGGGCATATATAAATGCATATCTTTATTTCGTTCTTCGATATACCTCTTGTTCCCAGCACTTCTCCGATACTAACAACTCTCTCTCTCTCTCTCTCTCTCTCTCTCTCTCTCTCTCTCTCACACACACACACACACACACACACACACACACACACACACACACGCACGCACACAGCTAGGTCCAGTTGTAGAAACCCTAGTATCTCCATGAGCGCCCTAGCAGGTGTGGCGCCATAAGCTCCTGTCAGTCGTATGACTGGACTTCTATGTGCTCGCTAAAGAGCCTGAACTGTTTTTATCTTTGCGGCACAATGTTCCCTGACACGAATGAATGGAAGAATGTGCTCGTTAAACATGTATTCTATTACTGTTTCGCTTGCGGTTCTTCTCACACAATCTTGTGGACGGAAAGTTAGGGCCATCAAATCATAAAAACATTATCAAAAAATGGTTCAAATGACTCTGAGCACTATGGGACTTAACTGCTGAGGTCATCAGTCCCATAGAACTTAGAACTACTCAAACCTAACTACCCTACGTACATGACACACATCCATGCACGAGGCAGGATACGGTCGCGCGGTTCCAGACTGTAGCGCCTAGAACCGCTCGGCCACTCCAGCCGGCAAAAACATCATCGAAGGAGACAATACTCCTTACATGGAATCGAGATGTAAAGTATCCTATTGTATGCTTTCCAGTATGAGAACCCCGGACATTTTCATACTAGTAAGTCAGATTTTCTGAATGATTGGGTCACATTTTCTTTCGGTGGTTCTTTGACAACTCGACGTTGGACGTCTCTGGTAGGTATTAAAATTACGTCATGTCGTTTTTAACTGAAAGAAATCTTCAGATGTAAAAGCAGCTTCAAGTGTATACCTAAGGAGAGTTTTATGATCACTACATAAATATAGTGTATAACGTCCGAAGTACCACGATGCTGCTCGTTGGTAATGGTACTGCTGAGAGCTGGTTTCTCAGGATGGGGCAGGATAAGGTTACGATTGTGGACGGGGCCGTAATCAGTTAGTCTCGGTTGCACAACAAATACGTAAACTTTATTTAAAGAAATTAAAATTTTAAAGCAATCTCCTAAAGAAACACAATTGACTGTATGCTGGCTGAAGGCCTTATCACAAAAAAATTCACAATTTCAGGGCCGAAGGCCACCAACAATAACCTCAAACAACAAACGGCTGAAGTCTTGAATTAGAAGTCAGAAGAAGAATTCGAAATAACACATATTAAGATAAATACTTCGTTTCAAAACAAACTGTAACACGACTGATGGCCTTATTATAAAAGAAGTGAAATTATTACTCAGCTGAAGGCCACAAACAACTTCACATAACAAACGGCTGAAGGCCTGAATTAGAGGTCAGGAAAACAATTCCAAATAGCACTTTTAAAATAAAAAACAAGTTTGCTAAAAAAAAAATACCTTAACAGGGCTGAAGACCTTATCACCAATGAAGTGAAATTATAGCTCAGCTGAAGGCCACACCAACAATAATCAGAAAGTTACAAATTTCCTTACAACAAACACCACAATCTAAGGTATCAGGACAAGCGGTTCTCAGCAAGTATTCCAAGGCTCGGCCTTGGAAGGAAACTGAAACATAAGGTAAAGGGAGACAGGCAGCCAAAAATTGTAGTCACGTCACAGGATGGCAACTCAAACTAGGGGTAGCTTAAGCACCGACCGACCGACTAACCAATCCGCCTAACGTCCGAGCACCGGTGCAACGATGGAATATTTTTAGGCAAGGGTGAAGAGACAGACAGCAACACGTCTTCAGAAAACACCCAAGGCCGAAGAAAACACTAGAACCAAGGTATGCCTCCAAAAAAAAAAAAAAAAAAAAAATGCACAGTACAATATAAGCTGTCGAACTACATGCCGTGTCGGACAGCATCAACACGATGAGGAAAGGTACACTGCTGGAAAAGTACGCTAACCTCCATGGCAGATAAATGGGGCGTTTGTGGCCCCAAGTACCGCTAGTTGCACTACACTAATAAGGATAATACTAAATCCAATGATGAATAACAAACAGAGAAAGACGGCTGCAATATTTCACCACCTCAAAACACTTCACTCTCTGCCGCCAGGCTCAAAGGCTCAACTGCCCTGGGAGCAATAACCTGCCGACGAAAGAAGAGATCTCAGAATAGTCAAGGTTTCATTACCAGTTAACTCTTCACTCAACCTAAACGTCCAAGATTCGGTGTGCGACAAAGTCGTCGCTGTCGCAGTTACCCTCCTCGATCCGGCAGTGGCAACACGCTGCCAGCGGCCTCGTCTCGCCCTCGGGCTGCACGGACCTGCTCGCTGCTGCGCCCCCAACCGACCTGATGTCCATTCGCAACCTCCCCACCCACACAACGCGACCCGGAAATACTAGCGGTCGCTCCAAAGACAGTACTACAGTACGCGTATCGATAAGCGCTGCTGCTGCCACTCACGGGCAGGCAAGCCAGCAACTTAGTGAGGCTAGTAAATCGAATAAGAAACGAGATGCCATAACTGCAATGACAAGATGCCAAGCCATAAACGGCATGAACACGAGTCGCGCACGGTTCAGTTGCATTTACAGATGTCGCGACTGTGGAAATTTATAGCGAATCGTGGGAAGACGTGCGCAGGATTGATAGATGGTGCACTAATCTGCAGTTTGAAAGTGTCATGTTGGATGGAAATATTACTAGTGACAATGGCACTCGAAACACCATCCGCCACACGCCGTAAGATGGCATGTGCAAAATAGAATAAAAATGGCTCTGAGCACTATGCGACTTAACTTCTGAGGTCATCAGTCGCCTAGAACTTAGAACTAATTAAACCTAACTAACCTAAGGACATCACACACATCCATGCCCGAGGCAGGATTCGAACCTGCGACCGTAGCGGTCTCTCGGCTCCAGACTGTAGCACCTAGAACCGCACGGCCACTCCGGCCGGCGCAAAATAGAAGTTTTATGTTGCAAATAACACTTTTGTCCTCTTACTTCAGTGAGCAACATATTCTGCAGTATAAGATGAACGTCAACAAAACTAAATCACGAGTAATTAAAAGTAGTCACGTTAAATCAATCGATAAGAGGA
This sequence comes from Schistocerca cancellata, assembly GCF_023864275.1. Classification (NCBI taxonomy): domain Eukaryota; kingdom Metazoa; phylum Arthropoda; class Insecta; order Orthoptera; family Acrididae; genus Schistocerca; species Schistocerca cancellata. The sequence continues at coordinate 649,559,656 of NC_064626.1, read as the reverse complement.
AATTAGATTCGGACATGAGGCATTAAAAGTAATACATGAGTTCAGATATTTGGGCAGAAAAATAACTGATGATGACCGAAGTAGAGCGAACATAAAATTCAAACTGGCACTAGCAAGAAGATCAATTCTGAAAAAGAGGCATTTTGTAGTATCTAATCATATAAATTGAAGGGTTAAGAAATCTAAGGGCATTTCTGTGGAGTGTAGGCTTCTATGTGAGTTAAATGTGGACAATAAGCAGTTCAGACACGAAGAATTTTGAAAAACAGTGCAATACAACAAGATTAAAAGTTAGATGGGGAAATCGAATAACTAATGAGAGGGTTCTGAATAGAATTGCGGAAAAGAGATATTCATGGCACAATTTGACCAAAAATGGGGTTCGTTGATAGCATGTATCGAGGAAGCGTCAGGGTATTTCTGTTTGGTAAAAGCGGGAAGTATGGTGATAAAAACTGTAGAGAGAAGACTTGACATGAATGCAATAAGCAGTTTCAGATGTATTTAGCTTGCGACACTAGTTATTCCGGTTTGCACAGGGTACAGCGGTTGAACATAAATATGGGCTCACAGCGAGAAATGCATGCTTGAAGATAAATGCGATGCTTGCCAAGCTTCTTGAATCTGACGACGAATGGAACCTGTGCAGTGTCCTCAGTTTGCTGCGAATGTCGGTCGTGATCAGGACAGTGCTCTATGTAGTCGTGAGAGCATTACTTGGGAGCTAAGGGAATTGAAAAGTGGGAAAATTATTGGTGCTCGTGTGGTGAATGCTTCCGTCTATAAGGTAGTAGAAACACCTGAAGTTACAACGTGGACGAAAGTGTGTGTCTAGAGATAGTGAGGCATAGTTATTTGGGAGGAATGTGAGGAAAAATACGACAGTTGCAAAAGTCACTGCACAACTGAAAGACGTACTCGCGAACCTCGTCAGCATCAATACAACACGAAGGGGCTCCGTAAGGAGGGAAATGCATGGCGAGCTGGAAATCCAAAGCCACTCATCAGTGATGCAGATGCCAGTAGAAGGAGAACATGGCGCCGAGGCCATAAAACGACGACTATGGAGCAATGGAAGAATGTTATTTGATCGGGTGAGTCTTGGTTCACACTTTTAATAGAATTAACATCTATCTACAATACAAACTGCTTGCTATCAAGAGTGAAACATTTCAGGAGTTCAGTTATTATTTGGGCAGTTATATCGTCGTATTCCATGGGCCCCATGGGTACCGCACAACGTGGCATTACTGCCAAGGATTATGTGACAATTTCGACACCATGTTTGTTCCCCAGTGCTGTGTCCCAAGACACCAGGGCCCCAGTTCAAACATCTCGCAACATCAAGGGGTGTTTTTGTGGGCACGAAGATTCGCGTCTACCACTATTTTGGAGGAAGAATAATAAAAGGTATGCTTGGAAACCATATAGGACTTAAGTAATAAAATAAATAACCAGCAACCGTCGGATTGAAGTTATTTTATTACACTGCAACCAGCTTCGGTAACTCAATGCACCATTACTTTTGAATACATTATGGGAGTGGCAGTGATCAATGTGTTACAAATATTTACTATTAAAAACAATCTTGATCACGATTTATTTATCAAGGTGACCGGTTTCGACCACTGCTGTGGTCATCTTCAGACCCACTCATTGAAAATCGTTTTAATAAAGACATGTTGCTGCTCAATAATACATCGTCTGACGTGACAGTCTTCGCCATTCCACTTTCGCAACAACTTCTTTAGGAAGAAGCCTGCTGTCACATCTTTGCACTGGCGTTTGTCTTCACCATTGCAACCACTAGTTCGCCTATCGACTTTACAACAACTTCAGTGGAAGGAAGCCTGCAGTCTCATCTTTGGAACGGCGTCCAACTTCACCATGGCAACCAGTGGTTCCAATGATTCACTAACAGGCCTTGAGAGGGCAACCCATGTACTGCCAAACCGAAGTTCATTTATCCTACATATTCAAATACACTCCTGGAAATTGAAATAAGAACACCGTGAATTCATTGTCCCAGGAAGGGGAAACTTTATTGACACATTCCTGGAGTCAGATACATCACATGATCACACTGACAGAACCACAGGCACATAGACACAGGCAACAGAGCATGCACAATGTCGGCACTAGTACAGTGTATATCCACCTTTCGCAGCAATGCAGGCTGCTATTCTCCCATGGAGACGATCGTAGAGATGCTGGATGTAGACCTGTGGAACGGCTTGCCATGCCATTTCCACCTGGCGCCTCAGTTGGACCAGCGTTCGTGCTGGACGTGCAGACCGCGTGAGACGATGCTTCATCCAGTCCCAAACAAGCTCAATGGGGGACAGATCCGGAGATCTTGCTGGCCAGGGTAGTTGACTTACACCTTGTAGAGCACGTTGGGTTGCACGGGATACATGCGGACGTGCATTGTCCTGTTGGAACAGCAAGTTCCCTTGCCGGTCTAGGAATGGTAGAACGATGGGTTCGATGACGGTTTGGATGTACCGTGCACTATTCAGTGTCCCCTCGACGATCACCAGTGGTGTACGGCCAGTGTAGGAGATCGCTCCCCACACCATGATGCCGGGTGTTGGCCCTGTGTGCCTCGGTCGTATGCAGTCCTGATTGTGGCCCTCACCTGCACGGCGCCAAACACGCATACGACCATCATTGGCACCAAGGCAGAAGCGACTCTCATCGCTGAAGACGACACGTCTCCATTTGTCCCTCCATTCACGCCTGTCGCGACACCACTGGAGGCGGGCTGCACGATGTTGGGGCGTGAGCGCAAGACGGCCTAACGGTGTGCGGGACCGTAGCCCAGCTTCATGGAGACGGTTGCGAATGGTCCTCGCCGATACCCCAGGAGCAACAGTGTCCCTAATTTGCTGGGAAGTGGCGGTGCGGTCCCCTACGGCACTGCGTAGGATCCTACGGTCTTGGCGTGCATCCGTGCGTCGCTGCGGTCCGGTCCCAGGTCGACGGGCACGTGCACCTTCCGCCGACCACTGGCGACAACATCGATGTACTGTGGAGACCTCGCGCCCCACGTGTTGAGCAATTCGGCGGTACGTCCACCCGGCCTCCCGCATGCCCACTATACGCCCTCGCTAAAAGTCCGTCAACTGCACATACGGTTCACGTCCACGCTGTCGCGGCATGCTACCAGTGTTAAAGACTGCGATGGAGCTCCGTATGCCACGGCAAACTGGCTGACACTGACGGCGGCGGTGCACAAATACTGCGCAGCTAGCGTCATTCGACGGCCAACACCGCGGTTCCTGGTGTGTCCGCTGTGCCGTGCGTGTGATCATTGCTTGTACAGCCCTCTCGCAGTGGCCGGAGCAAGTATGGTGGGTCTGACACACCGGTGTCAATGTGTTCTTTTTTCCATTTCCAGGAGTGTATTTTTACGCTTCTTAATTGACAATAGCTGTTTAATAATCTAAGTTTAGGGTGTATTTATTTTTAATTCTTGACAATGTTCTTTTAACTAAGAAATTTTACATTGTTATTCGTCTTATAACTCATTGGTTAGTAATGACATCGCCGTCAGAAGTGGGCGGAGCCTCCATTATATATAGTAAGACGTGCACTGGTTTCTGCAGTAGTGATTCTCCAACAGAAAGAGGTTCCTACTCAATGGTAATTCATTGCTTTATTGCTTTATAACTTTATGTACTTTCTTTAATGTATGTAGCTTTCTAATTATAGCTTTGTATACAACTTGTAGGTCTGAAGATGACCACAGCAGTGGTCGAGACCGGTCACCTTGATAAATAAATCGTGATCAAGACTGTTTTTAATAGTAAATATCAATGTACCATGTTCAGGCCTTAACTGACGCTAAGGGGTTGAACTCCAGTCGTATTACATCTCGATGCTGCTCTGCAACCATCGACTTACGGTAACAGCACGATACAGCTGTTACGGTATTCTGCAGAAGCCAGTTCATAGATGTTCGCCACTGACGTGATCGTGTATGCGATAGGAGTTGACCTCCTCTGGCTCAGTTGAGGTCTGAAGACGGTGTAGTGATTCCCCGAAATTGGTTGCAGTACAGTAAAATAACATCGAAACGACGGCTGCAGTTCTTTCGTTGTACACATTCAAGTATACGGCGGAAGTCCCGTGGGCTATCAATCAGAAGGATGGACATATAAAAACATAGAGGATTCCGAGACGACTGGAAGCTAGTTGCAATGATCGTCCTGCGCACGGTAATGTGTCTGTGGTGTTTTAAAGTTTTTGTCCAACCCCTGTAGATTATCATGAGGAAGAGCCGCATTAAGCCAGTCTTCAGACGAAAGATGGCAACAACAACAAAAAAACCTGCTTCGAAGTTTGTTTTATCAAAAGGCTTTGCAACATTAACGAGTGACGTTCACAAGTACTGACAGAACCAATTTTTCAAGCTCTCTACGTTTTCGTCCCGGGAGTCCCCGAATACCTGACGCCTACCGAAGAGTGTTTCCGTGACGCGGCATCCCTGCCGGCGCCGGGCAGACCACATTTCGGAGCGCAGCACACTCGGCTAACTGCTTTAGGCGCGGCGCGACGCATTTTTACGCGCCGGGCGCCACCGCAGGAGCACCGTAGCCGTGAGCGAGGCCACGTCGCTGCCAGGATAATCCACTTTATGCGCGTACGGCTTTAAGTTGATTACAATCTCGCCCTGTAGCGACTAGCTAGCCCGCTGCGCGCTGCTGGCAGATGGCGAGGGCGGAGAGCCGCTGCCGCCGCCGACGCCGCCTCCACCTCCGGCTGCAGATAAATCCCCGCCGGACAATGGCGCGCCGGTCCTTTGTTCTATTAACGGTCACAGTTAACGTGGCCATCCCGCCGCCGTAGCCCCGGGGTCGGCCTTGTGTCCGCCGCGACGCGGCAACTGCGACGTATTTGCCTCCCGCGGCGTTGAATGGCGCAAGGCCAATGAGTGGTGCTGCACTTGCTGCCGTCACCTGTACTATTTCATCTCGTTCTCAGACCATCCTTTGCAGAGATGCTGGAGCTCTTTTGGACCACTTTGGTACGGATGCAGTAGCAGTATCGGGGCTCTGGTCTAGAAGAGCTGGGAATAGAAGCGCCGTAAGTGTCGCTCCCTAGGCAGAGCTACTCTGCTACAAAAGCAAAATAGAACTATAACCACAAGTCCCTTACGCTCAAGAAATGGGTTGGCTATAATTAACGTTAAAGCAAAATTTGCCTGAAAACAAAAACTTCAGGGAACCAAATAATTCAAAGAAAAACAATTGGAGGCAATGTTTCATGTCACTACCTTACGAATTCTGAGTCAAAATCACTAAAAAGGAACTCAGAGGCACCATAAAATGAGGTAAATGAGATCAGACAAACCAATGTAAAAAATTTCCAGCACCAAGAAGGAGTTACACGAGAGTTACACGAGGAGTGCGAGATAAACAAAAATTTGTACGACTGTTTCTACAACTGAAAGATACCATCCATTCAAATTTCGCGCCAGTTGCATAAGAGTGGCGCTAGTGGTGCCACTATGAGAATGCAAATCAGGTTTGTTTTAAATACATACTGTAACGCTCGTGAGCGTTAGTTACCTATGAGATAGGACGGAGTGAGTTGATGTTAGTGAAAAACGCCTTGAAGTCGACAATAAGCCACTGACAGCACCTGACTGCGTTTGAACGAGGTCGTGAAGTACGGTTACGAGAAGCTGGATGTTCATTCCGCGATACTCACGGGAAGCGTGAAGGGAAAATTCCATGCAGTGGTGTGATTCATTTGCGTCCTCGGTGGCTCAGGTGGATAGAGCGTCTGCCATGTAAGCAGGACATCCCAGGCTCGAATCCCGGTCGGGTCACACATTCTCGGCTGTCCCCATCGAGGTATATCAACAACACTGTCGGCAGCTGAGGATTTCAATTAATTATCATTCTGAAGAAAGACTTGGCAGGAATCTAGCCACCATACATGACTGCCGACAGTGTTAATCACGGGAAGGGACAGTCGAAGGAATACAGGGCTACGGACAGCCACGTGTCGCTACCGAGAGGGCAGACCGTCGTGTTCGGCGTTTGGCTGTGGCGTATCGTACTGCGTCTGCAGAAACAGTTCGAGCAGCGGTTGGCACCACAGTGAGACAGCCAACTCTTGCAGATCAGTTACTTCAAGGACAGCTCCGAGCCAGACACCCTGTAGCATGCTATCCACTGATCCCAAACCATCGCTGTTTGCGACTTCAGTGGCAAGCGAGAACTCATTTGAGGACGGGGTGGAGGTCTGATGAGTTTTACGAAGCAATCCAGATCAGCCCCGGTGCCAGTGAGGCCCTTGTGTTGGTTGGAAGGAGGCCAAATGGTTCAAAACGACTCTGAGGTCACCAGTCCCCTAGAACTTAGAACTACTTAAACCTAATTATCACACACATCCATGCCGGAGGCACGATTCGAACCTGCGACCGTAGCAGTCGCGCGGTTCCGGACTGAAGCGCTTAGTACCGCTCGGCCACAACGGCCGGCGGAAGGAGGCCAGATGAGTGACTCACCCAGCCCGTCCGTAGTCGTACACCTGGAGCTGAGGTTTGGGGTGCGATTTCGCTTGACAGCAGAAGCACTCTCGTGGCTATCCCATCTCCTTGACTGCAAATTTGTACGTCAGTCTTGTGATCCGATATCCTGACTGTCACTCTGGTGCAGTATTCTAGGGATGATGTCCAACAATATAACGGTCGCCTACTTACCACTGTTGCAACACAACTTGCTCTCCAGAGTGTCGACATGTTGCCTTGGCCTTCTCGATCACCAGATCTGTCTCCAGTCGAGCACGTATGGGAAATCATCCAAAGATAACTCCAGCGTCATCCATAATCAGCAATAAAAGTCCCTACATTGTTCAACCAAGCGCAAACAAACTTACATCCGGCACCTGTACAACACAATAAAAACTTTTGCATGCTTGGATTCAACATTCGCGCGCTTACACTGGTCGTTAATGTACCAGCATTTCATATCTTCAGTGGCTTTTCCCGCGCTTTACATTAACCTCTGATCTTGTGACGTTATCCATTCATCACCTAGACAAATGGATTCCGTAAATATCAATTCTACACATTAATTACTTCTTGGTGTTGGGATTTTATTCCGTCCTTATGTTTCATAATTTACGGCATGTCCCTGGAAACAGTGATCTCTATGGGTATAACGAATTAATACACTGTCTGATGCAAACAGCGTTTTTGATACTTATGATTTTCTTCCTGGTGGGCTTCACTGGCGCAAGGAATTGCACGTCCTGCTCGTAGCGAAAGGGCGCCTCCGTGGTCTGGAATAGTTTTAATCGGCGCCAGAGCGCGAAGAGAGCGGAGCCTACGCTGGTCAGTGAAGGAGACCTGCGTTTGTTGGGGGTCACATGTTGGTTTCCACGCCAGAGACGGAAAGGCAGCGGGGAAGGCAGTCTTGGAACTGCGACCGACTAGGCCAGCCAGATGCGCGAGAGTGTAGCATCCGTTGCGTGGCGTGTATGCCGCACCCCGTGAAGAAGGCTGTGGTCTTGCTCCCCGTCGTCTGATTAATGGCGCTAACTAGCCGAATACTCCATTTCGAATGAAGTTTCTTCCCTTTGATGAAGTCTTAAACCCACTTGGAGGTTAGGGTATCACATGTCAGTGATGAACTATAGCCGTTACTCTGAGCTTTTGTGTTAAAGCGCCGAATGCAAGTGGCACTTTTCGAAGACACGGATACCAGCGAGCACTCTGTGAGCCCTGAACTGCCTCTCCGTATTAAAGGGTTATTAACGAATACGGTCGTGATTTGCTTAAGAGTTTATTTTTCTCATCGCCAGTTTCAGACATCAGCTATTTGTATACCTGTGCTGGGTAATACTGTATATTCGTATAGAAATGGTTTGGCTTCAAGATAACATGTTCATTCAGCAGGAGAGTGTGCGCTGATATAAAATTTCCTGGCAGATTAAAACTGTGTGCAGGACCGAGACTCGAACTCGGTACCTTTGCCTTTGGCTGGCAAGTGCTCTTGCAACTGAGCTACCCAGGCACGATTGACAACAGTCCGTACAGCTGTACTTTTTCCACTGTAATGTGATGTGTAAGATACAATTGTGGTTCTCTCTTTCTCTCTCTCTCTCTTTCTTTCTCTATCTTTATCTCTCTCTGTTGTAGAAGCCTGTTGTAATTGTATGCGTTAAGGTAAATTGGCACGGAGCGTAGCTTCATTGGAGGATTGTGCAAGTGGCTGTCTGAGAATGTTTACTGAAGCCAGATTCACCAGAGCAGACACTGCTCTCCTGATTGTGTGCCACTGAATCATTGACTCTACAGCTGTGTAAACAGCAGGGTCAAGTTTGAATTCATAAAACCATTCCGTTTGCTATTTCTCTGTTTATTGTGTTTACGCCATTGTTTTTAACTGCTGAGAGCTTGTATTAATAGGTTTTTTTTAGAGCCTGTGAAACGTTATCGGATGGTGTAAAGTATGTGATGGTTGGGTGCTATTGTGGCGTCGGCGTACCCTTAGAGTTGGCACGACTCAGTGGTGATGGTTGTCCCAGTCGGCATGACGTGGAACCGCGTCCGTCGCTCACGACAACGCCACCCTGTAACTAGTAGAAAAACACAAACTCCTCGCGTAGTTTGGTCATATTTCAGATACCGTCTTTCGTGATTAACGTCAATATTTCGATAGAGCAGCGCGTCAGAGTGTGTAAACCGCTCTTGCTTCTTCACTGATAAACGCGGCAATTGCACCACTCGATGACGCGATGATTCCCTTGCCCTGAAGTGATGCCCACCAGTTTTCTTTTGTTATGAGTCTGCGACACTCTTTCAGCTTGCGCGAACTGGCTAGCTGTAGTTTTTCTTTTTTTATGCCCGGTTAGATAAATGCTGATGAATATTAATAATATAAAGTCTTGAATCTTCAATCCATCACCCAAGCCTTGGGCACATTATGGAATTGAGAGGATGTTAAGTTAATAAATTGTTATTCAGTCGTCAAGACGTTGCTACGTCGCGTGTTCAATAACTACACGACGTAATTCCAGAGAAAACATATACTTACGCATTGTTCAGAATGCGTCGTAATCTTGGGACAAATCGGTGACTGTTCATTGTTAAATAATCATGAATTCACTTTTCACTTCATAATATTCTGACAGTCAATTAATTGTCTCTAATACACATGATAATGTCTATTCAATTATGTAGGCGACACGAAGAATCCAGTTTTATTGTTCCTTGTAATTAATTGTCCCTACGCTGAGCACCCACACCGATTTCTCACTCAGTGAATTGCTTCCGTTTGCATCAGTAATCCTGTCGTTGAAGACAACTTCTGACAGCTCGATGCAATTGTACGTTCTTCGTGTTCCCGTTTGTCTGTTACCTACTCGAGTCTAATAATTGTTAATCTGTCGGCGATCTTCCCTTTTAAATGTCCTTGAATGTTCGTGCTTATTCAGTATCACTAAGGCTAAGTCCTATTACAAATCTCACACGATTTAACTTCGTCGCGAATCTCCGTATGCCGTTATCTTGCTAACGCTAAAGATGACTTTGCTTTAGTATGACTTCTGAATAAAACTTCCGTCTATATCGCAAAACTTTCGACCTTCCGATTAGCTTAAAACAATCTAGTAGCGCTTACATGCATGCTAATATCGGAAAAGTACTAAAGAGCGACTAGATTATGCATTACAGTTCTAGGCTCCTCACGTAGTGGCATGCTGTTTAGAGCCATGCCTCAAAGAGATTTCTTACGCAAACCTTGAATAAATGAATAAAATTCTTTTGTAAAAACAATATTTTCGTTACTGTTTTAATTTAACTGTTTCAAGGGACAAAGACCATTGTTCTTTCTTAAGATTCGTTTGAACACTTCTGTAACATTTTAAATTATTGACTGTTTGAGAAGCCGGCCGGAGTGGCCGAAAGGTTCTAGGAGCTACAGTCTGGAACCGCGCGATTGCTACGGTCGCAGCTTCGAATCCTGCCTCGGGCATGGATGTGTGTGATGTCCTTAGGTTAGTTAGGTTTAAGTAGTTCTAAGGTCTAGGGGACTGATGACCTCAGAAGTCAAGTCCCATAGTGCTCAGAGCCATTTGAACCATTTTTTGACTGTTTGAGAACCAAATCTCTTGCTCTGTCACGGAATTTGCTTGAAAATATTGACGATCCAATGGAATTGTTTATCCAGATGCCGATGTATTCAAAATATTAGCATTGCTTGATTAGAGAAATGTACAGCAAAATGCTTAGTGGCTAGCTGTTCAGTGAGCCCTGATCCAAGGTAAGCTGCTCCATGGTTAACTACTGCCATTCCAGTTTTCATTCATTTAACTAATATAGATGTTCATGAAACATTAAGCATTGCCAGATGGCGCAGTCAAGTATTTAATGTAAACAATGTAAGTCACGGGGCAGTTAATTAAAAACTAGTGTTTCACTTTTAGTGCACCTCACACAGTACAGTCGACACTGCATCGTGTTCTCCTTCCAACTGGACAGCAATCGTTGAAGTCGGAAAACGACGTCAGCTTACGCTGTCGCCACGCGCTGGTTTTATTTTGTGGCGGAAGGAGCAGGGTCAGATATGTAATACCTCTCACACTATTTACATTGCGCATTTAAGTCCATTCGGTAAACAGTGAGTCACTGTTTGCATTTGTACTGACAGAGTAATCAGCTGTGCAGTCGTTAGTATTTACAATGACTCTGTTAGTAACGTTAATTGTGCCTGTTAATATAACATTACTGAGTGCACTGTTTTACACATTTTTGTGAGAGACGACATTACTTATTACAGTTTGACCACAGTGGCGAATTCACGGATTTTATTCTTTGATGCTATCGATTTTATAACCTAGTATGAATCAAAATGTTTTTGAACCTGACGATTGTCTGCGGACTGAAAATGATTGTTCGACAAAGAAATTTTTTCAATAGTTCTTGGCAGTAAATCATGATGCTCTTCGAATATTTATGGACTATGGGCCACCACCATCGATGAACCATATAATATTTTTGAGATGGATAGCAGCAGCGATATGCACTCTCCCTCGTGCGAGCGGCTGCCCAGATGTCGCTGTCGCCCTCCCCTGCGCAGCTCTTCCTACGTCCCGTCAACTCGCAGCTCACGCGTCTAGCTGGTTCCACTCCTCTCTACAAGATCTCACTTGGTCGTTCTGGCCGTTTCCTAGCGACCATCAGTAGCGCCACTGCAGCACCTTTGATATCCGCGACACCCTCCTGTCTGCAGCAAGAAAACTGGCCCCTGATTTTGGCGTCACCTCGTGAGTGTCCAGGACCCCCACTGTGCCCCGATTATCACCGGACGACCTCCTAGTCACACGCCGAAACTTTTCTCAGCTGAAATTATTGCCACATGTAACCCCACAGTTGGGCACCAGCGTAGCTGAGCCGTCGGTGGATTTGACTTCCTTAAGATTTTAAACTCGGCTTCTACACCCAATACCACAAGGGATTTTTTCTTCGGAATGAAGAGTTAAATAAGGTCCAGTGAAGATAGCTGAGTAATTAATCAAACATCACAACACTTCCATTTCACTCGCCTTACCACAAGTCATAAATGAAAACCAGGAGGCAGATTCCAGTAGAGGTATCCACAAAGTAGCCTCCTTCTTCATGTAGCATGGTGGGTATTAGGGTGGAAAAGAATAGTCGCCACACTAACGAACAAACCAGGTTCGCTTACACTAGTAGACATACAAACTAAACGCTGCAACCAAAAACCCGCCAAATGTTAAATCTATTCTGTAATTCTGTGTTTAGTGACAAAAACTATCATCGATAAATTTTTTCTGTATTTGGACTGAAAGTAGTGAGTGAATGTGTTGCAGTGACATCTTAGCTTTAAAATTAGAATAACGAATCTTCACATTAAGTCCTTCGTTTTGGTTTTTTCAAATTTAACTGCTCTTAATGGCTTCACAGTACATCAATGCCCAAGGCAGGCTTCGAAATTGCGACCGTAGCAGCAGCGCGGTTCCGGACTAAAGCACCTAGAACCGCTAGGTTACAGATGCCGGCAAAAGAATGGAAACACATACTGTGAATAAATTTCCTTTTTCTTGCTAAGCAAGTGTAATTGCTCCAAAAGAAAAAATAGTTGCAGCACAAACAATACTTCTAACTAAATGAAGTGGGGAAATGCCGGATTCGTGAAATAAGTTATTGCTACCCTCTGTACGGGCATCAGGGTCCCCTGATGTGATCCGAATGTAGGATAAATTTCGTTTACTTCACGGCTATGACACTGTGGCTGCAGTATACCAGTACATGTTTTTATAAAACAGATCTGAAGATAGGCATTGTAGACCGAAACCGGCACTCTGATGCCAAAAAATTTTGATGATAGACATGAGGTAAAGGAAATTTTTTTGAAGATTATTACAGAATAAATACAGAAATCACATTCGCACATCAGGTGGGCAGTGAGTGGCCGGCGTCAAGCCGTTCTACCACGGTACACGATGCGAAGACAAAATATAATCACCAGTCACTACATACTGCTCGCACAACAGCGATACCACGTTATGCCACTTGTATTCCCAGTTGTTTGTTGTGTTCGCTCAGCGTGGTCAGGGCAGATCAGTCAGGCAAGGCAGAATGGCAAGGAAAGGCCACATCTGTGACTGGATTTCGAACTGATCTGGGATGTGGCAGTCCGGAATTGCATATCGCTGGTGGGGTCTGCGTTGCCAGATACCCAGTGGCTCGTTGGCTGGGAGTGCCTCAGTTTAACCTTCAACCCAACAATCTTGTGGCTGGACCCGGATACAAGCGATCCGGCCAGGATGACAGTGAAGCGATTGTGGCCACGCTGCAGAAGTTCACACTGTAGTGGATTCTGTCTTGATGACCGTCATTCCATGCCCATACTGGCTAGGTGTCCAGTGTTTATGTACATCAGGACAGACTTTGTCCTATGCTGTTCATTTTTGGAACGCAACCTACGACCAGCTTAGAGACAGAAGTGATGACACTTTCTGCAGGACCTGACCATCATTTTGCAGGACGATGCTCAAGAATGTACAGTGCAAGCTGTTACTGATTTGTTTGACTGATGGGGCTGCTAAGTGCTATACCACCTACTGCACTCCCCTGACTTAAGGCCTCGTAAGGTCAACTAGATTTCTAAACAGAAGGAAACACTTCACAGCATTCGCTTCAGAACTGCTACAAATTCGTCGGGCAATAAACCGCGCTGCTCGAACTGTCAACACAACTGGCACTGCTAAGATTATCCTACGACTTCCACATCGCTAGCAGCGAGATGTACACAATGCTTGTGACTACTTTGGAGGTCAGTAAAACACTGAAACACGTATCTATTCTGTACGAGCTGCAAATAAATACACTCCTGGAAATGGAAAAAAGAACACATTGACACCGGTGTGTCAGACCCACTATACTTGCTCCGGACACTGCGAGAGGGCTGTACAAGCAATGATCACACGCACGGCACAGCGGACACAACAGGAACCGCGGGGTTGGCCGTCGAATGGCGATAGCTGCGCAGCATTTGTGCACCGCCGCCGTCAGTGTCAGCCAGTTTGCCGTGGCATACGGAGCTCCATCGCAGTCTTTAACACTGGTAGCATGCCGCGACAGCGTGGACGTGAACCGTATGTGCAGTTGACGGACTTTGAGCGAGGGCGTATAGTGGGCATGCGGGAGGCCGGGTGGACGTACCGCCGAATTGCTCAACACGTGGGGCGTGAGGTCTCCACAGTACATCGATGTTGTCGCCAGTGGTCGGCGGAAGGTGCACGTGCCCGTCGACCTGGGACCGGACCGCAGCGACGCACGGATGCACGCCAAGACCGTAGGATCCTACGCAGTGCCGTAGGGGACCGCACCGCCACTTCCCAGCAAATTAGGGACACTGTTGCTCCTGGGGTATCGGCGAGGACCATTCGCAACCGTCTCCATGAAGCTGGGCTACGGTCCCGCACACCGTTAGGCCGTTTTCCGCTCACGCCCCAACATCGTGCAGCCCGCCTCCAGTGGTGTCGCGACAGGCGTGAATGGAGGGATGAATGGAGACGTTTCGTCTTCAGCGATGAGAGTCGCTTCTGCCTTGGTGCCAATTATGGTCGTATGCGTGTTTGGCGCCGTGCAGGTGAGCGCCACAATCAGGACTGCATACGACCGAGGCACACAGGGCCAACACCCGGCATCATGGTGTGGGGAGCGATCTCCTACACTGGCCGTACACCACTGGTGATCGTCGAGGGGACACTGAATAGTGCACGGTACATCCAAACCGTCATCGAACCCATCGTTCTACCATTCCTAGACCGGCAAGGGAACTTGCTGTTCCAACAGGACAATGCACGTCCGCATGTATCCCGTGCCACCCAACGTGCTCTAGAAGTTGTAAGTCAACTACCCTGGCCAGCAAGATCTCCGGATCTGTCCCCCATTGAGCATGTTTGGGACTTGATGAAGCGTCGTCTCACGCGGTCTGCACGTCCAGCACGAACGCTGGTCCAACTGAGGCGCCAGGTGGAAATGGCATGGCAAGCCGTTCCACAGGACTACATCCAGCATCTCTACGATCGTCTCCATGGGAGAATAGCACCCTGCATTGCTGCGAAAGGTGGATATACACTGTACTAGTGCCGACATTGTGCATGCTCTGTGTCTATGTGCCTGTGGTTCTGTCAGTGTGATCATGTGATGTATCTGACCCCAGGAATGTGTCAATAAAGTTTCCCCTTCCTGGGACAATGAATTCACGGTGTTCTTATTTCAATTTCCAGGAGAGTAGTTGCCACTATTAACGTTCCAACCCTCGTAATATGAATTTCCATTACTCATCCTGTGTAATACACACCAATATTTATATAAAGACACCCTATTTTATCATCTTTCGTCCTTTATCTTGCCTTTTTTTGTGAAAGAATGAGAGAGTAGGTGTGTCTTCCTAGGCTTTCAAGGCATGTGGCAGACTAGATGCTTTCTGTCTGCTGGGGGTGGGGGGGAGTGGTGCAGGTTAACCAACTTAGTGTTCCTTCTACCGGTGAAAGAGGACTATCTACACTGTCCATCTCTTGTTTTTATGTTGGTGGCGGAAACGACCCCTCTGGTATTTTCGTTTCATCTGGATGGGTCTCTGGGTGCTATCGCTAGAGGGGCACTCTGCTGCTGGCTGCTGACGAGTTCTGTTCGTAGTTCCCAAGCGCGCTCTTGCTACTTTCAGATCGTTGTGAATGTGTAAGTTGTTAGCCTAACTGAATTGTTTAATCTCATTTTGCACGATGTGTTCAATTAAAGGCATAATGCGTCCTTAGTGCTAGCGGTTTCGATTTATTCGTTAGTCTACGTTTGCTCAGTTCCTTTGGAATACTATGGTGTGGAATGTTTGCCACAGTGTGATGATGAGACCAAGTTAGGGTGATCTTATTCCTGTGTATGTGAGAATAATTGTGTCATCGTGTGCGTGTGTTTCTTTCTATTCTGATTCACGTGTCTTTTCGTCCCTCAGCTTCATGTGTGAATAGATGTACCAACTTTCGCGTGTGATTTGTTCCAACTATTTTCATGTGTTCTCCCTTCAGTGAGCCCTCAGCTCGAATTTCTGTATTTAAATGTGTGAGCATAATTATATTAAATGTTCAGAGTCTAATGTGCTATTTTCATAATTATGTGGGATTTTAATAACTTCTTTTCTTTGTAGAGTGTTGTGTTGCATGAAGCGGGGGGGGGGGGGGGGGAATTATACAACAAGATGTTGCTCGATGTGTAATTTATTTTATTCACCCATGTGTTTTTGCCCTTTCATCATCTATACCGCGGATGCAAATTTTCGTATCTTATATTTGTTTCAGCTATTCAGTCGGTATAAATCTCTTTGCCCAATTTCATGTTTATGGTTTCGGTTTACTTCTGCGCTTTAGCTTAACGTGTGAGTCCAGTCTGAGTACACGAGGTCACTTGTTTCTTTTCCTCTCCCTTCACTTTCACATGAACAATCACAATGAAGAAAGTTGTATTATTTTGACGTATTCTGATGATCTGTTTCATGCTTAGGCACCAACCAGATTTTGTATTATGGTTCCGTGCCTCACTAGGTAGAAAAAGAACACTTATAAGGATAGCTTAGTTGTCCGTCTGTCTGTCCCACAGTTAAAAACCTTTTGTCTACAGAACGAGTAGACGTATCAAGTAGAAATTTATGTAACAAATTTAAATCTATGGTCCCTTGGCGGTGTAAAAAACTGAAGCTTCTA
Source organism: Schistocerca cancellata (assembly GCF_023864275.1). Classification (NCBI taxonomy): domain Eukaryota; kingdom Metazoa; phylum Arthropoda; class Insecta; order Orthoptera; family Acrididae; genus Schistocerca; species Schistocerca cancellata. Next base: position 649,543,408 of record NC_064626.1, on the reverse strand, counting down.
AGTCATTTCAGTCAAAAGAGACGGCCGTTTATGTCACATTTTTCGATATTCGCAAAGTCTGTCATCAGAGCCTACAGGAAACTATCCATTGACCTAGAATAATGAAACCTAGAAACTTGTTAGACTTCCATTACATCACTTAAAAATATCTTTTGCCACTTGAACATACATTGCATTCATCATCTGTCAACTGCATAACAGAAGAGCATTACTGCCTGCAAACACAAAATGTAAATTGTAGTTAGTAAATAAAAATGTTATATTAAATCTGCTTTTCAAAGCTGAGACATGGTCGCTAATTGAGCAGTCACCCGAATTTTCTTTTCTTCACGTCTATGGTCTTAAACTTTTTGTTATCAGATCACCGGTTTCGATCTATAATGACCATCTTCAGATCTGTTTTATAAAAACATGCCATTATGGCTCCAGATTATTAGGGCATGTTTTTGTAAAACAGATCTGAAGATGGTCATTATAGACCGAAATCGGTAGTCCGAAGACAGAAAAATTGTGATCATAGACGTGAATTAAAGGGAATCTTTCTCTACGTACATAAACTGAAGTAACCTGCTCGCTTGTTTTTGTGTGTCCTGGAGAGTCTGAGGAACTTGGAATTCCCGGGCTAACATCTTGCCAGTATCGATATCATGCAAAAATCACTGAGATTCTCGATTCCCAGGATGGATGAACTATATATATATATATATATATATATATATATATATACACACGATGAACCTTGTGTGGCACCCTCAGTGCGCGGGTCCTACCCGCACGTGGCCAATTTTTCATTTACAGTATGTCAATTTAAGGATGAACGTTGTCGGTGAAAAATAATACTTTGTCTCCTGTGGTGTTCCCTCACCTTCACCTTCACTGTGAAATACAATTGGACGAATGATTATGTTTCTTTAGTGCATTTCAGTGTTGCTCTTCCACGCTGCATCAGAAGGGCACGATAGAAATGAAACGTAATTTGGGAAAGAGCTCTCATCACCGAAGTGCGCAATCCTCACTCTATTAATTTATTGTTTATTTTATTGCGTAATTACATGTTTGGATCTTGAATAATTTCATTCAGTTAAACTGAACCTGATAAATTCCAACTATCCAGTGATAAAAAATTTTACGGTTTGGTCTGATCTTCAATGTAAAAGACTCTGTAATTTATAAAACTCATATCTCACGTGAGTGGCTAAACAGCGGAAACGCATGTCCACTTAAGTTTATACCAGCAGACGGGTATGTTACACAGGAACATTTGAGAGTTAGTAACGTTTACAGTTACTGCCACGTAACACTTCCCTGGGGCATCTGGCTTCCGGCCGTTTCGCACAGTTGAGAAGATGACAGATAAACCGTGGCAACTCGTGAAGACGTGTCCTGCCGAGCAGCTGCGCACCTTCAGCCCCGCCGGCTTGTTTGCAACCGCGACGCGGATTAGGCTAACGCTTGCAGATTTGCGGAGCCGGCGGCGGTGCACGTTGGACCGTAACCACCGCGGAGCGCGCCACGACACCGCCGTGCCCCACCGCAGCCGGCGGGGATTAATAATGCACGCCGGGGGCGGCCGCTCGGAATACGTGATGGTGCGCCCCTGCCCCTCACTCCCCCGGCGCTGACGAAACGTTTCGCCGCAGCAAGCTCCACCACCACCACCACCACCACCACCAAGCCGCCTCCCATGTCGCCACCGCACACCAACCTGGCTGCTTCTCCCCACCAGTTCTGACGAATACCAATCTTGAAGCAAATAAGTTGTCGTGACCGCGCTGTAGTTGCCACTGCAATCTGCAGTCAGCTGAAATGTACGGAAGCATGATGCTGAGCTCCTGGTGCCACGACCCACGTAAAATTGTAAGTTGGCCGCTCACCATAGTCAAGCTACGCGTTAAAAATGCTGAACGAGTAGGATTAAAGTCAAATGAAACCCGAGCAGACAGAGAAAAAAAAATGTTGGACGTGAGGGATCCGTACAAAACTGTGTGTATACGCCGATCAGACAGAACCACCTAGCTAACAGCCTGTAAGTCCACCTTAGGCGACGCGTCGTCAGCAATGAGGGCTTGGAAAGTCAGTGGATGGAGTTGCCACCACATCTGCACACACACGCAACTCACCTAATTTCCGTAAATTCCGGGAAGGGGGCGATGAGCACATACAGTCATATCCCATATCAGTAGAACGAAAAGCCATCCACAGTTGCAAAATTTTACTTTTTATTCATCGTAACATAGTCGAAAATTGCATTTCCTAAGTTTTAAAATGTGCACTGAATAGTTGTTCTTGTCGTCTTCAGTCCAGAGACTGGTTTGATGCAGCTCTCCATGCAAGTTTCTTCATCACCCAGTACCTAATGCAAACTACATCCTTCTGAAAGTGTTTAGTGTATTCATCTCTTGGTCTCCCTATACGACTTTTACCCTCCACGGTGCTCTCCAATACTTAATTGGTGATCCCTTGATGCCCTACCAACAGATCTCTTCTTCTAGTCAAGTTTTGCCACAAATTTCTCTTCTCTCCAATTCTATTCAATACCTCCTCATTAGATATGTGATCTACCCAGTTAATCTTCAGCATTCTTCTCTATCACCACATTTCGAAAGCTTCTATTCTCTTCTAAACTATTAATCGTCCACGTTTCACTTCGATACATGGATACACTCCATACAAATACTTTCAGAAACGACTTCCTGACACTTAAATCTATACTCGATGTTAACAAATTTCTCTTCTTCAGAAACGATTTCCCTGCCATTGCCAGACTACATTTTATATCCTTTCTACTTCGACCATCATCGTTTATTTTGCTCCCCAAATAGCAAAACTCATTTATACTTTAAGCGTCTAATTTCCTAATCTAATTCCCGCACCATCACCAGATTTGATTCGACTACATTCCATTATTCATATTTTGCTTTTGTTGATGTTCATCTTATATCCTCCTTTAAAGACACTGTCCATTCCATTTAGCTGCTCTTCCACGTCCTTTGCTGTCTCTGACACAATTACAATGTCATCCACGAACCTCAAAGTTTTTATTTCTTCTGCATGGATTTCACTTCCAACTCCGAATTTTTCTTTTGTTTCCTTTACTGTTTGCTCAATATACAGATTGAATAACATCGGGGATAGGTTACAACCCTGTCTCACTCCCTTCCCAACCGCTGCTTCCCTTTCGTGCCCTCCGACTCTTCTAAATGCCGTATGGTTTCTGTACAAATTGTAAATCGCCTTTCGCTCCCTGTATTTTACCCCTGCCACCTTCAGAATTTGAAACAGAGTATTCCAGTCCAGTGAACAGTAACAGTGCATAATCTGTATTCACCGTAAATGTTCACTGCACATTTTTATCTTCGGAAATGCTATGATGATTTGAAAATGGATCTCGGCCGGAAACTAGTCATCGAGTAAATAAAAAGTAAAAAATTTGCAACTTGTAACTGGTTTTTCGTTCTACTGATTAACAGAAGTTGGTGACCCAAGCTACTCCAGCGTGCTGAATGTTCGAATACATTCCGGGAGTGTTCGATCGGATTCGTAACTGCCGAGCCACTGTGTTCCTCGAACCACTCCATCACACTCTTGGTCTTGTGACATGGCGCATCATCTTGTTGGAAAATGCTACTGCCATCGGGAAACGTTATCGTCATGAAGGGGTGTACGTGATATGCATGCTCCTTGACCATCATGGTGCCTTGCAAGAGCTCCACTGATCCCATAGATGCCCAATTGATTGATCTCCGCCGGCCGCGGTGGTCTAGCGGTTCTGGCGCTGCAGTCCGAAACCGCGGGACTGCAACGGTCGCAGGTTCGAATCATGCCTCGGGCATGGGTGTGTATGATGTCCTTAGGTTAGTTAGGTTTAAGTAGTTCTAAGTTCTAGGGGACTTATGACCTAAGATGTTGACTCCCATAGTGCTCAGAGCCATTTGAACCATTTGATTGATCTCCAGAGCATAATGGAGCCACCGCCATCTTGTGTCCGTCCCGTAGTACACACGTCATGGAGCTGTTCCCCTGGGAGACATTCTCGCCCTCCCAACGGCATGATGAAGAAGGTATAGGGATTAATCAGATCATGCAACAGCTCTGTCACTGCACCAATGACCAAGTGCCCATTTCAGCCCTAGCTACCGATATCGTGGTGTTAACATAGGCACATGCATCGGTCGTCGGCTGCGGAGGACCATCATAAGGAGTGTTCGGTGCACTGGGTGATCAGACACACTTTTACCCTGCCCAGCATTAAAATATAATATTAGTTCCGCCTCTCTGTTTCACCAGTATGCCCGGCCTGCGACGTTTAACATGTATAACCCCACAACGTGTGGCAGTGATTTCACATTCGTGTCACCACAGCACTCTTCGAACACCCGGAAAGTCTTGCAGTTTTCGAAATGCTCGTGCCGAGCCTCTGGGCCGTCACAATCTGCCCTTAGTCAAACTCAGATAAATAGGGAACCTTTCCCATTCTTCACGCGGACAGCACACTACTGACACTACATGTACCATGCGTGTGTCTGACTAGCAGTCATTCTTGAAACGGCTATCGCCAGGACCGCTTTATATCGATACTAAATCGGTGGTCATAATATTCAGCTTGATCATTGTATATCATTCATCCATGCTGGGAATCGAGAATCTCAAGGACATTTGCCTGTTAGCTATGTCGATACTGGAAAGAAATCAGTCCTGGGTATTCCAAGCCCGTATAATCCCTACAGTAGTTCCTTAGACTAGCCCAGACATATAAAAAGAAGCTAGCATGAAACTTCAGTTAGTATATGCAGCGAGAGAATATTTAATAAGACATTTTTATTTACTTACTAAAACGTGACTACAACTCACATTTAAAGTTTAGATGTAGTTTTGTTCGCCTATTATGCTTTTGACGGATGATGACTGACTCCATGGCAAAATACAAACATCAGAAAAAGTTTTGCATCATCCCCGCTCCCAGAACTCCTGAAGACAGAAGTTGACTGTGGATATTGTATCACACACGCAGTCACTTTGACAGTACAGAGATGTCATTAAATTCGCCCAAAGATGTAAACAACCATGCATGAGCAGCGCCTATTAGACAGAGGGGTCCAACAGCCAATCAGTTTCAGTTATTCCACCAGGAAGGAGGTACGCATCTCGAGTTGTCTGTAGTTCAACCATGCCTAGACGGTCAATAGCGCGGTTCGATCGCGTACGTATTGTTACTTTGTGCCAGGAAGGCTCTCAACAAGGGAAGTGTCCAGGCGTCTCGGAGTGAACCAAGGCGAAGTTGTTCGGACATGGAGGAGATAAAGAGAGACAGGAACTGTCGATGACATGCCTCGCTCAGGCCACCAAAGAGCTACTACAGCAGTGGGTGACCCATACCTACGGATTATGGCGGAGAAACCCTGACAGCAAGGCCACCATGTTGAATACTGCTTTTCGTGCAGTCACAGGACGTCGTGTTACGCCTCAAACTGTGCGCAGTAGGCTGCATCATGCGAAACTTCACTCTCGACGTCCATGGCGAGGTCTATCTCTGCAAACACGACACCATTCAGCGCGGTGCAGATGAGGCCAACAACACAGCGAATGGCATCGCGTTCTCTTCACCGATGAACGTCGCATATGCCTTCTATCAGACAATCGTCGGAGATGTGTTTGGAGGCAACCCAGTCAGGCTGAACGCCTTAGACACACTGTCCAGCGAGTGCAGCAAGGTGGAGGTTCTCTGCTGTTTTGGGGTGGCAGTACGTGGAACCGACGTACGCCGCTGGTGGTCATGGAAGGCGCCGTAACGGCTGTATGATACGTGAACGCCAAACTCCGACCGATAGTGCAAACATATCGCCAGCATATTGGCGAGGCATTCGTCGTCGTGGACGACAATTTGAGGCCCCACTGTGCACATCTTGCGATTTGCTTCCTTCAGGACAACGACATCGCTCGACTAGAGTGGTCAGCATGTTCCCCGATATGAACCCTATCAAACATGTCTGGGATAGATTGGAAAGGGCTGTTTATGGACGACGTGACCCACCAACCACTCTGAGAGATCTACGCCGAATTACCGTTGAGGAGTGGGACAATCTCGACCAACAGTACCTTGATGAACTTGTGGATAGTATGCCACGATGAATACAGGCATGCATCGATGCAAGAGGACGTGCTACTCGATATTTGAGGTACAGGCGTGTGCAACAATCTGGACCACCACCTCTGAATGTCTCGCTCTATGGTGGTACAACATGCAATGTCATGAGCAAATAAAAGGGCTCAAATGATGTTTATGTTTATCTCTATTCCAATTTTATGTACAGGTCCCGGAACTCTCGGAATCGAGTTAATGCAAAACTGTTTTTGATGTGATGTAATAACAATTTAACAAGTTTCAGGCTTTTTAATGCACCTGAACTTTAAACCTTACTTCTTGTATTTTATGATTCTAGCTCAACATGATATAGCCTGTAGGTTTCTATGAGTGGGTTTGCGAGTGTCAAAATATGTGATATCAATGACTGAATCGTCTGACTGTATTAACTTAGAAATGTAATTTTGTTATACCACCAAGGAACCATAGACCTTAGAATGAGGCATAGATTTCTACTTAATACGCCACTCTGTTCCAGAGGAAAACACACCTTAAAGATAGACAGACAGGCAGAGGGATAAAAAATATTCTTTGTGTAATTTAATTACTAACTAACAATTTGGGGAAGTATTCCTTTACTTGTATTGCCGAATTTCATGATTCTCGGTCGACGGTTAGCACCCTATAGGATTCGATGAGTGAGTTTTGGAGTTTAAAAATATATGATATAAATGGGCGTATCTATTAGTTAAAGTGGTTTAGAAGCTTAAAGTTGTTGCACCTCCGAGGGACTATGGACATTGGTATGTGACGTAAATTTGAACTAGATACGACTACCCGTTCCTGAGAAAAAGCGTTCTTAGCAGTAGCACTGAGAGACAGACAGATGGACAACAAAGCGATTCTATATGGGTTCCGTTTTTACTGATCGAGGTACGAAACCCTCAAACCCAAGTAAATATATTATTATATCAATAGTAACCACCATAATTCTTAACACATTTATCCCAGTGTGAGCCAAGACGATTAACGGCTTCTTGGAAGAAAGGTTTCGGTTGCCTAAGGAACCATTATAGTACTGCATCTCTTCGTCAGAAGCAAATCGACGGACACGAATGTCTCTTTCAGGACTCTAAGAATATCGAAATCGCATTGGGAGAGATCAGGACTGTACGTAGAACGTATAAGGTCTGTTTGGAACCCACACAGTGACTACACACAACAGCAGATCTCGCAGCACCTGAAGAAGACGGACAGGTCGGTCGTCAAATACCGTGCAGAAAATGGAAGCAACAAATCGGCGGAATACGCGGAAGCACACTATTAATCTAGTCGCGTCGAGGAAACCTGATATATCACGCATTAATTCTCCAGCTTTCATTATTGAATGTTTGTGACCAATCGCAGGGTTCTTTGTACATGCTGTCTCCACTGTTCCTGCTCTTCTGTACCCCGGAATAGCTGAGCGAATGTATGATTTATATTTTCTTGTATCTTTTCAGTCTTCGTCTCAGTTGACTTCACTGCAACATTTTCCCTTCAGGTTTGCTTTGCATGATGACTGTCCAAGTTAGCGAGCCGTCGTCGGACCATGTGACCAACAACTGCAGCATTCGCTGGAAACAAATAATGACCAAACCTTCTCTCCATCCTGAGGTCTTGAAGGGTTGTTTTGTTTGTTCGCTTCTCGATCCAAGTTGTTCTCAGCAATCTCGTGTATGTCACTCTTTCTGCGGTCCGCTACAGTAATTGTCCAAGTTGCAGTCCTCTCACTTTGTTAACTCTCTTTACGGCTCCGTCTTTCCAGTTCACTGTCACTTTCGATGCACCATCCCTTCCTACAAGTATTCGAAGCCTATTTCCTGTAGAGTCACGCTCTTTCTGAACCACCGAGTCCAATAGACAAAATAATCAGCTCCTTGACAGTCATATAGTTTATCAGTGTCCGGTAGTGACTCAGACTTGACAGTTATCATGATGTTGGTATTTTGTCTTATTCATTGACAACTCAAGTTTCTCACTTTTTCTCTTCACTCTATCCTGCAGTTCCTTCATTTTCACTTGTGATTCTGTTCACACCATAATGGCAGCAGCGAATCTTAAATTATTGATTCTCCGTTCTCCAATTTGGATACCAGAGCCCAGCCATGGAGACTTTTTCTCAATTCATGTACAATTTATTGCATTATGGTCTGATCCTATCACCGGATAATTCCATATTGGTTAGATGTGTGCCATCTTCGTCTCCTACAACCCATGTTCTTGATCTGAAGGATCTTGTCGGTTTCTTTATTTCATTCAACATCTACGTTGTCTCGTTGCAGTCTCGGAACTTCTCAGTTCTCTCGCGTGTTTCATTGACGTAATTATTTTTGTTTTCAGCAACTTCTCTGTGTTAACGCAAATAAATTTCGGTACTGCGGAGCTCCCTTTATACGTTACAGCTTCAGTACTTCTTTCGTCTTCCCCAGAAAGAGACAAAAATGTCCTATAAACATGGGCTTTAAGATGTAGTTTTATCTTTACACTTTACAAGCATATTGGAAACCTGTTATTACGCACGGGAAATGGCAAACATGATCTTCTGATATAGTTTCGGAAATGGAAGTAACCGTGCAACCTGTGTCCTGTATATTGAAAAATATACGTCGCGCTGGTAAGTGCAAAGATAAGTACGATGCAAAAGCATTTCACAAACTTATCAAAACACAGACTGGTTCCATTACAACTAATGCACGCACTGCACTTACCCGGAGCTGTGAATGCGGTTCGCAAACGAGTGAGTCCTCCTTTGTTTACTGTATCTGCAGGCGTTCGTAACAGCAAAGAGCTTGCAGTAGAAGAGATGCACTTCACAGTAGCGAAAATGAACAAGTGCTCATAGCTTTTAAGGTATGAATTTAACAGCCAATGTGGGCCGATGTCTGCTGAATATTTTTGTCTTGTTTTGCTCCGTACTATCATCTCTCAGAGTATGGAATACTTCTATTAATACTACATATTTTGGTTGCAGATATGTACGTTATCCTGTTTTGTGTAATACTTCCCGTATCTGCACAGCTACTGCGTCCTGCATCCAACTGAATCTGTTTTCTATATTCAAGCTTTGAACTTCCTCCAACGTGGTTTCGACGTGTAATGTTGTCACTCCATTCCCGTTCCGTCTGGTCTTATCCAACCAATTTTCAGTATACTTCAGTACGGAAAGCGTGATTTCTATGAACGAATCAGCTGCTATCACATGTCTGCACACGCACTTCTCCCGCATGCTTTGTCCCAAGTATTTCAGTATACATGGTCCAGTCACATTAATGTGACCTTCGCCTAAGCTTCATGTCACCGTGCAATAACCACTCTGTCAGTCGGAAGGTGCATCACTACCAGTGGAGGGTAGATACAGCGTGTCGGCATGATGCGGGAAATACTGCCGCCGTTGTCGCAATTCGGAAATGGAACGAGTTATCTACCATCCAAAAGGGCATGTAGTTGGCTTTTGAGCCAAGTATGGAAGCATTTCTGAAACGGTAAAGTTTGTACACTATTCGCGTGTCGCCGTGATTAAAGTGTTCAGTGCATGCAGTGGCGCCTCGTGCGTATACATTCTGGGTGTTCACATGTTTTTAGATTACGATAAATTTGGGAGTGTGAAATTAATAGCGTCCGTTGTATAACCGTTATCCTTATCAACAAGTTTAATCAACTACAGCCAATGACGATAATAATAAACAACAGTAATAATGTTAATAATAATAATAATAATTCATAACCACTTCTACAATCCTTTAGATCACATAACATCAACAGATACGAAGAAAGTAAATTGGAAAAAGAAAACACTATATGGCAAGCACCCGTATTATCTAACACAGCCACACATCGATCAAGACGTATCCAACACATGGCTAAGAAAAGGCAATATATACAGTGAGACGGAAGGATTCATGATTGCAATACAGGATCAAACAATAAACACCAGATATTACAGCAAGCATATTATTAAAGAGCCCAATACCACAACAGATAAATGCAGACTTTGCAAACAACAAATAGAAACAGTAGATCACATCACAAGCTGATGTACGATACTAGCAAACACAGAATTCCCCAGAATACATGACAATGTAGCAAAAATAATACATCAACAACTTGCCATACAACATAAACTAATAAAACAACACGTTCCCACATACAAGTATGCACCACAAAATGTACTGGAGAATGATGAATACAAATTATACTGGAACAGAACCATTATAACAGATAAAACAACACCACATAACAAACCTGACAACATACTCACCAATAAAAAGAAGAAATTAACAAAACTAATCGAAATATCCATAGCCAATACAACAAATGTACAGAAGAAAACAGGAGAAAAAATTGAAAAATACTTCCAACTGGCTGAGGAAGTCAAGGACATGTGGCATCAGGATAAAGTTGACATTATACCAATTATACTATCAACTACAGAAGTCATACCACACAATATCCACCAGTACATCAACGCAATACAGCTACATCCAGACGTATATATACAACTACCGAAATCTGTAATTATTGATACATGTTCAATTACCCGAAAGTTCCTAAATGCAATGTAACATATACCGTACAGTTAAAAGGAAGTCACGCTTGATCAAGGTCCGCGTCACTTTCCATTTTTAACCAGACCTAAGGTCTGAGAAAGGAAAGAAGATAATAATAATAATAATAATAATAATATGCACAATTTATCTGAAAAATTTTGTTGTTTTGTACATAATTAAGTACAGTTTTGGCAATAACAAAATGATGTGTAAGCTTTCGCAGCTTTCCGTTTCGCATTTTTGTGTAAATAGCTGTTTTCGTGCCTTTCTATTTCTTTCGGACAAAAGTATAAGATTCCTAATAGACGTATTAGTTCACGAATTTCCTTCATGGCTGAAAATCAGATATTCTTACGCTGCACCCACACATCAACTTGTGCTAACTGTACACTTCGCTTGTTAAATGTTCGGTCATAGTCACGCTTATTTGATTTCACCATTCTCCCAGTCAACGGATCTGTTCTCGGAGGCTCTAGTTCCTTTGCGGTTAACTATACCTGATAATTAGCTTTTCTGTTCACAGAATGAGATTTTCACTCTGCAGCGGAGTGTGCGCTGATATGAAACTTCATTTCAGATTAAAGCTGTACGCCAGACCGAGATTCGAACTCGGGACCTTTGCCTTTCGCGAGCAGGTACTCTATCGGCTGAGCTACCCAATCACGACTCACGACGCGTCCTTACAGCTTTGCTTTTCTGTTGGCATGTAAAACATATTCAGCATAGTTCATGTTAACACCGCACACGAAAGCCGGTTCCCGTACACTAAACAGCCTACTCCAAACATAAAATGCCGTTTGTGGAAATGGTTAAACTCAAGTGGTAATGTCAGCCAACATGGTCACTTGACTACAATACAGATGAGGCACTAAGATCCATAAGGGGCTAAAGCAGGCCGCAGTGGATTCCACATTTAAGTGAATATCAGAGAAACCAGTGATACAGCTTTTCATGAATTTTCATTTAAACAATATGGGCCTGCAGCACAGATAAACCTAACTCACCACAAGATCAACAGATTTCAGAAGCATGAATAAATGCTACAATCTCACAACGCACGGTCATGTGCTTTAGCGAGATGGATTTAAAGTGCAACATCTTTCAGACTGCAGCATCTACGTTATGTTAAAAAGTATTCAAAGAAAAATAGCCAATAAATCAGCAAGGAGTCGAAACTTAGGGTATTCACGTGCTCTTGTGCTCCTACACAGCGCCGCCATTGAGCGCATGGCAAAATGGCGCCATCCAAAATGGCTCTGAGCCGACTGTGGAGCACCACAGGTCACAGATGATATGGGCGGGTGATCGCTGCGGAGGTCTGTTGAGTAACAGACAGCCCAGTTGAACCACAGGGTACCAATAGTTTGCAAGTCAAGATGGAAAGGATCGCTGTGTGAAAACACTTCGGATACCAGTCACTGAATGCAGGCTGATGTTTGGCTGAACCAGAGGTTGAAGATGGCGTAATGTAGCGCCGAAACTCCATGCTTAAGCAAAATACCAACTGGAAATGGAAATTTTAGACTGCTGAAAGGAGTTTTGATTCGCATTTCATAGCCGACGTCCCGCAAATCTTCTGTATAAAGATGGACTTACAGAGACAGGAAGTGTTTTGGCAAACCTTCCAGAAAAATCTGCAGTGCAAAACTTAACTGTAAAATGGCACGAAACCTCATTTGTAGCGAAAAAAACCATAACACCTGAGAAATGATCGAACACTAGAAAACATTGCTCGAGTCAAGGAAAGCCCGAAACAAAGTCCAACAAATCTTAACGCCGATTATCTGTGCAAGTGATAATTAAGAGATCGCGTGTTGAAACATTATCATTGAGGATCTGCGTCTGTATTCTTACAAATTTACTGACATGCATGACTTAAAGCGTCCAGACAAAATTTCCTATATTGAGCTCAACCGGCGCATTCTGAATGAAATAGAATCAGGACTTTTGGACATCCAGTTTTTCATTTGTTCATATGAGGACTGGTTCTGCCTTTTGCAGTATGTGAACCCACAGTACTCACTTTACTTTGAAGAGCCATTGCATAATCCCAAGATTGGTGCGTAATTTCTGGTGTTCGCATCGTAACACGATTCTTTCACCAGGCTGTTAATGCCAACCGATATATTCACAAACTGGTTCCCTCATATGTGAATGAACTCGCGGTACCACTGGCCTTAACTTAAGGAAGTAATGTCTGAAAATGCATGTGTTTGGAGTATAGGTTATATGGTGGTGCATCATGGGCTTTGAGAAAACCAGAAAAGAGGAGAATGCCAGCATTTGAGATATGGTGCTACAGAAGGATCTTGATATGTAGGTGGACTGATGAGATAAAGAATGAGGAGGTTCTCCGTAGAATCGGTGAATACAGGAACAAATGGATCACATTAACATAAAGTGACAAAGTGACAAGACGTGTTAAGGTATCAGGGAATAACTTTATACTATAGGGCAGTGTTAGGGGTAAAAACTATAGGGAAACAAGAGATTGAAATACATCCAACAAATAATGAAGCAAGGTATGAGTTATACTCTGAAATGGATGGCGTAAGAGAGGTATTCATTAAGGTCCGTATCAAGCCAATCACAAAACAGGGACTTACGAACAAAAGGGGTGTATTCTAGTAAAGCTCTTAGGGTGAACTATATATACTTATGTCAAAGAAAAAAATTGTTATTATCACCAACATGCAACGACGTTTTCCAGAACTTTATTGCTTTAAAGGAGTACGAAGCTTAAAAAGTATAACTAAGTTGTTAGCTCAGTGTTTAGCATAATAATTTACAAACACAAACGAAATATATAGGTACAGGACTATCGAAAAACCTTAACTATGAAATACGTACAGTATTTCTGATTGGAATAAGTTAAATATTCTATAACATGTCTGTTAAAATTACTGTACAAACACTACACTCCTATTCATCTTGTCCCTGCATTATCCTTTCATCCTATAACGACTTTTAAAAAAAAAAATTAACACCGTTAATGCCAAATAAAATAAACACACTTAATTCATCGCTGAGTAGAAAATCTTGTGGCACAAACTACTCTTAATTTTTCACTTTTTGTCTTTCTTTTTATGTATGTTTTTTATTTTTCTTTATTCACTTATTCTGTTCTGAGGAAGCGTTTCTCTTCATACTGGAATTTTTATCTCACATTTGCTTGGATTTTAGCGACGTATCTCTAGTCATTTTTTTGTGGGATTTGTTTCAAATCTGTGCATTTTCCTCAACAACTTCCCTAAAGTGTATTTAAAGAGAGAGTTACGCTGAAAAATTCATGTTTGTTTTCCGGGTAAAACGAAATTCGTAATTTTAGTTTAGCTGCAGAAGTTGCATGAAGCTCAAGCGATTTTGTACGCGACACAATTTTAATCTTCTACTCCATGAATCGCTGTTATTGACACATGTCGATGCGGTATCCTACAAGATAATTAAGAAGGAGTGTGCCTCAGTGATGGAACTGTCAGCCCTCGTGGGCTCCATGTTTGCTGTTGATATGCACGAGCCATGTGACAATTTCGTATTAGTCTCTGCGATGCGAAACGTAACGGACAGCTACACAATTGCCTAATGTGTCGAAATTGTAAAAATTTGTATCAGAATCCGAATTCAATCTGAATAATGTGCCACACATTATACTCGACCTGTGTATGGGCGCGCGATCGATAGACAGAACTTCGTTTGTTGTTCTACGTAACAGCTCGAGGGAACCGACTCATTTGCCCTACTGTTCAAGTAAGTTCAGAATTCCCTAGATGTCACTATAGCGTTGAACCGTACTGATCAGAAACCATAAACCAAACACAACTTTGGCGACTTTTGCAAGTAAAAATTTACCTCACACCTGTAACAAACGACTGGACTACGGCAGAGTTTTTTGATGTTTACAGTGCCCACCTACATTTACGGAGACTCCGTGTTCAGTTTCCGTTGACCAGTTGGGAAGTTTCCCCTGAGGAATGATCCACGAAGGCCTTAACTTAGCCTTAGAGGGCAAACTAAGACAGTACTGAAGGAATGAGCGGCAGGACACAGATCGATATTCTGTCGAGAGCATGGCGAGGCTGTGACACACTTGCCACTATCATTCTAGAACCGGTGTACACTGGTCGTCCTCTGCGACGTCCTACACAGCCAGAGCTTTCGAGGAGATGCATACACTCCACTTGAGGTTTCACAAAATTCTATTTCCAAAATACTTATGGTCTCTTTTGAACGGTAGCACCAGAAGGTGACAATGTCTTTGATTTGTATGATTAAGACATCAGCGAGTATCGTCGTAAAGAAATTACTTGTTTTTAGTCAATAATACTCGTGTCCAACGTTGACAGAAAGCAGAAGGCAGCTTGAAATGGTTAAGTGGTACATCACGAAGAAGCACATTTTTTAACTAGGGTATCTGCACAAACAATTTGTTAAACGAAATTAGTTTGGCCTTCTGAAAAATAAAATCTTTAAAGAAACAACTTGCTAAAACAATATCGTCCTTGATAACAGGTATCAATATTTGCTAAGTGAATAGAACAACATTCACTTTGTAAGATGGCAAGAACTATGCCCCTTACATGAAGTCATTAAAGATCACCTATCTCACGTTGAGCGAACAGTAGGGCTGAACAAAATGACTGACAAGGCACAATACATCTTGTAGAGGGTATAGTATGGCCATATTCGAATAATTAATGTTGGGTGATGGTTTTAAAGTAATTCACACAACATGAAAACTTTGTGGAAACACGTCGATTTACTGGAGGCTAGTTTACCCCAGGGAAGTACTCAGAATTGGCCGTGGCCGCCGGTGGAGCGGCTAAGGGAAGTGACAATAGGCAGCTTAGGGTGGCTCAAGCTCTGAGAAAGTGGTAACAGTGCGTGGCCTCCAGCCGCCTTAAGATGAGTGACAGTGAGTGGGTGGTTGACCCCGACTCCATGCTGGTGTACCGGGAAACAGACAGAGAACTTGTACACCTGTTGATAAATGTCCGTCATCCCGTTTTCTGTGAAACATGCGAAAAGCCGTGCAAAGCTACGGTGGAGTGGTCAACAGAGGTCAAAATATGCGTGTTCATGACTATAGCAACTTCACGCTGAATTCACGGTCCGCAGAGTCTGAAGCAAATCAGGTGAAGAGCGACAGAATGAAATACGTCAGCTTCCGATGGGAATGTAGGACCAAGGAATTTGAAGTACTCTCCTGGGAGTCAGAATTCCGGAAAACTTGGTGTTTGTGCAGACGCTAACCTTGATGGGTGGCCTGGGAGTAGCAAAATAGGAGGAAGGGAAATTTTGTGGGAATTTGTTCACTTCCCAGAGCAGGTATTTGTCGGCGCTGGGAAGCGATGCATAATTAACGCGACTTGCGCTGCAATTGGCGTAAGTGATTCTGCTGGAGGGGAAACCGAGGCGAAGAGCGGACTGTGAGAAGTCTCCATAGTGGTCTTCCGTTTCCAGCTTGCCTAGAGTGCGGACGTGGCGTTCTTTACTCAGCTTGCCTGAGAAAGGGTGAGCATCTCTGCAGTTTAGGACTTAGCAAATGGAACGATTGAGCTTGGAGATAGAAAGTTTTGGTTCAGCTATGTACTGAGCAAAATAGCTAGGAGTGAATAGACGAGCGCAACCTTGCAGCACCACAAGGTCGGCCGATGTCCACACAATGAAGCCGCTCCGCCATGCTGTATTCGGTGATATTGCACCCGCTCTGGCCACTGATTAATTTGTTGGATCACGTCAGCAAAGTTTCCACGAGGGTTTCATGGACTGTGTACTGTAGAATTCTTCTCGCACTTCGCATTACGCCTGGGTCAGTCGATAGGAATTCTTTTGAGTTATCGAGCTTTACTCTATGCAAACGCAATTTATTACCACTGCCTGGTAGGAGAGTCTTGTAATGTGATGATTGAAGGTTGTGAGTTAAAATAAATTTGTGATAATCGACTGCATCTGTTTTCAATCAAGTAGTTGAAATCCCAAATCACTTTCTTAATTAATTTTATGTTCAACATTTGCATCTGGTGTTCAATAGCTGCATATAACATCAATGTGCATCCCTTTTTAATTAAAAGTGATCAATTGTGAATCAATTAATGTCAACACTGCCACCGCAGTTCAATCAGTAGTCACAGGGCCTTATTACTTTCTTTGCGTTATCCAATATTGCGGCAGTTTTGCACTGTCTGTTGATCTGCTAGTCAATTAGCTGGGCTGAACACACACCAAAACCAGATAAGTGATGGGTGGGGTGTTACAACTTAGTTCATTTGCTGGACAGTATTTGTGAAATTAATAAGCAATGAACGCCTTCGAATGACTATTGCAATTAATTAAATAACACTTTGTTCATTAGAATTAGAGTAATATAATCCATTTTATACGGATCTCTGAAATAATTTGGTTCACAGTCATTGACAGTAGCATTAAACCAGGCAGCATGATAACACATAGTTTCTTAACTAGTCAGCTGAAGTTTTGGAGCCGTAATAACAATCTTTGCATTAGTCAGGATAACAAATGATGTACAATTATAACAGATAAGTAAACACAATTGAAAGGAGCATTTAAATCGTTAAGACACCATTACAGACAACTAGTAACATTTGGCTGGAAAAAACAAGGGCGATGCCAATTATACATGGTTAAGCACACAAGACTTAAAATGCGAAGTAGATTGTGAAAACTTTTAAAAGGTTAAAGTAGAATTTAAATAAAAGGTAGTTGTGGTTAAGTTCTGTTAAAACAATTTTCTGCGTTGACGCTCCTTAAGTTATCACACTAACTTAAAAAAAAAAGTTATTAAGGGCCCCCAGACTAGATAATAAGATAAAAACACTAAACACGGTACTTAGCTGATAGTAACTGACCGAGGGAAAGGTATTTCGTTTGCAGCAAATATCAGTAAAATGTTATCAATCGCAATGACGTTTAAATGATGCCCGCATCTCGTGGTCGTGCGGTAGCGTTCTCGCTTCCCACGCCCGGGTTCCCGGGTTCGATTCCCGGCGGGGTCAGGGATTTTCTCTGCCTCGTGATGGCTGGGTGTTGTGTGCTGTCTTTAGGTTAGTTAGGTTCAAGTAGTTCTAAGTTCTAGGGGACTGATGACCATAGATGTTAAGTCCCATAGTGCTCAGAGCCATTTTTTTTGTTTAAATGATAAACATAGAAGCACATTGACCAGAGCAAGCAGAAGAGGTAAATTTTCAATGTCAGATCCCAATGTCAGATCAATGTGAGATCCCAAGCGATGACAGAGACAAGTTTAACTTAAAGCTGTCACCGTACAATTTTTCTTTATGATCATCCTGCAGTAACGGATTTGTATCCTTCAACCCGATGAGCCAGATTAAGGTTAACTTCCTTCACAAGGCACTTCACCAACAGCCAGGCCTGGACCTCAGGAATACACCGGAAAGTATTTTAGAAAGGCCCCCTGAAGTACTTCACCGCTCGGCCACGTTATTGAGTAATATGGTGAAGTATCGCCGCCTGTCTATCACCGGCGATAACGTCACGACTCACTCCAGCACTCGATTCAACGGCTTATATCAGTGCCGTGCGTACCGCCCCCTGGGGACGTTGAAAGTAAACATATCCCCACCGGGCCGGCCGGAGTGGCCGTGCGGTTCTAGGCGCTACAGTCTGGAACCGAGCGACCGCTACGGTCGAATCCTGCCTCGGGAATGGATGTGTGTGATGTCCTTAGGTTAGTTACGTTTAATTAGTTCTACGTTATAGGCAACTGATGACCTCAGAAGTTAAGTCGCATAGTGCTCAGAGCCATTTGAACCATTTGAACCCCACCGGCTAAGAAAAGATACACTGACACATATTATGCACCTCGCGCATTCGTACGTTTCAGTTACATCTTACTGAAGTGAACTTGCGGGTTTTGCTAGTGGTACGAGTCTTCGTAGATCTAAAGATAGCAGACTCTGAGGCGTAATGCGATATCCTCCTTCTGACGTCGTTTTGCTGATTCGATCGCAAGAGCCATTTGCTAGGCCAGGCCGAACTGTGACGCAACACGCCTAATTACAGGCAGTTGGAATTAAACTGTCATCGCTGGTAGCAGTGGTCGTGAGAGGTGGGAGAAGAACAGAATGAGAAACACGTCACGTCACGGCTACCAAAGAGGTTGAGAAAAAAAAAGCGTGACTTACTGAGAAACGAAAAGAGAAAACAACGTATCTGCGACAAGAGATCAGTGTGCTTGAGAGCTACATACAAGGCGGCCGAGGAAGAATGGTCAATATTTAGCGATATCACAGGAACGATCATTCGAAACAATAGACATTGGCTCTGAAATGCGCTATGAGCAGTTGTTCAGTAGAAAAGACGTCTTTCACTGTAGCGAAGATGAACAAGTGCTCATAGCACTTAAGATATGCACTGCACTTTAGAGCCATTGTTTACTGGACTTTTTCTTATTTTGGTCCTACTGCCACCCCCAAACTTAAGGAAGCAAAGAGCTTGCAGTAGATGAGGTTTGTTTTACGGTAGTACTCTTGATTCTTAAGTTAAACACAGGTTTAGAGCCCGTGTTTACTAGATTATTTTGTTTAGAATGATCGTTCCTGTCATATGCCTGGATATTGACCACTCATCCTAAGATATCCCGTATTGGTGTATATGTAAGTTTTCGAGGGAAAAGCCACGAAGTTGACAAAAGAAAGTCTTTTATCTTTTCTCAAGTACAGCAAGATGCTAAATTATGGGCAGAATGCAAGGTAGCCTGTTCTAGAAGCGTACATCATCTTTGAAGAAGATCGGACTCTTTTTTTTATTGTTCGGCACACATGTCATAGTACAGTAAATAAGAGAGACTGTCTATTACAAAATATTCTTTGTAAATAGTGCTGTACAGCGTCAATGTGTTCAAAAAGCAGCATCATTTAACCACCAGGAGTGTTCATTTACGGACAACTAGCTTCGTTCAAATAATTGTTCTTTGGTGCATGATGCCACACATATACCATACTTTACAATTTATCTTGCGAGTTTGATAGGTAATTGTTCTTTGATGAGTGACACTGGAGTGCGTTCTGTAATGTTATAAAGCGAATTTTTACGGATAACTTTATTTTATAATGTTAATGTAAATTAGTTTGTGATAAATGTTCATCTGATAATCGACTTTGTTTATGAACTTGAGGCAACAACTTCGACTGTAATCGTATTGTTCCGACACTACGAAGGCTAATAGTAGATCCCAGCATAAGACGAATGTACTTTCATCTAGAACAACAGCACTTTTTCCGTCCGTGGACTTGCAGACTGCTGTTTGCGATAAGGTATAGGAAACAAGGTTTCCTCTGCCAAAGTTTTCCTCCGACAATGCGGGCAAAAGTTCTCGAGGACAACTCACGATAACATCAAGGCTTCCTTCGCAACAAACAGCACTGGCTGCTCTTTCGTTGCTGACCGTACCGACGGCAGGGCCCTCCCTCCTCCCCTTCTTTTCTGCCTATGATAAGGAAGCGTCCACTCCTCGTGAGGCCGCACACGCTGCGCCTTTTATCCCTAAGTTGTGATTTAATAGATCTTTTTAACCAACTAAATGTGTGTGAATCCCTAAGGGGCCAAACTGCTGAGGTCATCGGCCGCTAGACATACACATTACTTAAACTAACTTAGACTACCTTATGATAAGAACAACACTCACACCCATGCCCGAGGGAGGACTCGAACCTCCGGCGGGAGGGGCCGCGCAATCCGTGATATGGCGCCTCAAACCGTGCGGACACACCTGGCGGCTAATAGACCTTTATTAGTACTACTTGCATTGATCGCTTGATGAAAAAGAACGGTGTGGTCGATATCATTCACGATAAAACTCGTTAACCAGGGAAGCTGACGTCAGCTACACATTACGGAGCCGCGTGAAGTGTGAGCGTTTGGCGATTGTCTCCTACTGACAGTAGGGTAGCTATTTTCGCGAACATGTTTGATGAAAACAATACCTTTTGGACTCTACATTCAAGAAATTACCAAGCGTTGCAACTTACCGGACAGGCAGATGAGGGTCTTTTAGTTCTTATATCGCACACTGACAGATATAAAGGAACGGGTGAAAGTTTCGGGTTGGTAATCTCATTGGTTTTACTCACCTAAAAGTATAAATACAGTACATGGTACAGGTTACGGAATGTTAATCGTGCATCAATGAAACACTACTGATTGGCTGGAGAGACTTTCATGCGTATAAACTAATACCATCGCTCATTTACGATATCTTGCGTCCATTCTCTTCATCAACACATCGAGTCTCGTCCCTATTTCTACTTGACGCTGTGGCGCTTCTGTAATACACTACGACACGGATTCCTGAGAAGTCGGTTATACACTAGCCATGTCACCTGGAATAGATTGAAGCTCTGATACGGTTGTTAATATCACCCGAAACGTAGTGTAGATAGCTGATGATCTCTGTCACACAAACCAATACATAAAATCAGTACTCACTTATGTTATATTCACTACATCAGTTTATTTGTGAGCCAGATAACGCTAATAGGTAACCTGTTGTTGAAAACATTAACATAGTCTTTCCTAATAGCCGACTTCATAGCGAATCACTTTAAAGCGAAACACCTTGTAACTTTCCTGACCCTTGATATTTTCTCCATATTCGGTTATATGCATGGATGATTGTGTGTGAAATCCCACCAAGACACTCACGTGGTCTTCAGCCGATATTGTATGTCATGACATTGAATTGTCGTGTATGTACCAGTCTGGTAGTTTGGATACAGTGCAGTGGTGTAGGTCGACGTGTAAATTTTAAACAATGACGGAAAATGTGTTTAAGGAGTGTCCGTGATCACAATGCGAACGTAGTTGCATGATTTGTTGATATATCAACCAATAACACAACGCAAGAGTAGTGATTACGAAAAGTTACTACGAGGAGCCGGAGATGAGTATCCCGTCTTTCCATTGACAATTGGTTTCAAACACGACAGCAGTTGCATACGATACGTATTGGGGGTCTGGGCGCACAGGCTCACGAGGGTATTGCCTGCCATGACTGTGAGAAGGGTGCAGCGGAACATGTTATTACGCTCTGTTGGGGCATATCTAACCACTCCTGGGTTTTTTATTATTGGTCGTAATGGGGCTGTGTCCATTAGATATTAAGATCCGGGAACAGGTAGCTTGGTACTGGGTAACTAAAGGGAAAATTGAAACAACTAGGGATATCATGGGGGTAAAGGTAGGTGATAAATTTGCAATCAGAAGAAGGGGTTGGGGAGGAGCTATGGCAAGAATCTCGGGAAAATGGAGAAACGGGCAGAAGGGTATTTCGTCTGCTGCCCAATATCAGGGAAAGATTAGAGATGGGGTACTTGAAGCCAAGGCAGGGGTCTGCTGCACTTCCTCACAGGCCACGGACCATATCAAATGTTCAAATGTGTGTGAAATCTTATGGGACTTAACTGCTAAGGTCATCAGTCTCTAAGCTTACACACTACTTAACCTAAATTATCCTAAGGACAAACAAATACACCCATACCCGAGGGAGGACTCGAAACTCCGCCGGGACCAGCTGCACAGTCCATGACTGCAGCGCCTGAGACCGCTCGGCTAATCCCGCGCGGCCGTGGACCATATCCAACAAATCTATGTCGATTTGGTAAGCGGACTACAACAGCGTGCGACTGTGGTGCTCAAGACGGCACATTGCCCATTGTACGATGACGTGGCGAATGAACTGAGAGTTCAACTACCCAATAGCAATACCTATGCCTTAATACGATGTGCTGACACCTTTCAAGTATTAAACTGTTTGGCTAACGAGGTATCACTACAAGATTACGAGGGAATTTATTAGGAACCAAAATGGTTAGTAAATAAATAATCGATAAAGGCCAAGGTGTACCTGCCCAATACCGCTGGGCGCGGAATGGCCGATCGCCGTCACGACCAAGATCCGCCGCGCTCCAGTACCAGGTAGGCAAGTGTATCAGAATTCCCTAACTGTTACAGCACTTACGACCTGACAGTAGATATTGATAGTAGTATAAGCTAGAACATAGACAACTAAATATACTAACAAGACTAGGGTCTGCAGCGATTTTAAGTAACTCGGCCAGCCCTGTGCCAGGGGCACACCTGTAACTCTGCAGAGTAGATTAACATTAGTGTAGCTTAATAGAGTAGGTTAAACTTGTCCACAGAATTGTGCCATTAAAAAATTAATTAAGTAGAAGCTGCATTCTTTGTCATTGTATTAACTAAAGACCCACTAATTAATTAAGGTGGTGGATTATTATTGTATAGTTATTATTGAATTGTATTAATAAAGAATTTTAAAAATAAAAATAAAAATACCTGAACAAACTTGTAGGCACCATTCTTCGTCAACTGAGGCCGCTATCAGGGGTAGAGATATTATACGCTATTAGAGAGATTTCTTCTGAGAGGTAACCAATTTTTGTCCTGTTTGCTTACTGTTTCTGTTCCAGTGTAGGATTTGCTCTGTAACAGCTGGAGCTATTTCATCAAAACGTTTTCCACGCAAGGCGTAGTATTATTGGAGAATTTCTGTGGCTGTATGCATCCATAACTCTTGGACTCGCATTTGTGGGAGTGGAGAAGTGGACACACATGATCTTAACTCTGGGAGGCCTGAAGCAGTTTACCCGAACTTAGCACAAGTGCCACGTTTCTGTGGTCTGTTATCTGATTGGTATGGTGCGGCTCCCCACATATTGCTCTCATATGCCAGGCTCTAAATATCAAAGTAGCATTTACGCACAACTTCCTCTTCAAAGGAAGCACTTGAGAGTTCAGACCTCGAAAAACGGACGGCTCCAGTATGTCAATATCGATAATTTTTGAGACGTGCGTATGGGGCCTGAAAATGGCATATTGAACTGGCGAAAACTGTGGCGAAATTAAAATAACTTCTCAATTTGCACGGCTGTTTGGCGAATTTTTCTGTCCGACGTCCACAACTGACCAACAAAGTCGTGAATTACTTGTTGGATATTTTCCAATTGGCGTCTTCCTTTATGGTTTTTACAGTCTAAAATTCTCTCTACTATACTGGAAGTTATACGCTCATGTCTTAAGACATGTCCTATTGCCACCTGCCTCTTTCTTGGTTGATTTATCATCATTCCATTTGAGTATCAATAGACAGTTAGAATCTCTAGCTTTACGGTTATTTCACAGTGCACGATTCACTTTCATAATATACTTTGTTCGAAAAGTACATACTCAGAAATATCTTCTCAAATTAAGGCCTGTGTGTAACATTAGTAGACTTCTTTGGGCAGATATACCCTCTCTGCCTTTGCGAGTGAGTTTTTTACTTCCTCTTTGCTTCGTACGACGTCTGTTATTTTCTTCACAAAGTAGCAGAATTTATTTCCTCCATCTGTTAGTTAAAAATTTTGATAGCTTTCGCTATTCTGATTTGCGCTACTTCTCATTACTTTCTTAAGCTGAAGCCCGCATCTCGTGGTCGTGCGGTAGCTTTCTCGCTTCCCACGCCCGGGTTCCGGGTTCGATTCCCGGCGGGATCAGGGATTTTCTCTGCCTCGTGATGGCTGGGTGTTGTGTGCTGTCCTTAGGTTAGTTCGGTTTAAGTAGTTCTAAGTTCTAGGGGACTTATGACCACAGTAGTTGAGTCCCATAGTGCTCAGAGCCATTTGAACCATTTGAATCTTAAGCTGAAGAGTCAAAGGAACTGGTACACCTACTTAATATCGTGTAGGGCCTCCGCGAGCATGCAGAAGTGCAACAACACGACGTGGCATGGACTCGACTAACTAATGAAGCAAGGCTGTTCATGAATCCGTTAGAGTACGAGGGGTTGGAAATCTCTTCTGAACAGCACATTACAAGGAATACCAGGTACGCTCCGTAATGTTCATGGTTGCGAAGTTTGGTGGCCAGCGGAAGTGTTTAAACTTAGAAAAGTGTTCCTGCAGCCACTCGGTAGCAATTCTGAACGTGTGGGGTGTCGCATTGTCCTGATGGAACTGCTCAAGTCCGTCGAAATGCGCAATGATCATGAATGGATGCAGGTGATCAGACAGGATGCTTACGTACGTGTCACTTGTCAGAGTCGTATCTAGACGTATCAAGGGTACCATATGGCTGCAGCTGCACACGCCCCAGATCTTTACACAACCTCGCCAACTTGAACAGTACCCTGCTGACATGCAGGGTCCATGGATTAATGAGGTTGTCTCCATACCCGTTCATGTTCATTCGCTCGATAAAATTTTAAACGAGCCTCGTCCGACCAAGCAACAAGTTTCCATTCATAAACAGTCCAATGTTGTGTTTACGGACCCAGGCAAGGCGTAAAGCTTTGTGTGGTGCAATCATTAAGGGTACAACACGAGTGAGCCTTTAGCTCCAAAATCCCATACCAGTGACGTTTCGTTGAATGGTTCGCACGCTCACACTTGTTGAAGGCCCAGCACTGAAACCTGCAGCAATTTGCAGAAGGGTTGCACTTCTGTCACGTTGAAACATTCTCTTCAGTCCTCGTTCTTGCAGGATCTTTCTCCGGCAGCAGCGATGTCGGAGATTTGATGTTTTACCAGATTCCTGATATTCACGGCACACTTGTGAAATGGTCATACGGGAAAGTGTTCACTTCATCGATACCTCGAAGATGCTGTTTCTCAGCGTTGTGCGTCTACAGTAACACTAGATTCAAACTCACTTAAAACTTAACAACCTGCCATTGTAGCAGCAGTAACTGATCTAACACCTGCGTCAGACACTTGTTCTTCTAAATAGGCGTTGCCGACCGAAGCGCCGTATGCTGTCTGTTTACATATCCCGTATCTGAATGAGCATGCGTGTACTTTCCTCTGGCGCTTCAGTGTATTTCTTTGGTTTATCTTCAGTTCATATTCTCTGCTCATTAAACTGTTCTTTCCATAGAGATTGTCGTGTTAACCTGCCGTGTAATTCTTCCTCTTATTCACTGAGGATAACAAAGCTTATGATATCCTTTGAGACTGAATTTCAATACCATCCTTGATTTTTTAATTACGGTCATTGCTTGTTTTCTTTCTGAACTGTAAGGGGTAAGAGATTACATCTTCGACTTACACCCATTTTCAACCGAGTACTTCTTTCTTGTTCCGATCTTTTTGTTTGCGTGATTCTTGATGTTGTATATTTTGTGTATCCTGATAACTTCTATATATATTCCTACGAGTTTCGAATGCCTTGTATAACTTTGTAATGTGTAACTACTTGCCTACGTGTTTCTTCTGTTATTACGAAATATGATGCCTGAACTGCTTCTCTGGAGACTTTGCTTTGGGGAATGTCAAACTGATCGTCTTCTAACAAATCCTCAAATTTCTTTTCCACTCTTTTGTATGTTATTCTCGTCAAAAACTTGAATGTATGAGACATTAATGTGATTTTGCTATAGCTATCATATTTATCTGCCCTTGATATCTTCGGGATTGTGGGGATGGAATTTTTGTGAAAGTGAAACGTTATGTCTCCAGGGTCATAGATCCCACACACCAGTGCATAGTTGTTTAGTTATCACTTCCCCCAACGATTTTAGAAATTCCAAAGGAATATTATCTTACTGACAGGAAAAATACACTGTTGAAGTAGCCCACTTAATCACCATGGGAGGTGGAGTGCAGGTGAAACGAACAAATAGTCGAAAATATTAATTAAGTTCAAAATTTTGGAACAGCTGCAAGTAGGACATAACTGTGCTTTATTGACATTTATCACTCGCCAGACACGAATATCTTCAGAAATTTAGTAGCTAATGGCCGCTTGATCAATATATCTTTCGGCTGTGTATAGTGCCAAGCTATATGCGGTTAGTGGCTGTTTCATAATTTTAAATCGTAAGGGTCGCTTTTCCTCCTGAAGGAGATGGCTGCGCTCGCTGAAAATCCACGGTTAGTAGCGAATATGCAGATCCTGGGGTCGATGGGCAACCTACTGACGTTGAACAGCTTGGTGGCGAGAGTCGTGTGTACTAAAATATATTAATAAAATGTCATTATTATGTAGATACTACAGCTCAGTTTAGTATAGTTGAGAGAAAAAATATTCCGCCTCCCTGGATGAGTGGTCAGTGCGTGTGACTGCTAATGCAGTGCGCCAGGGCTCAATTCCTCGGCGGGTGGAAGATTTTCTCTACTCGGGGACTGGGTGTTGTGTTGTCCTTATCATCATTTCATCATCATCGACACGCAAGTCACCCATTGTGGCAAACTAAAAGACTTGCAACTCGGTGCCCGAACTTCTCCACGTGGGGACTCCCGGCAATCTTCTGACTGGTTTGACGCAGTCCACCGTGAATTCTTCTCCTGTTTCAGCTTCTTCAGCTCAGAATTGCACTTGCAGCCTACGTCCTCAGTTATTTACTGGATGTATTCCAATCTCTGTCTCCTCTACAGTTCTACACTCTACAATCTCCTCTAGAACCACAGAAAATAATCCCTGTTGTTTTGACACACGTCCTACCATCCTGTACCTTATCTTGTCAATGTTTTTCATACGTTCCTTTTATCGGCGATTCCGCAGTGAACCTTTCCATTCCTTGCCTTACAAATTCACCTAATTTTCATCATTCTTCTGTAGCAACACATCAAATACTTTCACTCTCTTCCGTTCCCATTTTAACACAGCCCATGTTTCAGTACCATACAACACTGTACTCCATGTTGTCAGTAGTTTTCGCCTGAAACCCTCATACTGGAATATGAGTTAGTTCGCTGTCTGTTTCATCTGCTTATTGGTTACGAATTTTGACGTTTAAGTCTCTCTCATTTCTGCCATTTCTACTACTTTGATCTTTCTTCAGTCTCAATCCATGTTCTGTACTAGTTTCACTGTTGATTCCATTCAGCGTTGGTCAGATAGTGAGTGATAAAATACCCACCGGGATGTAGGGCTGTGGCTGCGGTGGCGGCGAGGTGCTAGGTGGCGGTGTGGCAGCTGCTGGGACCTGCAGCCGGGGCGGCGCAGTGGGAGCGGCTGCCTGCGCCCGGAGCCCTCAGTGAGCGCGCTGGGCCGCGCTGCGGTGCGGTGCCGCCGCCTAATTGAGGTGCGCCGGTCGCTTCCATTAGGCGCCACTCGTGTAATTGGCCGACCGGCCGGCAGGCGGCGCGTCCGCTGCGGTCCGGGGGGAAGTCTGCGCGACAGGGCCGCCAGCGCCACCTTCCGGCAGCCTAACGCACTCCTGTCGCCAAACACTATTACCTGACGTCGCAGTACCCAATTAACACATGCTTCTGAGTAACTAGAGGACGGTCATGTTCTCGCTCAAGTTTTACTGCTTATTAATTACGTATAAAATGTAGGGTATTAGAACTGTAATACTATGACGGTGTCACTCAACAAATGTTAAAATCTGATGGGGAGCACATTTTCGAATTAAAATTTGTACCATGGCGAGGACTTGAACGTGGATCTGCTTGTCACTAGGCAGATGTGCTAACCGCTACACAACCATGACACTCAGATAGCTCTGAGCACTATGGGACTTAACTTCTGAGGTCATCAGTCTCCTAGAACTTAGAACTACTTAAACCTAACTAACCTAAAGACATCACACACATCCATGCCCGAGACCGGATTCGAACCTGCGACCGTAGTGGTGGCGCGGTTCCAGACTGTAGCGCCTAGAACCGTTCGGCAACTCCGGGCGGCGACACTCAGATACCTGCCTCCACCACCCTACTCCAAAACCCTCGCTAACTCAAACCTCAAATCATTTCCACTTCTTAAATTGTAAGTATTTTGGAGGCTCTCCTGTCGCCTAAACCTGAGGTACAGGCAGGATTTTTTCATTATTTACAAAGCTGGGGCGCTATTCCATTACTGGAGAGCCTCGGCAATACCAACGATTTAAAAATGGGCTGAAGATGTGAACGCAGGTTTGTATTACGGAGGGCACTGGCCTAGGCTAGTTCATGCAGCTCTTCGAGTCACAATACAGCTGTGGTATTGTGGTTAGCAATCTGCCGACTAAGAAGAAGACCTATTTTAACGTCCCAGCATTGCAACAAATTTTAAATGATTACTTCAGTTTGTATACTTGTTGAAAATGTCGAAATGGCTGGAAGTTTACAACATACTTCTATTTGCAGCTCAATGTGTATATATAAAAAAAAATACTCTGCAGCAGGGTTGCGATTCAGAAATCGCATTCTAATGTAGGTTCATCTTTAGAAGAACATGTTATTCCTTGCTTGACGAAGAAGAAACGTCTACTAGCTCATGTCGAAACTGGATAACACGTCAGTCAGTATGTTACTGCTGTTTCACGAACATGGAGTGAGTGGACGGAGCGGGGATGTACTCAGCGCTATGTAGTCTCAACTGCCCCATGTGGTTAGCTCCCAAGAAGAAAGATATATTGTTCATTTCTCAGTGCAGGCTCCTACAACGTCGTCAGTTCACTCGAGTCAGGAATTGGTCTTACATGTATATGAAGAGTTATCCACTCTGGAAGTGTTACGGCGACTGGAGCACCCCACATTGCGAGCACAGCGGCCATTTTGGTGGCTGCCCTACGAGGTAGCAGAGACGTGTTGATAAAGTTTCTACCAACAACAACAGTGGAAGAAGGAGTACAACTGTGGAGACTTACTATGTATGATAAATGCCACATTTCTTCTTAGATGTTCTGATAATGAGCTAATCTCGAAATGCAAAGACAAATGCGAATTACTGAACACTAAGGGGAAAAAGTTAGTGACTTATCAGCAGTATTACAAGTTTTAAAAGAATTGTTAGACGATGATCACAATCCTGCTACGTGACTTCATGTCACACATAAAGAAAAGGAAACACGATCACCTCTCGTTGTTATTGCCGGTAATTTATAGACATTATACTTCTTATTTGTTACGGTCGGTGGCTCTGTTTTGTCTTCTAGTTTCTCAAAAATGTTCAAATGTGTGTGAAATCTTATGGGACTTAACTGCTAAGGTCATCAATCCCTAAACTTACACACTACTTCACCTAAATTATCCTAAGGACAAACACACACACCCATGCCCGAGGAAGGAATCGAACCTCCGCCGGGTCCAGCCGCACAGTCCGTGACTGCAGCGCCCCAGACCGCTCGGCTAATCCCGCGCGGCTCTCGTTCCTCGTCACCTTATCTTTCAATAAGGCAACCCCAATACTGCATGTTGCCCGTGCTCTCCCAAACTACTTTGATAAGGAGGGTGTTTTCCAGATCTCAGCCAACATGAGTTGCCGCAGTACTGGTCGAGAAAATGCTATGTCGCTAACCGCCAGCTGTTAAGTTATCTGTAATATAACATAAATTGTAGAGTGCAGCAACCTATCTTACTTTTTCAGATTTTACTACGCAAATCCAGATTTCGGCTAGTAGCTAGCCATTCTCAATGCACTATTTTCTATTCTCAATGTATGTAAGTCCCTGTTGTTCGAGCGTCAGCCACAATTCTTTGAACAGTGATAAACTGAAATGAAATGATGTACTCATACGTCTCAATCAAGCCAATATCTCTTCGATACTCGATTACATCTTGTTCCCGAAGACGGTACTTCTGCGTTGTATTCTCCTCGCTCTGTCTACCCCCAAAGCACAAATGCAGAAAAACGTACTCTTCCTACTGTACTGTACACGTACACACGTTAAAGTTCGTTATTTGCTACCCTTCTCGGAGCTGCAATTTTAATGGCTTATGTATTCCACAAGCCACCGAAAAAAGTACGAAAGTGGTTCTTTGTACCAATACCCAACATTATGACAGCCTCGTTTCATTTGCGATTCTATTAACGTGTGATTATCGAGACATTTCCGGTTAGAATTACAGACGTATGTAACGATGGTTTACAGCTGAACTCTAAATTCTGTTTCTGCAGACGTCATAGCCTAAATGTAAAAGCGGGTGGTTGCCGAAACTGAACAGTCTCTTAAACTTCTCTTCAGAATTTTCTGTTAAGACGTATGTGTAAAATAAATGTGTATTGCACTGCAATTGAATGCAACTTGCGCCAAGATTTCTGCATTGGGGATCGCTCGAACACATGAAATCAGGTGGCTAACGTTGGGAACGCTGCAAATTTCAAACGTCAAAGTGACGGAAATCGTAGAAAACCGTGTCTATTATCATGTGACTGTTTCCCTTGCGAATATACCCCGCTAAATTAACGAATATGCATTTCATTCGCAAACATATTGTACAATAACGCATGGATTCTTACAAACTGAATGACATGTAAAAATACTCTCTTTTAATAGACTCAGTAATTAGTCACAAGTGATTACTAGTTTCGATCGCTTATGATCTTGAAATGAAATTTAGACTTGTGAAAATTCTATTATTTTTGTAAAGAAAGCAGTCAGAATCTGTAAAATGTCTGAGTTCTTTTATAAATAAATTTGACTTAAAAGGACCCGTGATTAATCAGATATGAAGATATGCATTAAGTGACGAAAACTGTAAGATGGAATCAAAGAGTTTCCGTTCGAAGCCCACACTGAACTCATGCCTGCAATATGTGGGTGCTTATATACCCGCGCCGGTGTCACACTTAGTTGCACGCACGCTGCAGGAACGCTCACATACGAAAACTTTCTGATCGCCCTTTAGAGCAATCATTTGTGACTGCAACTGGGGCTGTTAAACTAAATATTTTTAAAAATATACAGTTGCAGCAACTCTCATGACAATGCATATCCTAGTTTTTCGAATGACGTATTAAATACAGCGTGGTGACGCGATGTTACCTTCAAATTTTCAAGGAACAACAGTCTGAAAGTGAAATGTCACAAATGGAGACTTTGTAGTGCAGAGTTAATTAGAAGTTCGTTCTTTAATGATTTATTGTGTTTTAATTTACAATTCGTCTTAAAAAATATAATTCCTATCTTCATGGGATTTTATAGGTCTAGTTGATAGATGAAGTTTTGCTAAGGAGAGCCGCACATAATATATTGGTTATCATAATTAGATATTAATAGAAAATTGTTCGCCCTGTTTACTTTTGTTTGCAGTCCATGTTTATGGACAATATGCTAAACGTCGATAGTTTAAAACAGCTGTATGTGGGATAGAGCTGAAGGAAGCATATGGCGTTTGTTGCTTTTATGTCATAATACATACATTAGGAAGAGGTCAATGCTACATATGAAACTTTCACGATTCCCACTTCTCTTTCAAATCACACAGAAAAGTCATCTTTCACTAGATAGTACACAATGTTTTCTTAATTACCTGTCATAAAATGCTTTAAAGGCCGGGGATGGATGACTCCTATGGTAGGTGATCAGAATCTGTTGTTAGTGTTAAGAAGTCGGTAGTTCTACTCCCGGGAAGGGGTAGCAGTGTGGCGTAGAGTGGTTGTTTTCTTGACTATATGTCAGCCTGCTACCAGACGTCATCGAATGTACATATCTTTTATTATTGAACACACTACCAGAATCTTAACATCACTCTGCAATGGCCTTTGATGAACGCGGCTGGTATGGAGGCGCTGAAGAAAGCAGGCGGCCTGTGGCAACGCCAGCCGATCTGCAGGAAGGACGGTGCGAGGTGCTTGTGGCGAGTACCGACAGGAAGCTGCACCGGAAGGCGCGGAATACCAACGTGGACCCCATAGAGCAGGCTGTTCCAACCGAGCTCCAGGGAACCGGAGCACTCCGGAGCGCTCACGGCGGCAGCTCGGAGCCCGCGAGAGGGGGAAAGCGAAGTCACTGCCCCCTGGCCGCATGCAGCCGCAACTGACGCAATAATCCGTGTTCAATGACAGCTATGATTAGCTGTGGGAGCCCTGTACCTCTATTGGAGGATACCTTTCTATTCATTGAGAGGGATGGTCGTCCGCAGTGTCTTGTATGTCATAAAGTAATTAATTCTGCGAAGAGGCACAATATACAACGACATTATACACGTCTTCACGCAGTGCACTACGATCAGGTAGAAGGCGTTGCACGCAGAGAACTGGTGGCCAGGCTTAAGAACGACATACCAGGAGACGTTAAGTTTAAAAACGGTTTCGTAATACGGAGGGTATCAAAAAATGCAACATAGTTCGTGATCTGTAATGCGTTTATAATTTTCAGGTGAATGAGAGCGGAGAAAACACTACTGAGTCTGCAATTCGAGCAAGCTGCAGGGTGGCTCACATCATTGCGACGAGTGGCAACCCGTTTTCGGTGGGACCACTCGTAAAATCGTGCATGGTAGCCGTTTCAGAATGTTTGTTTCCAAGGGAGGTGCAGGCAATTGAAGGGGTTTTCCTGTCGAAGCAAACAATGTCTCGTCGAATCCTAGACATGGCAGCGGATTTAGAGACACAGCTCAGGAAAAAGGCGGAGAGCTTTGTTGCATTTTCGCTAGTGCTTGACGAAAGCACCGACATATCGGACTGTGCTCAGCTTGCAGTTTTTGTGCGTGGAGCTGCAAGTAACTGAAGAACTCTTGGATGTGGTACCACTCGATTACACCGCAACAGGACGTGACATTTTTGAAGCTGTTTGTGAATCAGTGGACAATATGAATTTGCCGTGGAATAGGCTCCATTCTGTAGCGACAGACGGTGCACCACAAACGATCGGGTGTGACCAAGGTTATGCTTCTCGTTTGAAAAATAAACTTGGGGACGAATTCGGGAAAGACATTTTGACTCTTCATTGTTTTACTCACCAAGAGGCACTGTGAGCTGAAACAATAGAGCTAGGTGGCGTAATGAAAGATGTCGTGAAGTGTGTGAATTTTGTGCGGCGTCACGGTATGAATCATCGCCAATTCAAAGGATTCCTGAAAGATGTGGAAGCGGAGTAAGGGGATATACCTTACCACAGTACAGTTCGTTGGCTGAGTCGGGGAAAATTTCTTGATGTTTTCTTTGCCATTCGTGAGGAAATAACCCTTTTTCTCGAAATGAAAGGGGAAGAAATGCGTTTTCTGAAAGATACAAAATGGATATCAGAGCTGGCGTTCCTAGCTGACATAACTATGCATCCAAATAATGTAAATCTGTCATTGCAGGGCAAAGGGCAGCTAATAGTTGACATGCACGACCAGATCAAAGCGTTCATGCAAAAGTTACGTTTATTTGAGAGGCATATGAATAATGGACATTTAACGTTCTTCAATCGTCTTGCTTCTTTAAAACTACCTGAAGGTACTACTTTCGGCGATTACCAAGCAAAGTTAAAGCAGCTCATCACGTCGTTTGAAACACGATTCCGAGACCTCACTAGTTTTGAAATGGAACTTAAGGTGTTCAGCATTCCTTTTTTAGTTTCCCCCGATGACTTGTCATCATCCTTCATTTGGAGATTATTGATTAGCAAAATTCAACTTTGTTGAAAGACAGGTGCTACAACACGTTGGATTTGTCATGATGGTATCGTTCATTACAGCAAAAAACATTTCCCAAGCTTCACAACAATGCTGCTCAGATCATGGGCATGTTTGGATCTACGTATTGTTGTGAGCAGCTTTTCTCAGCAATGAAAAGAGTAAAAAGTAAGGAACGATCGTTTCTTCAGGATGCAACAATGAAGGCCATCCTCCGCATTACCGCTGTGAACACTTTGACGCCTGATATTTTCGATCTTGTAATGAAAAGAAAAGTCAAGCTACAGAGGCCCAATAAATTTAGTATGCAATTTCTTATAAAACAGTTGTTTCTTATTTATTTCCTGAACATCGTATTTCCTGGTGTAGCATGTCACCACGTCTTAGGAGCTAAAAGTATGAGGTTGTCGATCTTGTAAGACGCAACTGGCACATCAAAACGCTTGCCTTGCCGCCTGCCTCAGCCTGCCGTGCCACCTGCCGGCGTGCGGGCCCACTTGAATGGTCACAGCGAGCGACACGGCTCCCTGGAGCAGGGAGCGCTCCGCGGCTCACAACGGAGCCGACGAGCTGGAACAGCCTGCCAGACGGCTCTCAGCAGTAGTGCCTGCAGGCGGAGATGGACAGTGACAGCATGTCCACACAGGCGAAGGTGACTGAAGGATTGCCCGTCAAAATCTTGGACGGTAGTCCTGCATGTTATCACGTTGGAAGTGGCTGGAAGTAGACCCAGAAGTAGCCCACTGTCTGGAAGGCGCGAAGTCCACAACATTGGACTCGGAGCAGGCAGCAGGCCAAGTCTCATGGTGGCAGCTCGTAGATCCATGTCGACTGGTAGACTGACGTGGATCTCTGCACTAAATTTGAGGCTGTCAAACTCAATGCATCTGTCTAAATATGAGGGGTGTTATATGGCCTTGGTGTGTGCTTGTTTTGCCAAGACACCAATTTACGGAATGATGCTGTAACCTCCCACTCACTTATCGACCTTAATGACGGTGAAAAATTAAACTGCGTGTACCTAATGGAAATTTGGGAAAAGCAATCGTCACTGAAGTTAATCTGTCGGTAAAGAAGGAGGAAAGGGTTACATCTAAATGAAAGGAAAAATGCAAATGCAATTGGTGGAAATTAATTTTGAAAAGGGGTAAAGTTAATAAAGAAAGTAGATGTGCGGCCGTTACGTTAACAACTAACTGGCATTAATTAGATAGCTGCAGTCACAGGTAAGCTAAAATATGGTAACAAAACTCCCACTCTTAATTTGTGCTTGTGTAATCTAAATATTGTAGCCAGCTATGAATACTTTAACTGAACTTTGAAATTAAAGCAGTGAAATGGAATGATATTACTTTGATGCTGGCGTTTGAATTTCAATGACACTCGGGTTCATTCCAGAAAAGGAAGGAACCCTGCTTGGTAATGCAATTGGGACAATGAGCAACGAAGGTTCATCCTAAGTTGCTGTATTTTGCTAATGGAATAGTTTGAAAAGCTGAGGTCTGCCATACAGTTCTAAAACTTTACGTGCTTCCGTTCTTCCTTGTAGGTTGATTGAAGGTCTGAAGTCGTCGGTCGAGGAGGTGGCGACAGTCACTCATTGTCGGCCGTCGCTGTCGCAGAAGCTGGATGTTGGCGCGCCTTCTTCTCGACATGGTCACCAGGCGAAACGGGCTGTTGATGTGCGCCAGTCAATGCTTCCCGTCTGCGACACCGTGTCAGAAACTATCATAGCAAGTCGAGCGCAATTAATATGCTGCCAAACCCCGAAAGCGCGGCAACTCGCGGGAACGTCACACAACACACCTGCTCCACCGCCCTACTCCGGCCAGACTCCCCCTGCCCGCGCTCCACGCGGCAGGGTTAACACTCCCCAAGATCCTAAGCACTTTGGTTCTCCACACGACCTATCGATGTAATCGTTCGATAGCATAGTTTTCCCTAGGCAAGACCAGCGTAAAAATACAAATAATATTTACAAAACAAAGCAATTATACATCGACGTATATATACACTCCTGGAAATGGAAAAAAGGAACACATTGACACCGGTGTGTCAGACCCACCATACTTGCTCCGGACACTGCGAGAGGGCTGTACAAGCAATGATACACGCACGGCACAGCGGACACACCAGGAACCGCGGTGTTGGCCGTCGAATGGCGCTAGCTGCGCAGCATTTGTGCACCGCCGCCGTCAGTGTCAGCCAGTTTGCCGTGGCATACGGAGCTCCATCGCAGTCTTTAACACTGGTACCATGCCGCGACAGCGTGGACGTGAACCGTATGTGCAGTTGACGGACTTTGAGCGAGGGCGTATAGTGGGCATGCGGGAGGCCGGGTGGACGTACCGCCGAATTGCTCAACACGTGGGGCGTGAGGTCTCCACAGTACATCGATGTTGTCGCCGGTGGTCGGCGGAAGGTGCACGTGCCCGTCGACCTGGGACCGGACGGCAGCGACGCACGGATGCACGCCAATACCGTAGGATCCTACGCAGTGCCGTAGGGGACCGCACCGCCACTTCCCAGCAAATTAGGGACACTGTTGCTCCTGGGGTATCGGCGAGGACCATTCGCAACCGTTTCCATGAAGCTGGGCTATGGTCCCGCACACCGTTAGGCCGTCTTCCGCTCACGCCCCAACATCGTGCAGCCCGCCTCCAGTGGTGTCGCGACAGGCGTGAATGGAGGGACGAATGGAGACGTGTCGTCTTCAGCGATGAGAGTCGCTTCTGCCTTGGTGCCAATGATGGTCGTATGCGTGTTTGGCGCCGTGCAGGTGAGCGCCACAATCAGGACTGCATACGACCGAGGCACACAGGGCCAACACCCGGCATCATGGTGTGGGGAGCGATCTCCTACACTGGCCGTACACCACTGGTGATCGTCGAGGGGACACTGAATAGTGCACGGTACATCCAAACCGTCATCGAACCCATCGTTCTACCATTCCTAGACCGGCAAGGGAACTTGCTGTTCCAACAGGACAATGCACGTCCGCATGTATCCCGTGCCACCCAACGTGCTCTAGAAGGTGTAAGTCAACTACCCTGGCCAGCAAGATCTCCGGATCTGTCCCCCATTGAGCATGTTTGGGACTGGATGAAGCGTCGTCTCACGCGGTGTGCACGTCCAGCACGAACGCTGGTCCAACTGAGGCGCCAGGTGGAAATGGCATGGCAAGCCGTTCCACAGGACTACATCCAGCATCTCTACGATCGATCGTCTCCATGGGAGAATAGCAGCCTGCATTGCTGCGAAAGGTGGATATACACTGTACTAGTGCCGACATTGTGCATGCTCTGTTGCCTGTGTCTATGTGCCTGTGGTTCTGTCAGTGTGATCATGTGATGTATCTGACCCCAGGAATGTGTCAATAAAGTTTCCCCTTCCTGGGACAATGAATTCACGGTGTTCTTATTTCAATTTCCAGGAGTATATATATATATATATATATATATATATATATATATATATATATATATATATATATAAACAATTACAATATATAATGACACAGAAATGTCATATCTTCAGGTAACAAAATAAGGGAAAATTTATATTACAATAGATGGAAATAGGAGGATATGCATTTCCGGCGTTACAATGCCTAAACAAAGCCTATAGCTCGGGTGTGAAGTACGTATGCAGACTGTCGTGCTGCAACGGCTTTCTACTGTCTCAGTGTTATTACGACGCTGGTCCCTCACCTGGCCCAGCAATGTGATAATCGCCCGACGTCATGGTGACAGTTTCTTTCACTTCAGCCAGTAGCCCCTAACGTAACTGTGTTTCTTTGGGTCCAGCCTGATCTGCTTCCATGTCCTCTTTCATCAGCGTGGCAGCATTGTTATTTTACTCAGTCGCACAAAGAATTAGCTATGGCGCTACAGTACACAAAGGGCGATACAAATGTTTCCGTTAGGAAGCTGTACAGTCCGGAATCGGTGTGCCAATCAAGCAAGATCACCGCAGGCCCCGAGGCAATCATCCCACCGACCCATCAGGTTGAAGACACCCGTTTCGTAAAACGCCATGAAGAAGACCGAAACTGCATCCTGCACATCGTCCGACAGGGATCTTCGACCCTTAAAAGCCCTCAAGGGACCGGGGGACGTACGTACCGTGAAGCAGCTGCGGCCCTTGCGTGCGAGACACATGCTGCCCCACAGACTTGCTTCATTCTCCGATGGATGTCTACTGGTGTTTGTCATTCAGCATCCAAGAAAAGGATAACGTATCGTGGTACTGTTTGGGACTATTTCGTAAAAACATTGCCATAGTTCACGCTTGCGTATTTACCACACGGACTTCGGAAAGACACGAACGCCACGCTAACCCGTTTCCTACATGACAGTGTTTATACACCCACATCGAAGTCGCGCTACTTTGCACAAGCGCTGCAGCAACGGCCTGAGACGGAAACTTTTCGATCGCCCCGTATTCTAGCTCTCAGGTGTACTGATGTTAATGACAACAGAATAATGGTAAAGATTAAATGAATAGATAAAGTACGATATTAAGAGGCACTTGGAAGAACTGACCAGGAAAAATGTTTGTAGAAAACAAATAATCGGACGAAATAAAATGGTGATAGTCGCCAACAAAAGTTACAGTGGAGCAACAGTGAGAAATAAAGATGTACGTAATGCTAGAGATATTATATAGTATCGAATATCTTAGGTGTAGAGAAAAAGAAAATATTCGAAGTTTTTAAAATTTGACTTTGTGCAAAGATACTGAAAATTATGTGCACTGATATGATAAGAAGCGACGAGGTGCTCCGAAAAATCGAAGAAAGGAATGTGAGCAAAGCACTGACTGGAAGGGGCACGACGATAGGGCACGTGTTAAGACACCAGGAAACACCTTCCTTGGTGACGGAGGGAGCAGAAGAGAGCAAAACGTCTAGGGGAAGACAGAAATTTTAATGTAACCCACAAATAATTGAAGTAGATGGGCGTAAATGCTACTCTGAAATGAAGATGTCGGAACAGGAATTGCGAGCCACATGAATCCGGCCACAATGTTGATGGGCACCCTTTCACTTCCAAAAGAAGACTATGTGCAGAAATGAGGTAAACACAAGAAGCGTTTATTCCATTCTCACAAGTATTTACAAACGCCAAATTCATAACAATATCCAGACCTATAGTTCGTAATGAAATTCAGCATCTATTATGAGGGAAGGCTGCTACCGCTGGGCCACCTAAAGAAAATATAACAAACACTTAAGTCATAAATATTCACAGTTAAGGAATATGTGAAAAATAAAAACATTTGTCATCGGCTTAGGCTTTCTTCATTAGGCCAGGCAATTTCCCTAAATAGGATATAGGTAATAGCTGTTAAACACTATTCACACCCAATTATGTGTCATTTAAATTCTTTCATTTTTAAGTTTTTTTAACTGGTGTCTAGAACCGAATAACTTATATTCGAAATCAAGAAGCCTAAAAGTAGAAACGTCACCATCGAGAAGAAAAAAGACTGATTATCAAAACACTCACAAACTGGGGTGCGGATAGAAGTTGAAGTAATGAATTTATATTGGTGCCAAGGTTATCACTTGAACCTGGCTGTCCTGCTTACTACGCAGATGTAACCAACCTGGCATTGTAGCTAACGCAGCTGCACAAATAACCCTAGCCCAGTACCCATCATACAACAAACTTCAATCCACGCTTCAGCCCACCTTGATTTTTCCCCCTCTTAGATCGTCAGTTTTGTCGAGGCTCTCTGATACTGGAATAACGCCCTGGCTGTGTGAGTAATGTGGAAATCCTGCCCGTACCATACGTGTAGGTGATCTGTTGATCTGATGAATTAAATTTTCCTAAAAAGGTATTGAATCACAACTTGATCTTCGATAATGATAGTAGCTGAGGGAATGAATTAAAATTTGTGTCGAGGTCAGGACTTGATCCCAGGTCTCCTGCTTCTTAGGCAGATGTGTTATCTACTACGCCACTCGGGCACAACCCAATACACTCCCTTACACAAATTTCAATTTCCACACCAACCCACCTTGATTTTTTCCGCTCTTAAATCCTTAAGGAGGACATTGGACTAGGTAATCGATGCAGCTGTGTTAGCCACAGTACCAGGGTGGTGTAATGAATTGTATATCTGCCGAATAAGCAGGAAACCGGGGTTCAAGTTCTAACATAGACCAAAATTTTAATTCATTACTTCAGCTATCACTATCGAAGATAAAGTTGAGATTCAGTATGTCTCCAGAAAAATGAATCCCACTTGCAACCTATTAGAAAACGTATAATTTAAACCATTACCTAAATTTTGTTTATAGTAGCCTACTTTGGCGAAGAGTTAGACAAAATTAACTGTTGCCTTATTAAAGCAACTCACTGTGCATCGCTTAACTACACCTATGTCCCGCACGCTAAAATTAACTTTATATTGTGAATGTGATAAAATGGCGTGAATTGCTCGTACTTTCCAGTGATGGATACAGAAGTTTAATCACTGTTACCACATCACTACGACGTTTCATTCATTAATACTAGTCAATTACAAGAACGCAGAGCAAATTTTTTCTTTTTTCACAGATGTTTCATCTTCGTGGAAGAACTCACCACTATGATGGCGAAACTTTTGCAAAACACGGGGTGCTGGTAATGACCGCCAGACTGTTCCTATTGTCAAAGTCCACAGAGAAATCGTGCTGGCCTATCGGCGCTTCGGTCCATGGACAGCAACCTTCCCCTACATCAAATCAGTAATAAAACTGATCGCTCGATTTAAAAAAAAAAACTGATTTGTACATCGTAAGTGGACCGATATACTAAGTAAAGGCTACAAAAAAAAAAAAAAAAAAAAAAACTCTTTAAATGGACTGAGGTGACAAAAGTCATGGGATACAATTAATATCGTGTCGGACCTCCATCTTCCCGGCGTAGTGTAGCAACTCGACTAGACGTAGACTCAACAAGTCATTGGAAGGCACCTGGAGAAATATTAAACCATGCTGCCTCAGTAGCCGTCCCTAATTGTGAAACTGTTCCGTTGCAGGATTTTGTGCTGGAACGGACCTCTCGATTTAACTCATCTAACCAGGTCACGGTTTTCCAGTCGTGTAGGGTCCAACCGATATGGTTGCGATCCCAAGAGAGGCGTTCCAGGTGATGTCGTGCTGTTAGAAAAGGCATTCGCATCGTTCGGCTGCTGCCCTAGTCCATAAACGCCAAATTTCCCTGCACTGTCCTAACGTATACGTTCGTCTTATTCCCACAGCGATTTCTGAGGTTATTTCACTCGGTGTTGCTTGTATATTAGTACTGACAACTCTACGCAAACGCCGTCGCCTTCAATAGTCAAGTGATGGTCGTCGGTCACTGCTTTGTCCGTGTTGAGACTACTATGCCAGAAACTGGTACTCTCGGCGCAGTCTTAAACTGTGGATCTCGGAATATTGAATTCCCTAAGAAGTTCCTAGACGGAATGTCCGATGTGTTTATCTCCAACTACCATTCCGCCTTCATAGTCTGTTAATTTCTATCGTGCAGCAATAATGACATCGGGAACCTTTTCACGTGGATCACCAGATTAGAAATGACAGCTCCGCCAACAAACTACTCTTTTACATCTCGTGTACGCGATCCTACCGCCTTCTGTATGTGTACATATCGCTATCCCATGACTTTTGTCTCCTCGTGGCATTAATGACACTAGGATAATATAATACAAATCAGCCGCACCAGATACTTATGTCGAGCAGATACCAGGAGTACATAGCTGCTCGAACGAAGGCGCGGCCTGTGCGTGGAGGGTGTGGCGGGGGGCCGGCCGTGGCTGCTGTTTTTGCTGGCGGTGCGTCGCCCAGGCCGCACCATTGTGCGCTCGCACGAGGCGGCGCGGCGCGTCGGCTTTTGTGAGGTGTGGGGCCATTAATATGTTTCCGGCCACCAACACCCCCGTCCCTATTTACCCACTGACGATGATTGATTTTTAAGCGGTATCACAAATTAGTGCGGAAACTCTCTCGATTGAAAATGTTCCGTATCGCGCCGTGCGCCTGTGTGTCGTACGCCGGAAGGCAGCTATCGCTTTAGCATTTTTTCACCGCCACAGGAACTAAAACATGTAGTATAAGTTTTAAAGAAATAATCTCTGATTAAATTTATCATCTGATTAAAATTTATCACGCGATTAATTTATTTTCCATTTAAACAGTTCGGCTACTTCCCGCGCATAAAGTTATTTATCAAAGAACAACAATAAAACATTTTGTGAACGTGTATGTGTCTGTGGATTACTGAAACATTTTTATGTCTGGCTGCCTAACGAGATAGAGTTTTGCACTGCGGTTGCATCGTGCAAAATAAAAGAGAGGCAGGAATGAGAGAGGGATGTAGCCTATTTCCGACGTTATTCAGTATGTACATTGAACAAGTAGTGGAGGAAACCAAGGAGAAATCGGGAAACGGAATTAAAATTCAGTGCAAAGAAACAATAAATAAGGTTGTCGATGAAAGAGTTGACGAAGGACTTGGAAGATCAGTAGAACGGAATGGCTAGTGTCTTGAAAAGAGGTTATGAGAGGGTTACCAATAAAACATTGGTAAAGGAATGTAGGCGGATTAAATCAGACTATGGGTCGGTTGTTCAACTTCTGAATGAATCCAGTAACAGCAACCGAGGATAGGTTAACCACGGTATAATTTGGAGTGCTCATTCTACGGCGCTATTTTATCCCCTGGTTAGTTATTGCTGGAATATTGTTAATGTACAGTTAAGTTGGCAACAACAGTGGAGCACGCCGCATACTTTCGCACACTTCATTCATATTTATTTTGTCGTCTTCTATAGAAATAGCTTGATGAACATGAGCGATAGGCATTGCAAATCGCTTGTGAATACTCTGAGATCTACCTAAGCTCGTAATGTAGTTCTATGCACGGAAAAGGAAGCAGAGGCTACAGACTGAGCCTATTGCATGAAATGACGCTGATTGGTTCTTACATAAAAGAGCA
This sequence comes from Schistocerca cancellata, assembly GCF_023864275.1. Lineage (NCBI taxonomy): Eukaryota > Metazoa > Arthropoda > Insecta > Orthoptera > Acrididae > Schistocerca > Schistocerca cancellata. Next base: position 649,500,441 of record NC_064626.1, on the reverse strand, counting down.
AATGTTTTGAGGAAACTTAGCTAATAAATCGATTATCAGGAGTCTCGCAAGTACAACTATGATAATTACTACGCCCTCCAAACTGGTATAACCATGTAAATATTTACGTGAGTTTTGACTATAACAAAGTCATTATTGAAAAATGTGATTGCTGCTGCTATCTGCCTAATAAGAGAGACAAGAAGAAACTACCAGTACCTTTGATCACGATGTCAACGTGAGGTGGCATGGACTCCACGAGACGCCAGAAGAGTTCATCCTAATTTACGCCCCCCCAAAATGTCGCAAAAGGTTCGTCGTAGGAGGGGCACCTAAGTCAAAATGGCTATGAGCACTATGCGACTCAACTTCTGAGGTCATCAGTCGCCTAGAACTTAGAACTAATTAAACCTAACTAACCTAAGGACATCACACACATCCATGCCCGAGGCAGGATTCGAACCTGCGACCGTAGCGGTCGCCCGGCTCCAGATTGTAGCGCCAGAACCGCACGGCCACTCCGACTGGCCACCTAAGTCCAAACCATGCATATAGTGCACGCCCACGTACATAATGGACTCAGCAGAATTGAGTCATACTCCATATCAATGGAGTATTCCTTAATCCATTTTGATAAACTCACTACCTTACGTGGTTACCAAAATATAACGCAACTCACCAGTCAGACGACTTGGGTTCACGCTCCTAAGGTCCAGTAGCAGCCGGCCGCTATGGCCGAGCGGTTCTAGGCGCTTCAGACTGGAACCGCGGACCTGCCTCGGGCATGGATGTGTGTGATGTCCTTAGGTTAGTTAGGTTTAAGCAGTTCCAAGTTATAGGGGACTGATGATCTCAGAAGTTAAGTCCCATAGTGCTCAGAGCCATTTGAACCATTTGGTCCAGTAGCGATGCTGTGGCGCTTGGCTAATTTTGAGATCTGTGACGTGTGTTGAACAGAGGTAGATATGGAGAGCATGGGGTTGGATGGGTTGTGTACCCCGTACCGGGGAGGTACTTACGTCTAGAGAAGCCCATCGATTAGTGGTTCAAATGGCTCTGAGCACTATGGGACTCAACTGCTGTGGTCATCAGTCCCCTAGAACTTAGAACTACTTAAACCTAACTAAACTAAGGACATCACACACACCCATGCCCGAGGCAGGATTCGAACCTGCGACCGTAGCAGCAGCGCGGCTCCGGACTGGAGCGCCTAGAACCGCATGGCCACCGCGGCCGGCTCCATCGATTAGTATTACAAAGATTTACTGCACCAGTGCCAGTCTCCTCTCTGTTATATCTCCACCATAGCCTATGTGGAACACCGTCCTCAACATGCTACTGCAGGTAAGTCTGGTATGGTTGTTCACTCACCTCATCCGCCTCTCCCTCCGCCCCCCTTCCCCTTCCCCACCATCAGAGTCAAGGTTTTCATCGGCATCTTTTGCAGACTGCGTGTAATGTTTTGTATAATTGCGTTTATGTTATAATTACACTGGTGGAACTGAAATACGTTACAGCACGAACAACCTTATCGAACGCTACGAAAGTTATACTCCAATCATGAATGTATTTGGAAACTGCATAAGCGGGACCACCACAACTATTCAATTTACAGAAAAGAAATGAAAATTTGTGCTGGGCTGGGACACGAACCCGAATTTCCTGCTTTACGTGAGCGTTCGCCTTAACGGCTTCGGTTGCCTAACCACGCTTCACGGACAGACCCAAACTTCGATGTGTGCCAGTGATTGCTAGCTATAGTGCCCGTACAGTTCTGCGATTCCCACACGGAGAGAGAGCCATTTACTTTTCTCATCAGAGTGCAGTGTCTTTATTTGACACTGTAAAGTTCGATGCAGTATTCCTTTTGACGTACATGCATGAGTGGCCAAAGGAAAACTGCATCGAACTTTATAGACACTGTCAATAACATAGACACGGTTAATAAAATTCTTATGAGCTGTTGACCGCTTTGTCAATGTGTAAAATTGTACAACGTTTCGGCCTCTTTTACAAACGACCTTCCTCAGAGCTAGATTGTTGAGTGAGAGAGACTCACAGTGATAGACTAGCTCAACACAAAGCCCTGAGGAACGCCATTTGCAATAGTGGTCACAACGTCAGACAATTACATATATTGACAATGCAGTCAACATCCCAGAAGAATTTTATTTACAGACACTATTAAATACAGATACTACTCTAATGTGTTATAGTACAGTATTTTCATGCGTTTAAAATACGTTCGTTAACGAATTTTTCTCTAAGCGAACATTTTCACCACTGAAAAAAGGCGTTCCTGCAGCTTAAGAATCGTGTGAGTACATGATGGACTGTGCGGCTGGTCCTGGCGGAGGTTCGAGTCCTCCCTCGGGCATGGGTGTGTGTGTGTTTGTCCTTACGATAATTTGGGTCAAGTAGTGTGTAAGCTTGGACTGACGACCTTAGCAGTTAAGTCCCATAAGATTTCACACACATTTGAACACTTTTGAGTACATGATGGCTGTTAGGTGTGTCTTGCGTTACTGGAACTTTTCAGCTGGAGATTACAACACAACACGCATAGAGGATGAGCATGTGCGGCTTATAGTCTTCTTTAGGACCTTAATAAATGTCGAATGATTGACACATATCGGAGAGACACGAGGAATGATAAACGCTTATGAAGAAAATCAAAGTAATAATAGCGAAAATTCTTTTATAGTTGTAATACGTGGGAACAAATCAATGACGTAGGGCTGGGGCTATGTGCCGGAAGCAGTGTAGCAGCATTCGGTCTACACCGAGCCTCTACACAAGGAAACGTCAGGCATGATGTTTCACGCAGAACCCTAACACGTTTGAAAGGAAAATGTGTTGTCACACCTGTCTCCAGTGCTACCGCTGGCTGGGCCACTGTCACGGCACCTATCTATGCCGCCGTGTCAAGGGAAGCTGCAATAATCATTGCTGTGCTGACAGACTGTCGTCGTACCGTGTGGATACTTGTCTTGCTGCCACCCAGAGCATTTCCCTTCCCTAGGCGCGTGAAGTGTCTGTACTATTCTTCATGGCTGAGCGAAATCGACGTCTGTTCTATCGGGTGATAGTCGCGTGTTCAGCATACTCCTCCTGAAACGTCGATACCATATTTTCATACCAGTAGCGGGATCCTTACTGACGCCAGGAAAGCGCGAGATGATAAACTGCATTCTCGGTAATGCACGATCATGCTGCTATCGAAATGCTGATAAGTGGTACTAGACATTTCTCCTTATTACACACGGCATAAAATAGTCTGCTTACCTTAACGAACATCAATAAGTGTTTTCTTTATAGGAAACCAGTGCACAATCATTCCTTATGTACAGAATTTGCAAGGTGTTTAAAAGTCTTTGCATCAAACGTCTAAGGGTGATATATCACGTACTTTTGAATTACTTAGCCCTTATAAGACAGCAGGGCGTAGTCACTCTGCAGCGTGCGTTTGTGGTGCCTGTAATCCAGTCACCTGCTAAATATGAAAGGGGGTATGCCAAGAAAAATCAAAATTTCTTATTCGCTCCTAAGATACTACCAATTTCGGACAAATCTCGGTCAGTGATACTAAAAGGATGCCCAGTGTAGCCAGAAAGCATCGGCGAACGTTTCGACTAACGTATGTTGCTCCCTGTAATGTGATCTATCACTACTAGACGTTTGATGCAAAGACTTTGAAACACCTGTATGTGGTATTACTCCTATCTATTCTGCGCAATTCCACTGAAGTGCTATTTGCTTATCTAATACCAGCTATGGAACAGCCCCTTGAAGGTGTTCCATTATTGATTGGCAGAAAAATTAGAAGCGATGTGCCAAATTTTTATTCGCCTAGAATGCGTTGGGCAACGAAACAGTCATATGTTTTCATCCTGAAGTAAAGATGACGCTGACGCGCGAAACGAAATGGGGAAGTTGAATTGGAGTCCAATAGAAACTCAATCTCTTTACGAGATGCGGGAAGAATGAACAAGAGGCTGTTGCTGGAGTGCGTGCAGTAGACATTGCGCTGCGGGCAGCCTAACCTGCAGGTGCGGCGTCAGCGGCGGCGGCGGCTGCGCGGAAATCGATATGGCGGTGCGCGACACGCTGCGGCCCGCATCCCTGTACACACGGCACCGCCGGTCTGGGCCGAGGACTCGCCGCAGGCCAAACAGCTAGCTGACACTGTACTCGCTGCTGTCGGCTTAAGTACCTGGGAAATGGGTACCGTAAACGACGACGAGGCCGAAACAAGGTAGCGGGGTAGTGGGCAGAGGGCTGCGAGTCAAGCAGCGTTTCCCAGATAGCCACAGGTCGGCAAGGTGCTTCGACAGTAAAATGATAGCCTACGCACGCCAAGTGCGTGGAACTGTACAATTTAAAATTTTCCCAGTTACTTATGTATAATAAACAGAGCAGCTACTAATTAATTTAGTTGAAGATCATCGTTTCAGCTGAATGTTCAAAGCTAGCAAACTTAAAATTTCTACCCGTGGCTGGTTGTCTTAGATGTGAACTATTTGTGATATTTGTGGGGTAGCATGTGCACTGATTCAGCTAATCTAAAAGTAATGTCATTAATTCGTTAAGTGTCAAAGTTGTACTGCAGTACTACATAGTGATGGTAGACACGTGGTACTGTAAGAAGGTATGCTATCGATAACTCAGCTTCCAGTACAGCACTTGTGGCTGCCGCATCGCGGTCGCGAAGTGGGACCGAGGCAGTTCCAGATAAGTTTCACAGTCTGACGATAATTTATGGATTTGTAGTTTTAGCTTGACGATGTCCACTATGGACAAACTGTAGTTACTGTTATTCTGAAGAAGGTTGTGTTATTCCGAGTGAAACTTGGGTAAATTTCTAGGTAAACGGTGCAACTGAGGCTGTTGATTATTAAAATTACAATTAATATTTATACAGTTGCTGACAGGGCCGCGAAATGTTGGAGACATCATGGATTCATTTATTTACTTATATTTTTCAAGATACACTATTTTCTAAATGACATTTCATGTCCTACTGTGTTAATGTACATTAAGAAAGAGTTCACTGTTGTATTAAAATTAGACTATGGAACTATACATTACTGATACTTACTTGCTCAAGAATGGCGTCTGCATTTCTTCCTTGTCTTTTAACGTGGAGAATGAGATTGCGATTCACTTTCTGCTGCTCAGTAACATTCAAATGCTTTGAGAATTGCCACTAATGTGGTTTACCCAGCATGAGGTAACACAAAAGTTAATTTTCTTGGGGAGCTGGTACGCACACAACAATCTCATTTCACTGCCTTGTGACTGCTGGGAGTAAAGAAGCCAAAATTACTTTCTTCTCTTGGTGGAGGACTCTCATACAAGTTCATTACATTGAGAAAATATGCTGCTGTGGTAGAAAGAGGAACTTAAATGAAATTACTTTTTACAATGTTTCCTCCGCAAACGTTTTAAGGAAGAGTGATTTGAAACCTTCTGTATATTACTTCTGCGTTCTATCAGAGCATCTGACTAATACTTTTCATGGCTACAAGGCCTTGTAAATATTACTTAAATTACAGAAATTAATATTCCTGATATTGACTGCCAGTAAGGTCAAGAGAGAGAGGAAAGAATATGGAGTTCCTCGAACGAATGTTATAAACCAACATCACCCAGGCTATCAAAAGAGCATAAAAACGAAAGCTATGGTAACGTAGATACCGAGGAACAAACACAGGTGATTCATCGATGCTGGGTGACTACTTATGGGCAACGACCGTCTGTTATGGAAGAATTCCCAGTAGCTTCATATTTTACAGGAATATGTCACCTATTTCATACAGACTGTTTATAATCCCAACAGAGAAACACGTTACAAATTAATTGAACACAGTCTCTCTCCATGAGCTGAAGAGGAATAGTGCAGTTTGTGAGACATTATGAATTGTTGCCAGCGTAGGCTTCTAGCTCTTAACGATCGCAATTTTAATTACCTACCAAAAATAAACAACATGAAACCCGGTAGTCAAGGGAAGGCAGGATTCGCTTACGATTGTAGACGGGGCCGTAATCAGTTACTGTTGGTTGCCTTTTATAGTTACACACATTTATTTTTAAAACAGTAATTCCGGACTCAACAATAACTGAAAAAACCGCACGTTATTAATGAAGCAATAAAAAACTGTGTAAATAATAGCTTTTTCAGTGCGTTACAGTTTAGCAAATCACCATAAAATACAGATAAAGATAATGTATCTTCTTTAAAAAAAAGAAAAAAAAAGAAAAAAAAACAAGCCACTGTGATCACAGCTGAAGCCCTTCACACCAAGAATGCCAATAAATTATGAATGTTTAACAACTTACAGGTATTGAAATATTAAAAAGTAAGTGGCCACCAACACAGCCGAAGGTATCAGACGCCAGGAATGGCAGTAAACAAGATTTTACGACTTACTGCTAAAATACAAATATCGAATTACTTTTTAAAGCAAATGACAACAATCACGGCTGAAGGCCTTTCACGCCAGGAAAGGTAAATGTATAAAAACTTTAGAAACCTGCTGTAAAACAGTAAATACAAGCAAGAAACAAGCAACAGACCACCAAACCTGTGAAATAAAATGATGGTAACCTTGCAGAACAACCCTTACACTGATAGATTTATTCCAGAAGGTGGCCGGAACTATTAACTAGACATACATAACCTTTAATGTAGGCATTTCAAGGCATGGTAATAAATAATACAATAATAAAACACAAGGACCAGGAGCCACCGACGGTGCTCCAGGACTCGGCCTCCGAGAAAGTCCGGCAACAAACACTTTCGCGATCGTTGAGATAGGCAGCCAAGGATTGCATTCACTTCACAAGATGGTAACTCAGACTAGTGGCAGTCTAACGAATGACTAATGATAATCTTGCTGAAGCTACCTGACGTCCAATAAACCAAATGCAAGAATGAAACAACACGTCACTACCACCAGACTAGAAGAATCACAAACGGCCTAAAATCAAGAAAGCTATGAAAATTACATGCCTTGCCGGACAGCAGCGGCAAGGCGAGGAAACGTACACTGCCGTTACATACACTAACCCCCAGGGCAAGTAACCGGGATGTTAGCGGCCACCAGCTAAGAAAAATTACCGCTGGTTTAACTTAACAAATTGTAACAAGTTGAACGCAGTAAATAGTAATAGGACGTCGAGGAAAGCTAATCAGACCCGCTTTCCCCAAGCACTTCACTCGCTGCTCTTCGCCTCGGTGACACTACAAACAGCAACACGAACCCAAGTCACTGGAGAGTCTTGAGATGTCACAATGGTGGAGGTTTCTCTACTTGAACTGAAATGCACTCATCTTAAAGCCTGCAGGATCCGGTTTACGACGAGGTCGTGCACCCTCGTCACCACAGCCCTTCCATCCGGCAGTCCATGCATGCCGCCAGCGGTCCTGCCATGTTTTTTCGCACTGCGTGGACCTGGCTCCTCCTGAGTCCTCAACCGAACTGCCAGACTCACAGGACCCTGAAAAACAACGACGTCGCCCCGAAGATAGGGCAACAGTTACTACATATCGATAACCGCCGCTGCTGCCAATAGCGGACAGGAAACGCTTTGCGAAACAAGTGGCGCCAGTCAAGACGAGAAGAAGACCAACAACCGCAACCAACTAAAGGGTACGGTCTGGCCTCCAACAGAGGGCGGAAACCTACAAATACACCAACGCGAGCCGCAGCACGTCTCACAACATATATGTGTTTATTTTTATCGTAAAGCATTTTTCAAGAAGGATCGTATTAAATTTTAATGCAACACTGGAGTATGCGGACGGCTGGTATAAAAGCAGTGGTATCCCTCAGTGGAGTGTCCAAATTTTTTGGCATTAGCACGAATTTAGCGAAAATTTAATTGTCCTTTATTTCCCTGGCAAACTCTGTCCAAATATCTCATCAAATCTGTTGATTGTTCTCAGCAATCCAGCTATGTAAGTAACGTTATCTCAGACATCCTTATTCCTGGAGAGACACTATGGTAAAGAGCACGAGTCGTCACCCAATGGCTCACGGGGTGCAGGATCCGATCCGCAATTAGTTTCAGTACAGCCCGCGAAAGAAATTCGTGAGAGAAAGTAAATCACTCCCATTCTACTACGTTCGGGACGCATATTTGGACATTTCAGCCTTCGCTCGGCTTGCCTCCAGTTTACAGCTCATGACGCAGACCATTAAGTTTCGCTTACTCCGCTCATGCACAATGCCATTTCGCCGCCGTTGGATAGGTAGTGTGAGCGTGAAGTTGTGATCCGTGTACTCATGTGCATGTGGAGAGTGGGAGAAACAGCTCACTACCTTAAAGGCGTGCAGGGAGAAGTATTTTTGGCTCTGGATCAGAGCTGTCAACACACACATGTTATTTACTGCTTATTTTCTATCTTTGTGCTACTGACTGACTGACAGCAAACGTTGATCGTAGTCGACATTGGCACGAAAATTAGCGACTACGCGCGGGATGTGCGATTTGAATATAAAGGAGTAGTGTTCATGATACGTAAATAAGTGTGAACATTAACATCATGGACTCTATAACTAAGGAGCGCTACTGTAGGAGCACGTGACGCGACCCTAAGTAAGTATGTAAGTGAAATAGGCTAGCTGGTCACCAAAGGATGCCCGTGCCCCTGGATGAGAGGCGTGGCCCGGCCCCTGCACTGGGTGTTAAACTCGTCTTTCGACCAATGCCTAGATGTCCGTCGGCTGACCACGGCTTTCAACACAGCCGTAGCAGAACTACTATTCCTATAAGAGCGCCCAAAACTGGCGCCGGCAGTACGTTACAGCTGTGTCGTTTAATCTTCGAGGAAGGGATTTTACACGTTACAGAGTGAAGACGTAGTCTGTACCCCCTGGTGAAGAATTACTAAGACACTCCATGGGGTTACGAATAGGAGTCTGAACTTGCAAACGCAGAAATTGGATAGATTTTCTTGAAGCAAGACATTATAAGTAACTATAGATAAAAGATCCAGTTCTAAACTGTTTCCATTATTTACGAGACAGCAACATACTATCAAACGCCAACGTTTGTTTGCCCTTCGACAAATAAATATTGATGAAAATGCCCAAAAAGTGAAAAAAGATCCAGATCATCTCACCACTGCCTCTGAATTTCCATGTCGTCACAATTAATTTTGGTTTAACAGGCATCTACTATGTTCAAGTACGCTCTGTGAGCTACATATGTCGTAGCATGACTCATTATGCTGAAAAATGTGCCTTATTTAAATGTGCCTGATTTTTATAAATCCGATAAGGCTAACGCAGATATGGTTCCTTTGAAAGGTGAGACATGACGTAATGGTGGACGTTCCGAATTAGTAAGCGGAGGTGAGTGTGTGGCTGTCTAGCCCAGCGCAGCGGTTACAAACTTCAGTGTCGATGGCTAGGGACACTGAGCAAGCGAACCAGCAATAGCCAAGCGTGCTTCGGTCTGTGCAACCAGTGGCGTTCCCGGGCATTTGATGTCCAAAACAAACAACAAATCGTAACAGAAACCAATAGAATACCGCAGAGAGTAGTAACATTAAACATTGCGTACATATCAAATATTAGGGTAATGCTTTTATTCTACTACTATGCAGACTTTAAGGTATAATTAATGTGTTAATTTATAAACTTGGTATGGCAACCTCTAACGAATGGATCATAATCAGTGGCAAGAAAGGATCTATGATTGGACACCAACTGGATGAATGAAAAGTGGAAGACCGCCTGGAAGACGGATGCAAAACGGCGATGAATTCTAGGAGCCTTCAGAGCGACTATAGGACCGACAGGAAACTATTTGAAATAGAGCCTGAAGACTCTTGAGAGGAACATCCGGTACATAAAGTTATAAGTATAAATATAACAATATTCGCTGCTAGCTGTACAGCCATTGTACTGATATACAATAATCGTCATAAGGTCTGAATACAAGCTTTAAATTCGTGTGCGGGTCCTGTGATCTCACCCCAGAATTCGCTGTCTGCATACCCTCGCAGACTTGACTCATCAGTTTCCTGAGCTCCCCATTTAACTGAACACTCCTCACTTGAGTCTGTTGTCGGGTACAAGTGGATTATACCAGCGTAGAAAGGAGCACGAGTACAGAAATTTGCAAGTATAGCCAAGAACTCACGGCTACATAAGCAACCGTTGTGCGTGACGATTATTGCGTATCAATACAATGACTGTACAGTTAGCAGTGAATATTGTTATATTTATACATATAATTTTACTGGACGGCAGCGCGGAGTGTCCCCGCGGTTAGTGGCGCCATGTCACGGATCGGCAGGCCACTCCCGTCGGAGGTTCGAGTCCTCCCTCTGGCATGGATGTGTGTGTTGTCTTTAGCGTAAGTTAGTTTGTGTGTAAGTCTTGGGACCGATGACCTCTGGACTTTGGTCCCATAGGAATTCACACATTTGAACTTTTTTTTTTTTTTTTTTTTTTTTTTTACACCGGACGATCCTCTCAAGAGTCGTTAGACGCAATTTCTTTAGTGTTTCCTCAGATATCTGAAATTCCATTTATGTAATGTATAGTAGGAGTCAGCCCAAAGAAATGCTGCTCATCACTTCTTTCATGCGAGGCCAAGTGTTGTTCCCGTTACAAACAAAACCATTTTGAAAGCGGAATTTTACGATCCCACTCGATAGAGCAATCCCAAATTCGTCTAGTGATGTATTCCTTCAACGACATGGATTGACAGGGACAGTAACGAAATAACGAGCAAGGGGCAGAGCGGTGCTGTTTCTGTTGGGGTACTAGCTATTCTTCTTGTTTTACTGCTCCTGTTCTAACATATCGATTAAACTAAAATCGCACTGAACTAATTTGGGACTGATGGGTCGAATGGACACACAAAATGCCGCTTTAAAAAGATTTTGTTTATAGGGGCAAACAGAGTGAAATTCCCTCGCACGAGAGACATGATGAGCAGTATTTATTTAGCATGACTCCAGCTACACATTGCGGAAACCAAATGGTAAATAGTAGAGATCTGCTGAAACACCAAAGACCATGTGCCTGTAAAATTTATGTTAAAATTTAATTCTTTATTCGGAGTAGGTCTGACAACAACACAGACATATACACGCTTACAAGAGATTACACAAGAAAAGTAGACACGAGACTGAAGTGTATTCCCTAACTGGTGGTTTATTATTTAAATATATGTAAAGTTGTCTGCGAAAATGTTTCAGAGGTGAATGATAAGCTACGCAACTCGCTATTAGGCCATAAACGCAAATTTCATTGACCAAAAGAACACAAAAATAGCGCGCCTTTCGTCGCAAGGACATAACAGTAACCTTGGTTGTGCCCCATTTTCGTTTAATGGAGTACATACACTGATCAGCCAGCACATTATAACCACCTAGTTAATCGCCAGTGTGTCCACGTTTGGCACAGATAACAGCAGCGATACGTCGTGCCATGGAAGCAATGAGGCCTTGGTAGTGGTCGCTGGAGGGAGATGATACCGCAGCTGCACATACAAGCTACCTACGTAAATCCTGGGGAGGGGGGGCGATGAGCTCTTATGCCATGTTGAACCACACCATAGATGTGTTCGGTCGGATTCAGATCTGGCGACTTGGGCGGCCAGCACATCAACTGGAACTCACCTCTGTGTTCCGCGAAACACTCCATCCCGTACCTCGCCTTCTGACATGGCACATTATCTTGTTGAAAAATGCCAGTACCGTCGGGAAACGTGATCGTCATGAAGGGGTATACATGGTCTGAAATTAGTGCACGATACTCCTTGGCCGTCATGATACCCTGCACGAGCTCCATTGGACCCATGGACGCCCACGTTAATGTTCCCCAGAGCATAATGGAGCCGCCACCAGCTTATCTCCGTGCCGCTGTACAGATATCAAGACGTTCCCCTCGAAGACGACGGGTTCGCGCCCACCCGTCGGCACGATGAAGAAGATATCGTGATTTATCAGACCTGCAACACTCTGCCACTGTACCAACGACCAATGTCGAAGGTGACGTGCCCATTTCAGCCATACGTGACGATGCCGTGGTGGTCACATTGCTACAGACACCCATTTAGGAGTGTTCGGTGCATTATGTGTTCAGACTCACTTCTAATCAGCACAGCTTTAAAGTCTGATGTCAGTTCCGCCACAGTTCGCCGCCTGTCCTGTTTTACCAGTCTGTCCAGTCTACGAGGTCCGACATTTGTAATGACGGGTAGCAGCCCAAGCCCAGCACGTATACATGTGGTTTCACTTGGTTTCCCCCGAGTTGAAGACACTCATCACAGCAGTCCTCGAACACCCGACAAGTCGTTCAGTTTCCGAAATGCTTTTCCCTAATCTCCAGACTATATCTGCCCTCTGTCAAATTGAGATAGATCACGCTCCTTCCACATTCTACACACGGCTAGAATGCTCACTGATACTACATGCGCCGTGCTTGTGTCTGGCTAGCAGTCATTCCTCTTCATGCGACGCTGCTATCGCCTGAACGATAGTAGGTCGGCTGTCATAATGTTCTAGCTGTGTGTCTTCTCACGGTGAAGGAATAAGAAAGAGGTATCCTACTTTTTTGTTAGCTATGGACGAACTATGCTGATTGTTCTCCTGAAGCGTAGACTATGCATCGAACTCTTTCCACACATCACTCTTTATCTTAAGGAACATATTTGAAATTGTATACACTATGTCACCTAATTTTCGTCTTACACCGTCCACAGTCTCGAAAACACAATTTCTTCAGAGTCTATCTGTTGCCTCCAAAGGGACATTTCGCCTTGCCATTGCTGCTTTACGACAGCGGCACCATCCACTGTTCTTTCTTACTTGGTCACGACTGGTCTTACACTCCTGCGCGCTTTGCTAAGAGAGAACGAGTAGGAAGCAACCGCAGCAACCTGTAGCAGGAAGGATCTCCAAATATATGCAAATGAAACCTGTGGAAAGATCAGGAATTATCGTGTGAAAATGAATGACATTATGTTTAGCATTATTGATTTCTATTAAATTAATCAAAGTATACTAACTTCCCATGAGAGAATTTAATAAATGAGTACTGAAACCGAACGATAAACGCAAACACCGTCGTGTTTGGCATCGATGGATCCTGCTTCGAGAGCAGTAGATCCTGGTGCCAGCAGTTTTAGTGCAGGTTATAAGATGTAGGTATTATCTATTTTTTCTGTTTCTGAACTGTAAAAATACGGGATTTAGAGACAGAGTAGGAGCACAGAGTGAGGACGGTGGGTGAATCACGGCTTACCTGTGAGAGATTCGCGTGTTATTTCAGTCGGAAAGTTTAGTGGAAGTTACGGAAACTGATTCCGAGCCGCGGGGACACCGCACCACTAAACTTCGAGCAATCCCCAGCGGAAATGCCACTTTCAGACTAAGTAAAAATCTACGCCACGGAAGTTTGCATTATTTCTGTGGTATGTCGCTGTGGATGCGCAGAAATTTCGTGCATTGGCACCGAACTTTCTGTTTAATGGTCATAACTTTTAACTTTACTGATTTGTAGCGATACCTTTCAGCTTAATTAGCAATGCTGGAATCTGAAGAATTATTTGTCAAAAGATTCCTGCTTCAGTGTGCAATGTAACCCTGCTCTCGCGCAGTCTTACGCTTAACTGAAGACCCATGTTCCCCCCCCCCCCCCTCTGTGCAATAGAATGGCGATATTTACTGCCTAATTCTGGTGATTAAACGGAACATCAAAAATATCTCGTGTGTCGCCTGGGGTTGCTTAGTAGCCACTTATTATATTTAGCAGTCATAATTTTCAGTAGGTACTGGGAATGAAGAAGCTTGCACAGGATAGAGTAGCATGGAGAGCTGCATCAAACCAGTCTCAGGACTGAAGACCACAACAACAGGCGTTAGAAGCAGAGACTTTGAACCTGAGTGGAACACATTGCTACTACATGCGGTCACGACCCTAGAAAATTCCTTTTCCTCCTCTTTCTTACCCAGCACCACAAGCCAGTGACAGCTTTATTTCTACCATTCTAAATGAAGTTTTTATGCGTTTCTGTTATCGTTTTATGCGCCAGCTGCACTACATTCGCCTCGCGCCTGTCATCCTCAGTTGAGATGTAACGGATTAACAATATTTGTTAAAGAAGTCTGCCCATGTTCAAGTGGATTTTGATGATAGCAGTCAATTCTTTTCATAGCTTCATCAGAACGAAAATTTTGTTCCATTCTGGTGTTTCCAGATCGCCAAACCGCCCTGTCAGTGGAAGTGCTGTAAATCCTATCTCGTAGTGCCTGACTTTGTGGGGCTCTATATTTGCGTCCTACTGAGACTCAATGAACTACCTCCACTGACTCCCTTCGACTGGAGATAAGTTTACGCTGATGCATTTTCCCTGTACGTATATTTCTTTAGCTGGATTGTTTGGCATCACACAGAACCTGTGCCGTTGACTCACGGACGAGTCGTAGATACTATTATCTGTGTAGTCAACCAGTTTCTGTCACCAGACTCGGGTGGAAGAGGTATATGCAGCACGTTCGTGAGTAAGACATAAAAAAAAATCAAGGATATTGAATCGTTGCATGATACAGACAGTGCTATGTCCTATAGGAACAGGTTATTTTTCTTTCCTTGAGGCATAATACAGTTTTTGAAATTCGTGGATAAGTTCCAGTTTTTGAAATTCGTAGATAAGTTTTCTTTAATGATTACTTTCAATAAATTGTTTTTCGTCGTTCTCTTTTTAGTACTATCTATGAAAAGCTGGTAATGCACGAAATAACGTCTGGAATTATTAATTTCATATGAAGAGGATACTGATCTTTGGTATAATATTGTGATTAGCTACTTCATACGCACTTATCACGACAGTGTCAACATTAAAGTAAGATTATTTCGTATTAGAGCAATCATTATACCACTGTTCTTTCAAAACTGAGGCATCCCACTCGTCACTACAATAGCCGTACATACTCCTGCGAGAAGTGAATCGATAGTTTCCAAAAATTGTTCTTCCGTGTTATGTGTACAAAAAGTACGATAAGTGCCACTGTTGCTATGATTCAGTAATCTGCTGGGGATCTAAACATGGTTACTACTTCAGCAGTTCTTGGCGGCTAATGTTTATCTGATTTTACAACTATACCATTCATAGAACGCGAGCTCACGTACGGTAGTAAGTCGTCACTCATTACTCAGAACCAACTTAGTTGTAGGTCTGAGTAGAGTAATGACACTGAAAGGAAACACACAAATACGTAGAAAATAATCCACTTTCAGGCACAATCACAACCATTTCGATACGAATTTCGCATTGAAATTCTTGCGACTGTCCCGAACAATAAATTATTTTTTGAACAAGCAATTAGTGACATTTCCACTACGACTGAAATGCTGTTTTTCCAAAATGTATTTATTCTTCATTCTTGGAACGATAGAGACCTACACGATTGTGTCACCAGATGAAAAGCCCTGAGAACTGAAAAACAGGTGGACAGGAGAGCAAAAAATAGTAACATGTAAAACGTGAGCCACATTGCGACATCCGCAGCAGAAAGCAACAGGAGAAATAGAACAAAGAACAGATTTTCACACTGTGAAATTCTTCCTTCGCATTATCTGTAAGTACGCAGAACAGGAAAGCAAAAAACAAATAAATAAATCGAACATATAAGGTTTATCTGAAGGACGGACTACTCACCTAGCAATAGAAAGGTTGTAAATTGAAAATTGTTGATAGCGTTACTGGAATGGACTGGGTAATAATCAATAAGGAAGTTCGTTTTTCCAGTGTTAGGAAACCCAGTACACTGTCCTCGAAGAAGCCTTCGAACCTTTGAGCGCGGTTTTATAATAAATGGAAAAAGAAAAAGAAAAAAGACTTTGATAAGTCTCTCACACATAGCGCTCTCGCGTCAGGAGAGTCTGTGCATTTCCTGGAAGAGATACAGTAAAAGTTTTAATCTTGTATTTGTGATTTAGATATGTACCTTTATTGGATATCAACGTTGAACTATTACGTAACGAACTGATGACCCGTAATCATGTAAAATTATTAATGGATTTTTCAACATCCACTGCAATGAATAATGCCTGGATGTGTGCCTTATAGGACTTTGGGAGATCGTATAGTCTAATGGCTTACTGTAACTAGCCAAATTTAACCTGAAGAGGCGATTGATTATCGCGAAATCGGTTGTACGTTGATTCCAGAACAAACGAAGATTAGCAGCTACAAGTGGTCTGTACCGTTTTATAGAGTGTTTTAACACAAAAATAAAAAAAATTAACTATTATATATCTGAATTTAGTAAGACAGTTACTCGCAAACGGAAGTGCATGTGTCACGGCCTCGCATGCTAATAAGTTTAAAGTAATTACGTACAATGCACGCACACATAATTCAAGAAAACAACGAAGCAGCAACTTTCATTACCAAGTTTGCTGAACGTGAGTAATCTAAATTATAAACAGTTAACAACTTTTGCAATTAAATGCGGTGCGCCAAGCTAAGAGCGAAAAGGGCTTGCGGGCTTCGGATGCGGCTGCAGCTGATGAAAGCCACCCTGGAAGAAGTTTCAGAAGCCCCTCGCAGCGGGGGCCGCCGCCAAGTTGCCAGCAGAGCGAGGCCCGGCGTGGCGGGCGCGGTCACTGCGTCCCTACACCGTATAACGTCCTCGGCCGCCAAGCGTGGGCTAGGCGCGAGACTCCCATCGATTAAGCACTACGTCAACGAACGTCACATTATGACCCTATCCGCGCAGTGGATGGGGATAATTCCACTCGACAGAGCACGGAAAAAAAATTTTCTCTTTTTGATGAAGTTCGTTTTGACATTAGTGATTCTCCACGTTCAGGATGAGGTTTGAGGAACATGGTGCAAAAGAATTAATCCACAACTATGCACTTCGCTGTACTCGAGAAATAGGAAATGTGTTGAACTGTAATCGTTCCACCATCGTGCGACATTTGCATGTGTAAGGTGGCAACGGCCTTGCACCTTACATGAGTCCATTTAACGTGACACTTTAGGTTTTGTTGGAGTAATACTCTAAATTACGGTGTAGTAAATCTATGTGAAAACGCATCGGCACCCGAGAATTCCGCGATTTTGTAATTATAAGATTTTGCGGAAAGGCAGTACGCGAGACAGAGCTTGGCCACCTCCCCGCCTAGCCGCCGAAGGCCACAACCTAACGGTATGAATGGCGGACTGGGGGATTTCTGTAATCCGTTTAGAGAGGCCACAGTGGTCCCCAACCTCTGAAGGACGTGCGGCTGTGGGTGTTCAAGTGTTTACCAAAACAGAGCAGATAGTTGGACGGGCTTTCCTGTGCGTGCTCTCGCCTATGTCCCACTAATTTTACGCCTTCGAGTAACTCAAGTCGGGCAGGCCAGGAGTTTCGAATAACAAACTTTCAATGCAAGAATCTGTGTTCGCTGTGACGGGCAATCTTGCCAGGACAATCTCGAGTGGTCTCTTGGAGGAAAACTTCCAGTAAACGTGTTACTGCCCACAGCTGTGGTTCTTCCCAGCCGGCGAGGGTGGAGTTTACTTGTGAAATTCTGTAGAAATAAAAGAATGGTGGAAAAGAGTTCTATTCCCAGGCCGTACATTGGTCAGCACTGGCAAACTGGGTCTTTTGAGAGCTTCTAGTGATGTGATTCGCTCGGTAAAAGTGGAGGTGAGAAAAGAAAGGTGAAGAGTGATCTTGCTAGACTCTCGGTAGAGGTCTTCCGTTCTGGGCTCTCGTACTGAGAGGACGTTAGCCAAGTCGTCTCCCGTCTTGGTCTTTCGTTCTGAGTGGACGTTAGCATCGCCAGCTCTTTACTGCCGCGAAGGTCGTTGCAAATAGAGAAGTTTATGGACAGCAGTCTGTTGTCCGAGTACGGTAGGAGTGTACTTTCCGAGACGCCACGCGCCAACCGCACAGCCGCGCCGTCGCCGTCGAAGACCGCCGCTGCAACAGAAACATTACTGTGAGATCGCTCCCGCTTCGGCCTGTGTTAGGTTAAATAGTTGGATCACGGGCAATTGCTGTTTCCACAGAGGTTTCACGGTACTTTGGGGTGTAGTGGTTCTTCGTATTTTGCGTTTTGTGTCGATGTCAGTCGGTCAGCCAAGTTATAAGAGATCGCGTTTTGGACCAATTTTAACACAGTTCACTGCCAATGCCAGTCAGGAGGATAATTTGTAAATTGTTCATTGTGTTTTATTCAGCAGTGATCTGAAGGTTATAATAAAATTATTGTCATTCAGCAGAGCCTTTACTTTCAGTAGTTGATCCTGAATTCACCCTTTTGCTTTATTTTATTTTTGTGTATGTGTTTGACGTCACTGAACACCCTAAGTGTTCGTGATGTTTGGAAGTAAAAGCAGGTGTGATTTATCGTCAAAGCTACCACCGCAGATTAATTAGGGGTGACAGGGCCACATTTAAATCTAGCGTTATCGATTTTTGCGTACAGTTCCACTCACAATTTCTCTGTGGTTGTTTGTCAGGGGCGAACACACGCAAAAATTGGACAAGCAACGGGTGGGGTGTTACATATGCACTGGTGAAAGTTCAAAAATCGGATGTATGAGTACCGCAAGCTCTAAGCCAAAATCATAAAAATCAGCATCTCTTACTGCTCTTGGCTCGTGAACAACTCCGATCATTCCTATATTGTATCGTTACTAATGAAAGGAAGGATGTCTTCATGCTAACATACGGGAAAGAAAAGATCGCTTGAGCCCAAGCAAAGTAGCAGCTCCCCGCACAGAGACTTACGAGCATCGACAAGAAGATAATGTTATGCATCGATAATGTTATGCAGCGACCGTGTGCTGTACTACGAATTGGTTCCGAGGAGTGACCACCACGCTGACATATATTGTCAACAAATGAGAAGTTTTGCAGACGCAATCCAGGAACAACGATCAGCCAGACTGCGCAAAGTAATGCAACTGCGCTATAACGCCCGCCCAAATACTGTGTGACTGACAAAAAATAGTCTACAGGTTTACAGAAGTTGAATTGGAAAGTCATTTCTGTCCCACATTACTCACCTGATCTCGGGCCCTCAGATTGTCACCTTTTTTACTCTGTATCCAACAACCTTCACGAAGTTTCTTTTCCGGATGAAAATACGCTCCCGACACGGTTCGACGAGTTCTTCGCCTCAAACCCACGAGATTCATACAGTTGTGGAATCGAAAAGTTAGCCCAGCGTTGGCAGTCTGTTGTAAATAGCGAATGAGAATATGTTATTGATGACTAAAGTCTGTGTTATGTGTATGTGTTGTGTTTATTAAACTAATGCACCAATTCAGTACACAATACAGAGGTAACTCAGGAGAGCATAGTGCAGTTTTTGCAAGAGCTAAGTATATTGTTAGCTTGCCAGTGTTGCGAAAAATTAACTCAAGGAAATCTACTTTATTTCAATTTCAGGCTCATTATTCTCCTTTAAAATTGCTGTTGTGGTCTTCATTCCGAAGACCGGTTTGATGCAGCTCTCCACACTACTTTATCTTGTGCAATCATTTCCTACTCCAGCACAAATGCTTTTGAATATATTTACTATGTTCATTTCTTCTTCTACCTCTACAACTTTTTACCCTCGCATTTCCTCCCAGTGCTAAACTGGTGATCCCTTCTTGTCTCACAACGCGTCCTATCCATCGACCCCTTCTTCTAGTCAAGTCACGCCCCAAATTTCTTTTCTCCCCAATTGTATGCAGTACCTCCTGATTCCTTAATGATCTAATCATCCATTCCTCAGCCGTCTCCTGCAGCACGTTTTAAAAGCCTCTGTGCTTGTTTGCCGGAGCTGCTTATCGTCCACACTTCACTTCCATACAAGGCTGCTCTCCAGACAAATATCTTTAGAAATACTTCCTAACACTTAATTATATACCCGATGTTAACAAATTTCTTTCCATTACGAGTCTACAGTTTATATCCTCTCTACTTCGCCCATCATCATTTATTCTGCTGCCAAAATAGCAAACCTCATCCACTAGTTTAGGTGTCTCGTCTCCAAGACCAGTTCTCTCAACATCATCCGATTTAATTTGACTCCACTCCATTATCCTTGTTTTGCTTCTGTTGGTGTTCATGTTATACCCTTTCAAGACATCGTACATTCCGATCAATTGCTCTTCCGTCTTTTGCTGACTCTGACAGATTTACAATGCCGCCGGGAAACCTCAAAGTTTTCATTTCTTCTCCCTGGACTTAAATTCCTATTCCAAATTTTTGTTTCGTTTCCTTTGGTGTCTGCCTAAAGTACATAAAATATAACGTCGAGAATAGGCTACAAGCCCGTCCCACTCATTTATCAACCGCTGCATCCGCTTCATATACCTCGACTCTTTAAAAGTGCCATCATGTTTCTGTAAAGTTCTATACAATCTTTCGTTCCCTGCTACCTTCAGAATTCGAAAATGGTGAAACATTTCGATATGTTCCAGTTCTACAAATATTATAAGTCGTAGAGTCAGTATTGCCCAGTGTGTTCCTGTATTTCTCCGGCATCCAAACTGATTTTCATCGAGGTCTTCTACCTCTGTAAATAATTCGTGTTAGTACTTTGCAATCATTCTTCTGGAAATAATTCGTGTTAGTACTTTGCAACCATAACGTATGAAACTGAAAGTTCGGCAATATTCACCCTGTCAACACCTGATTTCTTTTGAAATGTAATTACTACACCCTCCTTGAGTCTGAGCATATTCCGCCTCTCTCGTACATTTGGCAGACCAGACGGAACAGTATTGTTATGGCTGGCTCTGGTACTTCTTAGCGAATGTCGTCTAATCGGGGGCCTTATTTCGACAGAGATCTGTCAGTGCTGTGTCAAATTCTTCTTGCAGTGTCCTATCTCCTAGCTCACCTTCATCTACAGCCTCCTCTCTTTCTATAAGATTGCCTTCAAACACATTTTCCTTTTAAGGCCTTCTATTATTAATTCCTACTATAATTTCCGTTTCCCTTCTTTGCTTAGTGCAAGATGTCTGTTTGAACTCCATATTCGTACAGCTGCTCTTTTTTCTCTAAACGCCCCTTTAATTTTCCTATAGGCGGTATATATAATTCCCCTAGTTATATATGCTTCTGTATCCTTACAATCGTCCTCTAGCCATTCCTTCTTGGACATTTTACACTTTCTGTCAATCTCATTTATAGACGTTTATATTTCCTCCAACTTGCTAGGTTTGCTGCAGTTTTATACTTCATCCTAGCATCAATTGAACTCAATATTCCTGTGATGTCCAAGCATTTCCACTATGCCTCGTCTTTTTACCTATTTCATCCTCTGCTGCTTTCACTATGTCATCTCTCAAGGATACCCATTCGTCTTATACTGTATTCGTTTTCCTGCGTCATTCAATATTTGCCTAATGCTGCCTTTGAAACTCTCAACAACCAGCAACCAGTGGTTCTTTCAACTTATTCAGGCCTATTTACTTAATTTCCTACCCTGTCGCTGTTTCTTCGGTTTTAATCTGCAATGCATAACAATTAAACTGTGGTATGGGTCCACATCTGTCCCTGGATGCATTATATATATATATATATATATATATATATATATATATATATATATATATATATATATATATATATATATATATATATAAAAGCTTATGTTTGCAATATTTACACCTGTTACGCAAAATAATTATGTACTCGTCAGTAGATACACACTGCTGGAAATGATAAGTGTGACACTATGGAGCACATACATTGAAGAGCCAAAGAAACTCGTACACCTGCCTAATACCGTGTAGAGACACCGCGAGCACGCAGAAGCGAACTCGACTAATGTCTGAAGTAGTACTGGACGGAACTGATACCATGAATCCTGCAGGACGGTCCATAAATCCGTGAGAGTGCGAGGTGATGGAAGTCTCTTCTGAACAGCACGTTGCAAGGCATCCCAGATATGCTGAATATTGTTCACGATTCAAATACCTCTGAGCACTATAAGACTTAACATCTGAGGCCATCAGCCCTCTAGACTGAGAACTACTTAAACCTAACTGACCTAAGGACATCACACACACTCATGCCCGCGCAGGATTCTAACCTGCGACCGTAGCAGCAGCTCGGTTCCGGACTTAAGCGCCTAGAACCGCTGTTCACGTCTGGGGGGGGGGGGGGTTGGATGGTCAGCGGAAGTGTTTAAACTCAGAAAAGCGTTCCTGGAACCACTCTGCAGCAAGTGTGGATTTGTGGTGTTGCAGTGTCCTGTTGGAGTTGTTCAGGTTCGTAGGAATGGACAATGGACATGAATGGATGCAGATGATCAGACAGGATGTAAACAGGCTTACGAACGTGTCATCTATCAAAGTCGTTTCTAGATGTATCAGGGATCCCATATCAGTCCAACTGCACATTACAGAGCCTTCACCAGCTTGAACAATCCGCTGCTAGAATGTAGGGCACATTGATTGATGAGGTTCTATCAATACCCATACACGTTCATTGGTATAATTTGAAACAAGACTCATCCGACAAGGTAACATGCCGGTGCTGACGGGCCCAGGCGAGGCGTAAAGCTTTCTGCCGTGCAGTCATCCAGGGTTCGCGAGTGGGCTTTCAGCTCCGAAAGCCCGTATCGATGATCTTTCGTTGAATGGTTCACACGCTAATACTTGTTGATGACCCAGCATTATAAATCTGCAGCAATTTGCGGAAAGGTTGTGCTTCTGTCACGTTGACGATTCTCTTCAGTCGTCGTTGGTTCAGTTCTTGCAGGATCTTTTTCCGGCCGATTTCGGAGATTTGATGTTTTACCGGATTCTTGATATTCACGGCACACTCGTGAAATGGTCGTACGGGAAAATCCCCTCTTCATCGCTACCTTGGAGGTGCTGTGTCCTATCGCTGGTGCGCCGACAATAATTCCACGTTGAGACTCACTTAAATCTTGATAACCTGCCATTGCAGCAGCAGTAACCAATCTAACAATTGCGCCAGACACTTGTTGCCTTATGTATGCATTGCTGACCGCAGCTCCGTATTCTGTCTGATTACATATCTCTGTAGTTGAATACGCAAGCCTGTACCAGTTTCTTTGCCGCTTCAGTGTATATCTTCGTAGAGGTGTTTATCACATTATTGGTTTTAAATTATTAAAATTCCGTTCCATTTTTAACGGATGTCGATTATCATTATCAGTATGAATTGGGAACCCTACGGCCACGTATACATTCCCGTTTTCTTTGTGACATGGAGTCAAAAAGCCTCTGAATATCAACTCGGCGAATTTCTTACCATGCATGAAACATGCTGTGTGTCATGGCGATTGCTGGTTGAATCGAGCAGACGAGTCCTTAGGGTTTTTTGGTGTGAAGTACAGCAGTGTCCTGCTGGAATATGCCTTTTGATACTGTTATCGTGCACAGTATGATAACACGGTTTACCGTTTTTGTCGTGTAGTGGAGAGCCTCACTTCACCACACCACGACTCCAGGAGTTGGAAAAGTATCACCCTTCTTCTTGTCTATGTTTCCCATACGTTCCTTTCTTCGTCGCTTCTGAGGAGAATCTCGCTGTTCCTTACCTTATCTGTCCACCTAATGTTCAACATTCTATTGTAGCACCACATCTGATATAGTTCGATTATCTTCCCCTCCTGCTTCTCAGTAGTACATAATTCACTACAGTACACTCTTGGTCTCCAAATATAAATTATCCAAAATTTCTTCTTCAAATTATACTTAATGTTTGATATCAGCAGACATCTCTTGGCTATGAATGCCCTTTTTGCTTGTGTGAATCCGCTTATCATGTCTTCCTTGCATCGTCTATCATATGTTATTTTACCTCCAAGGTAGTAGAATTCCTTAATATCGTCTCCTATGTGGTCACGATTGTGTCATCAGTAAACTATGAAACGTCCCCTTAGAACAATTTCTAAATTACAATTTCTAAATTACCTCTTACACTATTTGCTTTTCAAACAGCTGAGCAAAACTGAACGTACTCAAACATTCACTAAAGTGACACACAATATTTTTAGCCCAACGCAATCTGACTTTCAAAAATCCTTACAAAAGAATGGCCCTGACTGACATTAACCTATACGTTTCACAAATCACTTACCTCACAAAAATCTTGGCTACTCGAACTACTGCAATACAGCGAGCGCCACTACTGCCAGCTAAATAAAAGATTCAAACTACGGAAGGCACTAACTACTGATAGGCATAGTTAGCAAATGAAAGATTTTTATAGAGAACAAACAATGTATTTACCTTAAAAGTCATCAAAAGTCATAATAAATATCTAGCAGTTCATTACATCCAGTCTTACAAATTTCAAAATTCCGCCATTTCTCTCATCATTTCCCCATTTCTCTCTGGCGGCTCACCTCCAACTGCGCAACGCTACGAGCTGTTCACATCCAGCTGCCCAACACTACAATGGCAGACAACAATGCAAACTAGCCACAGACTGCACACAGCACAGCCAGTGATTTTCATACAGAGCGCTACGTAACGTTGCCAATAAGAAAACATAAACAGCCTACTTACATAGCCCCCATGCTCCCCACAAAAAATTTTACTAATTACAATAACAAAGAAATCAAATGCACACACTTATTGATACAATGTTGGTCAAAAGCTAAAATTTTCTCACAGTCCATAAAGACAGTTCTGATCATCCATCACAGTAAAATTTCAGTGTTTGTTTTTCTTCAAAGTCTGAGCAATAAAAGAAAATGCACACGGAAGTAGTGGATTTCCATGCAGTCTTGAACAAGTAGTGTTGTCCTTCCAACGGAAAGACAGTGCTGACTCTTGACATACAGACAGGTAATGGGCCACAACAGAGCAAACCCACAGCAGAGTCAGTCCAAGTTCAAGAATATTGGTAAGTAGGTCATCACAGAGCAGACCCACTGTAGTCCTGGTAGAGAGTATGGTATTGGTGGGCCACCAGAGGTGCAGACCCACTGCAGTCCTTGTAGAAATAATGGTATTGGCGAGTCAGCAAAGGTGTAGACCCACTGTAGTCCTTGTAGAAATAATGGTATTGGTGAGTCATAAAAGGTGTAGACCCACTGTAGTCCTTGCAGAGACGGCCAGCAGCCATCTGTTGCGACTCTGCAGGTGCACAATCACCATCAGAGAGTCTTGCAGAGAATATAGCAAGTCCATAAGCCACCTCTTGTACACTCACGAACTTTTTGGAATTGTCCTTAGAACCAGCAATGCTGTTATCCAGTCCCTTGCTGAATTATTAACACACGTGCAAACACTAACAGTCCCAACTTCTCACACGTTGTGCATTACTATGACCAACAGAAATGTGTGCAGTGAAATGAATGCTTACAAGTTACTTAATTTGATGAACTGGTGTCAATTACAATTTTATAACATAAGAATACAATAACAAAGGTACAAAATACATAACTAAAGAACATAACAATACAGATAACATTTGTAGTAATACAGGCTTTACAAAACAATAGAAATAAACATATACATTAGTGTTACAGGTATTATGACATAAGAAAATACATAAAAGATCTGAATAACTTTTAAAACATCAACTTCACACATGAGCATTTAAATAAAACAGAACAAATAATGTCTAAGCATTTTCACAAGGTAAATAACATATTATCCGAAAAATTCTACAACATAGCTCTCATCAGCTAAACACATAAAGACAGGAAAAACACAAATACCCAAGGGTACACAAACATATAGAGGGATGACACAAAAGGGAAAGGACAGGGTTTGTTTTACTGCAGTATTTTGCATGGAGATCTCCCTTCGTTCATCATTATTCCCAAAAAGTCCTATCTAGGCCTGCTTTCTGAATTCTGTTTACATCCTCTGTCAAAAAAAATTGTTTTTTTCCAATGTACACTACTTTTTTGGCCAAACCATTTTCTTATAGCTTCTCAATGCATTTCTTCCAATCCATCATAGTTAGTTTCTTATATAGTCTACCCCCTCTTAAGCTAACTTAAATCTACTGAGCTCAGATGCT
Organism: Schistocerca cancellata; assembly: GCF_023864275.1. Classification (NCBI taxonomy): domain Eukaryota; kingdom Metazoa; phylum Arthropoda; class Insecta; order Orthoptera; family Acrididae; genus Schistocerca; species Schistocerca cancellata. Next base: position 649,474,481 of record NC_064626.1, on the reverse strand, counting down.
AAACTAAGGGATGAGGCAATGCAGCAGTACAATACAATTAACACAAACATCAATGACAAAAAATTCAAATTGGCAAAGCAATTGCAATATTACAACTAATATAAGGCAGTGTGCAGCAAACAAGGAAAATAAATCCGTAGTAAAACTGGCTTAACAGAGTAATACAAAGTCAAATTCAGTAACACTATACCTGGCAAACAGCAGCAGCAAATGAAATAACTTATACCTAAACATGACAAAGCTCAAGCTGTTACACTAAAGACAAGAATGCAGATAAGGGAAGTGTCTGTTCACATCTTAATGTCTATATAATTAAAGTGGTGCACCACAAGAAGTTATTCTACCAAAAAAATTACCAAGTACTTGAAAAGAAAATTCCGTATGCAATTCCTGTGAAGGGAAATGTCTTTTTATGCTCCTTCGTTTTTTTTGAATAGATCATAAAATTATTTACTGCATCTGTAGGCAAAAAATATTTATATTAGTACATCTATTAAATTTTATTTTAACCAATGCTGCAGTACAGCTAGAAACTAGATATTAAACAGAATGAGTAAATAAATACATAAAGCAAGCCATATGGCATTTCTCTCAACTAGCAAGACAATAGCCGTGAAATGTTTCTCATCGTTTCATTAGGCATTTTAGTAAATATCATAAATTAAGAGCTCCACAGTATAATCATATTATGTTTTCAAGTTTGAGCGTGTCGTATTTGTGATGCTTTTCTACAAAGGAATGTCAATAGCGAGGATAATGGCCTCCCCCCTTTTTTTTCTACCTGTGCCTCTGAAAAGGCACACACCAGGTGTCTGACACAGCTGGGTGCCCACGACACATTACGTGCAGGTGGTCACTTAACTTTCTTACGGAAATATTTACGACAGCGGTTTCCGCTACAATGACAGTCTCATATAAAAATATTTCACAGGTCAAGAATTTCCGTTACAAAGCCATAGAAACAAAATCCTATTGATATAACAGTGTCCAAAAAATTTTCATCAGCATTGTGGTACATTCACGCAATTACACACATTTCATAACTCTTAAAGTATGATTCTTGGTTTCCAACATCCTTTTCCACAAATCAGAGTCCCTAACCACTACTCATTATTCCTTACCTAATTATACATATACATATTCGTTGACACTTCTTCAATATTTCATCATAAGAAATACATAGCATAATCAAATTCCTCATATACGGTAGCATCATCTTATTGATCATAAACATACCTCAACAGCATAATACACATCATCATCATAAAAATAACATCATAATACCTCAGTCAAATCTCAAAAACGTCGTAGCTTTCTGCAATAATTTCAAAACGTAAAGAAAATTCTCTGCTCATTTCAATAGTGTCATCTACCTCAAACATACTTTAAAAATCATGATCCCATACCAAATACATCATTCAAAGCTCTCATAGTATCACAATGGTTCCGAAAAAATATGAACAGTTCACAAAGTACAGACAAAATACAGTTTAATAAATGTGAAGTTATGCAACTGTGTAATTACGTAAACATCTGTCTCTGATGTAGTAAAAACAATGTTCATTTCTCAGTTAAATGATCAGATAGCTGTGTAATTATGTGTTAGAGAAATATGGTTACGATGTGTAAAGTTGTGTAAGCAAATACCATATTAGCTAGGGCTCCTTGTGCTTGCCAAACACATGATACACAAAGTAAGTGTGTACCCCCCTGAGGATTAGTGTAATTATACCCTCAGGTGTTACAGATTACAGCAATGGAATGAAATGTATCACGGAAAACCTTTGTATCATTGTACTTCAAATATCTTTAAAAATAAATGTTTTAAGAACAAAATTAATCTCTCAAATACGTGTACTGTAGCGCTATACTGTGCGACTTGTTGTAAGATAATCTCTGTGGAAGTCTCGTAGTTATCGTCCTCCGAAAGCTAAGTTCTGGAGAAATCAATGTACTTACCTCACGATAAACAAAAGTGAAATGCTTTGCGTATAGATATCTTAGTTATTACGCTTATTGCTGTGATGAAGAAAGTACTGTGCTGTAACGTGTTGTTGTGCTACGGAAAAGGCTGTCTCATTGTAGCTATACCACAAAAGTTACTACTAAAACATGTTTTACTTTCCAGAATAGTACAGAAAAACTGTGCAGATATAAAACAGATACACCGCAAAAGCAACAATGTAAATTGTGTCACACATTAGTAGTGTCGTGATATAATCGTGTAGTTATCAAAGAAACCAAATGCTAAGTCATCTTAAATCTCACCGAATGTACTTCAAATAAAGAGTATCTTTTCAAGTACCAAAATGTTGCATTAAAATCTCGTTAGCAGTACCGGTACATGTTCTAAGTATGTCAGCCTTATAGTCGTTACGTAATCGTGCAACTAACAAGCAAGAATGTACACACACAATAACACTGTGTCGTCTGTTCAGAATAACAATGCATTCGTAATTTCTGTTTAAATAAGTTATCTTGGTTCTTGATTGGATATTTAACTTCAAACTTTGTTGCCTGTTAACAGATTCTAAGTCTGACAAAGCATACCAGTAATGTAAAGTGAAAAGTTATATGGCAAAGACAAAGTTAAAAAGCAGATTATCTTTCAATAAACGGTTTTACATGTGAAATGTGGTGCAATCCTTTACTCTTCCAAGTACGCAGAGTTTCAACTTGAATGCAATTATCATGCGGTATACGTCGGTAAAGAATTCTGGAATTTTTCTCAAGGTTAGCGTCTATGTTATTTTTCCCTGAGCCAGCGGGCGCATATGGCTGCCTGCGGTGCGAGTCATTGTCTGTTTCTTTGTTGGCGCGCATCGTTACTGGGATTAGGAGACCTAACTTCTACAAATTCGCCTTGCCAAGAGGGCCCAGCCCTGTTAGAATCCCGCCAGTTCTGATGAAATTCACGTCTGTCGTTATGATTATATCGTCTGTCGTCATGTCGGTAGTTCCTGTAGTTTCTTTCTTGTCGGTTAAGTGGTGGAGAATATCACTGCACGGTGGAGCGTTGCGTCTGAAGTTATTCTGTCTCCCGTGATAATAAATAATTTGGTTCCCATATTGTCTGTTTCAAAAATGGCTCTGAGCACTATGGGACTAAATATCTGTGGTCATCAGTCCCCTAGAACTTAGAACTACTTAAACCTAACTAACCTAAGGACATCACACACATCCATGCCCGAGGCAGGATTCGAACCTGCGACCGTAGCAGTCGCGCGGATCCGGACTGAGTGCCTAGAACTGCTAGACCACCACGGCCGGCTATTGTCTGTTTCTCTGATTGTCTCTGTGATAGTCATTACCGCGGAGAGGTGATCTTTCCCTGTAATTATTACTGCTCTGCCAATGGTTGTCATATGGGTGGTGTCTATTTTGGTCACGATTTGTGTTGTGAGAATAGCCTTGTCTCGTCCAGATATTATTTCTTTCATTGCGGAATTGCGACATATGTGACCTGTAATTCTTATGTTGCTGTTTTTGCATTCCGCGATTGTCAGTGTCAATTTCTAGTTCTTGTAAGAGTCCCTGAAAAGCTTCAATGTCGTCTTTGCAACGTCCTGTCAAAATAATATGTCGTAAATGTTCAGGCAATTTGATTAAGAAAATGCGGATGAGTTCTGAGGGGCTGTATGGGTTTGACAGGTACTGATTCTTGTGCAACATTTCTTCAAAATATTTCACAAGACTGGAAAATTCAGATTGTTCGAAATGTTTCATCATTATGATGCTATGTTTTACTCGGTCTTGTGTAGCTTGAGACCAATATGCTGAGAGGAAGGCATGATAAAATTCTCCTTGACTGTGACAATCGTGAATGACCGATCGCATTCTTACAGCTGGTTCATTCTCTAAATAGCCACACATAAATTCTAATCTGTGTTCTAATGACCAGTTGGGAGGAAAACAATGAGAGCATTGATGAAGCCACGCTTGTGGATGAATGTCGTTGCCAGAATTCTTAAATGTTTTGAATTTACGTGTAGTAATAAACAGCTTATAATCAAAATCATGTCGGCGAATCGCATGTCGGTCATTGTTACTTCGTTTCAGCGGTTCCATCTCAAAATCCAATGCGCCTTGCGAATTTCTTTCATAATTTCCGAACTGCCCTGTGTTATTATTTTGTGGTTGTTCCGTATTTCTATGTCCCTCTTCCCATACTGGAGCACGAGTGTCCTCTGAAATATGTAATCCTTGTATTACCTGCGTCAAATGATCTTGTACTTCCTGGATTTCTCTTTTGTACTGTGTATTGATTTGATTTTGATTTTGTTTGAATTTTCTAATTTGTTCATACTCTTCTGTGTCAGTAAAGGCTACAGGTCTTGTGTCATTCAGATCATCATCTACCTTTGTAGATAAATTATTTAGCTGATCCGAAAGTTCAACAACTTTCTCTGATAATGAACTAATTTCCTCCATGTGTCATTCTGAATCTATTTTCAGAGTGTCTATTGTGTCCTTTAAGTTTTCTTGAGTTTTTGCAAGTTGCGTAACCGAATCGGTAGATGCAACTGAGTCAATTTTAGCTTGCAAGGTCTCATGATTTTCATGAACAATAGTTTGCAGTTCTTTTATGGCTGCTTCGTGATTCTGTAATGCATCTTCATGCCGCGAAAAAATAGGTTGGAAATGCTCACAAATTTGTGTTTTTACGTCATTACAGACTTTTTGACATTTCGATTCAATGTTATGTAACTCAGTAGTTAAATCTTCACGTGTTTGTTCAAGTGTGGTGTCTAACTTCCGAAGATTTTGTTCCATTGTGTCTAACTGTTGCTGTGTTTGTCTCTCGTATTGTTCCATTGTGTCTAACTTTCGAAGATTTTGTTCCATTGTGTCTAACTTTTGAAGCTTTTGCTGCGTTTGTCTCTGATTTTGTCCCATTGTGTCTAACTTTTGAAGCTTTTGTCCCATTTGTTGCATTAATTGTAATAACAATGCACTGGTGTCTGAAACATGTTCCTCAGTGCTTTTCGGCAGTGAATTTGCACCGGCAACATTCACATTTTGACAAGCGGAAAATGTGTCTTAACTCATTTGAGAAAACGGTGAGAACCCAAAACCCGAGTCTACAGTATTTGCAATATTGTGTTCTGTCATTCCCGATTCCTGAGGCGAGCTGTTGCCGACCGATCGATCGATAATGCTTCCCTGTTCACTAACTGTTTCACTGTCTACACCATTATTTGACGCCCGCTCCATTTCCCTATGCACAGTTACTAAATTACTACTTTGAAATTAGTTAATTCATTACTCGGCGGCGCTAACACACTGCTTTCGTATTCACTGTCATTTCTCAGTTAACTTTGGAGCCTAGTATTACGTTTTTCACACGCCATTATTGTCACAATACTTCACACGACAACACAGAAAAACACAATTTGAAGAGCAACAATAAGAGAACACATTAACATAGCACTGAAAATAATATCTCGTCAATTGCAAGCGCAGCTGCGAAATACTTGGTGCAAATCTACATGCATGCCACAACTATTTTACTGTACAACAATGAAAGGCTGCGACTACAAAGGAGATTCTCTCTACAACTACGCGCTAGCAATAAACAAAATCTACACTAATTACACAAACTACAAGAAAAAATCAGAAGATTCCAGTGAGGTATCCTCGGGTAAGGGTCGACATATGAAACGTCCCCTTAGAACAATTTCTAAATTACTGTGCTGATAAACCTCTTACACTATTTGCTTTTCAAACAGCTGAGCAAAACTGAACGTACTCAAACATTCACTAAAGTGACACACAATATTTTTAGCCCAACGCAATCTGACTTTCAAAAATCGCTAAGAATGGCCCTGACTGACATTATCCTATACGTTTCACAAATCACTTACCTCACAAAAATCTTGGCTACTCGAACTACTGCAATACAGCGAGCGCCACTACTGCCAGCTAAATAAAAGATTCAAACTACGGAAGGCACTAACTACTGATAGGCATAGTTAGCAAATGAAAGATTCTTATAGAGAACAAACAATGTATTTACCTTAATAGTCATCGAAAGTCATAATATATATAGCATTTCATTACATCCAGTCCTACAAATTTCAAAATTCCGCCATTGCTCTCCCCACATCCACCACTGCTGGCGGCTCACCTCCAACTGCGCAACGCTACGCGCTGTTCACATCCAGCTGGCCAACACTACAATGGCAGACAACAATGCAAACTAGCCACAGACTGCACACAGCACAGTCAGTGATTTTCATACAGAGCGCTACGTAACGTTGCCAGTTATGAAACATAAACAGCCTACTTACAACTAGACTAATAATGAGTGCACTCTAAAACGAAATTTGCTCTGAGGTGTGCAACTGGATTGTCAGCCTATCTTAGGCTGGTAACACTTTCCGCTCCCACGAGGTTCAGGGACGACGTACCACAAGCACAAGAAATATTTTCTGTCGCGACCGCGTTATACACTCCTGGAAATTGAAATAAGAACACCGTGAATTCATTGTCCTAGGAAGGGGAAACTTTATTGACACATTCCTGGGGTCAGATACATCACATGATCACACTGACAGAACCACAGGCACATAGACACAGGCAACAGAGCATGCACAATGTCGGCACTAGTACAGTGTATATCCACCTTTCGCAGCAATGCAGGCTGCTATTCTCCCATGGAAACGATCGTAGAGATGCTGGATGTAGTCCTGTGGAACGGCTTGCCATGCCATTTCCACCTGGCGCCTCAGTTGGACCAGCGTTCGTGCTGGACGTGCAGACCGCGTGAGACGACGCTTCATCCAGTCCCAAACATGCTCAATGGGGGACAGATCCGGAGATCTTGCTGGCCAGGGTAGTTGACTTACACCTTCTAGAGCACGTTGGGTGGCACGGGATACATGCGGACGTGCATTGTCCTGTTGGAACAGCAAGTTCCCTTGCCGGTCTAGGAATGGTAGAACGATGGGTTCGATGACGGTTTGGATGTACCGTGCACTATTCAGTGTCCCCTCGACGATCACCAGTGGTGTACGGCCAGTGTAGGAGATCGCTCCCCACACCATGATGCCGGGTGTTGGCCCTGTGTGCCTCGGTCGTATGCAGTCCTGATTGTGGCGCTCACCTGCACGGCGCCAAACACGCATACGACCATCATTGGCACCAAGGCAGAAGCGACTCTCATCGCTGAAGACGACACGTCTCCATTCGTCCCTCCATTCACGCCTGTCGCGACACCACTGGAGGCGGGTTGCACGATGTTGGGGCGTGAGCGGAAGACGGCCTAACGGTGTGCGGGACCGTTGCCCAGCTTCATGGAGACGGTTGCGAATGGTCCTCGCCGATACCCCAGGAGCAACAGTGTCCCTAATTTGCTGGGAAGTGGCGGTGCGGTCCCCTACGGCACTGCGTAGGATCCTACGGTCTTGGCGTGCATCCGTGCGTCGCTGCGGTCCGGTCCCAGGTCGACGGGCACGTGCACCTTCCGCCGACCACTGGCGACAACATCGATGTACTGTGGAGACCTCACGCCCCACGTGTTGAGCAATTCGGCGGTACGTCCACCCGGCCTCCCGCATGCCCACTATACGCCCTCGCTCAAAGTCCGTCAACTGCACATACGGTTCATGTCCACGCTGTCGCGGCATGCTACCAGTGTTAAAGACTGCGATGGAGCTCCGTATGCCACGGCAAACTGGCTGACACTGACGGCGGCGGTGCACAAATGCTGCGCAGCTAGCGCCATTCGACGGCCAACACCGCGGTTCCTGGTGTGTCCGCTGTGCCGTGCGTGTGATCATTGCTTGTACAGCCCTCTCGCAGTGTCCGGAGCAAGTATGGTGGGTCTGACACACCGGTGTCAATGTGTTCTTTTTTCCATTTCGAATAGTGTAGTTACAGGATGTCCTCACTGCAAGCCAGGCCCGCAAGCAATTCCCTACCAGCTCCTAGCTGCCTACAGGCTTAAGTGCGGATGTTCTGCAGGACTAGGAGCGCGTGGGGGACGCGAAAAACAGTGTAGCCGTTGTCGTAATGCGGAAACGGAGCGATGTATCTGACGTCCCAGAGGGCTTGATCACTGGTTACCGTGCGAACGGTGAAAACATTTCTGAAACGGCGAAGTTTGTAAGCTGTTCGTGTACCGCCATGGCTGAAGTACATCGAGCATGGGAAATGGGAGCAATCCAAAGCAAGCGCAGGTTCAATTGTGGTGGACCAAAGGCCGTAGACGACATGGGTGAAAGATGGCAGCGGAGATGTATAAAGGCGAACAGACCTGCAAGTATTGACCAACGTTGAGTTACCTAGATCAGCTAAAGATCTACCAACAGTGTCTCCTCAATGACCGTCCAGCGAGTGTTCCAGCATGTGGGCCTCCGCATCAGGCGCCTTGTTCATGCACACATGTTGATTGCTCTTCATCGGCGACGAAGAGTAGAACTAGCACGACAGTAACGCAACTGGACGTCCACTAAGTGGCGACAGTGCGTTTTCAGATGAATCACGTTTTATGCTCCCTCAGACAGTTGGCTGTTGGCGTGTGAGGCGTTAAATGTCTGAATTCAAACCCCTTGCAACAATCGCTGGATCACTGCGATCTGGGGGGAATGTTTTTGTGGCATTCCCTAGGTGATATCGTTATTCTGAAAGGCACGCTGGATCAACACCACTATGCATCTGTCCTTAGGGACCATATCCACCCCTACCTCCTGGAAAGATTTCAACTACCAGCAGGACAGGGCCACGTGTCACACAGCTTGTAGTGTACCTGCGTGAAAACCTGGACGACTGCATGAGTTTGCCATACTCCCCTGGCCACCAAAACCCCAGATTAAAACCCAGTCGATAATCTGTGGGACCGCTTCGATTGGACTGTTCACGCCATCGGCGCTGGAGTCGACATGTCTCCACAGCACAGCCCTATCGGTAATTTCCAGAACCTCTTTATCTCTCTTCTTGTACATCCCGCAGCGGTCAGAGGCGTAAAATTTGGTTATACATTATGTGATCAAAAGTATCCGGACAACCCCAAAACATACGTATTTCATATTAGGTGCATAGTGCTGCTTCCTACTGTCATGTACCCCATATCGGCGACCTCAATAGACATCGTATGAGAGCAGAATGGGGCGCTTCGCGGAACTCACGGAATTGGAACGTGGTCAGGTGATTGGGTGTCATTTGTGTTATACGTCTGCACGCGAGGTTTCCTCATTCCTAAACATCCCTAGGTTCACTGTTTTCGATGTGATGGTAAAGGAAAAACGTAAAGGGACACGTGCAGCACGAAAGCGTACAGACCGACCTCGTCTATTGACTGACAGAGACCGCCGACAGTCGAAGAGAGTCGTAATTTGTATTATGCAGACATCTAACCAGACTATCACACAGGAATCCCAATCTACATCAAGATCCGCTGCAAGTACTGTGATAGTTAGGCGGGAGGTGAGAAGACTTGTATTTAATGCTCAAGCGGCTGTTCGTAAGCCATAAATCACGCCGGTAAATGCCAAACAAAGCCTCACTTGGTGTAAGGAGCGTAAACATTGAAAGATTTAACACTGGAAAAACGTTGTGCGGGGTGACGAATCACGGTACACAATGTGGCGATCCGATGGCAGGGTGTGAGTATGGCGAGTACCAGGTGAACGTCGCCTCCCAGAGTGTAGAGTGCCAACAGTAAAATCCGTAGACGGTGGTGTTATGGTGTGGTCGTGTTTTTCAAAATATTCAAATATGTGTGAATTCCTAAGGGGCCAAACCGCTGAGGTCATCGGTAAACTAACTTAAGCTAACATATGCTAAGAAAGACACACACACCATGCCCGAGGCAGTACTAGAACCTCCGGCGGGAGAGGCCAAGAAATTAGTGACATGACGCCTCTAACCACGTGGCCACACCCCGCAGCGTATTTTTCATGCAGGGGGCTTGCACCCGTTGTTGTTTTGCGTGGCACTTTCACAGCACAGGCCTACATTGATGTTTTAATCACTTTCTTGCTTCCCATTGTTGAAGAGCAGTTCGGGGATGGCGATTGCATTTTTTAACACGATCAAACACCTTTTCTAATTGCACGACCTGTGGCGGAATGGTTACACGAAAATAACTTCTCTGTAGCGAACTGTCCTGGACAGACCCCTGACGTGAATGCTGTAGAACACCTTTGGGATGTTTTGGAACGCCGACTTCGTTGCACGCCTCACCGACCGACATCAATTCCTCTCCTCAGTGCAGCACTCCGTGGAGACTGAGCTGAATTCTTCAAAAAACCTTTCAGCACCTGATTGAACGCAACCCTGCGAGAGGGGATGCTGTGATCAGGGCTAAGTGTGGGCCAACACCATATTGTATTCCAGCATTACCGACGGAGGGCGCCACGAACTTGTAGGTCATTTTCAGCCAGGCGTCCGGATACTTTTGATCACGTAGTGTAAAGGCATTCGACAGGTGGTGACATTAATGTGGCTGGACGGTTTGTGCATGTTTTTGTAGCTGCCATTTCTTAGTTCCCGGTCGTTTTCTTAGAAATTCTGCACTCAGAAGTACCCAACGGTGACAGAATAGTATTCCTGTAATGTACAGCATTGAAGTGTTTATTATGTCATTAAGTACAACTTTTGGCATCATTTATGATGCTCGCTTCAATATAAAGGCCGAAACCACTTGTGGAATAAGACAAAGAACTTTTTAGCAACTGGAGCGGTTATTCGTCAGTTTCGTACACATCTCCGAAGCAGTAGCGCTCTCGAAACAAGGAGAAACTGATAATTCTATCTGACTGAAGATTATTTGTACAGATCAATGAATTAGTTGAAACACTTTAGGATAATCTAATTCCATTCACATAAGTTATCACATAATTTAAAGTTGCAGTGCGCATTTTGTTAAACTATAATGTATTTCTGTATTACAGGTATAACAACAGCCAAGATTTCCAAACACTACACTGTGATCACCAGACCAGCTACGCAGTTCTCTGTAATGACTCGACCACAAATATTTCTATGCGTAAGGGGCTGTAAGTGCTGGGAAAGGCAGTGGATGTATAACACAAATAAACGTGACGTATTGCTTGTTAATGGACGTAAATGACTAGTAACGTTTGTTTAGAGTTTTGTCAATCGATTGCTTGAAACAGTTTAATGACCTGTCTGCGCATATGGGATCGTGTTGAATGAAATTTGAATCGAAAACATGAAATTCATTGTACGAAAGGGAGTTTTCAAACCAATGTCCATTGGAAGGTAGAACGACTTTCGAAGTAACTAGGTAACAAAACGGGCACTGGACAAATCCTAATGTACTTTTTTCAGTCTCGCGCCGTTACAAGATAATAATAATAGATGAGATACAAAAGCTGAACCATCGTCACGGATTTGTCTAGTTAATGTGAGAATGCCACGGCGGTGGTCGTACAACTCCATTGGCTGATGCTATAAGAAGGAGTTGTGAATGATGGCGGCTGTGGAGAGGTGGGCGTGGAGGGAGGGGGGGGGGGTGTCAAAGTAACTGGGAGCCCAAGTTCTAAGAAGCGTCGAGTAACGTATTACTTCCTCACATATACATGTTACAAAATTACGCCGACAGTAAAATCAGAGAAATTAGGGCCTGTGAGCAGGTACCGTACTGCCGCGCACCACTTGCAGAGAAACGGTGGTGGGTGTACAGTGGGAGGAGACAGAGAGAATAACAGCATTTCACGACGTACCATCTTCCATAGTGTTATTACAGAGTGAAAATTCAGATGTAAAAGCGGTGCCACGAAAAAAAAGTGGTAGCGAGCTAGCGGGGCTGTTGTGATATATTCTTCAGCGTTCAACCTTCATTAGATCAGTGGCGCAGCGTGACGCTGTCGACCGAATCCCAGCGGTTTCCGCAGAGAGGCACATGTTAGTTCGTAAAATATAGCCGCCATAAATCGGAGAGGGACGGCCGCAGCTTGTGTCCCGTGCGCATGCGCGCAGCGCCCCGCTCGCTCTGTCACCGGCGGGACTAAAACTCTGTGCGGCAGCCGGCAGAAGGGCGGCCGACTCACTTTGTCCCGGGCCGGCGCGGCGCCTGTCATTTGTAGCTGAAGCGGGCCGGGGCAGCTCCACTCTCCTGACTGCAGAGTGGACGCACCGAGGGGGCAGCAAAAAGTGGCGCGCTTAAATTTACTGCCACTGCGTCAGCTGCGTGCCACGTTGTATTTCCAGATGTAAAATTTCGCTACGGGGACCTAATGAAAATTTCTCCTCGTGGTTAACGATCCACTTTTGTTTAGTTGATATGAAGGTATCTCGTAACTCAACTGCTTTTTAGGTCTATGCTCTTCGCCCAAATTTTTCTCTTTTTTTCTGTGGCTTCTATTCTAAATATATCCACCTACGACTATCGTAAGTGTTCAGAGACATACATCTACATCTATACTCCCAAACGACGTTATGGCATGTGGCGAGGAGTATGTCCAGTACCAATAATATTTTGCTTCCTCTTAACACGCACTATTCGCGAATGGAACATAGAATTACTGTTCAACAATTTCCGTACGAGCTCGAATTTCTCTGAAGTTTCTCTTAGTCGTTATTTCGCGAGACATATGACTTATCTTAGAAGAAAGATTAAGAAAAGGCAAACCTACGTTTCTAGCATTTGTAGACTTAGAGAAAGCTTTTGACAATGTTAACTGGAATACTCTCTTTCAAATTCTGAAGGTGGCAGGGGTAAAATACAGGGAGCGAAAGGCTATTTACAGTTTGTACAGAAACCAGATGGCAGTTATAAGAGTCGAGGGGCATGAAAGGGAAGCAGTGGTTGGGAAAGGAGTAAGACAGGGTTGTAGCCTCTCCCCGATGTTATTCAGTCTGTATATTGAGCAAGCAGTAAAGGAAACAAAAGAAAAATTCGGAGTAGGTATTAAAATTCATGGAGAAGAAGTAAGAACTTTGAGGTTCGCCGATGACATTGTAATTCTGTCAGAGACAGCAAAGGACTTGGAAGAACAGTTGAACGGAATGGACAGTGTCTTGAAAGGAGGATATAAGATGAACATCAACAAAAGCAAAACGAGGATAATGGAATGTAGTCAAATTAAGTCGGGTGATGCTGAGGGAATTAGATTAGGAAATGAGACACTTAAAGTAGTAAACGAGTTTTGCTATTTAGGGAGTAAAATAACCAATGATGGTCGAAGTAGAGAGGATATAAAATGTAGACTGGCAATGGCAAGGAAAGCGTTTCTCAAGAAGAGGAATTTGTTAACATCGAGTATAGATTTAAGTGTCAGGAAGTCGTTTCTGAAAGTGTGGCTACGAAGTCTTTCGCGACGTATTTCCTGTGGGCCAGTCTGTAAGAACCGTTGCCGACCGCTGCATCGAGCACCAACGCCACCTGAAATACAGGTATTTGGAAAAATCAGCGGTGGCTGAACATAGCCTGCTTAACAAGCATAAGATTTTATTTGAAGAAACCAGAGTAATAGCCCACACATCGAATTACTGGGACTCTGTGATCCGAGAAGCAGTCGAAATTAGACTTAGCGATAATAACTTTAACAGAGACAACGGCTATGCACTCAGCAACACTTGGAAGAGTGCACTGGATAAAGAAAAATCGCAGAGAAAAACTTCTCGCACTTTACCTCCTGATTTAAGGGATGGCGCTGCAAGCAACGCGGGATAGCAACTACGTCTATGGAAGTAGGGGGCACCACCTCGCTACGCGCCATATCGCTGACGTATTCCAGCCAATAAGAAGCCGTCATTGGCATATAAAAGTGGGAACCTCGCTAGTTCACGACAGTCAGTTTTAGCCCTGACGAAGACCATGGAGGCAGTGGTCGAAAGCTCGGAGATTTATCCTGATTTGACGCGGCATGTACACCGAGAAATTTTTACTCGTTTCTGAAAGTATTTGTATGGAGTGTAGCCATGTATGGAAGTGAAACATGGACGATAACTAGTTTGGACAAGAAGAGAATAGAAGCTTTCGAAATGTGGTGCTACAGAATAATGCTGAAAATAAGGTGGGTAGATCACGTAACTAATGAGGAGGTATTGAATAGGATTGGGGAGAAGAGAAGTTTGTGGCACAACTTGACTAGAAGAAGGGATCGGTTGGTAGGACATGTTTTGAGGCATCAAGGGATCACAAATGTAGCATTGGAGGGCAGTGTGGAGGGTAAAAATCGTAGAGGGAGACCAAGAGATGAACACACTAAGCAGATTCAGAAGGATGTAGGTTGCAGTAGATACTGGGAGATGAAGAAGCTAGCACAGGATAGAGTAGCATGGAGAGCTGCATCAAACCAGTCTCAGGACTGAAGACCACAACAACAACAACATGTGGGGAAAAAGTAATATAGTACGGCAATGTCCTTATATTTCGATGCAGTTTTCCTTTGCTTGCATGTGCGAAGGAACAAATACTGCTGACGATTATCAGCCGTATTCAATTATGAAATACATTCGTAAATTGCGAATACAATTGTATAACGCCTATACGATTTCGTGGTAACTTATGCTTCGAAGAGATAGTTTTGGCTGGAAAACAGGTTGTTTCATTTTGCCAATAACGGGTTTCTGCTTGATTAAGGTATTTTCAGACTGGCTGGCAGAACAGGACTTAAATACGTAGCCTGCCGTCCATGCAAGTGTCTTAGCAAACAAACACTGCTCTCAGTACTTTCCTTGTGTCTTTTCACTGCCCGATATACTCTACAAGGGCACTACGCAGCATTCTTAAAATATTGACAACGGTGTTTTCCTTCTAAGACATTTGTATGGACAGCACCTTATGTGTTTAACACCTGTTGTACCAGCCAGTTTGAAGATGCCTAGGTGAACAGGGCAAAACACGGTACTGATGCAATATAAAATGTTAAGCCCTGTTTTGTACCGAAGACTGTTTGCCTACTCAAAACAGAAACATAATAAAATTTGTGCCGGGCCGGGACTGTAATTCGGTGTCCCCTTTTACGCGAGCCGTCCCCTTAAGCGCCTCGACCATCTGAACACGCTTCCAGGACCGACCCAACCTCCCATATGTCGTACTGTCTACGTCCCATAGTGCTCGCATACAAAACGTATGATTCCTGCACAGGGAATGAAATTGTTTTGCTCGTCGTACTGCCTTGCTTTGGCATGAAATGCAGTAATGTAGTGTATGTACTTTACCGTGTCTGCATAGTTCGATACAATGTTCCTTTGCACATGCATACAAGTTCCGGTCCGACACAAGTTTTCATATGTTACACGTAATTCGCACAGCCCTTCGTATAACCTTTCGTATAGCCTTTCCGTCGAAAGTAATCTGTTACCAAACTCTTCTTCGAATGAGTACTGTCAGAATTTCGTCAGTAATCTTGTCCGTGATGCACAACGCCTCTCTTCCAGCAGCTCCTACTGGAGTTGGTGGAGCTGATCGTAACGATCTCGCGTTTAATAAACGTTCCTAAGTGAAACGTGTCGCTGTCCATTGGAACTTGTGCATCTCTTTTGTAATTCATTCTCACTAGAAGTCCCAGGCAGATTAAAATCACTTGGGAATCGGCCGAACCAGTGTTTCCTAACCCATTTCTTTAGTGGATGAATTGCATTTCTTTAATATTCTCACCGACCGGTGAGGCCGAGAGGTTCTAGGCACTTAAGTCTGGAACCGCGCGATCGCTACGGTCGCAAGTTCGAATCCTGCCTCGGGCATGGATGTGTGTGATGTCCTTAGGTTAGTTAGGTTTAAGTAGTTCTAAGTTCTAGGGGACTGATGACCTCAGATGTATAGTACTCAGAGCCATTTGAACCATCTTTATAAGATTCTCCAAATGAATCTCAACCAGTAGATCGATTTGTGTTGTCATCCTACATCATGTTGTTCAGGACGGTTACTCCTAGATATTTTACTGTTGTTACCATTTCTAGATATTTTTCGCCAATAGTGTGATCATATATTCGTGGATTTATTCCCCTATTTAAGTGCCATGCATTCCATTTACAAGGATTCGAAAAAAAATCTCGAAACACGGTGAGAAACGGATGATTGAACATGAACGCAGAGACTAGCCGAGCCTGCAGGTTGCTTTGTTGTATGTGACCACGAACGGAACCTATGCAGTGTGTGTCAGTCCACGTCAGAACAACGTTCTGTTTAGTTCTGAATCCATTAGCTCAGAGCTAAATGAATTCAGACGTGGGCCAATTCTTGGGGCTCCTACGGTGGATGCTTTCAGTGTTCGAGTGTCTGGTGTTTCAAGAGGCGCTGATCGAAGATTTACCACGTGCGTGGAAAACGGAAGAAAACGTCATCTGCCAAATCACAACATGGACGCAAGTGCGTGGCGGGACGGTTACTGAAGAGGACTGTGAGGAAAAATTAAGAGAACGACAGTTTCAAAAGTCGCTGCAGAACTGAATGTCGCACTCAAGAACCGTATAAACTGTAAAACAACACCAAGGGAGCTCCATAGCCAGGGAACTGAAGGGCGAGCTGAAATTCCAGAACTGCTCATCACTGATCCAAGTCCTCTTAACAGGAACACGTGGTGACGAAACGAGAAATCGTGGCCTATGGAGCAGTGGGCGGAAGACATTTGGTCGGGCGATTCTTCTTTCACAATGTTTTCAAACTCTAGCAAGACTGCGTCCGAAGAGCGTAAATGGTGGAGGTTCGATACTGATCCGGGAATCTAGTCGTGGACTACGGCTAGCGTCTTTCGTTAACACAAAAATGTTTCCGGTCCCGCGTTCGAAACACGCCACAGCTTAAATTTTTAATACGGATCATCAACATTGGTGGCCGCAGAGTTCCGACATAAGAAGGCACCCTCGTTCTACCAACTGCCTTGTCATAGAGGGCGGAGGACTGGGCAGAGGTTATGGGCACACTCTTGTCCTTGGGCTGGGAGACTGCCACTAAGGGCTGAAGAGTGAGGAATAATCAACGGCGACGGCAAAGGAAACCATTGCATTAAAGATACGTAATGTGTATCCACAAGGAAATGTGAACTGTACTGAAAAAGTGTCGTAATGCCCTCTCCATTCGCAAAAGACTGAAATGGAAAGAAGACAAGGACTTCTAGTCAGATGAGTGTGGAGTAGTACCAAGAGCAGCAGAAATGGTACAACGGAAGAAGGATTCGTTATGAATGGAAGATAGGACAGGCTGTGTCCCACTGTGAACAATTCGGATTGTTCTAATCACAATCGACACCAGTCCAGCATGAACAACGTTAGTTCAGATATACATGCTGATATCTAAGAGATAGAAAATGCATATAAGGAGATTTAACTGGTAATTTAGCACGTAAGGGGTGATGAATAATAGTAATGGGAGGCTGCAATGCGGTTGTAGGGAAAGTAGTAGAAGAAAGTGTTATGTGAGATATGGGCTTGGCACTAGGAATGAGAGAGGAGAAAGACTCGCTGAGTTCTGCAATAAAATTCAGTTAGTAATAGTGATAATCTGTTCAAGAATTACAAGAGGAGGACGTATACATGAAAAAGGTCAGGAGACGGGAAGATGTCAGATTTCATCATGGTCAGGCAGAGATTAAGAAATCAGATGCAGGATTGTAAAGCATACCCAAGAGCAGGTATAGACTTTGATCACAATTTATAAGTGATGAAAAGTATGCTGAAGAGACTAATCAGGATGAATCAGCACGAAAGGAAATTCAATATGGAAGTAGTAAGGAATGACGAGATACGCCTGAAGTTCTCTAAGGCGATAGATACAGCAATAAGGAATAGCTAAGTAGGAAGTACAGTTGAAGAGGAATGGATATCTCTAAAAAGGGCAATCACTGAAGTTGGAAGGAATAAAAACACAGATACAAAGAATATAACTGAGAAGAAACGATGGGTAGCAGAAGAAATATTTCAGTTGGTCAATGGAAGAAGGAAGTACAAAAAGTGTTCAGGGAAATTCAGAAATACAAAAATACGAACCGCTTAGGAATGAAACAAATAGGAAGTGCGGGGAAGATAAGGCGAAAAGTTTGCATAAGAATTTGAAGAAATCGAAAAAGAAATGACTATCGGAAAGATTAACTCAGCATACAGAAAAGAGAAAACAACCTTCGGTAAAATTAAAAGGAAGAGTGGTAACATAAAGAGTGCCATGGTAATTCCATAGCCAAATGCAGAGGAAAGGGAAAGAGTACATTGAAGGCCTGTATGTGAGGGAAGACTTCTCTGATGTGATAGAAGAAGAAACAGGAGTTGATTTAGAAGAGGTAGAGTAGTCAGTACGAGACTTTAAAAGAGCTTTATAAAAGTTAGGGTTAAACCAGGCGTAAGGCATAGATGACATTCCACCAGAATATCCAAAACTATTGGGGGAAGTGGCAACAAACCGACTGTTCACGTTGGTGTGTAGAAAGTATGAGTGTGACGATAACATACACACAATTCCGAAGATTGTAGGAGATGGTAAGTGAGAGAATTATCGCACAATCAGTTTAACAATTCACGCAGCCATGTTGCTGACAAGAGTAGTATACAGAATAGTGGAAAAGAAAATTGACGAGCTGTTAGATAATGATCAGTTCGGCTTTAGGATAGGCAAAAAGCACGATAGAGGCTGTTCTGACCTTATGGTTGATAGTACGAGGAAGACTAAAAAAAAATTAAGAAACGTTCATAGGATTCGTCGATCTGGAAAAACATTCGACAATGTCAAATGATGCAATATGTTCGAAGTTCTAAGCAAAAGAGGGTAAAACGAACTGGTAGTACCGTTCCATATTTTTCTCATTAAATTTCCGGTACTAGAGAATTAACAGCGAGAGGATTTTTACTCTGCAGAAATAAATCAGTTGGTAACAAGCAGGAGAGAATGGACCAAATGGAGTTTACTTATTTATTTATTGATTTTATTTAGTGTGTGCCACGTTTCCCTGCATCCTTTCCCTTGTGTGACCTGGGCTGCATGAATGAGAAATTATGTGAAGTAGCAGAAAGGTTTAGTCAGAGGTTGTAGCATTGCGTGAGTAGAGTGGTTCTTTAGTAGAGTGGTACCAACCCCTAAATGCGAACAAGTTTGGCAAAGACAAAGTGTGCAAGCCAGGTCAGAGAGATCGCGAAGGCACGAGAACAGGCTCTGTCACGTTGGCGAACCACCCCCTCCACCCCTGCTTTTGAACGTCCAACGGTTAGGCGAAGTGGCCCGCAGGCAACTCGTTCCTGGGTAGCGGCGCTGTGCACACGTTGAAGACTTAGCGCTCGATTTTATGCTAATATTATCAAAGGCATTATAATGTTTCAAATCTGTTTGTTACTAGGGTCCATATGTTGAAATCGCGTGAGATTACCACGAAACCCCTCCCCCCCCCCCCCATAAGGGAGTTTACATTCGTAATTTGATTAAATTTCAGTAAGAACTTTGCGTTGTGCCTTAGTCAGGCACTTACCATGGGCCTTACGCTCAAGGTCGTATTATTGCTCTGAGCGTAACAGAAGTTAACTCATTTAATGTATTTTAATGTGGTGTTTCTTTCAGAGTGATATTTTGGGAGAGTTTTTTAATTTCTGATAATTTTTCTTTGTGTACTTGGTTTCCCGCCACATGGTCGGTTGGAGCCACCGCCACATTATTAAAGTGCAGTTTCGTTCCAAAAATGTACAGTAGCTTCATTACAGTTTCGTATAGCTCAATTCTGAAATAGTAAATCTGTGCCGTGAATAAGAACGCTGAATGACGAAATGTACGCATATTCACCTTGGCGCGAAACTGTGTCAACTGTCGTTAATAGAAAGGTGGGCCACATCAATAGATACAAGGTACGAGTAAATAATTATACGGTAGTGCGTGAGTGTGAGACAGGGAAGAAATAATCTTTTATGTCAGAATTTTTGCATTTCTGTTGGCTACCCCTACTTGGCCACGTGTGTAAACTAGTTTCAAGATGATAATTAGTACATGTTTCTTGTACCCCCCTCCCCACCCATAACTATTTGATTTGCTTAAAATCAAGTGCGTTACATAAAATGTACGGGTTAAACTTTTGTATCCATGGAAAAGTTCACATTTTAATGCCGGTTGATGGGATGGAGACTTGCAAAATTTTCCCGCCATATGACAGTAAATGTTCTTGCAGATCAGTAACGTGGTGTTGCTGTGGAACGCAGTATTGAACCAGAATTGACTACCCCTCTTCGACACACGTTTTAACGAAATTTTCAATATTTAGTCATATAGCCTTCCGCCCTGACCGAGTTCACTTGTAGTGTCTTTTGCTGGACGTGGCCTGCGTGACGTGTAGTAATTAAATGTAATATCAATAGAAGGTATGGCTTTAGGTATAATTGTGCGCCTGCATAAAATTCCACTGAAGCCAGGTGTGCGCTCCCCTCTCCCTTTCCATAATTATGTGGTGAAAGCAAATCCTGTTGTCTAGAGAGACCAGTTGTCATGTTGTATAATATGAGAGACCCTGCTGTTGAATACGAATTGGCAGTAACAATTCCAATTGATACACAGCTAATTGTTCAAATGCTATAGGTAGTCAAAAATATCAATTAATCTAGATCCTCTACTGATTATTTCTTCCTTCCGTCATTAACAACATAAAGTATAGGTGAAACCTAAAGTATCCCAACCTCCCTAGAAAATGGAAACTAGGATTGATAAAATATCCCTTAGAGATGACAGGCAAACCCCACAAATTAGTCCCTACCTCAGTTCATGCTGGGTCTACAAATAAAAATAAACAAAAGCTCTCTACTCCATATTAAGCTCTGCATAGGTGCCTTCTGTAGTGGGTATGAAGATTGCGTTATCCGTTGCCTTCAAACTTTTACCGGTTGGTTAAATCCACCCGCTAGAAATTATTAATGCCCCAGCAGTAGCTCGCAGGGACCTGTAATTTCGTGAAGCACGCCAGTTTTGTAAACCAGTGCTACAGTTGGTAACTTGCAGAAGGAGTAGGACATTATAAGCGACAGTAAGCAACCTACCCGGTCGAATTTTATCAGGACCATCAGGTAGGATGGTTTCATTGCAATGGTGAGACGTGTAATATCCAACATACATAAGAGCCATGAAGTAATAATAAGAGCGGCAACCGAAGAACAAAGGGCTCGGATTAAGAAGGGTGTAAGATAAGGATATTGTTTTTCGCACCTACAGTTCAGTCTGCACATCGGAGAAACAATAATGGAAATAGAAGAAAGGTTCAAGAGCTGAATTAAAATTCAAGGTGAAAGGATATAAATATAAGAGTTGTTGATGATATTGCTATTCTCAGTGCGGTGAAGAATTACAAGATCTGCTAAATGGATTGAACATTCTGAATGCATAAGATGGACTGAGACTAAATCGAAGAAAGACCAAAGTAGTGAGAATAAGCAGAAATGAGAACAACCAGAAACTTAACATCAGGGGGGATGGCCATGAAGTAGATGCACATACGGAATTTTGTTACCTAGGCAGCAAAATAACCCCTGACGGACGGAGCAAGGACGACATCAATAGCAAACTAGCACTGGCAAAAAGGACATTCCTGGCTAAGAGAAGTCTACTAGCATCAAACAGAGTCCTAAGTTTGTTCAAGAAATTTTCTGAAGATATACGTTTGGAGCACGGCATTGTAAGGCAGTGAAATATGGACTATGGGGAAACCGGAACAGAAGAGAATTGAAGCATTTTAAATGTGGGGCGATAGACGAATGTTGAAAATTAGTTGGACTGACAGGGTAAGGAATGAGGTTCTGGGCAGTTCTGGAGAGGAAATTAGAAGTGACAGGATGATAAGACGTCTGTTAAGGCATCACGGAACAACTTCCATGGAACTAGAGGGACGTGTAGAGGATACAAACTGTAGAGACAGAGACTGGAATAAATACAGCAATAGTTCAGGACGTAGATTGCAAGTGCTACTTTGAGATGAAGAGGTTGGCACATGAGAGGAATTCGTTCCGCGTCACACCAACAGACGAGTTGAAAAGACTTGGTATTCCAAGAGCCCAGTAGTTACTCTGCAAGATCTCTTTGCTGCCATGGCATATTTGACCATTTTGGCTTATCACATCCATCTCATGGTACAATTTTTGTTCACCAAAGGTGATTCTGTGTACCCGGTCGACAAGGGTCGTGGTCACACAGCTCGCATCACACAGGACTGGTTCTGTGAGCACGAGGATGATTTGTCGCATCTCCCCTGAGCACCACAGTCACCGGATCTCCTTGTTTTTGAGTCTCCGGGGTCTACTTTGGAGAGAAGGCAGCGTGATCGCTGTTCACTTCCTTCATCGGTACCTCAACTTGCCAGTATCTTGCAGGAAGAATTCCTCTGAAAAACGTACAGGACCTGTACGTATCTATTGCGACACTGCTGGAAGCTGTTTAGAATACCAAAGATTTGCGTACACCGTGTTATACAAGGTAACATGTTGTGATTGTAGAATTTTCGTATTATGATATTCCTTTCGAGTAATCTAGAAATCACCTCAAATCTATGGATTCCGTCCCGTTAAAAATAACATATTGCGTTCTGTCGCCTAAGAACTTCTGAATACAGTCAGGAATCTAGTGCGATAGGTGGTGAATTCGTCTATTGAAACCAACATGTATATCGAGGTGTTTTAATGTTTTTATATTTTTATTTATTAAGTTCTCTTTATCATACCACCAGTAGTATTCAAACAATATTTTTTGGTGAAAGAACTTTCATTTTAGAAATTAATAACACGCTCTCCAAGGCATCCTACATAATTAAAGCAATTTGTTAAAATAAAAGATGATAACTTGTAAACGAAGGACGAAAAAAAATGAATTCAAAGCAGTATACAGTCAGCTACTCTATCAGTTTTCACAGTGTCCGTGTACACGAGCATCAATGCGACACGTTTATAATAGTTTTCGCGACGAAACTTTGTCTCGAAACCTGGCAGAAAATCCAAAGGGAGTTTTGCCGTGTGTAAAGTATGCTAGCGGCAAGACACAATCAGTGCTTTCTCTGCGCGATAGCAGTGGAAATACTATCGACGACAGTACTGCCAAAGCAGCGTTACCGAAACACAGCCTTCCGAAATTCCTTCCCCAGAGAAGACGAAGTAAATGTTCCAGAATTCGAATCGAGAACAGCTGCCAAATTGGGTAACCTAGAAGCAACTTAAGTCACTTAATAAAAGCAAGTCTTCCGGTCCAGACTGCATACCAATTAGGTTCCTTTCAGAGTATGATTATGCAACAGTTCCATACTTAACAATCATATACAATCGCTCGATCGACGAATCGGTACCCAGTATTCAAGAAAGGTAGTGGGAGTAATCCACTAAATTACGGGCCCATATCATCAACGTCGATATGCAGCAGGATCTTGGAACATATAAATTGTGTTCGAACATTATGAATTGCCTGAAAGTGAACTATCTATTGGCACACAGTCAACAAGGATTTAGAAAACATCGTTCTTGTGAGACACAACGAGCACTTCACACACACGAAGTATAGAGTGCTATTGACAAGGGATTTCAAATTGATTCCGTATTTCTAGATTTCAAGAGGGCTTTTGACACTGCCCCACACAAACGGCTTGTAGTGACATTGCTTGCTTATGAAATGTTGTCTCAGTTATGTGATTGGATTCGTGATTTCCTGTCAGAAAGGTCACAGTTCGTAATAATGAAAGGGAGGCCGTCAAATAAAACAGAACTAATCTCTGGCGTTCCCCAAGGTAGTGTTTATTGGCACTCTGCTCTTCTTTATCTACATAAACGATTTAGAAGAGATTCTGAGCAGCCGCCTTATATATATTATTATCAAGTAAAGTCATCAGAAGATCAAAATAAATTGTAAAACGATTTAGAAAAGATACCAGTATGATGGAAAAATTTGCAAGTGACCCTAAATAACGAAATGTGTGAGGTCATCCAAATGAGTGCAAAAAAAAAAAAAAAAAAAAATCAGTTAAGTCTCGGTTATACGATAAGTCAGTTAAGGCCGCGCGGGGTAGCTGTGCGGTCTTAGGCGCCTTGTGAAGGTTCTTGCGGCTGCCCCCGTCGGAGGTTCGAGTCTTCCCTCGGACATGGATGCGTGTGTTATCCTTAGCGTAAGTTAGATTAAATATTGTGTAAGCTTAGAGACCGATGACCTTAGCAGTCTGGTCCCATAGGCTCTTACCACAAATTTTCAAAAAGTCAGTCAACTCTGAAGGTCGTAAATTCAATAAATACCTAGGAATACTACGAACAACTTAGAACACATAGCAAACGTTGTGGGAAAGGCAAACGAAAGACTGCGATTTATTGGCAGGACACTTGCAAGAAAATGCAACAGATCAACTAAAGCGACTGCCTACATTACGCTTGTCCGTCCACTTTTGGAGTACTGCTGCGCGATGTGAGATCCTTACCAGGTAGCATTAACGGAGTACGTCGACAAAGTTCAAAGAAGGGCAGCACGTTTTGTACTATCGCGAAATAGGGGAGAGAGTGTCACTGAGATAATACAGCATTTGGGGTGGACACCATTAAAATAAAGGCGTTTTTCGTTTCGGCTGAATCTTCTTACAAAATTTGAATCACCAACTTTGTCCCCCAACCCCGAATGCGAAAATATTTTGATGATGCCGATCTTCACAGGAAAAAATGACCATCGCAATAAAATAAAGGAGATCAGAGCACGCCCGGAAAGATATAGCCGTTGAAATGTTACATGAGGACGAGAGCGTCCAAAATATTGCACGAGTATAAACAACTGGACTCGTCTGAAAAAGAAAAGCAAGGAAAACAGGAAGCTTATACGAAGTCCCTGAAAAAATATTCTGACGGAGCAAGCTAATATGAGCCAGTGCCAGAAATGCACGCTGTAAATGATAGAACGAAACAGTACAGACAAAAAGAAAAAGAAATAAGAAATGGGCGGCTTCTAACTTACTGAATAATTGACACTGTCCCATGTAGTGCAAGAGAAGAATGTATACAGGTCCTGTAGGTGATGAATACAAGCGTGGAGCCACAAAAGGCAGCAGCCCAATTCGTCAACTAGTGATGATTAAGTTAACTTACGGCTAAATTTTGTTATCATTTTAATTATTTCCTTTCCGGAAACCGCTACTCGATTTCCTTTTGTTGTTCAAAATGGTTCAAATGGCTCTGAGCGCTATGGGACTTACCTTCTGAGGTCATCAGTCCCCTAGAACTTAGAACTAATTAAACCTAACTAACCTACGGACATCACACACATCCATGCCCAAGGCAGGATTTGAACCTGCGACCGTAGCAGTCACGCCGTTCCAGACTCTAGCGCCTAGAACCGCACGGCCACTTCGGCCGGATTTATTGTTTCAGTTATCAAAATTCGTTATCACTGCCAGTTAACCTATGTAGCTATTCATCACATTCACTCGCAAGCTCCTGGCTACAAGATTCTTGCTATCCCCCTATGCTCTGTCCTGTTAATTAATGCTCTCAGTCACTAGTTTCTCACTTGGGTACTTTATTCTGGAGCTCACGTCAGGGAAATAGCTGGGAGTTTCCATTGTGGGCTACGGAGCACGCCCTCCATCGCACCTAATATGTTAATTAGCCTCAGTTGGCGTCACACCCGCGCTAGGGCTGACGCGAGTAAAGGTGTTTAATGAACTTCAGCCGACTGCGAAAAATAATTATTCTAAGCCCCCTTGCGTGAAAGTTCTCTCCGTTTTCCCCGCCCGTGTGCCCTAAGCACAACTAAGCTAATTATGACTGCAATAATTAATGACTTAATTATGAGGTGCCGGCGCCGGGAGCCACAGCCGCATCACGAGGCAAGCTGCTGCGAGGAGACAACACGCGTGCGTGAGTGCGTGCGTGATGCGCTCCGCTGGTCTCGCATAACCCCCACAGTGAAGCTGTGCTACGCTGTGTTACAGTCGAGATAACCGTTAGGCCAGAAATGGAGTGTAAGTTACAGACAAGAATAATATACGGATGTTGGAAAAGAAAACTGAGGATTCTTCATTTGGGGATCAGTTTGGATTTAGGAAAGGCAAAATGGGAACAGGAGTTGACAATATTCAAGACTCTGTAATTGTATTTCACTGCCTAGATAAGGGTTTTAACATTGTAATATGGAGCAAGATATTCGAAATTCTGAGAAAAATATGAATAATCAATACGGGAATTAAGGTAAGATACAATTTGTGTAAAAGCCAAGATGAGACAATAAGAAGAGAAGGTCAATAACGAAGTGCTCGGGTTAAAAAGTGAGGGATACAGTCTTTCACTTCCACTGTTCAATATACATGTTTAAGATCCAATTACATAAAAGTGACCAAAAGAGGTTTACTAACATCAGACATTTGCTTAATTTGAGGAAAGAGGAAATTCGGAGACTAAAAGTTTGGGTACAGTATTCTATATTTTTACGAAAGTCAGTGGTGGGATGTGGAAAAAAAAACAGGATCTAAGAGTTTCTGATGTAGCCCTACTGAAAGATGTTGATAATTAGGTTAATTGATAAGACGAAAAATGAAGACGTTCTTCACAGAGCTGCTGAGGAAATGAGTATATGGAGAGCAGAGGCCAGAAGAAGGGACGGGATGATATGATATGTTGAGTAAGACATCGGTTACCTCCCTGCATCGTACTGGATGGAGCTGTAGAGGGTGGAAATTGTAGAAGGCAATGGAATACATCCAATTAATAGCTGGGAATCTTGGATGCTAGACTCTGAATTGAAGAGGTTGGCCTAAGAGAGTAATTCGTAAAGGGCTGCATGTATCCTGTCAGATGATAAATGACACGCCCTTCCCCACCCCACTCCATCCCACAAAAAAAAAAAGAAAAATATGTGTCGCCCACATTGCTAACCACGGCTGAGTTATGTGGCTGCAGTTGGACCTGAAATTTCATTCAGTATACAGTTAGAGGGACGCACTTCCGTTACCCGCCTCGTAAGCCGAAGTAGCTAATGCACCTTGACACGGAGGTGAGCCGGTTCGAATCCTGGTGATGGATTATTTCACTGCAAGTATTTGGCTTGGAAGGGGAGGACAGACGTTGGCGTATAGCTGCTGAATACCAGTATTCGCGTCACTGTACTGGATTAAATTGCAAACCCCTCCTCAGTGTCTCATCGATTCAGGTTATTTGAAACTCTTGATGGTGATCCCTTCGTCGGATGGCGATGTTAAGCTAAGCGGTCCCCTTGGAGTTCTTCGAGAGGAATAGGCTAGGCGCCGGCTCCGAGCTACAGCCTCTCCCTTCTCTCATCATCATCAAACAAAACAAACATAACACTACTCTACATACTCATCAATTGCACTCACCTGCCACAGTCTAAGACATACAGTGGAGACACTCACTGCTGTGAAAATTGTTGCCGTTGGACAATTAGAACCACACTGTCGCTCTTAGCGGCAACGAAATTAGCAGTAAGATTTATTTTTGTTTCCAGTTACTTTTCTATGTAATTAAAATAATATTTGACTGAAGAGGCCACGGTGTACTGTCGGTTCATAGTGTCGATCGGCATAATATTTCGACGATCAGACATGCCACCATCGTCAGGCGCGCTGACGAACTCATCTCGTGATGCTGATGCTGGCAGGCGGACCTTACCCTTAGTCCTTGGTTTTGGAGTATGTAGCAGCTAATTGTTGTTCCTTCTATTCTTCACTGTTCGTGGTGATGGCCTTTCAGTGGTGAAATGGCCTGAACCTGATCTGGATTTAAAAAAAAGTAAAATGCCTGCCAGTCAGACTGGCGTTAGTGATGCATAGTTGGATTCACATCATTGATAAGATTCGCTGACGACACTGCTATCATCAGTGAAAGTGAAGTAGGATCGCAGGATGTAGTGACTGTGAATAAAATGGAGAAAGACGAAAGCAATGAGATGTAGCACAAATGACACAGCGAAAACCTTAACATTACAACTTGGAGATAACGAAGTTAGACCCAGTTAAGGAATTCTGTTACCTAGGCAGCAAAATAAACGGTGAGGGACGGAGCAAGAAAGACATAAAAAGAAAACTAGCACTGGCGAAAAAGGCATTCCGGGCCAAGAGCAGTTTGCTAGTATCAAACATAGGTGATAAGATGAGGAAGAAATTAATGGGAGTGTAAGTTTTGGGGGCAGAGTTTTACGGTAGTGAGACATGGACTACGGGAAAACGAGACCGGAGAGAATTGAAGCATCTGAGATGTGATGGAAGAGAAGAATGCTGAAAATTACTTTGACCGCTAAGGTAAGAAATGAGGAGGTTCTCCAAAGGATCACAAGGACATATGGAAATGACTGATAAGAAGAAGGGACAAAATGACAGGACATCTGTTAAGGCATCAGGGAATAACTACCGTGACACTAGAGGGAGATGTAAATGGTAAAAACTGTCTAGCAAACAGTTGAGAAAGTAAGGTCCTTCGGAGGCTTTGATGTGTATGTCCGCCGACGTCAGGATCCTGTGGATTGTTGTTCTGGATGTACTTGACTGCTTTCTCTGTCAATTATTCCCAACCTCTGGGGTGAAGATGGGGCAGGAGTTAATGAGCTTGAGGTCTTGTCTCGTGGTCAACTGCTGCGACTTGAATTTCCAGTGCAACGGGTCACTCTCCCAGTGGAAAGGATAGAGTTGTTTTGGCAGTTGAGGAATGTTGGTATGGAAGAATGGACAGGGATAGTCATGTTGGGGATAGGAGTTGTCGCGGAGAGACATGGCGATCTCGTGAAACACCGCCCTCGTGCCTTTTCCGTCCAGAAGGTGCAGCCACATGAAGGATGGGCTGCCTGATTTTCTGCATCGGCCAAGGTGGTGACCGTCTGCGTTCCAGCGTCTGCCCCCATCCTGGTCTGGGCGGGCGCCTCCTCTTGTGTTGTGTGAAACGAGCGAGCGGGGGCGTCACACCTGACGGAGCGCCTCGTCCGACTTCGCCGTCAGAGCCGACCTCTCCTCCTCCACTGCGGCAACTGCGTCGTCCACGGCTTTCCGCAGCGTTGCGCGGAAAGTCACCATTGCCTTTCTAGTGGCACCGCAGCTTGTTTCCTCCTCTAAAACGTGTGATGGGGGGGAGGGGGTGGTTGGTTGGCGGGGGGGCGGTCGGCTGCAGTGTCGCATGGGTCCGCCGTCTCGTGTGTGGCGGCCTTGTCTTCTTGCCTTACTTCTTCTACTTCTTACCGCGCCCGCAGCTCTTAATGTATTTGCACAGCGTGAGTTGGCAGCTTAGGTGCCGCCACACGCATGTGGCAGCAACAGCTTTCGGTATGTCATTGTCGCATGTATCGTGCGCTGCCGCCCATTTCAGACATGCGACTGAGCCCCGGCAGGTCTTGGCTGCATGATCGTCGTCTGGTAGCGGTAGCACTGATCCTTCTTCGTCTTGATTTTCTTGCCCTTCTTATCGACGACGCCGTTCCCACCCAGCTTGAGCAGGAACTCGACCACAGCTGCAACTTTGGCCACTTTTCTGCGTCCAGACATGACGGCGAGGCGTAGGCGAGCGAGACGATAGACAGCAACAATGATGCGACCAGCAGCGAGTCGAGCAGCAGAATGCTGCAGTCCATCGCGTGATTCTGGAACAAACAGTGCTCTGCAGCCGCTGACTTGGTGTAACAGGACAGTCGAGTGTGCCTTTGGCATAATCGGCAACGATCTTCGAGCGTGAACTTTGTACTATAATTATTAATAAAGTCTGATTTGTAGCGTCAGCCGCCAATCGCTACACGTACATCTGGTGAACGGTGGCTCAATTTGAAAAAAATGGAAAACATAGTGCCGCGTTGGCCGCTGGGCGCCTGCGAGGCAGCATGATGCAACCCGCTTGGGACGGCTCGCCAGCGGGTACGCGCGCTGATAGTAAGACTACAGCGCGCGTACGCTATTTTGCTCCCGCTGGCGTCGCTGAGAATTCTAAGTCCCTTATCAGCGCTCTTATGTAATCAAGGTCAGGCGCTCCGTATATAACCGGCCAACGCAGACCAGCGGAATCATTCCGCTGTGAGCTATATCTGCAACAGCATTGAAGCACTATGCCTCGTCGACGTGTGTATCGTCAACGTCGCCATCGCATGCCAGTCCACAAACACATAATAAGCCTAGAGAATAAACTTGGCACAAATGGAACTGCACAGAGTGTCATCCTTAATGGACCGATTTTTTTCCGTGGATGTAGAGTTAATTTTAGACTTGGCGTTGCCACAGGGAGTACTGGAAGTGGATGGTTTACCCTCGCTATCGTCCGATGTGAGAATGCCTCTCTACCTGGGTTGGAATCATTCGCCGACTGAGATGTCATCGCATATAAGACCTGGCATTGTGTGCCCCGTACGTCTTTCCACATTGGCACATAATTTGATACACGCAGGCCTTCCGCAAACCATCTTTGACGCTTCCGAATAATTCTCGTGTTTTATTGCACGGGCAAAAAGACAGTTTCTTACTCAGTGATTCTTTAATATGCGTCCGATTTCTCCCGATAGTGGGCCAGTTTATAGCACAAAGGCAGTGGCTGCCACTTCCTCTGTGACTTTGCTGGAAAAGTACTTGATGGAAATACTAAGCCCTTAGGGGGGCAAATGCCCTCATCACATCCGCAATTCCGTGGATTTTGTGAAAGGCCTCGCCAACTTCTAGGTAAAAGACTCAGATATGCTGGTGAGTTTTGACGTCGTTTCGTTGTGCACCACGGTCCATGATGCCTCTAAGAGAGTCACTAGAGCTTATTGGTCAGAAATTTGACAATAAGACCAACTACTATTTCAAGTATGTCCTAACCTCCACGTACATTCTGTTTGATGGAGAACACTATGTACAAACGGAAGGTGTCGCAATGGGCAAATAATTCTCGCCTGTTTGCGTCATCCAAACGGAAACACGGGTATTTTTTTCCGTTATGTAGTTGACAGGTTCGCTATCCAGCCCCATGGAAGGGATAAATATGGATCTCTGTGACGATGCTGTGCTGAGTATATTTATATGTTTTGACGATGTCATTGCGGTCTTATCACATTAGGACATTGCGTAGAACAAATCTGAAGGCGGTCATTATTGACTGAAACCGGTCATCGTCAAAGGGATAAATATTGTGATCAAAGACTGGAATAAAAAAACATTTGGCAGTATTGGATCACTGTTAATTTTCGCGACTATGTCGCAGCTGGTGATGCAAAAAATCATTTAGAAAGGAAAACATTAGCCACCTTCAATCAGTCATTATTCATACTATTTAAAAACAGTCTAAGGTCACATAGTCTTCTTTATTAACTTAAGAACAACGCGTTTCGCCCGTATAAGGCATTATCAGGTTATCTGAAAATACAAGACGGTGGGACGACGATATTATAATGAGTCATGTGTGGTCCTATTGTGGACTACCATAAAAGAGTACTTTTCTTAAGAAATCAGAAAAAATTCTTAAAAGTCAGAAATTTTATACCAAAATTTTTAACATGAATTACATTACGTTTCTCTATATTATATTATTCGGTCGACTTTGTGAGCCTTTTATGCTTTTATAGTAGTCCAGAATAAGGCCACGCCAGGTTTGTTGTAATATCGTAGTCCCCTTACATTTTCAGATAATCTGATGATGTCATATCTGGGCGACACGCGTCATTCTTAAGTTAATAAAGAACATTCTGCAACCTACGACTGTTTTCTAAGCAATAGAAGGTTGCTGTACCATTGCGCCGAGACGGAATGGGATAATTTTCAATCATGATTCATTCATGCTAGAAATTAAACGGGCAAAGCTCTGTTGTTCTTCTGTGAGAGAGAAGTACAGATTATGCAGCAGACTCAGTTGGTCAGCACACCTGACGATGGTTACATGTCTGATTGTGCCCATTGGACACTACGAACCGGCAGTACATCCGTGGACTGCTCGGTCAACGAAGGCGCCGGGAGAAACTGAAGAATCACAACAAAGTAGTTATTATGTTTTATGCGTTCGTAGGATAAGTAACCGAACAAGAATGACTGATCATGAAATATATGTAAAAACTGCGAAATCTCACTGATTCAGAGGTAGGAGCTACAATATATGACGAAAAATATTCATATATTCGTATAGCTGTAGCTTACAGGCCGGCCAGTGTGGCCGAGCGGTTCTAGGCGCTTCAGTCTGGAACCGCGCGACCGCTACGGTCGCAGGTTCGAATCCTGCCTCGGGCATGGATGTGTGTGATGTCCTTAGGCTAGTTAGGTTTAAGTAGTTCTAAGCCTAGGGCACTGATGACCTCAGATGTTAAATCCCATAGTGCTCAGAGCCATTTGAGCCATTTTTTGCAGCTTACTCTAGTGATGCATGTGTGTATTGCCCTTAGCGTAAGTTAGTTTAAGTTATATTAAGTTGTGTGTCAGCCTGGCGACTGATGATCTCATTAGTTTGGTCCCATAGGAAGTTACCACAAATTTACAAAGTTGTTTTTTTCTCTGGTGAAAGCAACAGACTCTAAACAAATACTTCATGCCTGAGAACCATGTACTTTTGTTGTCCGATGATTGTGATACTCGCCGGCCGGAGTGACAATGCGGTTCTAGGCGCTGCAGTCTGGAGTCGAGCGACCACTACGGTCGCAGGTTCGAATCCTGCCTCGTGCATGGATGTGTGTGATGTCCATAGGTTAGTTAGGTTTAATTAGTTCTAAGTTCTAGGTGACTGATGACCTCAGAAGTTAAGTCGCATAGTGCTCGGAGCCATTTGAACCATATTGTGATACGTACTTTCCAAGAGACGTAACAATTTTGTGCGGAGTCTAATAATTTGCACGTTCGTACACTTCGCACGACTTTATGATACAGGAATATTCTTGTAAATGTGATTTTAATAACTCTCTGAAACTTCAGCTTAGGCCTAAGATAGACTATAAACATAAGAAATGTTCACAATCAGGTATCTACAAAATAATGGCTATGATAAATTTTATTTCTTACAAACGGCCAGAAATTTTTATATTAGATACAGGAAGTTCAGGCAAGAACATTATGCTGGAGATGATCACATACTGTGCCGCAGTTATACTTCACCAGAGTTTTGTTATGGTTTTGCATCGTTTAAGGGTTTAGGAAGAGAGGTACGTTCCTCCTTAGCCGTTTCTGAGTCATGAAGTTAGAGCTATTACCGTAACGCTGTTATTGATAAGTTTCTGCATTTTCTTGTCTTTTTTAGCCGCATCAGATGCTAATCTCATGGACCGAAACAGGTTATGAAATGGAGAAAAAATTCGTTTGTGATCAGACACTGCTTCGTATTCCACATGTTTATTGGTTGTGTCCACCTCTATAGGTCAGGGATCAACATAGAAGAATGCCATTGGCAGGCCTGGGTTACGTTCTCGTTCCAGTCGGGGATTTTCATGGCTTGGGAACTGGTTGCTGTGTTGTTTGCATCGTAATTTCATTCTAATGGACAAACTTGTCACCTAAGTTGTGTCAACTGAAAAGACATTCGCAGGCGACCGGACTCACTACAGGTGGTTCTTCGGACCTAGCCACACGCAATGTCATTATAATCACTGGATGTTCAAAAATGGTTCAAATGGCTCTGAGCGCTATGGGACTTAAAATCTGAGGTCATCAGTCCCCTAGAACTTAGAACTACTTAAACCTAACTAACCTAAGGGCATCAAACACATCCATGCCCGAGGCAGGATTCGAACCTGCGACAGTAGCGGTCGCGCGGTTCCAGACTCATTGGATGTCATGGAGCAGTTTGTAGCTGTCATCACGACGTAATACTGCTTACATAGAGGCCGATGGCTGATCAGGCCTGTCAGAGCTTTTACATGAAGCAGAGAATCTGGTAGGAAAGGAAAGTGATGTGTGAGAATTGGTTATTTCCAGCCACAGGAGACATTGTATTAATGCAATGGCGATAGATGAAAATTTGTGCCGGACCGGGATCTGAAGGCGGATTTACTGTTTCCTATGGGCTGCGGCCTTAACTGGTTCGACCATCCGGACACTGTCCCTGACCGAATCTAATCTCCAACTTCTCTCAGGCTGCAATCAATGCAGCGTTCCTCGTCCGTTAACACCCCCTCTCCCCCTCCCCTCCCATCGTCCAACAGACACTACGCAAATTTATGCATGTGTATCAGAGCTCCTGTTGCCTGCAGTGAGATGTTTACGTCGCATGTTGGGGGAACTCCTCTAGCACAGTCAGACTACCGGCGTGCTGTTTCTCTTCCTTATTTGGCCTTCGGCAGCTAACTGTCAATTTACCAGTTAAACAGGGCTGCAATTCGTGGCAACGAAGGCGACGGGAGTTTGTGGCCCTGATGTAGGACGGCTGTTTTTCCATCTCGACAGCTTATCATATACCGCTAAACATGGCTTTGTTTCGGTTCCAAGAAACAGCGAACGCTGATGTAGTATGCTGCCCAAGCCGCGCTTACCGATTGTGCACCGCAGTATTTCTACAGGCCAAAAGTAGTAGCATCAATGTAGGTTGCCAGCATTAAAACCCAAAACAGTAGAAGGTTTACCACGTATGTCGCAGTCACACGCCCAAAAGGGTGTAATAAAAATATATTAAAAATTATGTTGAGGAAGGTGAGTAGAACTTACTGTAATTACACTACTGGCCATTAAAATTGCTACACCAAGAAGAAATGCAGATGATTAACGGGTATTCATTGGACAAAAAGATTATACTACAACTGACATGTGATGACATTTTCACGCAATTTGGGTGCGTAGATCCTGAGAAATCTGTACCCAGAACAACCATCTCCGGCCGTAATAACGGCCTTGATACTCCTGGACATTGAGTCAAACAGAGCGTGGATGGCGTGTACAGGCACAGCTGCCCATGCAGCTTCAACACGATACCACAGTTCATCAAGAGTAGTGACTGGCGTATTCTGACGAGCCAGTTGCTCGGCCACCATTGACCAGACTTTTTCAATTGGTGAGAGATCTGGAGAATGAGCTGGCCAGGGCAGCAGTCGAACATTTTCTGTATCCAGAAAGGCCCGCACAGGACCTGCAACATGCGGTCGTGCATTATCCTGTTGAAAAATAGGGTTTCGCAGGGATCGAATGAAGGGTAAAGACACGGGTCGTAACACATCTGAAATGTAACGTCCACTGTTCAAACTGCCGTGAATGCGAGACGTGTAATCAATGGCACCCCATGCCATCGCCGGCCGGTGTGGCCGAGCGTTTCTAGGCGCTTCAGTCTGGGACCGCGCAACCGCTACGGTCGCAGGTTCGAATCCTGCCGTGGGCATGGATGTGTGTGATGTCGTTAGGTTAGTTAGGTTTAAGTAGTTCTAAGTTCTAGGGGACTGATGACATCAGATGTTAAGTCCCATAGTGCTCAGAGCCATTTGAACCATTTTTGAACCATACCATCACGCCGGGTGATACGCCAGTATAGCGATGACGAAGACACGCTTCCAGTGTGCATTCACTGCGATGTCGCCAAACACGGATGCGACCATCATGATGCTGTAAACAGAACCTGGATTCATCCGAAAAAATTACGTTTTGCCATTCGTGCACCAAGGTTCGTTGATGAGTACACTATCGCAGCCGCTCCTGTCTGTGATGCAGCGTCAAGGGTAACCGCAGCCATGGTCCCCGAGCCGATAGTCCATGCTGCTGCAAACGTCGTCGAACTGTTCGTGCAGATGGTTGTTGTCTTGCAAACGTCCCATTTGTTGACTCAGGGATCGAGACTTGGCTGCACGATCCCTTACAGCCAAGCGTATAAGATGCCTGTCATCTCGACTGCTAGTGATACGAGGCCGTTGGGATCCAGCACGGCGTTCTGTATTACCCTCCTGAACCCACCGATTCCATATTCTGCTAACAGTCATTGGATCTCGACCAAAGCGAGAAGCAACGTCGCGATACGATAAAACGCAATCGCGATAGGCTACAATACGACCTTCATCAAAGTCGGAAACGTGATGGTATTCATTTCTCCTCCTTACACGAGGCATCGCAACAACGCTTCACCAGGCAGCGCCGGTCAACTGCTATTTGTATGTGAGAAATCAGTTGGAAATTTTCCTCATGTCAGCACGTTGTAGGTGTCGCCATCGGCGCCAACCTTGTGTGAATGCTCTGAAAAGCTAATCATTTGCATATCACAGCATCTTCTTCCTCCCGGTTAAATTTCACGTCTGTAGCACTTCATCTTCGTGGTGTAGCAATTTTAATGGCCAGTAGTGTAGCAAGATAATACGAACAAACAACAGTTGATCGCCTTAAATGTCGCAAAATTTAAAGTAACGTCTTACTGATCCAGTTTATTCTTAGTAAACTGGGTCTGTTAAACAGGATATTCACGTGCCCCTTACAGTGCTAAACTTCTTGTGCCAGTTGGAGCCCCACTAGCCTACCTAACGTAAATTTCGCGCACGGAGGGCACGGCGCAGCGCGGTTCGCTGTGAGCCGCTATGCAGCCCTGGGGACTGACGCCGCAGGCGGTGCCCTCTTAATAGCGTTCCGTGCTCTGCAGCGTTAATCACACCCCCGTGGCCGGATGGCATGGCGCGCATACAAGGGGAGCTCCATTACCCGTGTCGATAATGGGTCTGTGGTCAAGGTCACACATCCTCCCCGCCGCACAGCAACGTCACGGGAGCACGCAACACGGCCCGTCTCGCGTGGAAGATGCTCGCCGGATGACCCACATAACTGCTTTCATGATGACCCTTTTTTTATGATTTCTCCTAAAACGAGGCCACAGTGAAGAATAATTACAGGATCTGTTTTACGTAATATGGACTGAGAGTAAACCGAGAATAGCGAGAAGCTTTACACCAAAACTGGTGATCACGAAGTAGACGAAGAAATTCTGCACCTAGGCAGCAAATCAAGGCATGATGGACGAAGCAACGACGTAAAAAGCAGACTAGCAGTGGCATGAAAGGCATTCTTGGCCAAAAGAAATCTACTAGTATCAAACGTACGCCTTAATTTGAGGCAGAAGGTCCTGAGAATGTACTTGTGGACCACAGAACAGCAGACAATCGAAGCATTTGAGATGTAGTGAATCAGATGAATGATGAAAGTTAGGTGGACTGGTAAGGAACTAGGAGGTTCTCCACAGAATCGACGAGGAAAGGAATGTATCGAGAACAGTGACAAGAAGAAGGCACTGGATGACTGGACATCTGCTAAAACATGGTACTAGAACATCCTGTAGACTCTGAAAACTGTAGAGATAGACGGAGATTGGAATAAATCCAGCAAATAATTGAGGACGTAGGTTTCAAGTGCTGCTCTCGTATTTCCAGCGATTCCTCGGATTTTCTTGTTGAATTCATTTCGCAAGACGCAAGTGCACGAACGTAGTATGTTTCCCTCCCTTACTCTGGAACTCTCGGAATTTCAATAGCAAACCTCTCTTGTAGCGTGTGCCGCACGCTCTCACATAAACGATTCAGTGACGAAAGGCGACGCTCTTCGTTGGATCATCTTTATCTCTGCTGCAAATCTTACTTGGTCAGGGTCCCAGCCTCATGAAAAAACTCAAGAATCGGTCGAACAGCTGTCTTTGTAAGCCGCTGTTTTGGAGGAATTTACTACCCTATCAGTGAACCAAAGCCTGGCGTCTACTTCGGTTACAATTTTCTTTATGTAGTCATTCCACTCTAAAGTGCACTCAGTGGTTAGTCCTAGAGTTTTTACAGTAACCGTTGTTTCAAGTGATTTGTCGCCAATTGTGTTACCGTACAGTAGTGGATTTCTTCTCCTGTCATTACTGAGTACGCCACGTTTATTTACTTTCAGCTGAAGCTGCCAGTCCGTGCGTCAGTCATGGATTATCTGCAGTTATTCCTGCAACGCACTGCAGTCCTTCGCCATTGCTACCATCTTACAGTTGATAGGGTCACGTAGCTTACGATTTTGTCTACTATGTCATTGATGTATAAGGGGCGGTCAAACTAAAACCGAACACACTCCATATTACACAGTCTGCGCTTCAAGTGTCCCACTGTTGCTCCATTTCGATACTGTCATCGCTCTGGTAGGGAAACGTAATAGTGCCACATCACAGGTGGACGCAGTTGTTGGGTTATGATCTTCATTGTTGGTGGACTGATCTAGGGTGTTCGTGCAGCTTTCATACGTACAGCGCCTACGAAGCGACTGCCCTTTAGACAGCTGTGTAGCAATATGTCCTTCATTCCTCGCACGCTCGCTGTACAGACGCTGACTAATACTTAGAAAAAAGTTCCTCGGGCGTGGAACCACAATCGGATGAGGGTTGCTCTTCAGTGATTTAGTTCGGAGATACTCCAGCTTCCTCCATACGTCCTTGCTCTTTCCCCGTGTGATTTTTACATGTTTAGCTACCTGAAGAAACACAGGCGTGGATATCAGGAAGTGCAAGAGTGTCTGCGGTGTGAATCCATCAAGTGGACGACCACGTCCTATAGCACAGGAATTGTTCATGTCGTCTCCCAGCGCGAAAAATGTCTTAGTAAGTGTGGTCATTACTTCTGAATGGACCAATTCCATGGTCCTGGTGTGGCAGATGTTCGATTTTCACTTGACTGCCCTTCATGCGTTGTAAACAGGTAAGTTAATATCATACTTTCTTGGACTTTACTGCATTTCCGTCTGTCGCTTTTGCTAAGAGCGACTTTCTATGTGCAGTGATGTCGTTAAATCAGACATAACTCCGGTACGATACTCGGTAATTTGTATTCTGTTAAGGCGGCGTCATTAGAGCTATACGATAAGGCTTACTTGCTGAGCTGTCACCAAAAACCTTCAGGCTCTTGTTCTCGAGTTATGCCATTCAGTTGAAGAAACTCTCCTGTCCAGATGCTCACTGCGCTTGATAAAGTCGAAATACATGATAAAATTAAGATCAAAGCATTCAATTGTATCTACCGAGACTGTTTCACCGACTAGGAGTACGGCACATATTTTGTATTCGTCCGTCTCACAGATGAGAGAATCTGTAGATAAATAAGTGAGCGTGGGACTGAAAAACCAAATAGCTCGATAGAGGAAAGGCCACAAGACTCGACGGGCTGCCCATTGTATTCTATATGCAATATGCGAAGGAAGTCATGCCTCTTCAAATCAATTAACCGTTGGTGGCTGTATCAACGAAGCGTGCCGTTAGTTCGGAAGAAGATGCTGGTCGTACCAGTGTATAGAAAAGAACTGTAGGCCTGTCTTAGAGATATAAATTTCTACCAGAATTAAAGAGTAAGTATCGAGCGCGCTTGTGATTTTTATGGAGACCGAACGATCCATAATCAGGAATTAGCAAGCTCTGACAATGTGAAATCCAGCTTTCTCTAGCCATTTACGAGGTGCACACAGCAGTAAACAGCGGTGCTCAGGCTTTTCGTGCAGCACCATTCAGAAAATTTAGAGAATCGGCATTTGAGACTGACTGCAGAACAAATCTGCTACCATGTCCATTATAATTATCCGGGCTGTTATGCCGTGGTCGGTTGATGAATTCTGTGGTGATTCCCAACGTTGCTACCGCCAACATACGGGGTGGTTATAATTAAACTCTCACTACTTGAGAGGCAAATTTGGAAGTTTGTGGTGAGTTCCTATGGGACCAAACTGCTGAGGTCATCGGCCCCTAAGCTTACACACTACGTAATATAACTTAAAGTAACTTAAGCTAAGGACAACACACACACAGCCTTGCCCGAGGGAGGACTCGAACCACCGACGAAGGGAGCCGCGCGAACCGTGGCAAGGTGCCCCAGACCACACGCCTACCCCACGCGGCCCTTGAGAGGCCTCCCTCCCTCTCCCCATTAAGAAAAAGTGTTCGTAGGACAATGAAACTTTGTGGCATTATTTGTAAGGTCATGTGGAAGAGGAGTAAAGAATAAACCACTGAATTAAACACGTTTTAATTTTCACGTGAGAGGGTAACATTTGTTAATTGAGTACCTTTTTTACTTTCCAGGTTACAAATGTTGCTCAATGGGATGACCATCTGCATCCACAGCGGCCTGTAACCGCACTAGAGACGTCGTTTTACGATTTTTGGCAGCACTCTTCGAACTGAGAACCATGAAATTTTCAGCTGTCGTGACACGGCTCGTAAACTCCTTCAACATTGCACATTGTGTCCAGTATTCTCAGCTATGGCACACTAACTTCTTCAACAGCATGTGGTGCAATTGGGACTCGGCCTCTCTCAGAGCATTTCCCAAATCGCCAGTTAATTCGAACTGCCTAATCATGTTCTTCAAGACGGTGCGGAAAGAGAAACTCGCCATTTTCCTTTAAGGTGTTGATACTCGCGAAGAACAGCAGCACTATTGCTGTTGTTTTTATAAAACAGCTTTACAAGTTAAGCCTTGCTCAGCTTGTCCAGATCAATGTTGACCATCTCCAACTAGAGCGCTTTATGTGTTTCAGACGTACGCCACTTAAAGGAAAGACATGCCACTAACAGTATTAGCAACACAAACCCTGCAAAGCATAGTGGGAACATCATTCGTATAAGGCTGGCTACCCAGTAAATAGTTTTCGTCTACACTGACACAAGAAGCGAAAGTTTAATTATAGCCACCCGTACGTTTCGCATAAGGACCATGAAGATAAGATATTAGAAATTAGGTTTTGTAACGAGGCGTACAGACACCCGTTTTTCCCTTGTTCTCTTTGCGTGTGGAATAGGAAAGGAAATGACTAGTCGTGGTACAAGCTCCCCTCCGCCATGGAGCGTATGGTTGCTTGCAGAATGTGTACGTAGGTGTACATGCCTTCTTTATCGACACAGTTCTATACGGTCATCCTATAAGCAAGTGCATATGGAATATCCGAACAGATAACTGTCTGGCGAAAGGAATTCACTATGGCGCAGCTGACGGATGAACATTGTTAGAACCGAGAATAGTTCAAAAAATGGCTCCAAGCACTATGGGACTTAACATCTGTGGTCATAAGTCACCTGGACTACTTAAACCTAACTAACCTAAGGACAACACACACATCCATGCCCGAGGCAGGATTCGAACCTGCGTCTGTAGCAGGAGCGCAGTTCCGGACTGAAGCACCTAGAGCCGCTCGGCCACAGCGGCCAGCTCC
Organism: Schistocerca cancellata; assembly: GCF_023864275.1. Taxonomy (NCBI): domain Eukaryota; kingdom Metazoa; phylum Arthropoda; class Insecta; order Orthoptera; family Acrididae; genus Schistocerca; species Schistocerca cancellata. Next base: position 649,433,562 of record NC_064626.1, on the reverse strand, counting down.
GAGAATTGTGCCTGGTGCCCTTCAGCGTAGTGTCCCACACTATCACGATACACACTATGTCATCAAAAGTACCCGGACACCTGGTGCCCCCCGTCGGTAATACTGGAATGTAAGATGGTGTTGGTCCACCCTTAGCCTTGATGACAACTTGCACTCTCGCAGGGATACATTCAATCAGGTGCTGGAAGGTTTCTTGGGGAATGGCAGCCCATTCTTCACGGAGTGCTGCAATGAGGAGAGGTATCGATATCGATCGGTGAAGCCTGGCACGAAGCTAATGTTCCAAAACATCCCAAAGATGTTCTGTAGGATTCAGGTCACTTCTCTGTGCAGGCTAGTCCATTTACAGGGATGTTATTGTCGTGTAACCACTCCGGCACAGGACGTACATTATGAACAGGTCCTCGATCGTGTTGAAAGATGCCATCACCATCCCCGAATTGATCTTCAACTGTGGGAAGCAGGAATTTGCTTAAAACTTCAGTACAGGCCTGTGCTGTGATAGTGCCACGCAAAACAACGAAAAGTGAAAAACCCCTCCATGAGAAACACAACCATACCATAACACCACCGATTACGAATTTTACTACTGGCACTACACTCGCTGGCAGATGACGTTCACCGGGCATTCGCCATACCCACACCCTGCCATCGGATCGCCACATCGTGTACCGTGATTAGTAACTCCACACAACGTTTTGCCACTGTTCAGTCCTTCTATGTTTACGTTCCTTACACCAACCCAGGTGTCGTTTGTCATTTACCGGCGTGATTTGTCGCTTATGAGCAGCCGCTCGACCATGAAATCCAAGTTATCTCACCTCCCGCCTAACTGTAATTGGACTTGCAGTGGATACTGATGCAGTTTGGAATTCCTGTGTGACGCTCTCAATAGATGTCTACATATTACACATTACGAGCCTCTCAACTGTCGGCGGTCTCTGTCAGTCAACAGATGAGGTCGGTCTGTACGCTTTCGTGCTGTACCTGTCTCTTCACGTTTTCACGTCACTATCACATCGGAAACAGTGGACCCAGGAATGTTTAGGAGTGTAAATCTCGTATAAAGACGTGTGACGGAAGTGACACCCAATCCGCTCTCTCACGATGTCTAATGACTACTGAGGTCCCTGATATGGAGTATCTGGCAGTAGGTAGTAGCACAAAGCACCTAATATGAAAAACGTATGTTTTGAGGGTATCCGGATACTTTTGATCACATATTGTATATTAATGACGTAACAGATAACATATATATTCTATGAGGCTCTCTGCCTACGACGCTATGTTTTACAGAAATGTAACAGCCGTAGAAACTTGTTAGTGATCGCAGTTAGATTTACAGATCATTAGTGTCCATAGAAAAGCTTGATGGCTGATTTAATGTAATGTTATGTGCGTTAGTGTTACAAATGAACCTACGCAATTTGATTACGTGACTGGCTATCGGACACAGAATCAGCCATAACCTTCACGTATCTGAGCGTTTCTTTCAGGAGTGATTTTTCCGCAAAATCTGTGGAGGAATCAGAAGCCACATTCAAGTTTGTTGGAAGGCTCATTAACACTGTTACTCGGTCTGGGGCCCTTGCAAAGATAGAATAGATCGAAAAGATTAAAAGAAGAGCTGCAGAATTCGCCACTGGTTCGTTTATCCAGCTGGAAAGAATTTATTGTGAAATGGGTTCTCAGCCCGTACGAATTATTTAATGGCGTCATTTTCCGTTTATGGGAATAACTGTAGACGAATAAAAACGTTTAAAGCCGTAAGGGAAAATTATGCCACAGGACTAGAGAAGAAGACGTTAAAAGCGTTGCGCATGTGGAGAGTCTGACAGAATCGCAAGAACCAACACTGTAAAACCCGGCCAACTCGATAATGATCACCATGCTTAAGTTGGAGAAACACGGACTCATACCGAAGAGCACCGATTATACATATTCTAGTGGAACAGAAGGGGAAGATAGTGGATATGGGATACTGTGTACTGGCTGTGACACGCCGAGTAGTAATTTACCTACTACAGACGTCGTAGACACGGCTGGAGACAGGTCTGGCAAATTTCTATGAAATTACACGAATATTTCTTAGTCGACATGGGTGTTGGTAAGCATAAGTACTGCCTCTGCTGTGCCTTTTGGATCCGACGATGGCGATGGAATATCGACAGTCCAGTCAGCAGAATGGTGCTGCTGGCACGCCCTATGCCTTTGTCGGTAACCAACCGCTCATATCCAGCCGCCTAAAATCGAGCCGCCGCGGCTTTCGAGAGCCACTTCCGGTGGTGCCTGTAGCCTTTAATCTCTCCTGCCTTCATTCATCTGATTACAGACTTCTGCTTTTGACTGGGTTTTGGACTTGCTTTTACTAGCCGTTGGCGTCTTTTCTTGTATTTGTAGCGTTAAGTTAGTTCACTGTTGTAATGGGACTAGTTCTGTATTTCGTTATTGTGCGTGTACTGAATTCAGTAAATGTGTCGTGCCGTGATAAAAATTTGTCCGGTTTCGTACAAAATTCAGAAATGACAAATAGCCCAATTGTATAGCCGCGCGGGATAGCCGCGCGGTTTTTGGTGCGCTTTGCCACGGTCCGTGCGGCTTCCCTCGTGGAAGGCTCGAATCCTCTCTCGGACACGGGTGTGTGTGTGTGTGTGTTGTCCTTAGCGTAAGTCAGTTGAAGTTCGATTAAGTAGTGTGTAAGTCTAGGGACCACTGACCTCAACAGTTTGGTCCCATAGGAACTTACGACAAATTTCCTATTTCATTTGCATTTTTGCAGCGTCTAAAGCATCGGTCGTCAAACATCTTTGCTTAAGAGCCATTACGTTCATTGTACGGCGACATTTCTGGCGCCAAATAAAGAGAGGTGTGGGGGAGTAGCCACTCAAAGACAAATTCAGTTTTCAGCAATCCTTGGTCATTGTTACCAGCTTATCACTTACATTTTGAGTCTGCATATGATAAGCTACCACGCCAAATTTTTTAAGTGTGAAAGAAAATGATATATTTGAGCTAATTTGGAGGCTTACTTAGTGACCAATTTTAAGTACTAAGAGGGTACTGTGCCCTTTGGCATCTCAATAGGGTACGTTGTTTGTTTGTCTGATTTCCGGATTTTCCAGGCTTCTCAACGTCCTTCTGTCCGAGAGCATTCCAAGAGGCTCCAGCAGGCCGTTATCACTCAGACTTTTGTATTAGGTTAAATATAACAGGCCAGAGACGGTTGTAAAGAAATTTAAATTAATTCAAAACTGTTACGAAGGGCTAGAGTGACTGATGCATATGAAAAGGGTTTAGAAAACAGTTTTATCTACTATATTATACGTGTCTTTCTTTTTAAAGTAACCGACTGTTACTGGTATGAACACCTTGACAACTTTTTCCGACGGGTACCGCGGACACTTTTCTTGATCGGAAGCACAATCGCCATTAGTGATGCACAGAAGAAATTATCAAACTGATATAAATAACAAGGAACTACTTATGTAAGCCAAAATACGTTGTTTACACAATGATACTGTAGAAAATTACTACTCTACATACAGGTGAGGTACCAAAAATAATACAAAGAACATACCTCACATCAAACAACTCAAAAACAAAACAAGTTTCCTCTGTTTCACAACAAGACAGTGTATATCGGAACAAGTGTGGCCACTTCTCAGTAGGCAGCAACACTGTTGAAGGCAAAAAATATGCAACGGCCACTCCTCCCATCTTGCTCTCTTTACCACACCTTCCCCTAACGATATTGCTCTTCAATGGTAACCTACATTAGTAGGTACCTTATGTTAATTAAAAACAGTAGCTGCAGTATGAGAAACGATCAAAAAATTTTACTGAATGTTCCGAATGCAATTTTCTTTTACTGATCTCATTGTATTGCAACAGCCCTAATCTGATTTCATATTATTTGCTACAGACATGTACCACATTTGAAGATGACCGTCATTCACGTGTCCATTATACTTCCGTTTGGTATTTGTATCCTAGCAGCTGATCTTTACTAATGGTGCACACTCGTAAGTTCGAGTTAGCAGTATTGAAAGGCAAACAATAAAATATCCCCCATCTCACCTCATATAACCTGGCAGTGGTCGCTCTTGTTCGACGACTACTACTCCAAAGTTATCTTTACCACACGATTCACATAAACGGATAAAGACGGGTACAGACACACCGACAAAACATGTTTAACTAAACATTGGACTGCTGTCCAAGTGACATCTGACTTGAGACCTGCATCAGCACTCAACATAGTCTATTGTTCAATTCACCAATGTACAGGCAAATTGCGCAGGATGGTATGAGTATTTCAGATTGTGGAAGCTCGATTCAAAGAACCGGAATATATTCAAAGTGTTGCGTAAAACTCCACCGCATTGATTTGTTCAAAATGGTTCTGAGCACTATGGGACTCAACTGCTGAGGTCATTAGTCCCCTAGAACTTAGAACTAGTTAAACCTAACTAACCTAAGGACATCACAAACATCCCTGCCCGAGGCAGGAGTCGAACCTGCGACCGTAGCGGCCTTGCGGTTCCAGACTGCAGCGCCTTTAACCGCACGGCCACTTCGGCCGGCCATTGATTTGTGGTATTATAAATATATCATACGAGCTGGAGCAATTGGATCATTTTCCTGAAAGATAAAGATGTTCTGCTTATGAAGGAGCCGAGTGCATGTACACTAACGACGCTCTAAGTGCTGTTAGAGTCATCAAGCCATTTCAAATAAAAATATTGGCCGATACACACTACAGATGCGTCTTCATTGAAAACGGAGGGTTGAAGATGGAGTAGCTGTACCGAAAAAAGGAGTCCTTACACAGTAAGGTGAAAGTTAGCAAGATTAATAAACATAAAAGGACAATGTGCTCGTACATATAGTGATCAGAATGGTGGAATTCAATAAATCCTACCCAGGTAGGATCAATAGATGTGATTATATCCAAAGAAGAGCGGTGCGTTTTGGCACTGCTTTCCCAAACACTAGAGTCAAATGCTAAAAGAGAGGCGTTGTGCTAGGCTGGTGGCAGCATTGGTGAATTATGAGAACATACAATCAAGGAAGAGCCATACATCTCACGAAATGACCGTTGGTGAAACATTTGGGAAGTTCACATGCATCATTTGCCGATGGTTCAAACGATAAATTTACAACGACAATGGTAACAGAAGGTGACTCCCAAATTATAGACGCTGTTGTAAATGGAGACGTAGAAGTCAGTGTAATCACCCCAGTCATAGTAGAGCGGTGGTCACATTACTTTGTCTTGTCACTGTGAACTTCATCCTCTCACTGATTCCACACGTACACTTTTCTGTCGCACTAACAGCCGTTGTACAATGTAAAAACTGATTATTCCCATTTCGGTGTCATATTGCTTGTTTCGGTATCAACAAGATACTTCATCACTTGTGTTCACTTTTTCATTAGACACACCACACACGTGTACACACACACACACGTTGTTGTTGTTGTCTTCAGTCCAGAGACTGGTTTGATGAAGCTCTTCATGCTACTCTACCTGAGCAAACTTGTTCATTTCCAACTAACTACTGCAACCTACATCCTTCTGAATCTGCATAGTGTATTCATCTCTTGATCTCCCTCTACGATTTTTACCCTACATGTTATCCTCCAATACTAAATTGGTCATCCCTTGATGCCTCAGAACATGTCCTACCAACCGATCAATTCATCTAGTCAAGCTTTACCACAAATTCCTCTTCTCCCCAATTCTGTTCATTACCTCCTCATTAGTTACGTGATCTACCCATCTAATTTTGAGCATTCTTCTGTAGCACCACATTTCGAAAGCTTCTATTCTCTTCTTGTCTAAACTAGTTATCGTCCATGTTTCGCTTCCATACTTGGCTACATTCCATACAGATACATTCAGAAAAGACTTTCCGACACTTAAATCTATGTTCGATGTTAACAAATTCCTCCTCTTCAGAAACGCATTCCTTGCCATTGCCGGTCTACATTTTATATCCTTTCTACTTCGACCGTCATCAGTTCTTTTGCTCCCCAAAGAGCAAAACTCATCTACCACTTTAAGTACCTTATTTCCTAATCTGATGTCCTCAGCATCACCTGATTTAATTCGACTACATTCCATTATCCTCGTTTTCCTTTTGTTGATGTCCATCTTAAATCCTCCTTTCAAGACACTGTCCATTCCGTTCAACTGCTCTTCCATTTGCTTTGATGTGTCTGACAGTATTACAATGTCATCGGCAAACCTCCAAGTTTTGATTTCTTCTCCATGTATTTTAATTCCTACGCCAAATTTTTCTTTTGTTTCCTTTATAGCTTGCTCAGTATACAGATTCAACAAAAAATGGGATAGGCTACAACCCTGTGTCACTCCCTTCCCAACCACTGCTTCTCTTTCGTGCTCTCGACTCTTATAACTGCCATCTGGTTTCTGTACAAATTATAAATAGCCTTTCGTTCCCTGTATTTGACCCCTGCCACCTACAGAATTTGAAAGACAGTATTCCAGCCAACATTGTCAAACGCTTTCTCTAAATCTACAAATAGTAGAAACGTAGGTTTGCGTTTGCTAAATCTATTATCTTAGATACGTCGTAGGGTTAGTATTTCCTCACGTGTTCCAACATTTCTACGGAATCCAAACTGATCTCCCCCGAGGTCGGCTTCTACCAGTTTTTCCATTCTTTCGTAAAGAATTCGTGTTAGTATTTCTCAGCCGTGTCTTATTAAAATGACAGTTCTATAATTTTCACACCTGTGAACACCTGCTTTCTTTGGGATTTGGGATTGGAATTATTATATTCTTCTTGAAGTCTGAGCATATTTCCCGTGTCTCATACATCTTGCTCACCAGATGGTAGAGTTATGTCAACACAAACACGTACACGCTTTATAAGCCTCAGATAATATTCCCATATGGCTGAACGGCATATTCATCATGTTACACATCTTTTGAACTCAACCTGTCTTCCTGTAGAACATACTGTACCACTCTTATGCAGTGATCTACCCAGTATATTGTAGACAAAGATGCAGATGGGCAGTTCCTACTATGCGGAGAGAGATGCACCGAGGTGACGGAAGTCGTAGGATAGCTCCTAATATCGTGTCGGGCCTCATTTTGCCAGGCGTAGTGCAGTAGATTGACGCCGTGTGGACTCAAGTCATTGGAAGTCCCCTGGAGAAAAAATGGCCAGCCTGCCTCTGTAGCCGTCCATAACTGCGAAAGTGTTGCCGGTGCAGGATTTTTTGCACTAACTGACTTCTCGATTATGTTCCATAAATACTCGATAGGATTCATGTCGGGCGATCTGGCTGGCCAAATTAGTCTCTCGAATTGTCCAGAATATTCTTCAAACCAATTCTGAACGACTGTGTCCCTCTGACACGGCACGCATTGTGATCCATACAAATTCCACCGTTGTTTGGCAATATGCAGACCATGAATGGCAGCAAGTGGCCTCCAAGCAGTCGAACATCAATTACAGTCAACGATCGGTTCAACTGGGCCAGAGGACCCAGTCCATTCCATGTAAACACAGCCCACACCGTTAAGGTACCGCCACCAGCTTGCACTCTGTCATGGCTTCGTGGTGTCTGCGCCGCACTCGAGCCCTATCATCAGGTCTCGCCAACTGAAATCGGAACTCGTAGGACCACGCCACGATTTTCAGTCCTCTAGGGTCAAACTGGTCTGGTCACGAGCTGACACTGGAGGCGACGTCGTGCTGTTAGCGAAGGCATTCGCGTCGGTGGTCTGCTGCCATAGTCCATTAAGTACAAATTTCACCGCACTGTCCTAACGGAAATGTTTGTCGTACGTCCCACATTGAGTTCTGAGTCATTTCACAAAGTGTTGCTTGTCGTTTAGCCTTCTCAACTCTTGCGGAAACGCAGCTGTTCTCGGTCGTTAAGTGAAGGCTGTCGGTCACTGCGTTGTCCATGGTGAGAGGTAACGTCTGAAATTTGGTATTCTCGGCAAATTGTAGACACTGTGAATATTGAATTCCCTAACGATTTCCGAAATGAAATGCCCCATCCGTCTAACTCAAAATACCATACAGCGCTGAAAGTCCGTTACTTCCAGTCATGCGGCCATAATCACGTTGGAAACATTTTCACATGAATCACCTGTGTACACGGCTCTGCCCTGTGTACGCGATACTTCAGTCATATTTGTTTATGCATATCACTATCCCGTGCCTTAGGTGACCTCGTTGTAGTGTTAGGTCCCTGTTTCACAAAACATGTTTCTTGCTGCCGCCTCTCATTCTCTCTCTCTCTTTCTTTCTTTCGGGAAATTGGAACAAGGACTATGGGACCAAACTGCTGAGGTCATCGGTCCCTAGGCTCACGCAATACTTAATCTAAATTAAACTAACTTACGCTAAGGAGAACACACACACACCCACGCCCGAAGGAGGACTGGAACATCCGACGGGGGGAGCCGCACGGACCGTGACAAGACGCCTCACAGCGCACGGCTACCCCGCGCGACTTTCTTTCAGGAAATAGGTAATGTTGGGTATACTCCAACAGCACACATATTTCCTTCAACAAAGGATACATTTGGAATTCTGCTTGATGTGCTACACTCGTGATCAAGCGTAGAGAGCACTATGATGACGAAAGGTCGATGACCACACGTTCATCAAAATAAAAATCATTAAACGTTCCACGTAGGTCACATCTGAACGGAACGAAAAGAAACGGTAGACTAGCGGCACTGTGTAGCTCTTTGGCTTAGTCAGTTACCTCCCTACAATAACAAAAGTGATTTTTTACTTTAAGTTAAACTCTCCTGTCACCATTACCGGAGCAACTACATGCTTCCGACGTGCTGTAACTGTTTCTAACGAAACTTGCTGAACGAACGTACTGAAACAGGCGAGTTGGTTACAAATAAGAAACAGTTAGGAGAATTTTAACGTAATTTTTACATTTTTTGAGCACAAATGAAGTTTGAGGCAGCCTTTCGATTACGAGAGAGCCACTAATCCCGTAGTGTATAAATAATCTTGGCACACACGGGAAAATATCTCATTTGAATAAGTATAAAAGAGGGAGAGAAGTTCGTTTACTCCTGTACGTTGCATTTTAAAACGGAATGACAATATGGAAATAGACAAAATAACTAACATGCTTATGTAGGAAACAGAGAAACTCGGATTTCAAATGCGCAGCACGAAAAACTTCTAGTAGCAGTCGCTGTCTAGTCATGAGCTTTCAAAAGATTTTTTGCGAGGGAAGGCATATACTTAGATGCTTACCAGCTTAACGACAGCACGTTGGTAGGCCGCTCGTAGCGACGACCCCAGGCATGTGTGGCCTCAACTCTGGCATCAGTCGATACCATCATCTCGCGACGTGATTGACTCTGACGTAATGGAGGTCAGAGCATGCAGCTGCCTAGCACGGTGGGAGACTGCTGCGCCAATTTTCACATCAACAAAGGACTAAGAGGCCACAGTAAGTGAATGAGACGTGACAAAGTAACGAAAAATGAGGCGGAGCGTGCTATCTCCGGCTATTTCATAATCTAGCTAGTGTACTTCCACAGCTAGTAACGTAGTTTGCGTGGCCAATCTACATTCATCCTCATAAATTAAGGATAATGCTGATACATGGTGAAACAACGCTCTGGTGGGCGGTTTGCGGGTTTAAATCAACTCGGGGTATGACCATGCAGTGCATTTGACCTGCGGTCGTCGCACAATGGCGCTAGCAGAAGTCCAGATACGCAGAGGTGTGTTGGTGCATGTCAGGATACGGCGCAGCAAACTAGTGTCCAGACGTTTTCAGACGTGCTAATGGTGACTGTGTGTTGAAAAATGGCTCAAAGAACACATATTGAAGACTTTATGAGGGGTAGAATACTAGGGCGACTGGAGGTTGGTCAAACACAGCAGGTCGTAGCACGGGCCCTCCGTGTGCATCAGAGTGTGATCTCAAGATTATGGTAACGATTCCAGCAGACAGGAAACGTGTCCAGGCGCTACAGTACGGGACGTCCACAGTGTACAACACCATCAGTGCCCGCAGACGGCCACGGAGTACTGCAGATAGCCTTCCATGGGACCTTACTGCAGCCACTGGAACAGTTGTCTCCAGACACACAGTCTACAGACGACTGAACAGACATGGTTTATTCGCCCAGAGACCTGCAAGGTGCATTCCTCTGACTCCTCGTCACAGGAGAGCCCGTGAAGCCTGGTATCAAGAACACAGTACACGATCATTGGAACAGTGGTCCCAGGTTAAGTTCACGGAAGAGTCCAGTTATAGTCTGAACAATGATTCTCGCCAGGTTTTCATCTGGTGTGAACCAGGAACCAGATACCAACCCCTTGAAGTCCTTGAAACGGACCTGTATGGAGGTCGGGGTTTGGTGGTGTGGGGTGGGATTATGATTGGTGCACATACACCCCTGCATCTCTTTCACAGAGGAACCGTAACAGATCAGGTGTATCGGGACGACATTTTGCCTTTTCAGGGGTGTGGTGGGTCCCACCGTCCTCCTGATGATAACGCACGGCGCCACCGAGCTGTCATCGTGGAGGAGTGCCTTGAAACAGAAGATATTAGGCGATTGGAGTGGACTGCCTGTTCTCCAGACCTAAACCCCATAGAGCACGTCTGAGATGCTCTCGGTCGACGTATCACTGCACGTCTTCAAACCCCTAGGACACTTCAGGAGCTCCGACAGGCACTGGTGCAAGAATGGGAGGCTATACCCCAGCAGCCGCTCGACCACCTGATCCAGAGTATGACAACCCGCTGTGCGGCCTGTGTACCTGTGCATGGTGATCATATCCCATATTGATTTCTGATTTCGGGGTACATTCGGAGGAAACAGTTGCCTTTTGTAGCACATGTGTTTCTGGACGGTTTCCTCAACTTATCACCAATACAATGGACTTACATGCCTGTGTCGTGTGTGTTCCCTATGTGCCTATGCTATTAGCGCCAGTTTTGTGTAGTGCCACGTTGTGTGGAACCACATTCTGCAATTATCCTTAATTTATGAGCATGAGTGTAGTAGATGTGTACATGTACAGACAAAAAAGACTACAATATCAGAGAAATTGGAAGATATATTCAAGAGAAAGAGCTTCACAAACTGAGCAAGTCAGTAACACGTTGCTCCACCTCTGGCCCTTATATAAGAAGTTTTTCTTTTTGGCGTTGATTGACAGAGATCTTGGATGTCCTCCCGAGGGATATCTTGCCCAATTCTGCCCAAATGGAGCTTTAGATCGTCAAGCTTACAATTTGGTTGGAAGGCCCTGTCCACAATTCTCCAAACGTTCTCCTGTGGGGGGAGATCCGGTGACCTTGATGGCCAAGGTAGAGTTTGGCAAGCACGAAGACAAGCAGAAAATACTCTCGCCGTATTCGGGCAGGCAGTGACTTGCTGAAATGTAAGCCTAGGATACTTGCCGTGAAGAGGAACAGAAAATCGTCTTCGTAAGGCTGTGCTATAAGGGTGCTGCGGATCAGAGTAGTCTTGCTACGAAATGAAATATCACCTGAGAGCATCAGACCTGATTACCGAACCATATAACGGGCGACTGTGATGTTGGAATCTCACTGGTGTCTGGGGCGTATCCACACATCTTAGGCCTGGAATCTTATTGACTGGAGCAGAATCTTCAGTAATGAGTCCCACTTCGAACTGAGCCCCGACGAACAACGCAGACGTGTCTGGTGACGAGCAGTGGGATATCAGTCTGACTGTTGCCCGCCATATGGTCCGACAACCAGAAGTGATGTTGTGTGGTGCCATTTATTTCCATAGGTAGGATCCTTTGTTTGTGATCCGCGGTTCTCTTATACCAAAGCGACACTTTGATGATATTCTACGCTTCGCTTTGTTACCTTTCATGGCGAGCTATCCTGCGCTTACGTTTCTGCACGTTAATGCCCGCCCGCACACGGCGAGAGTTTGTCATCGTACTTGCTAATTCCTACCTTGGCCAGCAAGGTAGATATTGAGAGCTTGGGGACCATTGTGGCAGGGCGCTCCAGTCATCTCGAGAGTCTGACAATCTGTCGCGCCAATTGGACGGACTCTGGCACAATATATACATCACGTCAACAAGTTACTGACTTGCTAAATCTGCAAAGCACTTACTCTTCGATAAATCAATCAGTTTTCCTTAAATTGTAGTTATTTGTATATCTGTATATATCATTCATATCTACTAACGTCCGTACCATTCGGATAATTCCGTATTGATGTGTCGCGCTTGCTTTTTTTGTCTTAGACCGTTTTTAATCACATGATTATTCTATCACTATCTCACTGTCTTATCCTTCGACGACTCAAAGTTGTTATTTACAGAATTTTCGCCTCATAAGTTATTGGGAGATAACTGCGTATTTATTTGTGTACTTCCTTAATAAACATGTAATCGGCTTCTGTTAGCAGTCGTTCTTTTCGGTATTGCAACAGCAGTCAGAATCTGTGATCGGAATTTAGTTGTACTGGTTTTATGTATGGGCTGGATGTTATGGTTGACTTGGCCTTGCCAATGTGAGCGTGAATCAAGCTGGAAAAGCCTTACCGGCTGGTGGGGAACTGGGCACAAATTTTCTTGCTACTACATATTACCTGCCTCCTTATATGCACGTCCTTCTATAGAGACTAAAATGAGCTGGAATAAATGGCCGGCGATACTGTGTCGAAACCGCCTGGCCGTGACAGTGGCTTCATTACGCGCATTGCCACCAGCCAAATACCGGGCGGCGATTTTCTGGAGCGCTAGAGTGCGCGGGCAGCCGCGGCGGGCGTTGGCGCGGCTTAGCGACCAAGTGGGTGCGCATAAATCCGCATTAGACGTACGGACGTAACCGCTGTCGCGCGGCGCGCTGCCATAAATCCGGCACGGCTTAAATAATCGGCCGCGAGGCGTGCGGTGCGGACTGCCACCACCACAATTTGTCGCGGTCCGTGTCCGCCGCCTGGCTACTCGTGGTCGCTGGGACTCCCAGCGGGCGAGAGGCGACGCTGCTACTTCGTCACGGCGGGGCAGATGGCGACCACGTGACTCTCCGGCAAACTTGGGGCCGGTTCATTCCGTGCGCGGACCCCCTCTGGAACTTCTAAAGACTTTTGTTCTTGTCCTATAAAAGGACTACACCGTAACTGTCCCTGCAGTTTATCTCGGTACTACCAGGATTGTAAAAGTGAAGTCGCTGCCAGGGTGTCACACTTGGTGTCACTTAACGTCACTTCGGCATCTTGTGTGTCGATTTGACTTACCGATTTGAAGCCACACTTACATTTCAGGAAAATTCGATGTAGCCTCTGGAACTGAATCCAGAAACTCTACAGCAGTACCCATCTGAAATGCGGTAGGGAGCTGGCGCTGAGTGGCAGCATAGTGGCCCATAACTTTACTAATAAATTTAATAACATGCGGTATCGGTTCTTTAGGACTTGATCGAAAGGACAGACACCACTTTGATCCAGAAGACATTATAAATGAAGATACAAAGTAATTACAACACTGGCTTCAAGCGGGCATTGGTTGAAATCAATAGCGTAAGTTGAAAATTTTAGCCCGACCGGGATTCGAACTCGGGTCTCCTGTTTACTATGCAGATGCTCCGGCCATCTTTTTAGACCTATCTCCTTGTCTAACTAATCTCCAAATATAAAATCAAATTCTGAACTTATCCACACACTATTAACGTAGTGCCTTGGTTCAAAATGGTTCAAATGGCTCTGAGCGCTATGCGATTTAACTTCTGAGGTTATCAGTCGCCTAGAACTTAGAACTAATTAAACCTAACTAACCTAAAGACATCACACACATCCATGCTCGAGGCAGGATTCGAACCTGCGACCGTAGCGGTCACTCGGTTCCAGACTGTAGCGCCCAGAACCGCACGGCCACTCCAGCCGGCCTAGTGCCTTGTCCATTAGCCTCATTGCAGCATTTTGCCGATTCCCGTATAAGAGCTCAAGCATGGTATGCATCCGCACTGGAGTCGAGAATACCGGCCGTTGTGGCAGAGTGGTTCTAGGCGCTTCAGTCCGGAACCGCTCCACTGTTACACTCGCAGGTTCGACTTCTGCCTCGGGCATGGATGTGTGTGATGTCCTTAGGTTAGTTAGGTTTAAGTAGTTCTAAGTCACTGCGTTTCCCCCTGGCGCCGAAAAATCCTCTAACTCTACCACCGTCAGTGATGCTGCCGACCAGAGGGAACCTTCGATATTGAATCGCGTTACGATGCATCCGCACGGTGCAACATCGATGATGGGAACTCAGCCATGGAAGTTGTCACTGGCCGTTATAACCCTCTTGGAACAATGTGCCTTTTGTTTGTCATCGGGTATTTCATCGCAATCTTCAGTTTCTCTCTGGTTCGCATCGTTTCACACTCACTGCCACACCTCTCTGGGGCGCTGCCGATATTTAATTCTCTCTTCGAAATCATCTGCGTCATCCTTCATCACATTTATCGCCTGTCAATGCCTGTGTTGCCGTTTACAACTTCAACGCTTTTGGTAGGGATATTCAAGTAACATAACTGTCATCTAATGCTATGGTCACATTTTATTGTGCGGTATCCGCCCTCTGCTATATATATATATATATATATATATATATATATATATATATATATATATATATATATATATATATATAGATTCTAACCAATGCTTCCTAACATCCACCATAATCTTACAAATACGAAGTGTTCGAAGTGAAATATCATGCTATCTCTGTATACAAAAGGCAATGTCCTGACTAACTGACTGACTGGCTCACCATCGTCCAGCCCAATTCACTAAGGATAAAAACTTCAAATTTAGAGAAGGTGTGGATATTTTACTGTAGGCATCGTTCAGGAAGGTATTTTTCGAAAGTAATCCTAAGAGGGTGAAATACGGGATGAATTTTTTCTTTTTTATGTCGCTATTAAGGAAATTTTGAGGCTGGACCTACGAAAATTGACATTTGGTTTCTCGATCTGAAATAGAGGAAGACGTGTTTCAGCATTTTTGGAAATTTGACGCTATGGGGTGAAATAGTGGGTGAAAGCTGTTTTTGAAAATATATCATTATTAAAGAGCTACTGTAGTATTTTTAAAGCTACGTCTATGAAAATTGGTATTTAACTTCTCAGTTACGTATACAAAAAATACGTATTTCAGTGTTTTTGAAAATTGAGCCCCCAACGAAATGGTTATGCCTGTTTTGTAATTAATATCGAAGATCTACCTATCATCGAGTATAATAAAGCTCTGAAGCGCCTTTACACACGGTACTTCCTTGAAGAATATGGAAAGAAGGTTCAGATGGTTCTGAGCACTGTGGGACTTAACTTCTGAGGTCTTCAGTAACCTACAACTTAGAACTAATTAAACCAAACTAAGGACATCACACTCATCCATGCCCTAGGCAGGATTCGAAGCTGCGACCGTAGCGGTCGCGCGGTTCCAGACTGTAGCGCCTAGAACCGCTCGGGCACTCCGGCCGGCCTGGATAGAAGGGATCCCTTTGAGATATACCTGCGTTCCATAAGACTACGTTCCTTTTTTTTCACTTTATTTGCAAATTTCCAATGAAGCAAAAGTGTAGATGCACCCAAATCGAAATACAGGGTGCTACAAAATGATACCGGCAAACTTCAAGAGCTTTTAGACAGTGTCGTGAGGAAAAATTTCCGGTATCATCCGTCCGCAGCTCGTGGTCGAGTCGCACACTATTCTCCGTGTCCTCACAGCGCTGGCCTAGCCGCCGCCGTGCGCGGAGCTTGCCGCGAGTGGGGCACGTCGTCGGTCGGGTGTGAGTACAACGTAGCCATCCTGTTATGGAAGCTCGGATTCGGAAGTCTACGTTGAAATTTTCGTTTCCGTTTGGATACGAAGGCCGAAACTTTATAAAATCGACGAATGGTTGTTCGAAAAGATAGGATTACAAGATGATGATGTTTACGGTTTGGCATATGATTTCCTTGGTAATGCAGTGTATGTTAAACTAAGAGACGTTGAAACATGTACCTGGATTATGACAAAAGCAGGCGGTTTAGCGAATTTTCTTCATTCCAATGGTGAATCTAGTTCAATTGCGATCAGTTATCCTGGTTTAGGGTTGCGATCTGTGCTCGTATTCAACCTTTCATTTGATCTTAAGTTCGATCTCATTAAACAAGCACCGCGCGACCGCTACGGTTGCAGGTTCGAATCCTGCCTCGGGCATGGACGTGTGTGATGTCCTTAGGTTAGTTAAGTTTAAGTAGTTCTAAGTACTAGGGGACTGGTGACCTCAGATGTTAAGTCCCGTAGTGATCAGAACCATTTGAACCATTAAACAAGCGTTAACGCCTTATGAACCGGTTTTTCAGTTTACTGGTGAAAAATGGACGGGCTACAAACATTTTAATGGTATACGAAATGATCTTCATAAGCATATCCCGCCGTATATTATGGTTCAAGGCTTCAGTACCTTAGTTGTTTATGATGGCCAACCAAGGACCTGCGTAGTATGTGGATCCACAGATCATTCTTATGCAACCTGTCCCCTTGTCAAATCTTTACGGAGGGAAAACCAGGCACTCACATCCGCGGGCGATGTGCGACATCAACAAAAATTGTCGTACGCGGGGACCTTGTCAGCCCTATCACAGAAAACTATCACGTCAGGGAGAAAATGAAGGAAATCAGGATTCAACTGCACGTAGCGTATTGGCAAATGAACAGAGTTTAACGATTACCCTGCCCAAATGTTCGAATCAGGTCTCTCCAGGAGAGACTAATATCCAGACCTTAGACGGTAGCAAGACAACAGGAAAAGAAATTACTATGCCTGTTATACATCCTGTAGTACCACTAGGTTTCAGTTCCGATAATGTTCCAATGTTGTCAGTAGGTAGTGACATGCTAGTAGACGAGGACACAAAACCATACACCCAACATTCAGCGACCGATCTGATCACCCAGTATCAAGTAAGTAAAATTCAAAAAAGTTGTCTAAACAAACGAAACTTTGCTCTACAATACAAAGGCAGGAAGAGATACAGGAATTAGAAAAGAAAAGAACACGCACTAGAGACATACTTAATAAATCTCAGACAGGGGAAACGGCGGTGGCTGATGCAATTAGGGTAATGACTCCCATGCGGAATGAGGGCATTCATATGCAATTACATTATCTCGTGAATACAACCGTGTTAGCATCTTCCGAGTCTCAACCAGTTCCGAGCACGCTTTTGTCGGAAGATACTGAGCAGTACTAAACAGTTACATGCAGACTTACAAGCTGGCTACAATTAATGTCTCTCGGGTAAGCACGGCGGTAGAGTTACAATCTTTGAAATATTATCTTTATCTCGCTGACATAGATGTTGCCATGTTACAAGAGGTTGTCACAACTAAAGTAGCAGACGTAACAGGTTACGAAGCCATCATCAACATCGGAAATGAAGGAGGAACAGCGGTTTTATTCAAAGAGGGTATCGCGCGTCGAGCTCGAGCTATTTTAGAGGCTGGTCGAGGTCTAACTGTCCAACTTCATGACCTCATTTTAACTAACGTATTGGGATCTAATGAAAGACGTCACAGAAGTAACTTTCGTGGGAACTGTTAAAGAACGTTGGAGCTGCTGCCATGTTCGCCGGAGATTTGAACTGTGTGCGGCGCCGTGAATTCCAGACGCCCAATTTTAATTTGTCCAGAGTTGAATCCACTCTATACTGGATATACTTATGTCAGTAGCACGTCAGCAAACAGGTTAGATAGAATCAGTTACCAAAGAATTCATGAGGAATATTGATGTTTGTGAGATATGGCCTATAAACTTCTTTGACCATTGTGCATACCATATTTCATTCAGGTATATCCGACAACAATCGTGTGTGTACATGGGGTACGGCAACTTAACGTATCACTATGGCAGGATGTTGAACTTACGCAACATATTAGACAGACTTTGCCTACGCTCCTAAACGAGGTATCGGGAGCGGATCATTTGGTGGACCGAATATGCAAAACCCGTATTTCGTAAATGCGTTGTACAGTACTGAAAAGCCCAAGCGTATTGGCGCAAGCAAACGACGGAATACTATTTCTCCTGTTTGAGAGACCTTTATCAACAACCAGATGACCTTTCGGCTGACATACTCAAACTGAAACGCTTTAAGTCGAAAATAACAGCCCTAGCCCTGCAGCGTCTGGATGGGGTGCGTACGCGAGCTCGAGGCAAGGGCGGTCTTATGCAGGATCGTACGTCGTTATACCATGTAATAAGGGAGACACGTAGGGGAAACAGAAACATAACCGCGCTGCGAACGATGACGGAGGAAGGTACACTACTCAGGACGCCAAGAAACAATATGTGGCGAAGTATTATAGGAATCTTCATCAAGCACTCCGTCTTCAGGCCACAAATGGCCCATCGGGACCATCCGACCGCCGTGTCATCCTCTGCTAAGGATGCGAATAGGAGGGGTGTGTGGTACAGCACACCGGTCTCCCAGTCGTTACGATGGTTTTGTTTGACCGAAGCCGCTACTATACGGTCGAGTATCTCTTCAATTGGCATCACGATGCTGAGTGCACCCCGAAAAATGTCAACAGCGGATGGCGGCTCGGATGGTCACCCATCCAAGTGCCAGCCACGCCCGTCAGCGCTTAACTTCGGTGATCTGAGGGGAACCGGTGTATCCACTGCGGCAAGGCCGTTGCTACTTAAGAATCTCTATGCTGAACCGGAAATAGATAGACGGGAATATGTGAGGAGGATAATGCCAGTCTACTTGAACATATAACACAGGACGAAATACAAACAATAACTAACGACGCTCAAGAGGAACAAGTCAGCTGGTCCCGATGGGGTCCGCGTCGAATTTTATGTATGCGTTTTGGATGTAGTTGGGAATGAGCTCACAGATACAGTATGTACAATGAGTTATTAACTAACCATGCATACCCTCCTCTGTTGACGGAGGGAATGATTGTACTCATTCCTAAACAACCAAGCAGCAAGTGGATTCACGATTTAAGACCACCCACCTTACTCAACTCTGACTAAGATTCTCACTCGCATCCTGAATAGAAGGATGAAGGCACTCCTGCAAAATGTCATAGGTCCTTACCAAACGAATGCAATAAAGGGTTGATCAATGTTAGATACCTTACGTGAGTATAGGGATGTCGTAAACCTTACTTGGTTAAGCGACAGTAGTCTTTCCTTATTGGTTTCAGATTTTGATGAAGCCTTTCATAGGATCAATCATGGCTTCTTTTTCAGCACCATGCAGTAAATGGGTTTCGATGACCACTTTATAACTGTCGTACGTAAATGTACCAAAGTTGGTTTTTCAAGGGTTAACTGGAAACATTTCCAGTTTAACAATCAGTGCGTCAACGATGTCCACTGTCTATGACATTACATGCGATCGCGGTGGAACCGTTGCTTTCGGCAATGCACCAGAAATTGAGGGGACTACAGGTCTTCAATATTAAGGCAGTTTTTCAAGGTTATGCTGACGACATAAGCGTTATTGTAAATTCGAATAATGAGGTTGCTGAAGTGCGACGTCTGGTACACCAGTGCTCACGATCCTCTGGTGCAAAATTGAATCTTCAGAAATTCAAAACAATGCATCTCGGTTCTTCCACTAGTGCAATAGGTGCGCACTGCTTGGATGTAACTGAAGAGAGACTCCAACTCGGATTGTGGTTAAGGGCGAATCCCAAGCTCATGGCTGTGAACAAATGAGAGCCTTGCTGAAGGACCATAACATGCGATCGTTAAACCGATTGCAGAAAGTTCAGTTTATAAATACATACATACTAAGCAAAATATATCATGTCGCAGCAGCCTTACTGATACCGCACATCACCGCACGAAAAATACTAGCTGGAGCGTGTTGGTATGTGTGGAAACAAAATCTCTTCCATGTATCCTTCCACACGGCGACCTTGCAGAGGTACAACGGGGGAACTGGAATTAAAGACGTTAAATCTAGATATGACGCAGTGTTTCTAACTAAGTTTTTAAATTTATACATGCCGGTAAGACAGGTATTACGAAATTTCTATTCCTCTCGTTAGATCCAGGGGACAAAAACGCTTCTGTTAATGCAGCACATATCGATGCTAGCCTAAATTAAGTCCGAATTTTGTATCCCGCCTGGAAGGCGGCGCGTGGATCTGCTCCTGCAAACTGAAGGGTAGGCCGAAATGAAGAAAGCGAGTGGGAGCAGGAGGGGACAAGCACTTCGGTACTGCGATTAAAATATTAGATGTTTACTATAGGCAAAAACAACTTAATAAATGGTTACATAACTTTGCGTACATCCCGTCGTTTGTAGTGAAAGTAGAGAACAAACAATATATTTTCCTTAATAATGTTCAAAAGTCATCATCTATATATCAGTTCATGATATCCAATATCACAAATTTACTCTTTCTGATGGACACACGTCCAGATCGTCCGCTCTCAAAATTCTGCCATCTCTCTGCCCAAACCCACCACTGCTGGCGGCGCACCTCCAACTGTGCAACGCTACGCGCTGTTCACATCCAACTGCCCAACACTACAATAGCGAATATTCCAACAATGCCAACCAGCCACAGACTGCACACAGCACAGCCAGTGATTTTCATACAGAGCGCTACGTGACGTTACCAACATGACAACCTAAGCAGCCTACTCACAGTAGTACAGGGTCTCAATAGCAAGCCAACACACACTGTAGTTTCAGCGATGTTCCAGGCCGTCTGCTCTCGATGAAATGGGCTGAATCTGCAGCGGCGCTCGTAGATCTCAACAGCGCCTGCTAGAGAGCGCTGTCGTCGGTGTCTCGTAGTAGTGCCAACCTACGCCGTGGCATCGTAGCTATCGATGCCACACGAAAGTACTGTGTCGATTGAAGCTATATAAGAGTTCCACCAGTACAAACCTACACTAGAATTGTCTATGACTATATTAGCAGAAATCGTCTTCAACAACCCATTTCAGTGTAAAATATCCTGCTAAACACTGGATGAATATTTGGAAAAATACCAACAGTAAAATTCTTCCAACTAGAGTCAGTGCCGTATGTTACGACGTCGTAAACGAAAACATACCGAAACCGGAACGATTATGGAAAATCAAATTGAGACTATCTCCATACTGCGACAAATGTCAGCTTGTAGAAGTTGTAGCGCACATGTCCCTATTTGGAAATAAAATCAGAATTTGGAACTGGACTAGGAAGAAATTAGCACTTACCAACAGAGCCACAAAAAGTCATACACCGATAACTGAAGCTTTGCAACACGACTGGAAATGTTATCCGCCCGCAAAGAATAACAGTAATTGATGCTCTCTGGGGCAGTCTGTGTTTTACGTGTTAACAAACAAAACTTCGAACTTAGAAGAGTACATGTTTTATATTGCAGAAGAACATTTTAAGTTGAAGAATAACAAATATGAGGAATGGTTTTAAAAAATTTTATCTGTTGCTTTATGTGAGCTACAAAGAGGAGGACAGTTTTATTTATTTAGAAGCAGGATACTTATTCTTTCCTTCCTATTCCTGGAATCCTTTTTTGCTGGTGCTAAAATAAGAACTGTTCGAATTTAAAAAAAAAAACATCAGGCTCCGGCTTGAAAAATATATGGTTCCCATACAGACATTATAAGTCACCAGTGCATAATAACTTAAATTGTGAAATGTTTTTGAATGAATGTTTGTTATAGATTTTTCCGTCACCTTTTTGGCTGTTACGAGTTACGTCCTACAAGGTGATCACACCATTAAGAGTGGCAATCCATTATTTATTAGCGTGGCTCCCTCTGGATCACGGGGTCCCGTGGTCCCGGGGTCCCGGGGTCCCGGGTTCGATTCCCGGCCGGGTTGGGGATTTTCTCTGCCCAGGAACTGGTTGTTTGTGTTGTCCTCCTCATTTCATTATCATTTGTGCACGTGGTGAGATTGGACTGTGTAAAGATTCGGACTTTTTACGGGTCGTCAGCCGATGTCATTCAATGACGCTACCAGAGCGTCGAAGTTATAGGCACCTGTGCCTGTCTCTAGGGCACTTCTTCGGCAGCAAACGTGACTTTCTACGCTGACAGACCGTAGGTGGACTATCTCGCAATGTTATTTGTTGTGAAGTGACTGTGATTGCTACGATCGACATTGGAGAAGATGGTGTTAGCTGCTGTGTTCTATGAATGCAGCTCTGTTGCTTCTATGGGTAATGGCTTCGGACACGTGTTTACAAAAATGATTCAAATGGCTCTGAGCACTATGGGACTGAACTTAGAACTACTTAACTAACCTAAGGACATCACACACATCCATGCCGGGAGCAGGATTCGAACCTGCGACCGCAGCGGTCGCGCGGTTCCAGACTGTAGCGCCTAGAACCACTCGGCCACACAGGCCGGCACACGTGTTTACATTCGCAGTTCTTTTCTCTCCTGCGTGCAGGAAAACACTGCAGATTTTATAGTGTTCAGAAGGAATATAAACTACTGATGGAAACCTGTGTCCGAAACTGTCATCCACCGAATTAACAGAGTGTCGCATTCATGAGACTCCAGGGCTGTCTATGCAGCAGCTGACTGTATCTTCTCCACTGTCAATCGTGGCAGTCAGTCGCAAAACAAGCAACACTGCGAGATATTCCGCTTACGGTCCGTCAGAGTACGAAGTTAAGTTTGTTGACGAAGGAGAGGCGTAACGGCGGATCCCGGCGCTTATAATTTCGAAGCGCCATAGCGACGTTGCTTCACGTTTCCCGAAAAGAGTTCCCATCCTCACTTTGTTCCACACGATACTCTCTACAACCCCTCAAAGTCTGTTGGTACAGTTGTATAATGGTGCCGACATATCGTTTCGTTCAGAAATGTTTGGTTAAAAGTGTATGAAAATATTTAATGACATCATGGCCCGCAGTAAGATTTGGTCTGGTATTGAGTTCCAGTTCTCAATACGTAATTATTGTGAAAATTTGCACCCCACTGGAACTCAAAACTGCGGCCTTTATTTTCACGGGCAAGTTCTGTAGCGACTGTGTTAGCTACCCAAGCCCCTCTCACAGTTTCACTTCAACGGGACAGGTCTTGAGACGTGCCTGGATAGCTCATTCGATGAAGAATGTGCCAGCGAAAAGGCAAAGGTCCAATTTTCGAGTCCTGGTCCAATTAATCTCCTAGGAACTCTAAGCTCAGTGCCCACTCCTCTGCCTAGTAAAATTAATTCTGGAGGTATCTACTCTGCCTCTCCAGTATCCCTAATTCTGATCACCTGACGGACGGTAACGGACGAAGAACTATTGCCGCACTACACTACCAAAGTAACCGTCCAACCCGTTGTCTTATTTATGGCTGAATCACTACGTTCAGAGGACGAACACTTCTACTCGTATATTCGCGTAAATTCTTTCTGACGTCGTCAGTGGAATTTCCAAATTGCGTGATGGACTCTGCATTCTTGGGTCGGGTATTCGGGGTTGTCTGAGGTGGAGCCCGCGTGGCGCGGACCAATTTCGCCGGCGGGGGCCGAAGTGTGTGATTTATGTGGTGGCTGGGTGCAGGTGCTGATGAATGGGCTGCCGCCCTGCCGCCCTGCCGCCCTGCCGGCGCAGTCCTTGACACCCAGCGCTCTCAGACTCTGCTGCTGTGCGTTCCACCACCTCAGTGAACGTAGAGTGCCACTGCGCGGGAAGTCCATCCTCGCTTGAGTAGCCAATTACACATTCATCGTGCACTTTTAATACGTTTTACCGTGGATCATAATTTTCCAACCTAAACAGCGAATTGACCTACAACTGAAAAAAATTACAGTAGATACATTTTTTTCGTAATTGAACATACTTGCCAATATGAGGCGATCAGCACCACTTACTTTTCTTTTGTATAGCGCGGTTTTTAAATCCCAAGATTGCAGTTTTAGATGTCGAGATAAGACACGAAAATCCATACATACTGACACATGCACGTATGTATGTGTGTGTGTGTGTGTGTGTGTGTGTGTGTGTGTGTGTGTGTGTGTGTGTACGCATGCATGCATGCAGGTTCCACATCTCCTCCAAAATCAGTGAACTGATTTCGATCGAACTTGGTACAGATACAGCTTACTGTCCGCAAATCATCGCTAGGGGGACAACATCTACCGATCTATCAACGGGTTGGAGGTGAAAAGGAAAACACCACAGTAGCCCACGACGCGCACATACACGTACGTTAGTCATCCATTATTTGAGAATGAGAGCATTTATAGACTTCGAACAAACTTAACATATATTTTAAAACCGTTATCAAACTTTTTCTCCCTGAGGACCCCCACAAAATGATGAAAGGAAAAAAGTTTGTCGTTTACTACATTTTCGCTATTCACATAATGAAACTGTTCCATGATGTACGACGTTTTAATTTATTACTTCATTACTGCTAACTCCGTAGACTCACTTAGCGATTTTGGATAGGACGAGAATTTTCACAGATGCTCACTGGATCTTTGCTGAGATATGACGATGGTAGCTGTTGCATGCTTCGCGCATAGACCTTTCTACTGACTTGTGAGTCTCTACTAATCTTTGCCAGTCGTCATTTGGATGTTCTGTTTTGAACTGAGAGTGAAACAGGCTTTGCTTCCTCAGCACTTTTCAAGTTTATCTGTTAAAACATGATGCATCTCTTTCGTCATTAATCGACTGTCTTGGCACATACTAATCCAGCCCACGATTTACAATCCGTTTCAGCTTTGCCCATAGTTCCTCTACGTTCATCATTCTGAAGCTAAATCAATTTACGTGCCACTGACCGTAGAATTTCTTTAAACGACTCTTAAACTATCACAGCTGAATCGTGTGACCGGTAAAAGCATGTAACATATGATTTGCCTATACCTATTGCAATGGACCGTATAACTTCTCGGTCACACTCAAATTTGACCTTAATCGGGTTATCTTTGTCAGCTGCAATGAACATTCCCCTTCTTATGGCGTCTAATCTGCCTTTCCGATATTGTTTCCATGATTCGGGACTTTGTACTTCGGCTTTCGGGCAGCAGTCGGTTCCAGAAACAATATGAGCGTGAGAACATCCCTAAGTGGCAGTCAGTTCTGGAACTTTATTACGTATTCTTCGACAGTTTACTGATAACCTACATATATTCCATAAAAGTCTGTCATGTGAGACCCAAAGCAAGCTTTCCTCGGATGACACCCTGAAAGCCATGAATCAAAGTGATGAGGTAGTATTTCTTAACTTCCACAAAGCTATTGACTCAGTGCCACATCTGTGCTTTCTATAGAAAGTACGACCGTATGGGGTATCAACTAAAATTTGAACTGAGGATTTCTTGACAGAGAGGAGACACTTTGTCTCAGATGGAGAGAAGAACTACTTTCAGGTTTGTTTGGACCCTTGATGTTCATTTTGTATACTAAGGCTCTTGCAGACAAGATTAATAGTATCCTCAGACGTTTCCATATGATGCTGTTATATACACACACCAAAAAAGGTTTTGCATCACCTCGGTTCCAGGAATTCCGGAACGTGTACAGAAAATGGTAACAGAGATCTACTTCAACATCAGTTCCGCCCTTTTTATTGCTCACGAAAACCACACATTGCATGTTGTACCACCATACAGTGAGACTTTCATAGTTGGTGGTTCAGATTGCTGTACACACCGTTACCTCTAATACCCAGTAGTACGCCATCTTGCATTGATGCACGCCTGTATTCATCGTGGCATACTATCCACAAGGTCATCCAGCAAATGTAGACTCAGATCACAACTCAGTAATTATGAAGAGTAGGCTGAATTTTAAAAGAACCATCCGGAAGATTTATAGTGTTAGGAATTTAGATGTTGAAACACTGAGGAATGGTGAGGTGCACTTGAAGTTACGTGCGGACGTAAATACTGTGATGCTTAATACCACAAAAAGAAGGTCAGTTGAAGAGGACTGGACATCTCTAAAAACGAAAAATCACATAAATTGAACACAAAATGTAGCGGGGAAGATAACTGCAAAGAAACATCGGGTTACAGAGAAAGTGCTTCAAGTGATCGACGAAAGAAGGAAGTCAGAAAAACATTTAATGAAATTCAGGAATAGAGAAATATAAGTCAATCACGAATCGGAAACACAGAATCAGTACATAGAAAATTCAAAACAATTTCCGGAAAAATTAAAAGAATAGGTGTTACTGCAGGAGAAATGCCGCTGTTTAGTGTTGATGAGAGAGCGGATAGGTGGAAAGAAGATACTGAAGTCCTCTGCGAGCGGGAGGAACTGACTGCTGACGTGATGGATGAAGAAATGGAAGCGGAAAGACAGAGGGGAATCAGATTTAGGATTTACCGACGTAGAAAAGTTCTTCGAGACTGAGAAATGGGGCCAGATTTTCGTAATTCTTATAAAAATTTGTGTAATTTGCAAGGAAAAACATTTAGTTTACAATATGAATTGCAAGGATGAACAATAAGAATGATAGGCTAAGGAAGAAGTGCTCGGACTGAAAAGGATATAAGAGATTCTCTGCTGATGTTCTATCTGTATAACAAAGGAGTGATGGCAAGATTGGGACTAAAACTGAGGTGAATAAGTGCCAGGTGAATAAGTGCCTATGATAAAATTTGTAGATGACATTGCTATCTTCAATCGGAGAAGCATAACGGGACATTCTGAATATGAACTGAGAGTAAACCGAATAAAGACTGAAGTAATGAAGACTAGCAGAAATGAGATTAGTGAGAAATTTAACATCAAAATTGGGGCCGGTGAGTATAAAGTGCTCCTCTCATGGCTCAAATGTTGAAATGGCTCTGAGCACTATAGGACTTAACAGCGGAGGTCATGAGTCCCCTAGAACTCAGAACTACTTAAACCGAACTAACCTAAGGACGTCAGACACATCCATGCCCGAAGCAGGATTCTAGCCTGCGACCGTAGCGGTCGCGCGGTTCCACACTGAAGCGCCTGGAACCGCTCGGCCACTCCGGCCGGCTGCTGTTCTGAGATGAAGAGGGTGCTACAGGACAGGAAGTCATCGCGAGCCACATGAACCCGATGACACCTCGCTTGCCACCTCCAATATTATAATCGGCTGTGAGTCATATTGCCTCCACGATACAGATCTGAAACCCGCGTTGCTGTGAGCTATCTCTCGACAGTATATTTGAGAGTAAATATGCGGTTTGTCTGTGTCCTGCAATATTCTCCACACAGCATCTGCCACAGAGCGAGTACAACCACATCCATAATATCTGAAATGTCTCTTACGATCTACGGCTGACGTAACTTAATATGCATATAAAACACATAAACGACGCAGAACAAAGAAAACAAGGTTAATCGGCATCCAAGTTGCTCTCCACACAATATTTCTAAAAACAAATGCGATGACATCTAGACACGTGGACCTCTGCTGCAAACGATACTAAATCGTGTCTGGCAAAAGTTGGCGACGTAAGTTAAGCACGTGGGAGATAAGTTTGTGGTTCGCGGAAATCGTAAATCAGCATCTTTCTTTCGAAATAAAAAGATGCAGTGCCACATTTCGCAAGCGACATAAATAACTTTTGGCCCGTAAATCTGGAGAGCTGGTTGCAGCTGACGTGCTGGCGCTCCTCCAGAGCGACTGGAAGAGTGACGCGCTCCAGCGGCAGACTGCCTCCGCCCTCGCGCCCGCGAGCGCTGCAGCGGCAGGGCGCTGGCTCAGGTCACAGCTGCACGGAAAAGCCGCACCGCAGTTCCTGGCCTGAGCTCCGTGGTCGACTGTTCCGCAATTCACATTTGCTCCATATATTGCACACAAATAGGGGTAAACACCAATACACATAAATTAAACTTAATGGTAAATGTCATGATTTAAGTAAGGATAGAGAAGGAAGATTAGGCTTCAGGTACTCCCAAATATCACAAATTTTCTGAAATACTCGACTCAAAAGCATCCAGCGTCGCCTTCTGCATCGGCATACTTTCTTCTACTCGCATCCTGTGCTATTCACACGGTTTCACAACTCCTTCCCTGCCTAGTGCACTTTCTAACACTACCTAAACCGGGAAACCGAATTCTAGCGTCCAATACCATACCCTTTTATTTCTAATTGATATTACCGGTTATGCCATTGCATCCATATTCCAGCTTTCACCCACTTCTGTGTCCATCCTCTCGTTACGGACTTTGAACCACCTTCCACCAACTAACCATGAAATCCGTAGCGACATATTCCTTCATGATTACCAATAATTATTAAAAATTCATCGGCACAACGTAAACCCTTGATTCTACGCCCCCCCAACCACTTCTGTATATTATATTATCATAACCATAACAGCAAACAAGATCAATGCATTCATCTCCACCAGTTTATATATATTGTAGAAATAAGCTCCTTGTTAAAAATAATTCATGTAATGAAGAAACTAAACTTTCGTACTTAAAATAGAAATGAAGAGTAGCAGTCGAAATAGCAGATTTATTTTACACACATCATAAAAAAAAGACTTTTGCATCACTTTGCTTCCGAGAGTTCCGGAAAATTGGAATAGAGTTGAACATATAAATCATTCCTGCCCTTTTTATTGCTCATGAACCACACATTGCATGTTGTACCACTATACAGGGGGACCTTCAGAGCTAGTGGTTCAGATTACCGAACACACCGGTACCTCTAATACCCAGTAGCATGTCCTCTTGCACTGATGTATGCCTGTATTCGTCATGATATACACTCCTGGAAATTGAAATAAGAACACCGTGAATTCATTGTCCCAGGAAGGGGAAACTTTATTGACACATTCCTGGGGTCAGATACATCACATGATCACACTGACAGAACCACAGGCACATAGACACAGGCAACAGAACATGCACAATGTCGGCACTAGTACAGTGTATATCCACCTTTCGCAGCAATGCAGGCTGCTATTCTCCCATGGAGACGATCGTAGAGATGCTGGATGTAGTCCTGTGGAACGGCTTGCCATGCCATTTCCACCTGGCGCCTCAGTTGGACCAGCGTTCGTGCTGGACGTGCAGACCGCGTGAGACGACGCTTCATCCAGTCCCAAACATGCTCAATGGGGGACAGATCCGGAGATCTTGCTGACCAGGGTAGTTGACTTACACCTTCTAGAGCACGTTGGGTGGCACGGGATACATGCGGACGTGCATTGTCCTGTTGGAACAGCAAGTTCCCTTGCCGGTCTAGGAATGGTAGAACGATGGGTTCGATGACGGTTTGGATGTACCGTGCACTATTCAGTGTCCTCTCGACGATCACCAGTGGTGTACAGCCAGTGTAGGAGATCGCTCCCCACACCATGATGCCGGGTGTTGGCCCTGTGTGCCTCGGTCGTATGCAGTCCTGATTGTGGCGCTCACCTGCACGGCGCCAAACACGCATACGACCATCATTGGCACCAAGGCAGAAGCGACTCTCATCGCCGAAGACGACACGTCTCCATTCGTCCCTCCATTCACGCCTGTCGCGACACCACTGGAGGCGGGCTGCACGATGTTGGGCCGGCCGGAGTGGCCGAGCGGTTCTAGGCGCTACAGTTTGGAACCGCGCGACCGCTACGGTCGCAGGTTCGAATCCTGCCTCGGGCATGGATGTTTGTGATGTCCTTAGGTTAGTTAGGTTTAAGTAGTTCTACGTTCTAGGGGACTGATGACCTCAGCAGTTAAGTCCCATAGTGCTCAGAGCCATTTGAACCATTTTTTGCACGATGTTGGGGCGTGAGCGGAAGACGGCCTAACGGTGTACGGGACCGTAGCCCAGCTTCATGGAGACGGTTGCGAATGGTCCTCGCCGATACCCCAGGAGCAACAGTGTCCCTAATTTGCTGGGCAGTGGCGGTGCGGTCCCCTACGGCACTGCGTAGGATCCTACGGTCTTGGCGTGCATCCGTGCG
The DNA here is from genome assembly GCF_023864275.1 of Schistocerca cancellata. Taxonomy (NCBI): domain Eukaryota; kingdom Metazoa; phylum Arthropoda; class Insecta; order Orthoptera; family Acrididae; genus Schistocerca; species Schistocerca cancellata. The sequence goes on along the minus strand of NC_064626.1, from coordinate 649,403,666 downwards.
TCGCTGCGGTCCGGTCCCAGGTCGACGAGCACGTGCACCTTCCGCCGACCACTGGCGGCAACATCGATGTACTGTGGAGACCTCACGCCCCACGTGTTGAGCAATTCGGCGGTACGTCCACCCGGCCTCCCGCATGCCCACTATACGCCCTCGCTCAAAGTCCGTCAACTGCACATACGGTTCACGTCCACGCTGTCGCGGCATGCTACCAGTGTTAAAGACTGCGATGGAGCTCCGTATGCCACGGCAAACTGGCTGACACTGACGGCGGCGGTGCACAAATGCTGCGCAGCTAGCGCCATTCGACGGCCAACACCGCGGTTCGTGGTGTGTCCGCTGTGCCGTGCGTGTGATCATTGCTTGTACAGCCCTCTCGCAGTGTCCGGAGCAAGTATGGTGGGTCTGACACACCGGTGTCAATGTGTTCTTTTTTCCATTTCCAGGAGTGTACTATCCACAAAGTTCATCAAGGCACTGTTGGTCCAGACTGTCCCACTCCTCAACGGCGATTCGGCGTAGATCCCTCAGAGTGGTTGGTGGGTCACGTCATCCATAAACAGCTCTTTGCAATCTATCCCTGGCATTTCCATAGCGTTCATGTCTGGATAACATGCTGGCCGCTCTAGTCGAGTGACGTCATTATCCTGAAGGAAGTCATTGTCAAGATGTGCACGATGGGGGCGCGAATTGTAGTCCATGAAGACGAATGCCTCGCCAATATGCTGCCGATATCGTTGCACTGTCGGTTGGAGTATGGCATCACGTATCATACAGCCATTACGGCGCCTTCCATGACCGCCAGCGGCGTACGTCGGCCCCACATAATGTCACCCCAAAACAACAGGTAACCTCCACCTTGCTGCACTCGCTGAACATTGTGTCTAAGGCGTTCAGCTTGACCGGGTTGCCTCCAAACACGTCTCCGACGATTGTCTGGTTGAAGGCATATGTGAGACTCATCGGTGAAGAGAACGTGGTCGATTCGGCATGTTGTTGGGCCCATCTGTATCGCGCTGTGTGGTGCAAAGATGGACCTCGCCGTGGACGTCGGGAGTAAAGTTGCGCATCACGTAGCGTATTCCGCACAGTTTAAGTCGTAACACGAAATCCTGTAGCTGCACGAAAAGCATTATTCAACACGGTGGCGTTGCTTTCAGAGTTCAAAATGGTTTAAATGGCTCAGAGCACTATGAGACTTAACTCCTGAGTCATCAGTCCCCTAGAACTTAGAACTCCTTAAACCTAACTAACCTAAGGACATCACACACATCCATGCCCGAGGCAGGATTCGAACCTGCGACCGTAGCGTCGGCCGGTTCCAGACTGTAGCGCCTAGAACCGCTCGGCCACACCAGCCGGCTCCTTCAGACTTCCTCTGAACCACAGTCCGTAGGTGAGCGAAGCATATCATAGACAGTTTCTGTCTCTCAGAATCTCTTCCATGTCCGAACAACATCGCACTGGTTCGCTCCGCGAGGCCTGGTCACTTTCCTTGTTGAGAGCCCTTCCTAGCACAAAGTAACAATGCAGACGCGTTCGAACCGTGGTATTGACCGTCTAGGCCAGGTTGTACTACAGGCAAATATGAGCTTTGTACCTCCTTCCTGGTGGAGTGACTGAAACATCGGCTGTCGGAGCCACTCCGTGTAATAGGTGCTGCCCATGAATGGATGTTCATATCTTTGGGCGGGTTTTGTGACATCTCTGAACAGTCAAAGGGACTGTGTGTGTGATACAGTATCCACAGTCCACTCTATCTTCAAGAGTTCTGGGAACCGGGGTGATCAAAACTTTTTTTGATGTGTGTATATCTAATGTCCATAAGCAATTTCGATCATTACAACCTCCTTGAGATCAGCGCTCTAAAATATACAATATAACAATAAAATCGATTATGTGTGACATACACGCAGTAATTTTAAATTTGAATATGAAAGCAACACTATTTAGAGTCAAAAATATGTATTGACTACGACATGAGCCACTGCGGAGAGCTGGTGTGTAATGCTAACTGGTATCTGTCACGAACTACTGTCCATCACTTTACAGTAGCTTTAGGTATCCTTAGTGCACTTGCAGCAGATACCCCAGATCCATTAACTAAGTCGGCATCAACACTTTCCTTTCATTGAAACCCATAGATCTTAATACTGCGTTATATCACGTGTGACAGAGGACTCAGTAGGGTGATGTACGAGGGGCAACACTTCTTTTCTTGGCCAATTTAGATTGAAAAATGAGGAATTTGTGATGGGACGTTGTGAAATATTCCTGGTTCAGCCAATATAGGTGGCGGTGTTACACGTAGTCTTCAAAATGGCGTATGTAACCAAGGTGTGATCTAAGCAATGAGCTGTCATTGAATATCTGTTGGCGGAAAGCCAGAGCATCGCAAATATTCGTTGGTGCTTCAGAATGTCTACAGTGCCCTGGCAGTGAACAATAGTACGGTGAGTCGTCTGTCATCACCACAACAAGGTCGCCCAAATCTCTCCCGCCGGCCGGCTGCACACGGCTGTGACTCCTGCAATGTGGGAACACCCTTGTTCGAGGTCATCTGTGGATCACAGTCAAACACCAGCTTCAGGCTGTTCAACTGGACGTCTCTGCTGGTAGTGCTGACGCACTAGTCCACCAGTCGGGGTACTCAGAGCTGTGAGCCCTCTGGATTCCTCACCGCATAACAAAAGACAGTAAAGAGCAACGAAGGACCATCTATGCTAAATTGCTTACGCGTTATGAGGCTGACCGTGACAATTTTTTGTTGAACATCGTCGCAGGCGATGAAACATGGGTTCATCACTTCGAACGGGAAAAATGACAATCTATGGAGTGGCGCCACACCACCTCACCTCCGAAGAAGAAGCTGAAAGCCGCATCCTCAGACAGTAAAAATCATCGCGAAGGTTTCTGGGACGCTGAAGCGGTTATTCTGTTTAATGTCCTCCCTCATGGTACAGCGATTAGCTCTAAACTGAACGAAACACTTCATCGTGTTCGTCAGTACAAAAATGCAAACGAACTTCTCCCTCTCCATAACAATGCAAGGCCTCACACAAGTCTGTGCCCCCTAGAGTTTAGTGAGCACCTCCTCATCCACCCTACAGCACGGTTTTCGTACCTTCCAACTGCCATCTGTTTGACCCAATGAAGCATGCAGTCTACGGGAAGCAGTGAATAGATCATGGTGAGGATTTTGATGCAGCAAGACGTTGGCTCCCGCGTCAACTATTAGTGTTCTACCAAGCGGGCATACAGGCCCTCCAAGTAAGGTGGGGTGAGGACGTTGCATTGAACGGAGATTATGCTGCAAAATGGGGTTTTGTTGCCAAAATAATGGTAAATACTGAATAAAATCAGCCTGTTCTCAGAAAAATGTGCTGCATTAGGCCTACTTATTGAATGCCCCTCGTAATCACACGAACATATAGTAAAGGACAATATCAAAGTTCGAAATGTGAAGTGTTCACATTAATTTGCGCAACCTCGGCATCAGGAAGTTTAAGTGTATATTACACGACCGAATTTCTTGTTTGAATCAAATAATCCTGGAATGTTAGTGATTGTATGTAGATTGAAGGTGGTGTTGGGGGAGGGGGGTGCAGCTGAAATGTATTAGCAACATTGGGACATTATTCCGAATCAATGACGATAATTGAAAATGTATACCGGACCGGGTTTCAAGCCGGGGATCACCTGCTTACTATTGTAGCCACGTTAACCACTGCGCCACACGGACGCAGGTGATATCAGTATCTCGGTACGCCTCCCGGCCGACCCACACTGCCATCTAACGCCACCCATCCGCTGTCCCTGTCCTCCACGATCTCCACTCAGATTCCCACAGGAGGCCGAACGTACTTGTGCATCCTCACTGAAGAAGATGGATTCGTTGCCAATAGAGGCAAATGAGTTAAATATATGCGTGATGTCTGTCCTTCGGATATGTCTGAAAGAACAGACACCACACATTCGTGTAACAGAAAGTGAGTTAACCGCAGAGCTCCTGGCTTTTAATTCCTTTTCTTACCTCCCTAGAGACCTGGGGGTTAGAACAGGCCTGAGATATTCCTGCCTGTCGTAAGAGGCGACACTACGCAGTGTCGTTTTCTGCACCGATGATGACTATTCAATTCCTCACACCTCACATCCAGCATGTTAGCCAGTCCGTTGTGGTGGGGCCGCCATATACCCAGTTGGTTGTAGCCCCTGACTACACAGAGATCACTCTGCTGATGCCTGCGCTGTTAACTCCCCACGTAAGCCAAGGAGTAGATGCCCAGCACCCTGGGGCATCGGGACACCCGGCATTGGCCATCCCTCCAGGTGGCCTTTGCTGTTGCTGGGTGGCGCCCATGGGGACGGCCCCTCGTTGGAGTAGGTGTTATCAGAGCGGATGACGTTTGATGAAGCGTACCACGTCATCACTTGTTGATGATCAAACGCCAGCAGTATCTAAGCATTCCAAGTCTCAGTACAATCCAAGGAAGTATGATCCTAAATTATTCCCCTCCATGGCCACGCCATGGGAGGAACGCAAGGCTAAGGACAGCAGTGAACCTTATTCACTTCAGTACCTTGTATGCTGGTCGGGACTCCTTTGTCTCGAAGAAGCCTCAGTTTTTTGTAATTTAGAGGGCAAGTTTGGGGAGGTGATGGGCTTGTCCAAAATTCGTGCCAGGTCAGTCTTGATAAAAACGGCATCCTCTGCCCAGTAATGGGCATTACTCGCTTGTGACAAGCTGGGGGATAATTCCGTTACCATCATGCCTCATAAGAGCTTAAATATGGTCCAGGGTATTATTTTCAACAGACTTTCTTTTGCAGTCTGACGATGAGCTGTGGGTCAACTTAGAGTAACAAGGAGTTCATTTCGTCTGGCACGTCCATCATGGTCCGAGTGATAATCAGGTTGCCACCAGTGCCTTCGTCTGGGCCTTTGAGGGTGAGAAGGTCAAGGTGATGGTCTACTGCCAGATGTCAAGCCTTATATCCCTCCCTGAATGTGGCACTTTAAGTGCTGGAAGTTCGGCCATACAGCTTGAAACGTCCCCTTTGAAAAATTATACGGGACTGTGCTTAAACTGACACACAATATTTTTTTGCGCAACGCAATCTGACTTTCAGAAATCCCTACAAAGGAATGGCCCTGACTAACATTAACCTGTACCTTTCACAAATCACTTACCTCACCAAAAATCTTCGTTACTTGAACTACTGCAATACAGCGAGCGCCACTACTGCCAGCTAAATAAAAGATTCAAACTACTGAAGGCACTAACTACTGATATGCATAGTTAGCAAATGAAAGTTTTTAAAAGAGAACAAACAATGTATTTACCTTAATAATCATAATATATATGCCATCCAGTCTTACAAATTTCAAATCTCCGCCATTTCTCTCCCCACATCCACCACTGCTGGCAGTTCACCTCCTACTGCGCAACGCTATGTGCTGTTCACATCCAGCTGCCACTGCCCAACACTACAATGGCAACAGCAGCAGCAAATGAAATAACTTATACCTAAACATGACATAGCTCAAGCAGAAAAAATATTACAGTAAAAATGGCCATGTTTAATACCTATGTCACATCTTAACACTAGAGTGATGCATCACAAAAACTTACTCTACCAAAAAAATTACCAAGTAGTTGAAAAGAAAACTATGTATGCAGTTCCTGTGAAGGGAAATGTCTTTGTGCTCCCCCATTTTTGGGAAATGTATTACAAAATTAGTATTTACGGGATCTGTTGACAGAAAATATTTATATTAGTACAGCTATAAAATTCTATTTTAACCAATGCTGCAGTGCAGCTAGAAACTAGATATTAAAAAAAATGAAAATATGTACAAAGGAAGGCATGAAACATCATTCATTAGTCATATGGCATTTCATAAAGTAGTAAAAAAAATCTCTCAACACTCTTAGAAAGATACTTGTCATAATCAGGTGTGCAGATGGAAGAATGTTTCCAAGTAATGAGCGTGTCGTATTTGCGATGCTTTCTACAAAGGAATGTCAATAGCGAGGATAATGACCTCCCTTTTTTTTCTACCTGTGCCTCTGAAAAGGCACACCCTAATGGCTTGTTCTCCAGGCGTCTGACACAGCTGGGTGCCCACAACGCATTATGTGCAGGTGGTCACTTAACTTTCTTACGGAAATATTTACGACAGCAGTTTCCGCTACAGTGACAGTCTCATATACAAAATTTCATGGCAAATGTGTAGAAGCAAAATCTTATGAATATAGCAGTGTCCAAAAAATTTTCGCCGGCATTGTGATACATTCACGTATTTAACACATTTCATAACTCTTAAAGTACAATTCTTGGTTTCCAACATCCTTTTCCACAAGTCAGAGTCCCTAACCACTATTCATTACTCCTTACCTTATTACACATATATATATATTCGTCGACACGTCAATCTTGAGACGACACTTCAATATTTCATCATAATAAATACATAGCATAATCAAATTCCTCATATAGCATCAGCTTATTGATCATAAACATACCACAACAGCATAATACACATAGTCATCATAATAATAACATCATAACACCTCAGTCAACTCTCAAAATCGTCGTAGCTTCCTCCAATAATTTCAAAACCTAAAAAAATTCTCTGCTCATGTCAAAAGTGTCATCTGCCTCAAATGTACTTTAAAAATCGTGATCCCATACCAAATATATCATTCAAAGCTCTCATAATATCACAATGGGTCCAAAAAAATATGAACAGTTCACCAAGTACAGACAAAATATAATTTCGTAAGTGTGAAGTTATCCAACGGTGTAATTATGTAAACATCTGTCACTGCTGTAGTAAAAAAGTTTGTCTCTCTCAGCAAAATAATCAGATAGCTGTGTAATTTGTGTTAGAGAAATATGGTACCGATGTGTAAAGTTGTATAAGCAAATACCATATTAGCTAGGGCTCCTTGTGCTTGCCAAACACATGGTACACAAAGTAGGCATGTACCCCCCTGAGGATTAATGTAATTATACCCTCAGGTGTTACAGATTACAGCAATGGAATGAAATGTATCACAGAACCAAGTTTCAGAGTGTCCATTTGTGTTGAAATCGTATCTACTGTGTCCTTTAAGTGTTCTTGAGTTTTTGCAAGTTGCGTAACCGAATCGGCAGATGCAACTGAGTCAATTTTAGCTTGCAAGGTGTCGTGATTTTCATGAACAATAGTTTGGAGTTCTTTTATGGCTGCTTCGTGATTCTGTAATGCATTTTCATGCCGCGAAAAAATAGGTTGAAAATGCTCACAAATTTGTTTTTTTACATCATTACAGACTTTTTGACATTTCGATTCAATGTTATGTAACTCAGTAGTTAAATCTTCACGTGTTTGTTCAAGCTTATGTTCCACTGAGTCTAACTTTTGAAGCTTTTGTTCCATTGTGTCTAACTTTGGAAGATTTTGTTCCATTGTGTCTAACTTTTGAAGCCTTTGCTGTGTTTGTCTCTGATTTTGTTCCATTTGTTGCATTAGCTGTGATAACAATGCATTAGTGTCTGGAATCTGTTCCTCTACGCTTTTCGGCAGTGCATTTGCACCGGCAACATTCACATTTTGACAAGCAGAAAATGTGTCTTGACTTATTTGAAAAAACGGTGAGGACGCACAGGCTGAATCTACAGTATTTGCGAAATTGTGTCCTGTCATTTCGGATTCGTAAGGCGAGCTGTTGCCGACCGATCGATCGATAATGCTTCCCTGTTCACTGCCTGTTTCACTGTCTACACCATTATTTGCCGCCCGCTCCATTTCCCTATGCACAATTACCAAATTACTACTTCGAATGTCTGTTAATTCTTTACACAGTGGTGCTGATAAGCTACGCTCGTCGTCACTATTATTTCTCAGTTTACTTTGGAGCCTAGTGTTACGTTTTTCACACGCCATTATTGTCACAATATTTCACACGACAACACAGAAAAACACTATTTGAAGAGCAAAAATAGGGGAACACATTAACATGGCACTGAAAATAATATCTAGTTAATTGCAAGCGCAGCTGCGAAATACTTGGTGCAAATCTACATGCATGACACAACTGTTTTACTGTACAACAATGAAAGACTGCAACTACAAAGGAGATTCTCTCTACAATTACGCACTAGCAATAAACAAAATCTACACTAATTACACAAACTACAAGAAAAAATCAAAAGATTCCAGTGTGGTATCCTGGCAGGGTCGCCATATGGAACGTCCCCTTTGAAAAATTATTCGGGACTGTGCTTAAACTGACACACAATATTTTTTTGCGCAACGCAATCTGACTTTCAGAAATCCCTACAAAGGAATGGCCCTGACTAACATTAACCTGTACCTTTCACAAATCACTTACCTCACCAAAAATCTTCGTTACTCGAACTACTGCAATACAGCAAGCACCACTACTGCCAGCTAAATAAAAGATTCAAACTACTGAAGGCACTAACTACTGATAGGCATAGTTAGCAAATGAAAGATTTTAATAGAGAACAAACAATGTATTTACCTTAATAATCATAATATATATGCCATCCAGTCTTACAAATTTCAAATCTCCGCCATTTCTCTCCCCACATCCACCACTGCTGGTGGCTCACCTCCTACTGCGCAACGCTATGTGCTGTTCACATCCAGCTGCCGCTGCCCAACACTACAATGGCAGACAACAATGCAAACTAGCCACAGACTGCACACAGCACAGCCAATGATTTTCATACAGAGCGCTACGTAACGTTGCCAAAAAGAAAACATAAACAGCCTACTTACATAGCCTACTTACAAGCTTCTCACTGTACTTGCAGCATCACATGTTGAGATTGTGGACGTCCATCCCATCCCCCTACCTCCCATCTGTGTCATCGTGGGAGAGCATCATTCCCTTGCTCACCAGACTGCAGGATTTTACAGTGAGAAAGGAAAATTATGGAATACAAGACCTTGGACCGACTGACCTACACTGAGGCCAAGACGAAATTTGAGCACCTACATCCTGTGGCTATGACCTCCTCTTATGCCACCGCTATGAGAACAGCTGCAGCCCCATCGGTTCTGTGAGTTCTAGTCGGCTCTCAGAGCCAGAAGGCTTCACCTGCTACCTTGATGGTGGAGGACAATTACCTCCCAGTTGCTCCTGCACCACCTATCTTGGGAGCACTGTCTCCCCAACCTTGGGAGACACCAGTCCCCACTTTTCATCTGAAGAAGCCTAAGTCTTCTTCGGCTCCTCCCTTAGGTCACTCCCTTCTGCTAGTGGGAAAGACGACACCCGCCAATGGCTGAATGCCGAAAGTAGCTGGTCATAGGACGTCATGATCATCCTCAATCCTGGAGACTGAATCAGTTAAGCCCCCCCCCCCCCCAGCCAGAGAAAACCAAGGATCAGTGAGAGAAATCCAGAAATAAGACCCCCCCTCAAACCAAGAGAATTGTGGTGTCACCCACACCACCGCTGCCAACAAGCTCTGCATCTGAGGATGAGATGAAGATTGTGGCATCTGCTAGGACCTAGGTCTCGCCAGACCCTCAGACGGAATGGATACAGCCTGTTCAGAAAATAAATCAGTGTCAGAAGGCGACCCTGAGGCGTAGACTGTCTCACTGAGTGTTTCTTGTCTTTATAGTCTCACGATCACGTCATCCTCCAGTGGAATTATGGTGGTTTTTTCCACCATCTGGCTTATTAATGGCAATTGTTAAAAGTTACACTTGATTTCTGCATTGCCCTCCAGGAAACCTGGTTTCTGGAAATGCAGACCCCTGCCCTTCGCAGCTACAGGGGATATTACAAGACCTGTAGCGAATATAATAGAGAGAGGTTGAGTTTGCGTTTATGTCCTGCACTCTGTATGTAGTGAACCTGTGCCCCTTCAAACTCCTCTTGAAGCTGTGGCTGTCAGAATACAGACGGCACAGGAAATAACTGCAACATGTATCTCTCTCCAGATGGTGCGGTACCGTTGAACATAGTGGCTTCGCTGATTAATCAACTCCCTATACCTTTCCTACTTTTGGGAGATTTTAACACCTGTAACTCGTTGTCAGGTAGCACCAAGCTTACTGGCGATGTCAGAGATGTCGAACATTTACTGTCCCAATTCGACCTCTGCCTCTTAAATACTGGGGCTACCACAGATTTCTATGTGACTCATGGTAGTTACATGGCCATTGATTTATCAATCTGCAGCTTAGGACTTCTCCTTTCTATCCACTGGAGAGCACATGACGACTTATGTGGTAGTGACCACTTCCCCATCTTCCTGTCACTCCACTGGCTTCATGCCCACGGACGCCTACCCAGATGGGCTTTGAACAACGCAGACTGGGTAGCCCTCACCACTGCTGTCACCGCTGAATCTCCCTCAAGTGGTGCCATCGATGTTGTGATTGAGCAGGTCACTACAACGATAGTTTCTGCGGCGCAAAACGCGATCCTTCGTTCTCTAGGGTGCCCCCAGAGAAAGACAGTCCCTTGGTCGTCTTTGGAAGTCGCTGAGGCAATTAAAGAGCGTCGGCGAGCTCCACAGCGATATAAGCGCACCCTTCCCTAGAGCTCCTAACAGCCTTCAAGCGGCTCCATGCTCGTGTTCGCCTGCTTATAAAACAACAGAAACAGGACTGTTTGGAGAGGTACGTGTCGACCATTGGATGCCATACGTCACCTATCCAAGTCTGAACGAAGATAAGACGTCTTTTTGAGCACCAGACCCCAACAGGTGTCCCTTGCGTTATCATCAATGGCGTGCTCTCTACCGACGCAAACGCGATTGGCGAGCACTTTGCTGAGCAATATGCTCGATCCTCTCCATCAGAGAACTACCCTCCAGCTTTTCGCACCCTCAAACAACGGTTGGAAAGGATAGTCCTCTCGTTCACAAAGGCCACAGTGAACCCTGTAACGCCCCATTTACAGAGTGGGAGCTCCTCAGCACCATTGCATATTGCCCCAACACAGCTCCTGGGCCGGATCAGATGATTAAACATCTCTCGTCTGACTACAAGTGATAACTCCTCGTCATCTTCAACCGGATCTGGTGCGATGGCGTCTTTCAGTCTCAATGGCGGGAGACCACCATTACTCCGGTGCTGAAACCCGGTAAAGATCGGCTTGATGTGGACTGATATCGGCCCATCAGCCTCACCAACCTTCTCTGTAAGCTGCTGGAATGTACGGTGCGTCAGCAGTTGGGTTGGGTCCTGGAGTCACGTGGCCTACTGGCTCCATGTCAGGGCGGCTTCTGTCAGGCTCGCTCTACCACTGATTATCTTGTGTCCCTCGAGTCTGCCATGCGAAAAGCCTTTTTCAGACGCCAACACCTGGTTGCCGTCTTTTTTGACTTACGTAAGGCATACGACATGACCTGGTGACATTATATCCTTGCCACATGGTATGAGAGGGGTCTCTGGGGCCTACTCCAGATTTTTATACAAAACCTCCTGTCGGTCCGTACTTTCCGTGTCAAAGTTGGTGCCTCCCATAGTTTCCCCCTTATTCAGGACAATCGCTTTCCGCAGGGGTCCTTATTGAGTGTACCTCTCTTTTTGGTGGCCATTAATGGCCTAACAGCAGCTGTGTGGACGTCGGTCTCCCCTTCTCTGTATGTGGATGATTTCTGCATTTCAAATTGCTCCTCCAGTACTGGAGTTTGTGAGAGGCGCCTACAGTAGCCATTCACAAGGCGCAGTCATGGGCTCTAGCCCACGGCTTCCAATTTTCAGCCGTAAGTCGTGTGTAATGCACTTCTGTCGGCGTCGTACCATTCATCCGAAATCTGAACTTTGTCTTAAGATTGATCCAGTCACTGTAGTGGAGACGTCTCGATTCTTAGGACTCGTTTTCGACGCACGATTGAATTGGCTACCTCACCTTCTTCAGCTTAAGCGGAAGTGCTGGCAGCACCTCAATGCTCTCCGCGGCCTGAGCGACACCAACTGGGCTGCAGATCGCTCTACGCTGCTGTAGCTGTACGGAGCCCTTGTTCAATCCCGCCTTGACTACGGGAGTCTGGTTTACGGTCCGGCGGCGCCCTCAGCGTTGCGTTTACACGACCCAGTGCACCACTGTGACGTTCGCCTAGCGACGGGAGGTTTTAGAACGAGTCCGGTGACCAGTTGAGCAGTGTCCTTGTGGAGGCCGGAGTCCCTCCGCTGCGGATCCGACGTGAGCAACTGCTCACCAGTTATGTTGCACACATTCGTAGTTCTCCTGAGCATCCGAATTACCATCTCCTTTTCCCACCTGCAGCAGTTTATCTCCCACACCGGCGACCCAGGTCAGGGCTCACGATTGCGGTTCGTGTGCTATCCTTTCTCTCCAAACTGGAGTCCTTCCCTTTACCACCCCTACTTGTGGTCCATTCACGTACAACGCCATGGTGTGCACCTCGGCCGAAGCTTCGTCTAGACCTTTCGCATGGCCCTGAGGACTCCATTAACGCCGCCGCTCTCCACTGTCACTTTCACTCGCTTATTGACGTGTTCCGGGGCTCTGAAGTTGTTTACACCGACGGCTCGACTGCTGTTGGTAATATTGACTTCGCCTGTGTCCACAGAGACCATATTGAACAGCCTTCCTTGCGCACTACCTGTAGTGTATTCACTACAGAGCTTGTGGCCGTATTTCGTCCACTTCAGTACGTCCGTTCCTGTCTCTGGCGAATCGTTTCTTCTGTGTTCTGACTCCCTGAGCAACTTACAAGCCATAGACCAGTGATACCCTCGCCATTCTTTGGTAGCGAACATCCAGGAGTCCATCTCTGCCCTGGAACAGTCCAGTCGTTCACTGGTGTTTGTGTGGACCCCAGGATACATTGGAATCCCAGACAACGAAATTGCTGTTAGGCTGGCCAAACAGGCTACGCAGAAACCGCTCCTGGTGATGGGCATCTCTGAAACTGACCTGCGATCTGTATTATGCAACGAGGTTTTTCGGCTTGGGGTGACGTAATGATATAACAGTATGCACAACGAACTGCGTGTCAATAAGGAGACTGCGAATGTGTGGAAGTCTTCCCTGTGGGCTTCTCGCAGGGAATCAGTTTTCCTTTGTTGGCTCTACATTGGCCATACATGGCTCACACAGGGTTACCTCCTCCGTCGCGAGAACCCACCTCAGTTTCGCTGTGGCTCCCAAATGACAATCGTCCACCTCTTGCTAGACTGCCCACTTTTATCCACTCTGCGGCGTACTTTTAACTTTCCCAGCACCCTACCTTCGGTTTTGGGTGACAATGCCTCAACAGCAGGTTAGTTTTATGTTTTATTCGTGAGGGTTGGTTTCATCATTTGATATGAGTTTTAGCGCATGTCCTTTGTCCCTCTGTGTCCTCGACCCTAGTGCTTTTAGGGTGGAGGTTTTAATGTGTTGCAGAGTGGCTGGCTTCTCCTTCTTTATTCTCATGGTCAGCCATCTATGGTCATCTGCTTTCTTGTTTTTACTCTCTTCTCCCTGTTTCTTGCGTGTCTCTGTGGTTTCTTTGTCCTGTTTTGTCCACCGTAGTGTGTGTTGTCCTTCTGTCGTTCTTCTGGTTCTTCCTCTCTCCTGCTATTGTGTTGTACATCTTTCTTACTTTCTTCTCTCCCATGAGTAATTATTCTACTGGGAACAAGGGACCGATGACCTCGCAGTTTGGTTCCTTTCCCCACCTTTTAAACCAACCAACCAACCAATCCTTTTTTTAGTATCGTCTGTGTAACGTCAGCGCCATAGCTTTGTGTGCTTTGAGAGTAGTTTGGGATATGGTTTGGTTGTGACGGGGGTTATGACGGACCATCCGCGTGACGAAAAACAAATTAGACAATATTTTCAAGCAGTATATTTGGCTCCTGTTTACTAGATGCCAAATAACAAAACTGCTTATCTTGTAAAATACACAATGCTTTTTTACTGTTGAAAAAATTTTCGTTAAGCGAGTTTTATATATACGTGTTCTTATTTATGTGTAGTATTGGATTTTTATATTTCTGGGTATTGTATATATCTTTTAGCTTTCAGGTATTTCGTCTTTCGACAAAATAAATAGAAGACATATAATCCATTACTGTAATAAGAGTGGGCTTGGTGAGAAAACTCCCCGTGTTAGGAAACGAGTTCACAGTCTTCTGTTTCTTGGCTTGCACAGCCTACTGCATCCTATGAACTTGTAGACTCCACACACTGCAGTCAGTGAATCATCGATCTCAAGGACCCACTCGCATACTTGCTTGGTGGCTGATTTACACGTAGTACGTGATGCACAAACAAATAGTATATTTTGACCTAAAATTCGTTCGTTAAAAGTGGGCCTTGTGCTTCACCTACCTGTCTCCCGGTCACCTACGAGGCGCCGTCGAGGCTGTGTCTGTATAAGCTGCAGAGTGCACTTGGCCAATTCGTTGGCTAGATAATCGCCTTCCCGTCTGCTGGACCTGTAACTGCCCTTTGCTACTGGCGGCTGAGAAAGGCATTATCGCCGCACACTTTCACTGACTGAACGTGAAAAAGCAGTCGCTCCGGTCCGGGAGACTCTTTCTGCGTCGATTATCACGCGTGTGCGACGTAACATTTAAGCTACTTCCTGGCCAGATGCGGCTTCCAAAAAAGTGCGGGTGGAAAAATGTCAGTATGTAGAATGTAGGAGTGGCCGCCCAGCTCGACACAGCACGTACCACCTCTGTCTGGCCGAGTGGCTGCCGCTAATGGTGGAGCAGGGGGTGCGCGACGTAATTGCTAAGCGGCGTCGACGTGAACCTACACTCTGGCTGCTCTCGCAATTAACCGCACGACGCTTCCCCACAGATAGCTCACAGTACACCTCTGGAGTCAGATGCCGCTCTCTTGCTGCTCATGAACAGGACACAAACAGCACCATGCGTGACAGAACGCCGCAGTACCGCGACGCCAATCAGCTTACCGCCAAACAACTTTATTTTGTGCCATCAGTTTTCTGACCACTAATCTTTTAGAAGATTTGTCGTGGAGAACAGCGGCTTTTTTCCTAGGACTTTAAAATGATCACAGTCCCGACCGAAGAAAACCTTTATCTTTTTGGTTATCGATTTGTGTAAGTTTTTTGAACGGAACAAGTGTTACGACTCCACGAGCATCAACTGCTGAATAGTGAACGGATCAGCTGTTACGGCTCTAAGAACGTCATCTGCTCTTCAGTTAACGTTCGTGGAGTCGCAGCACTTGTTCCTTTCATCATCTCCGCCTACAATCAAGGTATAAGGGCTGAAGATGGTCAAAAAATGACCGAATCCAGTAACAGAAAAATAAAGGTTTTTTGCGGTCGAGACAGTTTGTATTTATTTTAAAGTTTTCTGATCAGTTTCATACGGCCCACATCTAATTTCCCTTCTCTGCAATCCTCGTAATCTTAGAGATCGCAACTATTTGTTGGATATATTCCAATATTTGTTTTCCCCTTCGTTATTACATTCTGCAGCTCCCTGAAGTATAGCGGAAGTTGATCCTCCGCATCTTAATAGTATGATCTATACGTTACTCTTCTCGCCGAGTCTGCTTTTATCTCCACATTGCTTATCAGTCCACCTATTTGTCAACATTCACCTAATATTCAACATGCTTCAATAGCACCACCTCTCAGGCACTTCTTTCCCCTTCTTCTTCGATTTTCCCAGAATCCATGTTTTAATAAAATTCAATTCTGTATTCGAAACTAACAATTTCCTAAATTTCTTACTTAAATCAAGGCCCTTGTTTGATCCTTAAATTTATTTTTGCCAAAAATGCACTATTTTCCTGTTCTAGTGTCCTCCTTATTCTCCGTTGTTTCTTTCGCAATTTGTTCAAAAATGGCTCTGAGCACTACGCGACTTAACTTCTGAGGTCATCAGTCGCCCAGAACTTAGAACTAATTAAACCTAACTAACCTAAGGACTTCACACACATCCATGCCCGAGGCAGGATTCGAACCTGAGACCGTAGCGGTCGCTCGGTTTCAGACAGCAGCGCCTAGAACCGCACGGCCATACCGGCCGGCCGTAATTTGTTATTTTACTTTATAAGTAGCAGTATTCATTCGCTAGATCTGCCTCGTGATCATCACGTTTCATCGGAAGTTTACTTCCGAAATTCTTCATTACCTTCGTTTTTCTTCGGCTTTACTCTTAACCTGTATCCTGTCCTCAAGAGACCGTTTATTCATCCCGTCCAGTAATTTCTCTTGACTTTCATGGAGGATAAGTATGTCACGAATGAATGTTGTCATTAATATAATTCCAGTCTGAACATAACCCCACTCCTGATTCTTTCTTTTGTTTCCGGCACGCCAGTTTAGATATCTAATCTATACAGCAGAGCCAAAGATGGCATGTCTTACACCGTTTTTAATGAGATCACTTCCATTTAGATCTAGAAGACAAATAAAAATAAGTAGATTACAACAAAATTAAAATATAGTGAAATATAGAAAACTATAGTTATTTTATTGCTTTCTACTAATATCGGCCCATTGCTTCCATAAATTTTCAGTGATGTCATATTGACATTACAGTTTTCCAAGTAATGTATTGTGTCTTAACGTAGAAAACTACACTGGAGTAACCGAAGTTTCGGTCACGGTTGAGTGACCCCCTCCTATTCTGCTTGCTTTCTGCAGTATAGTTAATGACATTATGACGCGGTACGATACTGAGATATCTTTTATGTCAACTGACTCTAGCCACGGAGGCCTACGCAACGATGCCGTATTGCTTGAAATAAGACAGTCTCGGTTGCAAAATCCATTTTATTGACAGGAAATGACGAATTTGTCATTTTCGTGCATCGTCAGATTGGCCTCAGGGGTGGAAAACTACAATAGTGAGACATTTTACGTTAAATAAGAAAATAGAGTTAATATAAAAACACAAAACAAACAAAATTCCAGGCTCTGCAGCCGTCTCTTCGACTAAAAATATAGTGAACTTCCTCAAAACATAATGTGGAAAACCAACACTCGTCCATTGATGCTCATAAATGGCATTAGGATAAAATATTTTTATGAGGAACTAACATCCCGTCGTCGTGGGATGAATAAAAGCACTACGGAACATGGAACCGGGAATACAATGCCAAGTATAACTACAGTGTCTGCTGGAGAGGAAAACTGCGACAAACCAAGAAAAATCTTACGTAACACGGAGTCAACCGCGTGCCGTCGTACACAGCACGGAGCGTTGCGTACAGCTGACAAATAGCAGATACTGTGGTCGAGAACAGGATAAGCCAGCCCTCCAAGCCAGCCACACAAACGTAGAGCCATAGAGGCAAGATTGAAAGACCGTAGTGGCAGACATCAAAATCAGATGGCGTCGGCTCATCAACCTGCTTACAAAAAGGCATTGTATCGGTAAATTACGTATGCGGAAGACAAACTTGGTAAAACATTGAATTATTAAAATTCAATTTAGTGCAAGAGTATTAATAAAATAGGTCAAAAACACGAATTTAGTAGTGAATGGAACCATTTTTACTTTTTCTTACTGCTTTTCTTTTACTATTGCAAATTCGGCATTTGTGCTATTTTCAAGAATAAGACATTTTACATGTAAGTTGACGGTTTGACACAGACTGACCACTCAAAAGATTTCGCGTTTCCAAAGTTCTGTCAGGCGAATACTTTCGTATGCTGATAAGGTGGTCTAAGGCGCGGCAGTCATGGACTGTGCGGCTGGTCCCGGCGGAGGTTCGAGTCCTCCCTCGGGCATGGGTGTGTGTGTGTTTGTCATTAGGATAATTTAGGTTAAGTAGTGTTTACGCTTAGGGACTGATGACCTTAGCAGTTAAGTCCCATAAGATTTAACACACATTTGAACATTTGAGATAAGGTGGGTGAAAAGTTTTGTACGCAGATGTAGCTATATTGCAGGTTATCGGTGACCACCACAATTTATCCTGCAACCGTGCTGACAATTTTTGCTGCACACTTTTTTGTCTTATGCGCTAAATCAAAACATAAAAAATGTTTACCTTCCTTCAGCTATCCAAATATACAGGTTAAATGCCCAAAGGTGGAGATGACCATAAAAATGACTGTGACTTGCCGTGGAATTTGGTTTTGTTATCTGAAACGTCACCGTGAGCGCAGCTACCAAGCAACAGTCCCATATAACGGATTTGCGAACTTTTACGCTGGGTCAGCCGATACGTAACGAGGTACATGGGTCATACAAGTGTCAGTTGAATCTCATCGGGAACGGTTTCCAGCAGAATATCTTTTCGATTGCCTCAACAGCTACATACCGCTGAGGCATACAGTTGTCAGTTGAATTGCATTGTAAAATGTTACAAGCTGAACCTCTATGTAGCAGGGGTTTACTGGTCCCAGTTAGACTTCAAAGGAAAATGTTAAAAGGGGGAATACCTTTTTCGCTGGCTCAACCATTACTTAATGTGTTAGAAGAGTGAGGGGTCTTCTTTATTTCTTTTTAGTCGTCTGTCTTCAACTGGTTTGATTTGGCCCGCCACGAATTTCTCTCCTATGCCAACCTCTTCATCTCAGGATGACACTCGCAACTTACTTCCTCACTAATTTTCAGGATGTATTCCAGTTTCTGTCTTCCTCTACGGTTTTTACGCTATACAGCTTCTTCTTGTACAATGGAAGTCGTTCCCTGATGTTTAATAGATGTTCTATCATCTTGTCCCTTCTCACTGTCAGTGTTTTCCACATATTCGCCTCCTCTCCGATCCTGCACAGAACCTTCTCATTCCTTACATTAACAGTCCACCTATTTTACAACATTCGTCTGTGGCATCACATCTCAAATGTTTCGATTCTCTTCTTTTCCCGTTTCGTCACAGTCTATGTTTCAACACAATGCAATGCTGTGCTCCAAATGCACTTTCTCAGAAATATCTTCCTCAAATTAAGGCCTATGTTTGAAACTAGTAGACTTCTCTGGGCCAGGAATGCCCTTTTCGCCATTGCTAGCCTCGTTTTAATGTCGTCCTTTCTCCGTCTGTCATGGGTTATCTTGCTGCCTAGGTAGCAGAATTCCTTAACTTCATCTACTTCGTGACACTCAGTCCTGATTTTAATTTCTCGCTTTTCTCATTTCTGCTACTTCTCGTTACTTAAGAATTTCTTCGATTTACTCTCAATCCATATTATGTACTCTTTAGACTGTTCACTTCATTCAGTAGATCCTGTAAGTCTTCTTCACTTTCACTGATGACAGCACTGTCATCAGAGAGTCTTACCATTGACATCTTTTCGCCTTGAATTTTAAGCCCACTCTTGAACCTTTCTGGCCGAGTGGTTCTAAGCGCTTCAGTCTGGAAGCGCGCTACCGCTACGGCCGCAGGTTCGAATCCTACCTCGGGCATGGACGTGTGTGATGTCCTTAGGTTAGTTAGGTTTTAGTAGTTCTAAGTTCTAGAGGACTGATGACCTTAGAAGTTAAGTCCCATAGTGCTCAGAGCCAATTGAACCATTTTTGAACCTTTCTTTTATCCACCATTCCATCTTCGACGTACAGATTGAACATATGGGGCCGAAGTCCGCAGCTCGTCGTCGTGCGGTAGCGTTCTCGCTTCCCATGCCCGGGTTCCCGGGTTCGATTCCCGGCGGGGTCAGGGATTTTCTCTGCCTCGTGATGACTGGGTGTTGTGTGCTGTCCTTAGGTTAGTTCGGTTTAAGTAGTTCTAAGTTCTAGGGGACTGATGAGCATAGATGTTAAGTCCCATAGTGCTCAGAGCCATTTAGAGCCAAAGACAACACCGTATTTCATCAGAACACTTCGTTCTTGGGCTTCCATTGTTAGTATTCCCTCTTGGTTCTTATAGAAGTTATATATTACCCGGCTGTCTCTAAATATTCGAGGGTTGGAAATTAAATAGTAGCAAATATTTATTCACAACAGATACAAAAGAGTTACATGTTTGCACCTGTTACTGTCCTTCAAAGTAGACGCCAGCGTTTTGTAGATCCCGTTGCCAGCGATGTGGAAGGCACACTATACCGTTAGCAGAGCCTGTTCTGTTGCTGCTGCGAATGGAGCGGTCTAGTTATGATAATTCTCGTGTACAACTGTGATGGTGTTATCTTAACACACTACGTTCCTCCACGGCAGACCGTCAATGCACAGTGTTACTTTTCTTTTTTGGAGCATCACCTGCGACCAGCTTTGCGAAAGAAGCGGTGACACTTTCTGCGCAACGCACTCATCATTTTGCACGACAATGCGCTTGATCATACAGCGCAAGCTGTGGCTGCTTTATCTGGTCGATGGGACTGGGAAGTACTGTACCATTCGCCACACTCCGCGAAGTTAAGTCCTTGTGACTTTGATTTGATTCCGAAGACGAAGGAACCACTTCGCGGCATTCGTTTCAGAACTGTTCCAGAGATTCGATAGGCAGTAGACCGCTCTATTCCCAGCATCAACAGAACAGGCTCTGCTAACGGTATACTACGCCTTCCACATCGCTGGCAACGGATTCTACACAACGCTGGTGATTACTTTGAAGGACAGTAACAGGTGCAAACATGTAACTCTGCCGACCGGGGAGGCCGAGAGGTTCTAGCCGCTACATTCTGGAACCGTGCGACCGCTACGGTCGCAGGTTCGAATCTTGCCTCGGGCATAGATGTGTGTTATATCTTTAGGTTAATTAGGTTGAAATAGTTTTAAGTTCTAGGGGACTGATGTCCTCAGAAATTAAGTCCCATAGTGGTCAGAGCCATTTGAACCATGTTACTCTTTTGTATCGGTTGTGAATAAATAGCTGCCACTATATAAGTTCCAACCCTCATACTTTATGCTTATTTTACTCAGAATTTCGGACATCTTTCTGCATTTGACATTGTGGGACGTTTTTTCTGTCAACATATCCTATGAACGTGTCTTGCTTTTTGTTAAGTGTTGTTTCCGTTATCAACCGCTGCATCAGAACTGAGTTTCTGGTGCCCTTACCTTTCCTAAAGTCAAACTGATCGTCATCTAACACACGCTCTATTCGTTTCCATTCTTCGTTATATTCTTCTTGCCAGCAACTTGGATGCATGAGCTTTTAAGCTGATTGTGTGACAATTCCCGCACTTGTTGGCTCTTGCAATTTTCGAAACTGTGTGGATGATGTGATCCGGAAAGTCAGGTGGTATGTCGCCAGACACATACATTCTACGCACCAACATAAATTGTCGCTTTGTTGCCAGCTCCACCAATGATTTTTTGAATTCTAATGGACTGTTATCTTTCCCTTTTGCTTTATTTGATTTTAAGGCTTCGAAACACCTTTCAGATTCTAATACTGGATCCACCTAGCTAGTCTCTCACCTGGATTTAATAGTGGAATTGAAATAGCACTCTTCATGTTGCTACGTATGGATTTAAGTTCACCGATGGTTGTTTTGATTTTTATGTTCGCTGAGCTAGTCCCTCCAGTAATCATTTCGATTCTATTTCTTAAAATTTTCATGCGGCCACTTTGCCTTAGCTTCCCTGTACTTCCTGTTCATTTCATTCAGGGGTCAT
Organism: Schistocerca cancellata; assembly: GCF_023864275.1. Classification (NCBI taxonomy): domain Eukaryota; kingdom Metazoa; phylum Arthropoda; class Insecta; order Orthoptera; family Acrididae; genus Schistocerca; species Schistocerca cancellata. Next base: position 649,382,182 of record NC_064626.1, on the reverse strand, counting down.
ATAGGTGTCAACTGGACGTCACCCGGAAATAATGCATGCTGAATATCTTTTTGGCTGAACTTCTACATAACGCGGTTCACGGGTCATGTAGGTGGCAACTGGGAAATGTTGCACGCTCAATATTTCCATTGGATCAAAGACTACGTAACACGGTACAGGGCTTCTACAGGTGTCAATTGGACATCGTTAGGCTGTGTTGCAGCCTTAGTCTTAAGTTTTCCTGAACCGCTGCTTGGTACTTTGCAGGGGTCATACAGGTGCCAGAGAGCTATCGTTGGGAAGTGTTGCAGGCTGAATATTCGGGCAGAGTGTGGGCCCTGGGGCTCGGCTAATATGCGCCGCTATCAATAAGGAGCGGCGCTGGCCTGGGGTGGGGAGAGTGCTGAGTGCGCGGCCATTGAGGGCGGCTGTAATTTGGCGTCCGTGGCTGCGGGCTCTATAAATCCAGCGGCGCTGGGTGTCGTCCAGCGAGACGCCACAGCTCCACGGCCCCCGACGCCACCGATCGATGCGCCCCACGCTCCGCCGGCGCCCGCCGCCACCTCCGCCGCCTCCGCCGCCCCCACTACCGCATTATGAGCCGCCTTGCTCTCCGCATTAATTGCTGCCGCCGCAGGGCACGTGACACGGGTCGCTTCCCGACAGTGCTGCGCTGACCTCCGAGTACACTGGCGCTAAGTTCCACCACAGGCTGCAAGGATGGCTATGGCACAGAGTTCCAAGAACGTCGCAGCTGAAACTAGTGTCTGCGGCACCACGATGGTGTGTTAAGGAACTGTTACTATTCATCTTTTGTGCAAATGAACGGTGGATAAAGCTTCACGTTAGAGCAGTTGCGAATCCGAAACCTTGCTCTTACAGACTGTCCTATCTAGCCTGGAGTCAGCCCCCCTCCCTACTAACCCACACAGCTCTGCTGTGCCAGTATTTCTCTCCAGCTTCCAAACTGAAAAGTTCCTCTGCATACCTTGGAATACTAGCACTCGCGGAAGAAAAAAAGTTCAGAATTTTTAGGGAAGGGTTGTTGCCGCAGGCAGAGCTGTGAGGGTGGATTATGACTCGTACCTGGGTAGTTCACTCAGTAAGAGCGAAAGGTAAGGTCTCGTGTACCAGTCCTGATCCGACACACTGTTTCAGTTGCCAGGACATGTTACAAAGAGACCATAAGCCATTGCAGACTGAAAGCCGCGCGGTATTAGCCGAGCGGTTTAAGGCGCTGCAGTCACCGACTGTGCCGCTGGTCCCGGCGGAGGTTCGAGTCCTTCCTCGGGCATGGGTGTGTGTGGTTTGTCCTTAGGATAATTTAGGTTAAGTAGTGTGTAAGCTTGTAAGCTTAGGGACTGATGACCTTAGCATTTAAGTCCCATAAGATTTCACACACATTTGAACATTTTTTTTTAATAAATGCATGATATCCAAACCCAGATCTGCAACTGCTTTGATCATTTTGGCACTAATAATGTCAGGTCCCGTAAGATTTCACATACATTTGAACTTTTTTTTTTTTTTTTTTTTTTTGCAAACTTAAAGATTCGTTATGAGTATTCGCAGATATTGTCAGAATTTCTATCAGGTCGCCTACAGGGATGTCACAGAGCCAAAATTTTGCAGCGAAATTCACGGGGTGGGCAAAATAAAACTGACCCAGAAAATATTTGGTGCACGTTAATACAGAAAACCCACCTTACATTGTCTGCTCAAATAATAATGTTATAATTTAAGTTCAAAATGGTTCAAATGGCTCTGAGCACTATGGGACTTAACATCTATGGCCATGAGCCCCTAGAACTTAGAACTACTTAAACCTAACTAACCTAAGGACAGCACACAAACACCCAGTCATCACGAGGCAGAGAAAATCCCTGGCTCCGCCGGGAATCTAACCCGGGATCCCGGGCGCGGGAACGCTACCACACGACCACGAGCTGCGGACATATATAATTTAAGTTGTGCACCACCATGGTAAGACATGCAGAAAGTCGTCCCTGTTGTTAGATCTCGTATCTACCATTCGGGGGGGAAATGTAGAGTTTTGCGGCACTTTGACTGCACAAATTTCAGTGTTGTACAGGACAGAGAACAGAAGTTTAATTTGTTTTCTTACCCCGTTTTCAAATGATGGCATTCTCTTTTTAGTTTCTGCAGTCTTTTTCTGAACTTAAAATAATTACTACGGAAAATTAAGGTTTTCCCAAATGTGAAAATATGCTCCAAGGTATAACATTGTGTTGCTTTAAATCGGCATTACCAGAAGGTGTAGCCTCATCCAATTATCAAAATTTGCTGTTATGAAAAGAAACGAGGGAGTAATGAGTTGTTTGGAAAGTTTTTCAGTATTTCTTTCGTAAAATGTCACAGAGTTTGTATTTGAAAATATCTGAGCAGCAGAATGCGGTTCAAAGTCAACGAGTCTACTACTCACGAACAAGTGCAGAGCTGCGGCTTGCGGCGAAGATAGCATCGACGACGCAGATGGCCACCTTACGACTCCAACGACAATGCTGGCAGTTGTTTACAAATTTCGATGCTCTCTAATTGTAATGCTCGTTCATCAAATTTTGAACCCATTTTCAATACCATAACAAGAACGAAGAGTGAATACAAAGACATCCAGTGGGAGTAGCACTCCAGAGACTGTCAAGGATATTGCGTAGCGCTGACCACAGACGGCACAGTATATCCGGACAGCGCAAAATATTGCAAACCTTTTTTATGTTCCTAATATTATTACTCAATCTCTCAATCTCACGCCTAAGAGTTCAATATTATTGCGTTTCAGCAAATATTGCGCAATATTATTGACTGTTTGGATGCGATGCTCTCTAATTGTAATGCTCGTTCGTCAAATTTTGAACCCATTTTCAGTACCATAACAATAAGGAAGAATGAATAGAAAGACATCCAGTGGGAGTAGCACTCCAGAGACTGTCAAGGATATTGCGTAGCACTGACAACAAACGGCACAGTATATCCAGACAGCGCAAAATATTGGAAACGTTTTTTATGTTCCTAATATTATTACTCAATCTCTCAATCTCACGCCTAAGAGTTCAATATTATTGCGCTTCAGCAAATATTGCGCAATATTATTGACTGTCTGGATGCCGCTTTAGTCGTTGTTGGTTGGTAACCGGACTAACATCAGTCCGAATCGGGGTTAGATTCGGGAGTGTTTGAGTTAAACGCTACAGTCGTTGAAGAGCTTTCCATGAGATTATTATCGGCTTGTTTAAAAGATATTTACGGCGACCTGTGATAACTCTGATCTCACACTTTGTCCGGGGAAAAGCATTACGAGATTGGTGTGTAAACTTAGAATTTTCTGAGGCAGCAGTGATGGCTGCGGTATATTGCAGTTTAGGAGTTGTTTTTTTTTTTTGTTGGTTATTATGCCAAAACAGTTACTGAACGAAGTTTAGTTTGCAGAATACTCGTTTGTAGGCGAGCCGTTTCTCGTTTAGACTGGAGATATTCCACTTTGTTGTACTAGATTAGGCACGTTATCACGTGAAGTCTTTATTTGAATCTGAAGATAGGGAAAGCACGCACTAAGGAAACAGTGCCTCTGTGTTGGTGTATTAGTGGCTCTGAAGGTGAATCCAATCACTTAGGAAATTGGGCGATATTGTGTTAGGGATATTCTGCTACTTCAGCGTGAGCGTCGATGTATTTTAGATAAGGTGAAATATACCGAGAACTAATCTAAGGTAGTAGAAGATTTGCACGCACGGTCTCTTATTCAGTAGCTTTTCCTATAAAACCATAAATTACAAAGCAATGACTGTCGTTACTGAGGAGACACTAGTTGTGTTTCCCATCGTGCGAGAGCTACCTTTCCTTTTGCCTTGTACCCGTACGTGAAAGGAGATAGGCAATAAAGACAGAACAGTGTCTATTTTAAAAAGAAAAATAGTGTCCCAAGTCTCATTTACCCGATATTTAATATTCAAGGATATTTTAGAAGTAAAGTTCAGTTTTATAGCAAACGAATGGTTTGCATATTTCATGAAGTAAAGAGGTAAAAGGAAGTCAAGGATTAGATAAAAGAAAGTCTGCAACGTTATAAAAAACCAAGTTATTAGTATCCAAAGGCACAAGAATATTAGTTCAGATTTGTTAGTTTCCATATAAAGAAAGTATTTCATGTTTCTTAAGTTAAAAAAGAGAGAAAGTATCTCCAAGTTTTTATTTAAAAGGAAAGATAATTAATTTTTTAAACAAAGATAATCTTTTTATTGTTGAAAGGGTGAGAATTTTGAAACGAATTAGTAGGTTGGTATTCAAGTTAAGCAACGATATTGTTGTAGCGTGGTGTGCTAAAAACAGAAGTTATCTCTGAGTAATACTGTCAGTTAAACAAGAGAGTAAACCATACCTCTGAATGTGCGGCGTAAAGTAAATGTTATTTAAAAGTTCGGACAAGCACACTACTTTTAGCGGGTTTACTGACGAATAAGATACAACCCTGTCGGCTTTGACCAATGACTTAATGTGTGATGTTATTTTATTCATGCCGCAGATTGTAGTTATGAATGTTAAATGATTTCTCTGGATTCCTTCGTTACGCGCGTATATTAAAAATCGGATATATATTGTTCTGTTTTCATATAGTAATTTGTTTTCGGTATCTTTTGTCGAAGAAAGTATTCGTGATTTATAAGATTCTTATTTCTAACGCAATTGCTTTTCGTATGTACGAGTCACTTGTTTGTACAGCGAAAATGCTCCTTGACAGAATGACTGACTAAATCTACTGTAAGATTTTTACAATCATTGGACGTTATTGCAGAATTTTGCAAGTGCAGTGTTTATGGTAGGGGAAGGCGGGGCACGATGGGGAAGCTAACTTTAAACCCTTACAAAAGGGACAAAACTAAACAAATTCAAGTACGTTTGATTATCATTTGTTTACTTAACCATTGAATTACAATAGGATGCAAAGAAATCTACAAACTTGTTACATTTAGTTAGAAATATCTCGATTTGAGACATAAACTATCAATTCCCCGTCTTGCCCCATATGCGGGGTAAGATGGGGAACTACCATGAATTCATCTCTAAAGCTTAAATAAGGACTGGAATAACGAAATCATGTGACGATAAGGTTTCGAAACATGGTTATGCGAATTGTAGAATCAGGTATTACGTTTTATTTAGGCCTCTTCCTTTCACATAGTACACAAGTGTGGACAGTCTCGTCATCATCACTTTCTATCTCTGCACAAGCGTCGTGGGCCCAGCGTCCGCAGCTATTACACCGTATCCAGCTTCCTTCAGAGAAGTCATAGCAGTATAAACATTCTTCACTCTCTTCCTCGTTGTCCTTCGACCTCAGTTTACTATCCCTTGAGCATGAAGGGGTGGTTAAGACGTCAGTAACGCTAGTCACTTTTTCGTTGTCATTATGTCCTTTTGGTGGTATCCCAGATTCATTAAACGTCTTTGAGAAGAGTTTTCGTTTACATGCAGAACGTTTGAGGAATCCTTTTCGTTTAATTTCTTCAGATAGTTCACTCCTAGCAGGAGATTCGGTTAAAACAACAGGTTTTCCACGCCTGTTAGATGGTTTCCTTTTGGTTTTTTTTATCAACCTTTGGAAAAGCTAACACCATTTCTGGGCTGGTAACCTGAAAGTTAGATGAAACAGAGGCTTCATCGTCAGTTGTTAATTGTTCAGGTGTTTTACGTCTTGACAACATCTCTGGTATTTGGTCTTCCGTTTCTGTACCTTCAAATGTGTGAGCTTGATGAATGTCTGTAGTTGAACAGGGAAGGTAATCACTTTCTTGAAACACATTTCTGTTTACACGCCAAATACCTGTTTTCCGAAACCCGTTCATGCTGTGAACATTGTAGCTGAACGAATGAAGGCTTTACCGAATAAACTTACAATCTGATGCAGCGTAACAACTTTTCCAGGATGAGTGCGAAGCCACGATCTCACTTCATCTTCGTAAAATTTACTGAGAGGTTTCATAAATGCCACGTCCAATGGTTGAAGAGGGTGTGAGCAGTGTGGTCGCAAACACAGCAAGACAACTCCATTTTCGCGGGCCACATCTATCAGTTCTAAATTCTTGGTGTGCGTTTTGTGGCCGTCCAATGTGAGTAGTATTGGTCTTCCCTTTGACGCTCCAGTAAATGCAATAAACTTCTTAAATCAAGTAAAAAATAGTTCTTTCGTTATCCAACCAGTTTCTTGGACTTCTGCCGAGGCACCAGGGGGCAGGCCAGTCTCAAACGCTTGTTGCATTCGTTTTCGAGGATAAATTGACATAGGTGGTACGTAGCACCCCGACGCTGAAATACAGATTTCTGCAGTCACTGTCTGGCCTCTTTCTGCTGAAGTAACTGCTCCCACCTGTTTGCGCCCTTTCAAAGCAACCACCTTTGTGTGACCTTTTGGAATGACTGTTAAACCAGTCTCATCACAATTGAAAATTCTGTCTCCCATAAACTTGAATTTGTCTACTTGACTTTCTAACATCGAAAAATCAATCTACAGCAACTATATTAAACCCCATTGCTCGTGCGATTGATGTGACCTCTGGTTTTCGTATTGTTAAGGAAGGATTTCGTGCAAGAAATCCATTTAACCAATCTCTTCCAGCAGATTTGGCTCCAATATTTAATGGATGTTTGATGTTTCGTTCAGCTAGGTGAAAAGCAAGTCCACAATGGTCTTTAAGTGTTAGTCCAAAATACTGTCTTTCCATATGTGTTAAGTAGTTAAAAGTTAAGTTCTGTTAAGTACTTCCTCTTGTTCTGGGGTAAACACACTAATGATTGGTCCTAACCTTTTCACAACTGTATAGCCAGGATTAGCACGTTTCTTTGCCACATCTCCTTCAATCGTTGTCTGTGGCACGTTGAACTGTCCAGCAGCCCTGAAATAACCCATATGACCTTCTATAACAGCATTTACAACGCCTACCATTGACTCCAATGACCAATCTTGCCTAGACGTTTGTCGCCGATATTTGCGAACCATCTGAAATAAAACACGTGGAACGTACTATTGAGTCAGATCGTTCCTGGCAATCTGTATTATATAGTAAATACAATATTTCCAATAGTCAGTCGTTAAAGCATAGCAAGAATACTGACTTTGCACGTTTTCTGTATTTTTATTCACTATATAGCCAAAGGAATACTTTGTAATTAATTAGGGAACGTTGGAGTAATGAATACCATTCTACTTATAATTGTATTCAACTTATAATGTACGTGTTCAAACCCTGCAGCGAGGCAAACACATGAGACGATAAGAACGTAATGGTTGGATAAATAGTAGGGCCAAGACGGGGAAGTTCCCCATCTTGCCCCACCCCGTCTTGCCCCCTACCATGCTGTCAGGTTATGTTACGCCTACATGAACACTGTTTAGTGAACATTGACTACTGACACAGCCGTTTACTGTTAATAAGACGTACTATTCCGTGCTATATATACAGTCTGGACAAATGTTCACGAAACACATGTTTTAGGACCTCGAGAAGTGTAAAACATTGCAAATCAGTATAACAATTGTACGTGCCTTGCAAAACTCACAGAAACCGCCGCGAAACTAAGGTTCAGCAGTGTCACCATACTGGGACCTGTGTATTGATGATGTTGACGTAGCTATCCACAGATGGCAACACTCTAACTGTAGCTTATAGCCCTTACCCCACCTCCCCGTCTTGCCCCACCTTCCCCTAATTATATGGTGTAGAAAAGGGTTGAATCTTCAAGAAATTCCGCTAATACATGTGGTGATGCATAGAAAATAATATGTGGAGGTCTATACGCATAGTGACGTGATCCGAAAGATCAAGGCTGAATTTAAAAGTAATAGTCATGTTAACTTACAATTTTTCCTATGAATATTTTCTGAATCTGTCATTCACGAAATAGGGATTGCGTGTGGTACCGTAGTTGACTTGTTATCATTTTGTTGAGAAGTCTTCGGGGAATTTATAAAGTAAAGTGGATCGCTGGGGGGAGGGGGCGGGGCAAGGTAACAGTTGAAGTAAACGAGTCACATTTTAGAAGGAAGAAGTATGAAAGGGGGCATGAGGTCGTTGAACTTTGGATTTTTGAAGTAGCAGTTCCTTGAGAGGATTGTGCCGATTTTCTATTTAGGGTCGTTCCAAATCGTACGAAAGGAGCGTTAACATCTTTAATTGAAAATTATGTGGAAGAAGGTTCAATTATAATATTGAATGGGTTTGCTTCCCACAGACGGTTGGATGAAAAGACTTATCGTCATTTTGTTGTAAATCACATTTAGAGATTACAACACGGGAGCATGTACCAGTACTATCGAGGGGTATTGGAGGGGGGAGGGGGCTGTAAAATCTGTTGTTGGGCGAGGAAAGAGGAGGATTTCAGTGTTGTATGGCCATTTGGATGAATACTGTTGGAGGAAGATTATTCCTAAAGGTTATTGTATATTTCTAGCATTTATGAAAATAGTCAGACAGTGTTCAAGCCTTGTTTTGTTAGTTAGGTGTGGGTGGCTTTCATTTTCTTTTTCTTGTTTTATGCTGGTTTTTTCTGTTACTGTACTGTGGGTTTGGTACGTTTTTGGTTTCTCCAGGGGGCGGCTTTCCTGTCGTTTTAGTATTTTTTGGTTACAATGTTGGTGCGAGGGGTGGTTGCTGGGCCTTGTGACGGTGGGTTTATGTGATTGACGTGTGATATTATTTTTTTATTATTTTAAATTTTTGCGTGTTGTTGGGGGCGGATGGTAGGGAAGAATTGATTTGGATGGTGCCTATTTTGTGGTTGGCAGTTTGTGTTCCTTATTAATTTTTTGATTACTTATTCTGGTTTTTGCTTATTTCGTTATAGTTTGACCTCCTAACATTATTATTTCTTGATATGTTCTTATTTTGTTATTTTTGTCAGCCCCCGATCTTTCACTTCTTTTGATGTTCATATATGGTAAGTTCCTTATTATGTAGTCATTTTATGATCTCCATTTCGATTTTCTTGCTGTACTTCTGTTAATTTTATTTTTATTTCTGAGGTAAAAGTTCAATGGTACATTATTTTCAAGCTATTGTAGCTGCTATGAGTTACGTGTAGTATACCTGTAGTTATCGCTTCCAAAGTTTGTAATTTTTGCGTTTTGATTTTTTGAGTTGCAGTGCTATTTCTAAAGATTTTAATTTTTGGAAATGTTTTTTTTACTGTTTTCCAAACACTGTTCTTTGAAATAGATTAGTAATTTTGTCCTATGTAGGTGAATTCTTTTGTGGAGTCCAAGGTACGCAAGTTCTGCGTTTTTACAATGTGTCTTCGCAGCCGTTTTTCACTATTTCCATTGTTTCTTTCCTCTTTGTCTTTCGTTACCAACAATTTATTTATTGCCGTAGTACAGAAAGTAACAGCGAAATACAAATCCTACAACATGCTACTGCACTTAATTACTGCAAAGACGTTGAAAAATAATGATTTGTGGAATTGGTAACCATAACCAACCTATATTGATATATTATTTAATGTGGAAAACTTGGAAATGATAACTGGAATTTAGGTATATAGGTAAATTGTAGTTATCGATTCCAGATATTCTACTTACTCTACGAACTACCACGAGGAAGTTATTATAAAGGAATTGGTAAACATAATTGACCACTAGTATAGGTCAATTCTAGATACCTATTCTACCCATGCGATAGTTCACTAACGAGATTGTTTTTTAAGCGGGCTTGTCAAATGTAATAAGATTGTTGCCCTCGTAACTGCTCTATGAACTTCTGAGGAAAAACTAGTAATATTGGAATCGGTAACTATAATTAACTTCACAGATAGGTCAATTCTAACTATCGATTCCAATATTAGTTACATTTTATGGATTTTCCTGACTTGTGTACCTGCTTTTTTTAAGGGTTTGTGGTGTTGGTTTCTCCATATTTCATGTTAGTAATTCGTATTTGTTACCAGTCGCTTTATTTTCCGTTGTTTTGCTGTAATTTAGTTTCTCCCCGCCCAAAATACCAACCTTACTGCGCTTCTCCCGTTTGAATGAATAATTAATATTAAAATTAACGAAATTTTATAATAGTACAATTTCACCAAGAGCTGCACTGTAATGCAGTTTAATATTCTCTGTGTCCCTCCGCTTGGATAACTTACAATGATAATTCTAATCAGACACACACACCCATGCTAGAGGGAGGACTCGAACCTCCGACGGGGAGAGCCATGCGGACCGTGACACGGCGCCCTAGACCGCACGGCTACCACACGCGGATAACATCTGGGAAGAAAGAGATAGGGCTTCAATAAATTTCAATTAAAAATCATTATTTTAGTAAAAAATGTTTAAAATCACGCATTTTCAAACGTACAAAAATCTATTAAATAATTTCTCCTAGCCCCATGCAGATTCCTAAAACCATACAGTAGTCCTGAAAATTTGTGCTTGTGAAATTTTAATAGCTATCAGAATATTTATAGTATTTGAAACGAGAGATGTGGGACGCATGCAATAGAACTGACGCATAAACAGTTGACCTTAGTCGCTATCAATTTTATTGCACTTCAAATGATATGAACTGTTCCGCGATTTTTCTCAATGACAGCTACTCTCTACATTCCTTACCATTATCTACTGCATGCGCCCCACGTCTTCTGTTTTGAGTTTTAGATGTGTTGTCATAGCTATTAAAAATTCACAAGCCCAACTTTCTAGGACTATCCCTGTGGAGCGAGCGTTATGAATCTGTATGGGGCTAGGAGAGATTGTTTAATACTTTTCGGTCCTTTTTAAGAACGTGGAATGTTAGAATTTTTTAAATAAGTAGTTATTTTCTGTCTTTTAGTCTTGTGTGTGCCAAATTTTTCAATTGATTTCTATGAGCTAACGAGAGAGACACGAGGTAACTATCAGATTTAGTTCAGTTTCTCTACAACTATGTCAAACAATACATCGTTTCCCCCTAAGTACATCTTATGAAAAGACAAAAAATGTGAAATTTAGAGAGAATTGATCTCACTCGGGGGCTAGCAGCAACAGTTCTTAACTGCAAAACTCTTGCAAGTGGAACAGGAGAACAGGGAAAGAGCGCTATTACAGCAGGTACTGTCCGCCACTCATCAGAAAAGAAAGCGAGTTAATATTTCACTGTCATTCTGTTCTGAACTAAGCTGAAAGTTTCAAGTCTATATCGTATTAGGAACTTAGTTTAAAATCAGTTGCAAAATTTGGGCCGAAAAGGCAAAAAGACCAAAAAACCAAGTACCCTCTGCTACACAGCAGACTCAAAAGTGAGTTAATACTGCAATGTCCTCCAGCTCCGAGCTGTGGTGAAAATGCCAAGTGTCCAGCTTATTGTGAGGTAAGTTTAAAATCAATTCAAAAATTTGTACCGAACAAACACACAGGAAATTGATCTCATAAGAACGTGTTCAATAGTGTCTGTTCATTTATAAATACATAAATTTACAGTGCAGCACCAGATATTAAACTTTAAAACCAACCCAAAATCTATATTGTAATATATATGAAGATGGTATCTGTTGTTTTGACATGTCAGAAAGAACAGATACCATCTTCACATATAGTTAAGGCTAACCGGCCATTGAACTTCTCCTTCTGTGCTGTATGCACACGCATTGCCCGAACCCTTAAGGGACTCGCTAATATTGTCTGCCGCGAGTAATGAGTATAATGGGCAGGGGCGCTGCGAATGTAGTGTGTGGACATTAAGTTGGGAATGTGGATCTCAAGGGGAGGTTGCAAGGGATAAATCCCTGCAGTCTCACTATCCTCTGTGTCCTCGGTGGTCCGGTCTCGGCACACATTTTCAACTTTTTTTTCGGACATGTCCGACAGAACAGATACCAACTTCATATAATGTGTGAAGTAGTGGTGGAGAGAACTGACACAATGAATCCTGCAGAGCTGTCCATAAATCCGTAAGAGCACGAGGGGGTTGTGGTCTCTTCTGAACAGCACTTTACAAAGCATGCCAGGTAAGCTCAGCAATGTTCATGTCTGTGGGAGTCTGGTGGCCAGCGCAAGTGTTTAATCTCAGAAGAGTGTTCCTGGAGCCAGTCTGTAGCAGTTCTGGACGCGTGGGGTGTCGCACTGTTCTTGTCCATCGGAATGCATAATGGAAATGAATGGATGCAGGTGATCAGACACGATGCTTACGTACGTTTCACTGGTCGTAGTCGTATCTAAACGTATCAGGGGCCCATCTCAATCCAGCTGCACATGACACACGCAATCACAGAGCCTCTACCAGCTTGAATAGTCCCCAGCTGACACGCAGGATCAATGGATTCATGAGGTTGTCACCATACCCGTACACGTCCATTCATTCGATACAATTTGAAACGGGATTCGTCCGAACAGACAACATGTTTCCATTCATCAACAGTCCAATGTCGGTGTTGACGCTCCCAGGCGAAGCTCAAATGGCTCTGAGCACTATGGGACTTAACATCTGAGGTCATCAGTCCCCTATACTTAGAACTACTTCAACATAACTAACCTAAGGACATCACACACACATCCATGCCCGAGGCAGGATTCGAACCTGCGACCGTAGCAGCATCGCGGTTCCGGACTGAAGCGCCTAGAACCGCTCGGCCACAACGGCCGGCTCCAGGCGAGGCGTAAAGCTTTGTGTCGTGCATTCATCAAGGGCACACGAGTGGGCCCTAGACTCCGAAACCCCAAATCGATAATGTTTCGTTGATTGGTTCGCAAGATGACGCTTGTTGATGGCCCAGCATTGAAATCTGCAGCCATTTGAAGAAGGAGTTGGTATGGGACCAAACCGCTGAGGTCATCAGTCCCTAGGCATACACACTACATAATCTAACTTAAACAAACTTACGCTAAGGACAACATACGCACCCATGCCCGAGGGAGGACTCAAACCTCCGACGGAAGCAGCTTCGCGGACCGTTTCACGGCGCTCCTAGACAGTGCGGCTACCCCGCACGGCTTTGAAGAAGGCTTGAACTTCTGTCACGTTGAACGATTCTCTTCAGCCGTCGTTGGTCCCATTCCTACCGGATCATTTTCCTGCGCAACGATGTTGGAGATTTGGTGTTTTACCGGATTCCTGATATTCACAGTACACTAGTGAAAAGGTCTTACGAGACAATCCCCGCTTCATCGCTCCCTCAGAGAGGCTGTGTCCCATCGCTCTTCTACCGTCTACAACACTACGTTCAAACTCACTTAAATCTTGATAACCTGCTATTGCAACAGTAGTAACCGATCTAACAACTGTGCCAGACTCCTGTGTTATATCCGGATTTTAACGCTTTATAATATTTATTACATTAAACTTATAGTTATAAATGATGTGTCAAATGAAAGAGTAATTCAACAATTTTACCAAGAACCTTATAAATGCTCAATGTGAGCACTATTTGTCACACGGCACACATCAAGTCTACAGCCGAGTTGTTCCCAAACGTTGATAAGTGTGTCTTCAGTGATTGTAGCAACAGCTGCTTCAATCTGGTTTCTTAATTCAGGGAGGTCTACTGATAACGGAGGCAAGTACACACCATCCTTGATGAAGCCCCATACTAAAAAATCGCATGGCCGGGTGAACGTGAAGGCCATGTAAAACAGGTCCTGTCATTGTGCCCCTTGCGGCCTGTCAAGCGCTTGGGCTATAGACAAATGGTGCTCACATTGAACATTTGTAAGGTTCTTGGTAAAACTGTTTGAGTTGCTCTTTCATTTGACATATAATTTATAGCTGTAGGTTTAATGTAATAAATATTATAAAACGTTAAAACCCGGATATTCATTTATAAGCACCCTGTATACGCGTTGTCGACCGCAGCGCCGCATTCTGCCTGTTTACATATCTCTGTATTTGAATACGCCTGCCTATACCAGTTTCTATGGCCCTTCAATGTGTATCTATGTGCTGTATAAGGTCCAACTTTTCTGCTTTGGAAGACCATTGGTACTGGGTGAACCCGAGCAACGTGTCACTGCCTTCGTAACAGTTCATTCAGTCCAGTGTACTTGTTTATTTTCTCCAAGCGTTTTCGAAGTAAATTTTCGTTTGAAATTAATATATCAAAAAGTCAAGTCCATTGATATACGATGTGTTAATTTTGCTCGTTAGCAATACAACTCCAACTATTAATTAAAAAGGATTCTCATTTTTAGTATTGTGAATTAAGTTACGTCCAGTACACGTAATGGGCAATACTTTCGCAAATAAGTCATGCCTGATACTATATTTTGTTTTCTGTCATTTATTTGTAGCCATCTCTGGCGTTACTGGGGTATTTCGGGCATGTGGAACAGCTAATGTGAACAGATAAAAGAATTTATGCCGCTTACTTCACATAAAACCACTTGATCTTCTATGGTAATTATGCGAACATCATTTCTGGAACTACTTCCACTGCCACTAGATTCATTCGTGGTTGTCCTCGCTAGGCTATCATTCACGTCAGTTGTGCCATTCCCGCATTACCGGATTCATTTTCTGTCAATATTGATATTATTAGCTTCTTCGTGTCTGAGAGGTAGTGTGTGTCCGACGCAACTAAAACAAACTTGATTTTCATTAGAATTTTTTTTCTTCAGACGAGTTCTTTGAATTTGTTGCTATCTGTATTACTAGTGTTCTTGGGATTTTGCTCTGTTCTGTGATGACTTTCATTGATGGTTGCAGATTTTAGTCATTAGCACTCGGCAATTTCAGTGTAGTACTTTAACATCAGTATAACTAAAGGGCACATTGTTTCCTTAGAGTTCAGACTGACGTTCAGGATGTTCATAACACCCCGTGAAAATTTACTGGTGATCTTTTTGCTCCTCTGACTGTAATCAATGATTTTCGCCTGGATAATTTAGAGACAATGGTCGGTGTCGTAAGTCAGTCGGATTCGTAAGCCTATATTGGTTAAGTAGATGTATCACCTTTGAGCTGGTGACAGGTTTGTTGCAGTATCTCATTTTCATCTTTCTTTCTGTTTAAGCACTGCATCAGTCTTGTAAATGTGACTAATATTTATTAACTTTATATTAATTGCGTATCAGACATCACAAGTAACTCAGATGTTATGATCGAAAGACTGTGAATACTGGAAGTTAGCTTCCTGAAAATGTGAGAGAACAGCTTCTACAAAATTACAAAATGGAAAAGTCAGCTTTGTTGATAATTCAGTTCTACATTTAGAAATATACGGTCTGTAAGCGCATTAGAGGCTCAGTCTATTACAAGTTCTGCCATAGTTCCAGAGCGCCATTAAAATTATGTAGCTATATTAAACAATAATAATAGCAATAATTATATTGATGACATGCAGTCCTATATCAATATGAAGTTTTTTTATACTGTTTATTAAAAAACGAGAATCACAAGAGGTAATCATTTGATTGTCACTATTAAATAAATAATAAAAAAATCCTTGCAGTCACAGATGCTCTGTGTTTGACAGTTAGGTCATCCTTGGTAAAGTTTTTAGTCCTGCACCGTTCGGAACCAAACTCAATCGTAATCTTCCTCATAAAATGTTAAAACGTCAAAAACCATGGTGCAGCCGGGCACATTTTGCAGCCGAGCACGATCTCGGTTCTCCTCATCAGGAAAAGTTAAAAGTTAAAAGTTTAAAACCATGGTTTCATCGGGGCATTAAGCGAGATGGCGCAGTGGCAGACATTGAAATCGCACTCGGGACAACGGCGGTCCAAAACTCCCGTCGGTTACCCAGATTTACGCTTTCTGTGTTTTCAACAAGAACCGAATGCTTAGTACACAGTCTATTTCCTCATTCCACTCTTCACCAGTACGAGTCTGCGATTCTTCTCTGATGACTTAATCGTCAACAGGATGTTACCCCCGCCACACATCCTTCCTACGTTAAAAAAAATATTTGTACCTCACGACGGATTATTTTCACTCTCGGGGGCCATTTGTAAGTGATATCGGCTGTATCTGAAAGATCAGGCCATGGATCACACAAAGAAGCCTATCATATACACAAGATGTTACACAATTCCTATTACAGGCTTGTAGGAGTCATAATGGACTTATTACATAAAGTTTCAGTCAAGAACCCATGTCCGGAAAGCGACAATTTGGACGTAAAATAAGTTTGAATATCACATCACTTGCAATGCTCCTGCATTACCGTACGCACGTAGCGCAGCCAACGAGCTCTGAACTGTGAGCTCATAGGAGCCCATGAATCAGGCCGTGTTTCCCGTACTTATCCTCGAATTATCTTGGACGTGAAGACTGACGTTCTCTTCAAAGTGGAGAGCATGATGCGTTCATATAATACCACAGTCTGTCTTACGAACTGCGAACGTGCCAGTTTGTGGCAGCTGTTGGTGTAGTCGGACGAAAATGTTACGTTGTCATAAACACAAAATGGATTGACGACGGTACTCTTTTCTCTCTTCGTGTGCGTACCGTGAAGCGAGAGATTTGAAAATGGCCCGATGTTCAAACTTATTTTATCTCCTAAAGGTACATTTCGGAACATGGGTTCCTCATCAAAATTTTATCTACTACGTCCTTTCTACAAACCCTAGAAGCGTTTAACTATGATCGTCAAATATAGCAAACTTAATTTCATAGCAGGTCGCAGGAAATTCATAAGCGGAACACTTGAACAGAATTTTGCACTGACATCTTCAACTTTAAGCAATTATTCGTGTCACAAGTTCTCACTCACTTATCTCAAACGGTTCAAGTGCCCTAGTAATTAATCTGTGACGTAAATCGTCTTGTGAAAGTTAATTTAACTTGGTAGCTTGGACCCATTTAACTTGTAGGCACGCAGGTGCTCCTAATCCTGCCTCTGGGATTCCCTCGCCACGCAGTCGCGTGATTTACCCTCAGCAGGGCCAGCACCTGACGTTCGTTGGCTCGGAGAAAACCTCGAGTGATTGATGGACTTCTCCTGCCACTCGCCTCTGTGCAATATATCACTCTCGCCTGTCTACACAAGGAGAAATTAACTCGGTAAACATAAAATTGTATTGAAGTTGAGGCGGAAGATGTATCGCATTCCTATCACCTTTAACTTGTAATTCAAGACGATGGTTCAAAGAAAGGCAGCCATAATTTTTCATTATCCTTAATTTTCTAAAGGAACTGATCCCTGACTTCTCTTTTTTAATCAATTATACAAGATTTATCAAAAGGAATCATCCTATTTTAAAAAATCATAATTAATTTGTTATTTGAGATACGTGCTTGAACAACGTCGTATTGGAAATAGCAAAATCTCGAGTTTTACATGGTTCCCGCTAGGTATCAGCTATGTGCGCCCACTTCAGTTCTAGTAAAAATGGTGTCGGGACAAGATTTTTCTTTGCCGAGAACACTGTTACAGGTAGCACATATCTCGATATACTTGAGAACTCTCTTTTCTCACAGTTGGAAACTATTCGAACGACTTGATTTACCAACAGGATGGAGCACCGCCACACTGGAAGTGCGGGAATTTTTCAATGAAAGAATTAATGAACGACGGATCTGTCACACTGGACCAAATGATGCAGCCTTACATTACTGGCCTCCAAAGTCACCTGACCTGACTCTATGTGATTATATCTTGTGGGGGTTTATTACTGGCCTCCAAAGTCACTTTACCTGACTCTATGTGATTATATCTTGTGGGGGTTTATTACTGGCCTCCAAAGTCACTTGACCCGTATGTGCTTATTTTTTGTGGGGGTTTGTGAGAGATCCTGTTTATGTTCCTCCGTTACCAACAACAATGAATGAATTGAGACATTGCATAGAAGAAGCTGTGGAAGCTGTAACTCAAGACATGCTCTTTCCAGTGTCGGAACAACTTGTGTACTGCATTGACATATGCCGTACATCTCAAGAGGGCATATTGAACACCTATGAAAAGGTATGAAAAAAAAAGTTTTGCGTTTCCCCTTTGTCAAAAAACAAAATTCATTATATATGTTTATTAGTTTCAGAAATATATTCGGCCAATTCGGATGATTCTTTTTCATACACCCAGTTTTGTTACACACAGTGATCGTAATAATCTGCGATTCATATTCCAAAACCTGCAAAGTGTTTGCTACATGGAACAGTGGATGAACGGATGCTCAGACATTTAAGAAATGCAGGCCGTAAATCACCGTCTGGGCATCCCACGTTTAATTTTTCGCTTTTGGTGAAGACCCATATGGTTCTTTAAATTAGCTACGACTGTATATGGTTACCGTCGTTCCCTGACAGAGATGATGGTGTGTCTGTCTGATACGATAGGACCTTAATCTCTACAATACGGTAAGGCGATCATTCTATCTCCACTACGCAGATTATAATGCACTAGTTGTCGAAAATGCATTACGTAACAGAACGTGTTTCAGGGCAAAATTATCCCTTTATTAAGTTCTATAAAACAAGGAATACACATATCATTACTTTCCATCGCTGTACATACCAACACACAAGCAATGTTAATCTATCTATATTTCTCTGTAGTATTACATGCCTTAAAATTAATACGTCATTAGGCACATTCAGAACTAATAAGCAAGCAGCAAATAACAAATATGTGTTGTCAAGCACGTGAGACTCTTCCTTGCACATCTCATGGTCGCACGTAACACTCTCGTTGAGCTTCGTTTATTAAAGACAGTCAACTGCTACTTATGTACCAAAGAATTTATTGTCTTCTTATGTATGTTTCAAGCCACCAATAATGCAACTATCAACAGTAAAATCTTTGATGTGTCATGTCATAGATAATCCCGAAACATTATTACATTTTTGTTGCAATGTTTGCATCTATTGAGAATTACCAACAGGAAAAAATAGGACTTGTTTGGTGGCTATCTTTTTAACAAGAACATCGCTAAAGTGGACCCTTTGATTTCCCACTGGACACTTATTTCCTTTAGTTTAACATGTTAACACGTTCATCTCTTAAAGAGAAAAATATCTTTATTTACAACAAATTTGACAGCAGTGAGTTTTTTCCTTCTAAACATAATGCTTCCTAACGAACAGTGCTCATTCTTAAGGTTCTGTGCTACCGTCGATGAACCTTTCTGCTAGCTATTAAGTTCTTTGAATCTTATTTGAAGTTTCTGCCTGTCTGACCTACATGTTTCATTCCAAACTCTTGATATTTTATTAAATAAATTTCCGCTTTTCCCATGCAGCTTCCACTTGTGCAAATCTAACGTTTCGGCCTTCAGCCGGGAATGCAACTTTAACTTCTTTGTTGTTGGATCATCTCGCCAGTTTACACGACATAATTCCCCAATTTGGCATGACCATATTTCTGACCGTTGCATTAACCCTATCTGTTAAAGCGGCAATATAACACTTTTCTATCATAGAGTCTTTATAGTTTTTATCTTAGTTCCCACGGGTTAAAGGGATTGCATTAGCCTCGCAAACTTGCTTTGTTTGTGGGGATGGTATGAAACCCTATCAATTACTGCACCAGTGAAAGTGGTTTTCTTATACATTCCAATCTCTAGATTCTTAGTCTTGTTCTCGATCATCAAATTAAGGAAATTTAAAATTCCCTGTTGTTCATGCTCTAATGTAAATGCGTCGTGTTGAGGTCACCCGTCATTTCATCATTTCATCCTCGTATCATTGAAACATAATAAGTATGTTGTCAACGTGTCTTCTTTACATAAGTAGGTTATAACTCCACTTAAAATTTTTCCTTCAAAATCTGTTTCACATGCATTCCATATATGCCTGCCATCTGACCTGCTAACGCACATCACATTGTTAAAGCATTTTCTTGCATGTAAGACAAATTAAACTTAAAATAACTGTACAATAAGACAAAATTACTCTATTTTTACGTAAGATATCTGTCGATGCTCACGTATCATATAGAAAGCATCCGCTGTATAATTATCTTTACTTCACGTCCCCTCCTCGCATTTATGAGGGGCATCATTTGTGGCTCAACTTTATGCCATTTTATCCAACTGTCGGGGTTCATTACTGTATGGTTTCCTACATACTTTTAGAAAAAAAAAAGTAGTTGAAACTTTCTGGCGTATTAAAACTATGTTTCTAACCGAGATTGGAACTCGGGGGCCTTTTCCTTTTGCGTGTATCTCAAACTCACTTCCCGTAACTGTGCTATTTGGGCTGTTGAATCGCATTTTGGCACTCACGAATGATTCCATCTGATGATCTCATGAGATTTTTCTTACGGTCACCTTCCGCAATGCTCGACCGTTCTTGCCCGTCAGTACGGGAGGTCTGCCCGGTCCTGGTTTTGCCGTGTTTGTTCCTCCAGATACCACTGAGCTCTCACGCCCGACCCACTGCCACTTACTGCTTCTGCGCAGACAACCCAACTCTCCGCCTCCATTTATACTGGTGGATCCGTCTCTCGTGACATCTAGTGGTCAGTTCTGTATTACATAAGGGTGTCCAGATATTTTTGGTCAGGCAGAGTATGTTACTGTATTTAACGATACATATTAATGACACGTATTTTCCTTGTTTTATAGAACTTGATCATGGGATAATGTAGACCCGAAATATGTTGTGTGAAATAAAACAGACAATTTCGACAATGGTGCCTAATAATCTCATTACTGATTCCTGGTACCATTCTGGAGTGGCTACGCAATAGATAGTTATTCTTAGTCCGACGCCAGTTCTTTCCCTCAAATGTACTTCTCTTCTGTCCCCACCGACACCTGTTTATCTATTCTTGTTGGTGTTTCACCAACATATGTCTCTCCTAATGGATTTCTGTTCATCCCACCAGCTCATCAAGTTGTTCTTTGACTAGTTCTATTTCCCATTCCCGAGTAGTATCACATTTTATCCCACCAACCCAAAAAATTCTGTGCTACATGTGTGTAGATTTGTTACCTTTTTATTAAATTATGACATTATTTGGTAATAATGAGTCTTTCTGTTTGAAGAATAGTGTACCTGCTTTCACCATTCCGGAAATTTCCTCTCACCACAGCAGACGACCCTCAGTTCTTCAGACGATGCAACCTGTAATGGGACACCCTCCTCTAGCATTACTTCTCTCTTTATCTTTCATGGCATTATTGTGTTATTTGTTCTGTCGACTTCATTAACCACCAATACCGATTTTCTTATTCCACCAAGTAGAACATTTTTAATCATTATCGAAGTATAGAACTGATTTTGCTCTCTTTGTGTTTTTATTTATATTCTGAAACCGAGGCTCACTTTTCTTGTTGCTTCCCCAGATACAGACTTGCTACCATGAATCTGACAGCTTCACTTTCAAATTTGTACATCATCATGAATATCATCGTTGTCATAAGCATTATCATCTTCATCATAAAGTTTTCTGCTTATTGACAGTTTATTGACATCATTGCTTTCATCGTCTATTCCTATTCGAGGTCAATTGTCTCGCAGTTTGGTGTCCTCCTATTTTCACTTTATCCAGCGTTTTTATTCTTTTCATTCTTATTTTCTTCTATACTTCCACTGAAACTTCGATATCTGTTTTAAAAATTATGTTTCGTCACAATATATGTATCAAGCTGTATACTTTCCAGTTATTAACCAGGGTCAGACTATTCTTTGTTCCCTTACCCTTCTTTTTCGCTTCATTATTCTTCAGTTTGTCCACTTATGTCATTTTCTCCGTCCTCCTCACATCTTACATTTCTGGTGTTTCAATTTTTTCTTTTAAATTTTCTTCAGTGTCTAGCTTTTACACCACTACAGAAAGAGACTCCACATGAAGCATTCAACTGACCTTTTCTTGAACTGCAACCCAATTTCCTCTGGAAGCTTGATTTTCCATTGTAATTCTTGATCATATTTCTGCTTCACTAGTCCAGTCAAATAGGATGCTTCCAAATATCTGCAGACTTTTATTATTACACTGTTTCCCCTTGTATGATCATATTGTTTCTGATTCTTCAATCTATGTTAACCTTACTAGTTTTAATCAAGTTTTGTTGTTTTCTGACTCTTCAAGAAAACCACCAATAAACATTTGAAAATCCTGATTGGAAAAACTGAAATAATAGTTTTCCAACATCTGTTTATTACTGTGAACAAAATACTGAACTCTAATTAATCCTAGAGTAAGAACTGTGATCATAACAGCGGCTTTCATGGACTGGAAAATATCTGTGAAAGAAAAATTCACTAAAACGTCGAAGAAACTGATGATGGGTCTAGACTAAGAGGTCTCCATAATAATTGACAGGTTGGAAAAGGGTAAATTGGTGAGTGGGTCTCATTACGCCAATTCGTTGGGTCAGTTTCATAGTAAGTTGAACCAGAACCGAAGTAGATTCTCGGGCAGTATGTGCTCTTGTTCTAGCACAAAAACCTGCTAGTACACAGGCAGTTGCCATGTGAAAATCGGCTGACTTTTCAAATTGTTCTGCAAATATTCTCATTTTTGACTAACCTGTTTCTTGACTTTATAAACAGTACTGGTACCTGTATAGTTAACAAGTATAACGGAAAGTTCTAAGAGTCTCCGTTTTTTAAAAACCATAACAAAAGTTATTAATTTCGTTGGGCCAACGTCAATGCAGTCTATGTTCAGACACAGACTTTAGTTAAAAAATTTTAACTATGTTTTTATTTACCAGTAGTATCAATCCAGTTTCGTAAATACGGGGTGTTAAAATAATTATGCCTTATTTTGAGAGGTGGTAGCAAAAAAAGGAAAAAAAGACAAAAATATTGAGTAAATACAGGCTCTAGAAAAAGCTCTTTGGTGTTACGAATGACCTACAGAGTGCAGTACAGAAAATGAGGACACTTATATATGCTATTGTTCATGGGTAAAATACAAGTGTTAGTGTGGCTAGGGTAAACGATATTTTCAGTTCTGCATAAGTGAAGCTCATACATTGGTTACAGTGGAATCAGTCTGTGATTTGTTTATTTTAGTATTATCGTTGTACTTACCAGATTAATGGAAACCTATTGTTATTTCAGACGGGAAATTGCATAAACGATTTTCCGTTATGGTCTGGCTAATGCGAGCTACTATCGAGGCGTTTCCCGTTTGTAACAATAAGCTTCCGTTATGCTGGTGAATGCAGAGATAAACCTACACTGTAAGTTTTCTTTTCACAAACTTATCAAAACGGAAACTGCTTCCAATTAGATCTACTGTATGCCCAGCATGTATCGAGAACTGTGAATACCGTTTACAGTAACAACACACACAATTTTTACTGTTGCAACGTAACCTTCTACTATCGATGATATTGTTAAAACTCGACCCGGTAGGAAGATTACCGTCGGTTATCATGTCCTACATCTCCTGCAAGTTACCCTCTGTAGTACTGATTTAACAAATTCGTGTGGTCCACGAAATTACAGGCCCCTGCGAGCTATTGCCGGGCATTAATGATTTCTAGCGGTAAGGTTTAACCAACCGATAAAAATTTGAAGGCAACAGATAACGCAGTCTTTTAGAACCGCTACAGAAGGCACCTACACAGAGCTTAATAGGCGATATATAGCTTTTATGTCCTTTCATTTGTCGATCCAGCATGCGACTGGGGTAGTGACTAACTTTAGGTTTCTCCTATTCTTAATGACTGAGGGAGGAAATAATCGGTTGAGGGTATAGATTAATTGATATTTATTTAATACTAATGTCATTTCAACAACTAGCTGTGTATCTGTTGGAATATACATCATCACAACTGGTCTCTCAAATGAAAATGATTCACTTTCGCCACGTAATTATCGAAAGGGAGAGGGGAGCGCAGACCTCGCTCAAATGGATTTCTATGCAGGCACATAATTATACCTAATCCTATGCTTAGTTGCTATAGGTCACGCACAAGAAGTTCAGCAAAGACACTACAAGCGAACTCGGTTAGGGCGGAAGAGTATCTGCCTAAATATTTCAGTTTCCATTAAAACGTAAGCTGAAGAGAGAGTAGCAACTGGTACACGTGACTATGACTGCCTACTTTGTTCTAATCTTGCGTTCAAAAAAACACCGTGTTAGTGAGCTGGTGGGAAGAACATTTACTATCATATGGCGGGAAAATGTTGCAAGTCTTTATCCCATCAATTGGCATTAAAATGTGAACATTCCTAGGTGCAAGAGTTTAATCCGTATATTTTATGTGACGCTCGACATAGAAGGCAAATTAAATAGTTATGGGAGCCTCAAGAAACATTAACTAATTATCACATTAATACTATTCAACACACGTGGCCAAGTTGTGGTAGCCAACAGAAATGCAAGAATACGGGCATACAAAACTTTTCCTTCCCTATCTTACACTCCCCCACTGCCGCATGGTTATTCACTCGTCTAATATTCATTTTCAGACCGAAACTGCACCATTGTGGTGGTTGCTCCAACCGACGACGGGGCGGGAAAGCAAGTACACAAAGAAAACATACGAAAAACAAATAAATCCCCCTAAATATTACTGTAAAAGAAAGACCACATTAAAATACGCTAAATGAGTTAACTTTTGTTAGGCAAAGAGCAATAATACGACCGTGAGATTAAGGCCCATGGTGCGTGCTTGACCAAGGCACAAACGCAAGGTTCTTACTGAAATATAACTAAATTACGAAAATAAAGTCCCTTACGGGGGTTTAGTGATAATCTCATAACATATTTCTGCAACTTCACATAATTTCTCATTCATAGAGTCCAGGTTGCATAAGGGAAAGGATGCAGACAAACGTGGCACACACGAAATAAGAATCAATGAATAAATGAATAAACACTGCTTCATCCATTCTCATCTGTTTGTTACCCACTGATTTACTTCTACCGAGTAAAAACACTCTCGCTATAATTCTCCGGTACCGGAATTTGTTGAGAAAAATATGGAACGGGACAACAAGTTTCGTTTCACTGTATGTTATAAACGTGGACAATATCAGAAAAAATTGTGTTCATTTTTTATTGCATGCTGTAGGTCGTTCATAATAGCAAAGATCTTGCAGAAGAATTGTTTTTCACTGTGGCGAAGATGAACAAGTGGTCGTAGCTCTTAAGGCGCACATTTTAGAGTCCATGTTTTCTGGACTGGCCCTTTTTTCCCACGCTGCCATCTCTCAAACTGTGAAATACTTTTTTAACGCTCTCCACAGATACAAGTAAGAACAAGTCACAGTCTGACCTTTTTCGTGGCAAGTGAGTCATGAGTAACAATAATATAAATGACTGACTAGAATTATTTTGTGTAACAAAAAAGAAGTACTTTTACAGAAGCGTAATGGCATTAAATCTGTTGATTACGAACTTAATGACCATTCATCTTAAAAAAACTGGCCAGTCTTTCGCAACCGCTTGTTGACGCATTGCCTGTTGCCATTCGTCGCAGGATCTTTGGCCGACGTTTCTCGCTGCCAACAGCAGTGGAGGGAGCATTTCTGTAAACTCTAGCCAATCATGCTGACGAATCGTCAGAAAAATCACTAAACAAACGTCGGTTGAAGACCCTGTGTCGATAGCCAACAGGCTATTTATGAGTGATGTAATATATTAATTTCCCCATATTTCTGTTTATTTCAGGTAATACCAACCAACATGTGGCTGTTGGCTTGTCACGTGGATTCACTTACGATATGTCTTCTTAGCGGCCACCGCTATCATACGACGCTGCCACAACGGTAACATATCTTAATTACTCACTTATTTTAGTTTATTCAAGACATATGTGTAGCACACATTGTAATCAGTTGTGTCGATTCAGGCTGCGCTGGTTTCTATATGTTATTACATAAAACTCGATAACAGGCTGTAATCATTGTAGTAGAAAATAGAATTGTGTTTTTTGCTTGTTTCCTCTTCCACATCGAAACAATATTTTGTTTTAATAAATTAAAAGCCATTATTTACCGTAGAGAACAGCAGATGAATGTCGCTGCTTGAAAGGATTAACCAAACACACGTAGATTTGGAAAACAGCGAAATATTTGGGTAAATTTCTAGGAAAGAACGATAAAAAACGTCATATAGCGCCATTATTGATAGAAATTCCATTTCAGAGTTTTTCTCCAATGGTTTCAAACCGTTGACTTGTAAGGTCTTTTGATAGCAACCATCTAAAATTCCCACCATTGCGTATAGTATTTATCACTGATTAAAAGTAAGTCATAGTGTTCTTATATATTTTCGTTTGACAATAGTGGCATCAGAACCGAAGCAGATGGAAGCGATGAGAAGTTAAGGCGACACTACATAAATTTGGTTTCGTAAATTTAAATCTTGCTGTGGAAACACTGAAGATAAAGCAGGCGTAGTTGTTAATTCGAAGTGACTTCAAGGAAAAAGCTCTGTCGGAGATACTTTGAAAATGCTTTTTCTTCCATTAGTAACTGCTTCCCTTGTACCTTTCGGTTTTATTGTGTCGAAGATCACTTTGTACACCGTCCAACTGCTCCCATACACCATGTGAACAAAAGTATCTGGCCACCCACAAAAACAAACGTTTCTCGTATTAGGTGCACTGCGTTGCCACCTACTGCCAGACACTCCATATCAGCGACCTCAGTAGTCATTAGTCATCGTGAGAGAGCAGAATGGGGCGCTCCGCGGAATTCACGGATTTCCAACGTGGTCAGGTTATTGAGTGCCACTTGTGTCATAAGTCTCTACGCGAGATTTCCACACTCCTAAACATCCCTAGGTCCACTGTTTCCGATGTGATAGTGAATTTGAAACGTCAAGGGACACGCACAGCACAAAAGCGTACAGCCCGACGTCGTCTGTTGACTGACAGAGACTGCCGACAGTTGAAGGAGGTCTTAATGTGTAATAGGCAAACATCTATCCAGATCATCACACAGGAATTCCAAACTGCGTCAGGATCCACTTGAAGTAGTATGAAAGTTAGGCGGGACGTGAGAAAACTTGGATTTCATGGTCGAACGGTTGTTCGCAAGCCACACATCACGCCGGTAAATGCCTAACGACGCCTCGCTTGGCGTAAAGAGCGTACACTTTGGACGATTGAACAGTGTAAAAACGTTGTGTGGAGTGACGCATCACGGTACACAATGTGTCGATCCGATGGCAGGGTGTGGGTATGGCGAATTCCCGGTGAAAGTCAGCTGCCAGCGTGTGTAGTGCCAACAGTAAAATTCGGAGGCTGTCGTGTTATGGTGTGGTCATGCTTTTCGTGCAAGGAGCTTGCACCCCTTGTCGTTTCGCGTGGCACTATCACAGCGCAGACCTACATTGATGTTTAAAGCACCTTCTTGCTTCCCACTGTTGAGCAATTCGAAGATGGCGATTGCATCTTTTAACACGATCGAGCATCAGTTCATAAAGCACGGTAGTTGCGGAGTGGTTACACGACGGTGACATTCCTGTAATGGACTGGACTGCATAGAGTCCTGACCTGAATCCTATAGAACACCTTTGGGATGTTTCGGAACGCCGACTTCGTGCCAGGCCTCACCGACCGACATCGATACCTCACCTCAGTGCAGCACTGCGTGAAGAATGGGCTGCCATTCCCCAAGAAATCTTCCAGCAGCTGATTGAACGTATGGCTGCGATAGTGGAAGCTGTCATCAAGGCTAAGGGTGGGCCAACACTGTATTGAATTCCAGCATTACCGATGGAGGGCGCCACGAACTTGTAAGTCATTTTCAGCCAGGTGTCCCCTATACTTTTGATCGTGTTGTGTATAATAATCTTGTAACACTCCTTCCCTCCTGTGGTTCTTTACTTAATCGAACCGCCATGCATGACGTCATTTATCCCGAACTGTGAGTTGTAGAGAGATATAATTTTGCATGACCATATAGTGATATACTTGAATACTACCTGAAATATTTTTTTGCGAAATAAGTTGGTAGAAAATAATTGGTAAATTAAAAGTTCATGCCTGTTGCTGGAGTTATACCGCATGAACAGCGAAAATGTGGTGAAATTTTTCTTTTCAGTATTTTGTGCGGGAGAAAAAATTTCTAAACGATATCAAATTACTTGTAAAGTTTGTGGGAAGTCGCAAGTGCTCTGATGCTCAAATGTTGGATGAATGTAGCCTGGGCAATATGCGCTTCATGAATTACACTGGCTTAAAATGTGTATATAATTTTAACTTTCATACTTTATTCTTTGTTTTAATTTGTAATTTGAAGTTACACTCCTTAATTAGTAGATTATGAAAGAATTTTAATAGTTTAAATTTGATCCGTAATTACGTGAGATACTGAAAATAAGTTCTTTCTTTGCCCCTGCAAGCCATTAGATAGGCGCCCTGTATTTGAAATCGTTCGCCGAACACCGTTTTAGCCTCTTAGTAATAAAGACGGGATGAAAGTAACTGAAACAGTACGGAAGATGGGAGACTTTTTAATATCAACTTTAAGGTCAACGTCGAAACGAATTCATACTAGCTATTGCAAGTGATGCCTCATTTTTCGTGGAACCTCGTAAAAAGAGTAGCAAGATTAAACCACATTAATTTACGAGTTTCTTTTTCAGTATGCTTGAAATGCATGCTGCTAGCAGTGCTGTGTACTGATCTCTGATTTAGTCAGGTTTGTGCACCCAGACCGTCTCCAGAGCCTGCCCGGTAAACTCTACATGAGACCCACCTATTTCGATTTTGATCACACAGTTAAACAACTTTCCAACGATTCTAATGTAATTATACAATGAAAGATTGCACGACCAGTAGTCTTAGACGATGATGATTCTTCCGGTACTGTGTGGTCGTGGAACATGAAAATTTGTTGTTCCTGACGTTTCATCCAAGAACTGCACTGCACTGCACTGCACTGCACTGCACTATTCTTGGTTCCGCAGACTCAGGAAGACTCACCTGGAAGATTCAGCAGCGTATAATGTAATTAAATAACGTCACCGAAAGTTCATTTAATGAAAATACTGCTAGGTCCCCTCAAACGAAGAAGTAATGTTTTAGTGCTTTTTGCGTACGGGAAATTGGTCCACTCACATTTCTGTGATATCTTCTTCTGCATCCCACGCCTTCCCCGTTGGAAAACGAATGATGTCCTCTGCTAACGAAGCTGTAGTAGAAACTAGCCGCACTAACACATCCAAACGTTTATATAGGCTGCATCGAATTGAAAGGTCTCTGTTGGATTCCTTTCATGTTTAATTTCTTAAATCTGTTGCCATTTATGGAATAAATTCCTCTTCTAAATGTACTGTGGCGTTTCTGACTATCTGGGAGGAGACTGAGCAGTGGAACGTGTTACTTTTACACATAAACAAGAACGATCTGTCACACTACTACACTTTAAAGCACAGTTTATATGTAATTCTTATATGTAATTCATGTCACACAGTCTCATATGGAACCTACATCCGCTTTCTTTTATATACTGTATATGATAAGATACTGTCATTCCCCTTCCTTTTGTGTGAGAGGATGAATGAGCATATGTATTTCTAGTTGCATGCTTGAGGGTAGCAGACAAGGCTGTCTGCTAGAGAACAGTAGGACCAACGTCGGAACAGGTAGCTACGCTTCCTAAAAGCAAAGAGGTTTCCATCCTTAGTATGGTCCTGTCCGTCCGTTGTCATGTTGGTATAGGAAGCTGCCCCTCTGGCCACTTCCGTTGGTCTTTGTGAGCCACCCTCAGGAAGCAGTAGGGCAGTAGGGCAGTTGCAGGGTGGCCGTGGCGAGCGTCTGAAGTGGTAAGATCTCCGGCTAAGCGCGTGTCTGTTAAGTCCGTAGGACAATGGATTTCTTAAGTTCAGCCTAACTGAAAATTTAATCACTTTTATTTCGGGTTTAGGTCTAAAATATCCGATGTTATCTTAAATTGCAGCGCAGTGTAATTATCGTGTGAAATTCAGATTATTTTGCGGTAGTTGCTTTGTTACTACTTTGTGAGTAAAGTGGAACCACGTGTTGATCAGTAACTCTAACTAAGTTCATCAATCTTAAATCCGAATGTGCGTGAGATTATAACGTCTCGTCTTGAGAATATTTTTTTAATATAGCAACTTTTCTTTATGCTTTTCCTTATGTTCAACCCACGTGGGGTGTACTTTGCGAGACCACTACCACGTGCTTATATAACTGTTTGACCCATCAGGTGAATAGTAAGACGTTAGTAACCAGTTCAAGGTTTTTCTTTTGTCAATTGCTTTTCGATCTAATTTATTTTAATTATCAAAATTATTGTGGAGTTGTACGCTTTGTGTAAACCAAGTTGACCACGTGAAGCATGTGGTGTAATCATCAAAGTAGCCCTCAGCTTTTCTTTTTGCGAAGACTTCACAAAGAGTTAATATGAATTTAGTATACCAGTGTGTGGTAATTACATGACGGACAGGATTGTGGTATGAACGTAATTTCTTTGGGTAAAAACTGAATCTGTTGGTTGTGGTTAATTTCTTCTTGCTTATGTTTCAATGTTCTTCGTGTGTTATTTTATGAATGGAGTGTTGTATGCAGTTTTCCAAATCTTGGCTCCATATTTTATGTGTTCCGTAAGATTACAATCTCACATTTTTCAATCGTAAATAAGGCACCAGCTCAGTTATAACTCACGTATAATATGCTGAAATTTCAATGAACAATCTTAAAATAAATTTCCAAATATAAACTGATTTCTCTCTTTTTATTTAAATTCTCCTTTTATATATATATATTACCGGTTTTGTATGACTATTAAAAGATTATCATGAATGTTAGTCTGGTTGGTAAACCTAGACTAAATATCTGATGAAACAGTTGCCCAGTAATCCACCGTTAACGTCCCCAGACAGATCACGGCTTTTAACCCACTTTCATTGTCAATTAGCACCGATTTCAGCATACAAAATTAAAGTAACAATATTACAGATTTCAGGATACCAAAATAAAGTAACAACATTACAGAATGTTTCCTACTACTTAAATGAACGGAAGTCTTTGTACGAAAATTCCAATATATTGTCACTTTTTTGATAAAAATATCCTACCAAGTCCGATCTAATTCCAAGTCGAAATTACGACATTCACACGAAACCAGTCATTCTCAATAGCCACTTTATGGTAACTAACATTCAGCTGGTACCGGAAAATTAACGTCTGGATTGTCTATGAAATAGAACACTAGCTCAATATTCCACATACCGATTACTTTGAACTATCAGTTCTCGCTTTTGTGTAATACACCAGGTGGATTTTAGTTATTCAGAAAGGTCACAGTTCACACAAAAAGTCTGAAATTTGCACTTTCTTTCTTGTCTTTCGTCCGTGTATGCTTAACGACCATTCAGGATCTAAATGAACCCTTAAGTCCTCAAAATAAAAACATATTTTCAGAGCTCCATATAAAACGTCCGATTGTCATGGTGTCTGAGAGACGAATCCCTTCTAGACCCCACAAAGCAATTCCCTAGCCCACAAAATGCGTGCGAATGCTCTCACTTCTGATTGGCGGATATTCATCGTAGCAATCAGCTAGCAGATCTAAACCTCGCAGTTCAGCGTCTTTTAATGTGCATTAGTCACAAAATTAACATATTTTTGGTGCAATTTATTAAATTAACCAATTTTAGGGAAACTCATAAGTGGCAAAATAACCCCGTATTTACAATAATGAATTAGCAGAATATGTGTCACATTTCCCAAGTGCGATTAACTTGCGAATGACAAGTCACAAATCTCCTTTGGTGTTTATGACTCACGATGTCCGAATATAAACCTCACGCTACCATATACTCAGTTAATAGAAATACACATGCCCCATCAATCACTGCTCTCCCTTCATTTAATTAATTAATAGGAATCACCATAGCAGCAGAAGATAAAAATATTTACGAAAAATTCGATGTTTGAACCGTTCAAGTTTTCATCGCCTGTATGATAGTGGCGCCTCTCGTCTGGAGTGGTAACTAGTAGCATATAGCTGGATCATATGAATACAGATTTGTCACGAAGTGGCTGTAACTCATCAGTACCTGCGTGTAGCTATTTGGTATTGTCAGGCTTCTATAGGAACAATGTATGGCGTTACGGCACAGTGGGTGAAATACTGGACATGAAAATGCTGCTGCAATTGCGGTGTTCTGAACAAATACGAATGTATGATAGTGTTTCAGTACGGAATCTGGCGAGGTTTAGGCACAATATAAACGATATTTTGTGCGATTTTTAGCCATGGACTTACTTGGGGAGAAGCCTCAAAGAACAGCAGTAGTGATAGTGAACGGAAGAAGCTACAGATTCTTTTGTCAGCTTGGAAGCTGTGGGCCACAGCACACAAAATTCCTGCGTATACTATCACTCAGATACATGTGGTAAGGACCCTCAGATCCATTGAGAGAACATAGGGCTCAGCAATGGTACGCGTACTGAAAGGTGCTCTTGCAAATTGTGGCTGATGACACAGTTACATCTACATAAATTATACCGAAGATTTGGTGGCACTCGGAGAGTTCGTAAGAGGTATGATACCACTGCTTGGCAGTTTTAATTTCATTCCTCATCTGTTTCTTTCAGTAAGTAATGTGTTCATTCAAGTTCACGATAACTGGATCAGTGCTTTAAGTCATGTCCATTGATAGCAATTAAACTGAATTGTGTGCCTAAACCAACCTGCACACTGCATCCTATGTGTATAAGACAATATACTTAGTGATCGCTGTGAAACGGTAGAACTCACTCAAATTAAACATTGTTTTATCCAACTTCTAACAGTTTCAAGTTTCCTTGTCAATCTCTTTCAATCCAATATCAATTACTCCACTTAGTTTGATTAATTCGTTTCCGACAAATATTACACAGTACGAACAATTCAGTTCTTTAGTTATTTCACCCGGAAGACTTTTCCCGATATTTACATTTTACACACGTTCTCCAGAGAAATTAGTTTGTCGTGTGGTACTAATTGTTCCCAGACAAGAATCTCTCCACCATTTTCAAAACCATTAACAGCTCACTATTCTATTTCCTTTCGCTCCACATAATTCATTTCTATGAATATTCGACCATGAGAATGACTCAAACACTTGTCCTTATCACTTTAGAAGGTCGTTACATTTCAGAGATAAGCTTTTGATCGCCTTTATTGGGCGCAGCTCGACTATCACTCCTGATCACTAACGACCGACTCACTTACTCCGACTTCTCGAAAGCGCACGTTGTCTGCCTGGAATTCCCTGACCGCCGGTGGCTAACTGTAACTTACACAACCGAGAAAAATCAGCGATATCGTGGCCACTGAAAATAAGCTGCTAATACGGGACATTAGAAATAGTATCAATAATGCCACACTTACATACTACAGGTATACACACACACACACACACACACACACACACACACACGCTTACGGTTCCTGTCTTTCGACAAGATTTGTGGTAGCTCCTCCCACATTCTCGACGTCAGTGGTATGAATCTGAATAACTGGACTTCGAAGGTTGGTAGTAGCAGCGAGACGCGTGGGACATTCAATTTCGTGAGTCGTTAGGGAATTCAATATTCCGAGATCCACAATGTCAAAAATGTACTGAGAATGACATATTTAAGTTATTACCTCCCATAACCGACAACACAGTGTCCGAAGGCCTTTACTTAACGACCTGAGTAGTGACGTTCGCGTGAAGTATCAGTACTAACAGAAATCAATGTGAGACGTACGACGAACGTACCCGTTAGGACAGCGTAACGAAGTTTGGTGTTAACGCGCTTTGGCAGCATACGACCGTCACGAGTGCGTTTGCTAACAGCACGGCATCGCCTGCAGCACCTCTCCTGGGCTCGTAATCACATCGGTTGGACCCTAGAATACTGAAAAGTGTGTACATAATACAGCGGCAGTTCTTATTTCTGGGAAGAATTTTATTTACTTGTCAATTTCTATCCCCTTCGAAACAGACCCCATTACACGCTATACATGTATGCCAGCACTATATCTAAGTCCTGAAACAATTTAGTAACTCGATGATTTTATGATCTCACCTAAACCTGTGAAACGATGGCACTTTCGAGGTTTTATTTATTTTAAGGATTACAGTAATGTCACGTAGAGACACGTGTGACGAATATGGAGGTTTCAGAATAATTACAATAACCGTGTTTAGTATCGAGGACCGTAGTGTGAGCGGGTGCATTATCTTGTTACAAAGGCCGTGAATTTTTTCGTCCAAATCGAAACTGTTTTTTTTTTTTTTTTTTTTTTTTTGGACTGCGCAACACAGCCGGCCGTCGTGACCGAGCGGTTCTAGGCGCTTGCGCTTCAGTCTGGAGCCGCACGACAGCTACGGTCGCAGTGTCGAATCCTGCCTCGGGCATGGATGTGTGTGATGTCCTTAGGTTAGTTAGGCTTAAGTAGTTCTAAGTTCTAGGGGACTGATGACCTCAGATGCTAAGTCCCATAGTGCTCAGAGCCATTTTTTTTTTGTTACCCACAAACGACGATGAACTTGTAAGTACCAACAGTTGTTGATTGTTCGACCTTGACGCAAGAACTCTTGGTCGGGTTATGCAGTTAAAATGGAAGAACGCGACATGTACAATCTTCCTATTTGTCCGCACTTGTCTTGTTTTTTTTATCTTGGCGACCCAGAATGCTTCCAACAGGACGGCTGAGCGTTAGTTTCGACGTCATGTCTGTCCACGTATGTTTCATCACCTGCTAAAATACGTTTCCACAGTTTTACACCGTTGTCGGCTTCATCTAGCGACTCCTGACCAACTTGCATTTACCACTGTTTTCGTTCAAAATTCAACAGTTTTAGAACAAATTTGGCTGTGACACATTCATGTCCTAAAACATCCGAAAAAAATTAATAGTATAAGCCACCGGGTATGAAACATCAGCAACACCATCTTCATGATTCGGTGACCGTTTATAACCATTTCTATCTCTTTCTTACCGATATCGTCGATTGATGATGTGCTGAGGTTTCCATGGCCTTCTTCGAAACCCTTTTACCATTCGTAAATCAATGTTTTGCGTATACTAGGCTCACCAAAAAACAACATTTAATATTTTTAATACTTCACTGCGTTTTGTTTCGACCTTGTAGGAAAATTTATTATAAATTCTCTGATCTATTTCCACACAGAAAAATAATCGCTGATACTACCAAAACAAATGCACCTTTTTTATTTTATTACAAAAGTTTTGCTAACCAGGTAATTAATTTCAGACAGCTATGCCATCTTCAGACATGAGTGAAGCCAATACATTACATAATTCATGTCATTGCGTATATAGATGGTATAGTCACGTTAATTCGTCATAGAAGCTTCGTCGCAAAATATAATTTTTTTTGGGTTGCATGGATACCATTATGCCAGACATGTTGACACATTAATTTTAGATTCTATGACAAAGCTTGCATGGCTGATAAATGTGGCTGTGCCATCTACGAGTATATACACAAGGACACGAGTTAGTAATGTATTGGATTCACTCATGTTTAAAGGTGGTCATAGACAACCGATATTAATTACCTGGTTTATAAAATTTTGTAATTCGTTTATTTACGACAAAACCAGTATTTCCTGAATCACTGTGAAACATTATTTCCTATTTGTCGCAACTCGTACAACCGTTTTGACGCTTGACAAGAAACTACATATGCAATAATATGGCTGTACAAATACTTTACAGGTCTTCTGAACCATACAATGACAAAAACCTCCAGAGAATCGCACTAGTAAAACAGGAAAAATAACTAAATTTCCGCTACTTTTTGAATATACCTCGCAGAAAAATTTCGAAGCGCACACGCGATTTCCTTCTCCTGTCAACCAAGTTACAGTTTCAGTTTCAGCGGAATTCACAATTTACCAGATACGATGTGGGCGTCAGGATGAATTTGTATTGCAAAGGAACGCTGGGACAAAAGTTAATTAAAGTTTGGAACCCCTCCGGTCTGGAGGCGGCCGGTTCAGCGAGGTGCCAGGAGGTGGTTGGCGCGCGCTTTGCGGCGAGGCCGTATATTTCACGCCACTCTGCGCCGTTATTGATTATAAGCGAGCGGTGTGAATATTATCCGCCGCCTACAAAGAGGCCGCGCAGGTATTAAATCTTCAGCGGGACGAGCCGCCGCAGCCGCCGACGACGCCGCCCACGCACTTAGCGAGCAGAGCGGTAATTTTCTGTGGCGCCAGATTTCACAGCCTTCCTTCGGCGTTCACATTAAACGTCACTGGCGCGCACTGACCTCTCACCCAATGCGGCGATCGCCGTTTCAAAACAGTCAAATGAACATCACTCGCAGCAACTTTATTCGTCCGGTGTATTCGCCCGTACTGCACAGACAGTCTTGTCACAAAGTGCCACCTGAGATTGGGTTGATATATACGGGAACCGGGTGTTGACTGACAAGTTTATAGGGCAGCTACCAATCAGAAAGTAAGCTCAGCCACATCTTCCATTCTATACACTGTTAGCGCCTCGCTCTAATTGGCTGTTACCACTGTCAGATTATGCAGTGCTCGCAGTCGGTAATGTAACGACTGTGATTCGTTTCTGTCATCTGCATTATTTCCCTGTACGGCGTGTGTAGTTTAGACCACTTTCAAGCGAGAGTTCATGCATCCACGCCAATCAGCCAGAGCTTTATGACCACCGACCTACTTATCGATATAAACCCGTCCAGGCGATGTAAGCGACACCCGAAGAAATGACACAAGCACGGTGCATTCAGCATTAGTGAGCGTGCTGTCCATGTGTGTAATGCGGAAGGTGACCGAACTATCTCAGTTTGACGGAGTGCGACTGTGATAGACCGGAGGTACGGCACCAGCGCTTCGGAAACTGTACAGTTTGTCGGATGGTCGAGGTCGAGTAGTACTGTGATGAGTCTCTTCAACACGTGGGGAAACCAAGGTTGGACGGCCACCTCTCATTACAGATGTCGGACGTCGTAGGCTGAACAGACTGGTAAAATAGGACAGGTGGAACTAACATCACACTTTAGGATTGGAAATTTGTGGTTAGGTCTTATGGAACCAAACTGCTGACATCACAGGTCCCTAAGCTTACACACTTCTTAATCTAACTTAAACTAATTTATGCTAAGGACGACACACACGCCCATGCCCGAGGGAGGACTCGAACCTCCGAACGTCCAAGGGGGGGAAGCCGCTCGGACCGTGAAAAGACGCCATAGACCACGCGGATACTCCATGTGGCCGTCATACTTTAACCCTGGGCGGAGTACAAGAATGTCTGAAGGATTACCGAAGTGACTGATTCCACCCGTCTGCTTTAACCCATGACGTCATCAATATGGTGGAAATGGCTAATCTAAGCTTCTCCAATATAGCGCCTGTAATGTCACTACATACATACGGCAACAAACAAGAAAATACGTACAAATAAGAAAATAACATCTCCATTCAAAAATACAATCAAACTAACGAAGCCGCCACGGGAAATGAGGGGTTTTAGGGAGGGTACAAGCTAAATATAACAGTAAAAGAAAGACACACCACGATCCGAAAACACAAAAATGACGCACAAAAATAAATTTCAAAATCTACAGGTATCAGACACTTCCCTTGACCTATATAGGTCAACCGCAGCTGATGATACCAAAACACCAACGACGAATACAAAAACTACGAAAACTGGAATCAGACATTTCCCTTGACCCCCGCTGATGATACCAAAACACCTGCATATAAAACTATGAAAATTAGAATCAGTCATTTCCCTTGACCTACGTAGGTTAACCATAACTATTGATACGAAAAAACCACCCTCTACAACTACGAAAAACGAAAACAAAACCACAACACCTCAAAAATTCAAGAGTTAAACACTCCTCCGTAAATTAAAATCACATTCAGTACACAATAAGTACACTGAAACTCAACAAGACGACACTTACAAACACAAGCAACTCATAAACATCGAGTCGTAATGACGTAACACACCACAACACCCTTACGTCATGGGTCAAAGACACGGGAGAAATCGGACGCTTCCGTGAACACACAGTGCAGCAAACACTTTTAACGATGGGCTCCCGCAGGCGACGACCGATACATGTGGCAATTTTGACACCATCTCACCGGCAACTACGACTGAAATTGGTGCGTGATCATCGGCGCTGGACGTTGGTGCAGTGGCAGAGCTCTGCATGTTCTGATGAATCCATGAGAGGGCGCGGATCCGTCGTTTTCCAGGGGAACTGCTCGTAGACACCTATAATGCAGAGTAGAGACATGTTGGCGGCGGCTCCATTCTTCTCTGGGGAACATTCATGTGGCCATCCATGAGTCCACAGGAGCTCGTACAAGGCACCATGACTGCCAAGGCATAAAGCACCCTGGTTGCAGACCACGTGCGCCCTTCGTAACGGTCATTTTTCCCAGCTGCAGTGGCATTTTCCAGCAAGATAATGCCCCATGTCACAAGGCCTAGAGTGTGATGGAGTGGTTTGAGGAACTGGGTGGTGAGTTAGAATTGATGTGCGTGACCCCCAACAGGCCAGAACCGAACCCGATCGAACACATCACGGATGTGATTGAATGTGGC
This sequence comes from Schistocerca cancellata, assembly GCF_023864275.1. NCBI lineage: Eukaryota > Metazoa > Arthropoda > Insecta > Orthoptera > Acrididae > Schistocerca > Schistocerca cancellata. The sequence goes on along the minus strand of NC_064626.1, from coordinate 649,343,804 downwards.
GATAACGATCATCACCTCCCCCCCCCCCCCCAAAAAAAAAAATCCCCGAAATTCACGGGAATTAGCTGACTTGTGTGTATAGATGTGGTATCAGCTACCTACAGCGACCTAATAAGGCCTCATTGCTTCTGTGCCACGACGCGTCGCCGCTGTTATCCGTGCCAAAGTTGGACGTATGGGCTTTTATGGGCTTTTAGGTAGGTGTACATAATGTTGTGGCTGATCAGTGTACTTGCAGTGAACCGCTTGCTACCGCCGATCTACGGCTCGCTGCTATGCAGGAAGCAAAATAAAACATAAATTGGAAACTTGTGTTACGTTCCTGTAGGACGGAACTGGTGAGGTCAACGGTCCCTAGGCTTATACACTACTTAATCTAACTTAAACTAACTTACGCTAAGGGCAACACACACACACACACACACCATGCCCGAGAGAGGACTCGAACCTCCATCTGGGGGAGCCGCGCGAACCGTGGCAAGGCGATCAAGACCTCGCTTACCCAGTGCGGCAAAATAAGTCATAACGGGTGGAGCAAGGAGGACATAGAAAGGAGATTATCAATGGCAAAAAGGGCATTCGTGGCCAAGGGAAGACTTCTAGTATATAACACAGGCTTTAATTTGAGGCGGAATGTTTAGATCACAGTATCGTATGATAGTGAAACGTGGTTTGTGGGCAAACTGGAACAGACGATACTCGAAACGTCTGAGGTGTGGCGCTACAGAAGAATGTTGAAAATCAGGTAGACTGATAAGGTGAGGAATGAGGAGGTTCTCCGTAGAATCAGCGAGGAAAGGAATTTATGGAAAACACTGACAAGAAGAAGGGAGAGGATGGCAGGGCATCTGTTAAGACTAGAGTGAGTCGTGGTGTCTCATTTCACCATTGATAACTTTTAGCTGGCGTCATCATGGCACAAGGATGCTTTCCTTGTGCCGTTATCGCTGTCTCGCCTTGTATCCGAAGGGTTCGCTAGGTTCGTGTCCAGAGAGGGGGGCAATCGAAGAGCGCGGCGCAGGCAGTTGACGGGTAGTTTTCGCACAGTTTGGAGCCGGGGCAGCAGGAATGCTTGGAGCAACGGACACGCGGTGCGGATCGGCACGGCGTCTCTGCCGGGTCGTCGTTCACTCTTCTTCGCCAAGATTGGGCAGAAGGCAAAGGTCTGGTTCGCTTATGTTGTGAGCAACTACACTGGTGTCCAAAATTAATGCAACAAACGGAAATTTTGCAAGGTTGCGTTTATTTTGCCACAGTATAGTATAAACAGGTGATAATAAAGTAGAAACAGTGTAAAAAATACGGAATATAACGGTAGACATAAATGTTCTTAGCTTTTTCAACTTAACGGATTTGCACGCAGTTTCCGACAACTGGTTAATGTGCTCAGCATGGCGTGTGACAGGCTTCGGAGCGACTGATCATGCTGCGAATGAGGTCATCAATTTCATGTTGCGTCAATGATGCCCATTATTCCTGCAGAGTTGCTGCAAGTCTTGGAGAATGGTTGGTGGATGCTGACGTGACCCAACCTGTCTCCCTAGTGTATCCCACACACGTTCCATGGAATTCAAATAGGGAGAGCGAGCAGGCCACGGGATGCGTGCAATATCTTTCGTTTCCGAGAGAACATCAACCACCTGTGCTCTAAGGGGTCGAGCAATATGAAGTCTGGGTCCACAGCACCTCGCAACGACCACGTATGATGTCCGAGGATCTCGTCACGATATCTGACAGCAGTTAAACTTTGCCGGTTCACCTGCACAATTTTATGAAGAGGTGTTTGAGTGGTCAACATAAGGTCTGCCCACACCGTTGGATCCTCCTCGATATCGATCTCCTTCCACAATGTCTGATACTCAAAATCATGTTCCACTTTCCCTCCAGACGCGAAACCGTCGGGAATCTCTCTCCAGATAAAATTGGATGTCATTTGTGAAAAGAACATTTGCCCACTGTTCGACCAATTAGGTGGCTTGTTGATGACTCCACTCTAGACGTTTACTCCTGTGAAAATGTGTCAGAGGTACACATACAGTAGATCTCCGACAATAAAGGCCACTCCGCCGAAACCTTCTGTGCACCGTTTGCCTGGATATAATATGTACAGTGTGAGGTCTGAGGTCAGACGCCATTTGTCGTGCAGTACTAAGACAGTACTGTCGTGCCCTTACAGCCAAATAACCGTCCTCTGTCTCTGATGTCAATGTTGTCGAACCTGACCTGGTCTCTGGGTTACAGCTTCGATCTCTAAAACTGTCGCCATATCTACTTGATCGAGAAGTAGCGACTCCGGTCTCGGAAACTGACATACGGGCGGGGGAGCGGTGTGCTGACGACATGCCCCTCCATACCCGCATCTTTTGGAGAGGAATTCGCGGAGGGCTGCATCAAAACAGACTGATGACTCGAATATGTATAACAGAGGGTGGCTGGGACCCTGAGTCGACTGCAAAATAGATTCTTTGTTGTAAAAATGTGCAACAGTACCTTGAAAGAAAAATTCTTGCACATAATTACGTCTATCAACACCGACTTTAATAACAAGAAGGTTTCACTCCAAGCTATAGCTACTGAGAGGCATTGTCTGTTAGTAACATAGGAAAATCAGTTTTCGCTCTCTTGAGTGTAGTGAAAAGAACTTTGTGTAAATCCAGTTTCCCATATTTTTCGACATAACTGCCTTCAAGGAATTTCACTGAATTAAATTTAAATGTTTATTTGACACCGCAAACGGTCGTCAAACCACAGTCACTAAAACATGAAGTTTTTAAAAGGTTGCATAACTAGTACGTCCAAAGTAGTTACATAACCTTTTAAAAATTTCATTGTTTTAGTGATTCTGGCTTGACGGCTGTTTGTGGAGTCAAATAAAAATTTTAAATTTTCAATGTCTCAGGAGGGATGGGGAAGAGCAATGAGATTTTCTTCTCTTATGGTAACAAGGGATAAAAATTCATGCTGTACACAGGGCGTTTCACAATTACAATTACAGATTTCTAGGCGTTGTAGAGGCGACGTAATGAAATTTAATAAATGTAGTAAATTTTTGGCAGAGGAACCCATGTCCGGAAATGTGCCGTTTGCATAACTTTCAAATCTTCTACTTCTTGGTAACCACACAAACTGAGAAGAGGTTGCCGGCATCAGTAACTGTTGTAATTATGGTAATTGTTGGACAGTTGGGCAGACAGAGGACAGCTTGGATATCCCAGGAGGGGAGTTACGCAATGTTGAAAGCGAGAAACGTGACGCTCCCATTAAACGCTTTGTGGTTTTCAATCACAAATTGAGTGCTGTTCAATTTGGTACCGAGACGTGTGGTAATTATGGAGCAAGCAGGTAGTATTAGATCTTTAGATGGGTATTTTTGGTACGACGACAGGCAGGGTGAGTGATGAAGCGGAAATATTTGAAGAATTCACGTAGTTTCCAGAATGAATTTTTAACTTTGGAGCGGAGTGTGCGCTATTTTATAACTTCCTGATAGATTAATACTTTGCCCTGGAGCGCGATTCAAACCCAAAACAGTTCGTTGGTAATGCTCTTACAAATATGGCTAAGCAGTCTTTAGAGAAGGACGTTTGGAATAAAAAAATCTAAGTTTACTTGCTGCGTTAAATCCGGATAAAATTCCAAGAAAGACGACCATGATGCAGGCAGCCAGCGAAAGACCAGAATTTTATTCGAATTTAAAGTGCAAGTAAATTTAGAACTTTTTATCCAATATCCTACTGAATAAACGACATATCCTGTACACCGAAAATGACAGACACGAAGAAAATAGTGTTGGCAAAGTGTTCAAAGGTTGTTTTAGCTGAGAAAGCCTAAAGCACTCTACTTGGAACGAAGCTGGTTGTCACATAACACAGAAGTTAGTGAAGCAGTGTGGGGCTAGATGGTCGCGCCAGCGCTTGGTGATTTAGCACGCCGCGTAAAAGAGCGGAACAATTTCGTACTTAAGTCTCACTCAGCACCTTGATTCTGGAAGACATCTCGCGAAAAGTTGCACGGGAGGAGAGCTGGATTACTCTTTGAAAGAAGAGTGCAGGGATGGAATGCTAATGAGGCCCCCACTTGGGGTGGCGCTTAACTCTGAAGAACTTTGAGGTCGTCCTGCCAGGCACCTGGCTGACAAGAGCTGCGCCTCCCCAGGCGTTCCCGCTAACGGCCGGCTTTGCACACCCAATAACAAGCATCCAGCCTAGTAGTTTCTATAATCGTAGCAGCGTCTTATAATCTTGACGTGAAAGCAATGTTTCATCACGTGTCGCAGTCGGCTCTCAGTCTTCCGGGAAGTGGATGGTTCTTCATTGGATGATTAAAGTTCACAGGAAGGCGCAGAAAGTGTTGACAACCTTAGGTACATTTGCCCTCATACAATACTGCCACAATTCATTTCTTCACGCGCACATTCAAATGGAAGTAGGTCTTGTTCATAACAATTGATCGATCGCCAAGTACGGCTCTGCAGAGGTGACGTGGCATATGTTCGCCTAACACTTGTGGCCATCCTGTGCGGCGATTGACGCTTGCGGAAACTTTGCCTCTGCTATACTGAAGATCACCATACTCACTTTGACCTCGAAAACCCGAATTCTTGCGGACTTTCCTATACGCGACGACCCTTTCGTTTGCAACGATTGTAGCCCCATATCACAGTTGTTTAACTAGCCACGTCTGCCACGTTCAATAAACACGTCTACCACTTTCAATAAATGCGTGTCTGCTCAGGTATCTACATTCCCCTCATACTCCGTGTCTAGCTGCAACATAAGGGAGTCGCAGACTGGTCATCTTCAAAGGGGACAACCAATTCCGTGACTTTTGGCCTCTCAGTTTACTAACATTGGAGACAATTTCTCTAATACTCCCTTCTGAGTGCAGGAAACAAGAACGTTAACGTTAAACTGATATGTTTAACCTGATATATAGGTATGCAATTAGGAAATTTTTTGATTCCTTCATGTTGGAGCAATAATTACATCTAATTTACAGACACTTGTAGTGAAGTCTTCGTACGCAAGCTGACAGCAACGGGTAGCACATTCAGCGCAGGCAGTGTCTTAAGGATAAATAATGCAAAGAGGAAGTTGATGAAGAGTAGTAGGAAAGTGTCCGACCACCCGGTTAGCATCAGAATTGGAAACGACACAACGATGAAAGAGATGAAAGAGTTCCTCTGTCTAGTAAGTAATATTACACAGAATGGGCGAAGCAAGGTAGATATCAGAAGTAGAACCGCACAGGCAAAGAAAGCTTTCTGCAGTATAAGGGCTGTACTAGTTATCAGGTATTGGTATATCCGTATATCAAAACTGAGGTAGAAGCTCCTGTAATTAAACATCTAGAGCACAGTGTAATACGGATGTGAAAGGCGAACAATCGAAAACACAAGTAAAGAAAAAAGAAAAGCGTTTGAAAAGTGGAACTATCGCAGAACGACGCAAAATTAGTGGACAAATGAAGAAGTACTGAAGGGAATGCGTAAGGGTAGAAGTCTATGGAAGAAGCTTACCTGAAGAAGAGTTACTGGATGATCTGTTACAGCATCATGGAATATTTAACTTGCCGCCAGAAGGAACAGTAGAGGGAGAAAAACAGAACAGGTGAACAAAGAGTATGTTGGATACGGTAGCTACGCAGATGTTAAGAAAAGAAACGAAAAGCTGGAGATTATCTTACTTTACAACAGCATTTGTTAACAGCCATATATTGTCCCATAAGGCTCAACTGATGTCAGTAAATATGCTTGTGCAGTCAATATCACAATAGTATTACGCCCAGAAATAATCATATTTACAAATGAGCACAGCAGAAATAATAATAATAATAATAATAATAATAACAATAATGTTCTGCCAGTCGTAAAAGGCGACGAAAAGAACAAACCACTAATAGAGCTAACTCCCCTTTTAGTGTGATTACTTGGTTCAGGACAGAACTAAAGAAGCCTCAGACAAGCGCCATCATGGACGGGGGCGACGCTTGAACCCTATGCCCGCCCACAATGGTAACGACACTGCTAGCCAACTGGAAAATGATTTCAATCCAAATAGAGGTGTTTTGCAGGATATGCTTCCTGCAACCACCCTAGAAGGAAAACAAAGACAGAGGATGAGATGGTCAGATGAAGTTAATCGACACCTCATGTTCTGTTATTACCAAGCAACAAACCTAGGTACCAACACAACTGGATACAGATCACAAGTATACACAACATTTATTACCAGATACCCAGAATTAAAATTTTTAACAGAACAACGACTAGCTGATCAGATCCGTGTAATAATCAAAAATAACAGGATACCCCAGTCAGAATTAGAAAACATCAAACAACAAGTACAACAAATACTAGAACAAAATAATGTGCACTCAGAAGAAGAAGAAAATACAGTAATGGACTCAAACATCCCAGAGCAAACAAACAAAGAACAACACGCATCAATTAATCAATCAGAGGAAAACGACATCTTAAGACAGCCACCAGAACAAGCACAAATAGAACACGAAGTGACACAAAAATTAGATATAGAAGAAAACTTTCAGATGACATATATAGAATACAAAGACACAAATACAGACATTAGAACATTCTTGCATAGACCACCAAATAACCCACAAGTCGAAACAACAATAACAACTATCAACACAATCATACACAACAAAACAAATGAAAATACAACTATGGAAGAGTTACAACTACTGGTTTATGTAGGAGTACTCACTACACTAAATATACACACTAGGCAGAGATCAGAACCAACCAACACACAGAAGAAACCCACAAAACCAGCATGGCAACACAGGCTACAGATCAGAATAGAAAAACTGAGAAAAGACATCGGACAGCTAACACAATTTATAAGAAATAAAATATCAGACAAAAAACGAAAAATGTTAGGTAAAATCTCGCAACAAGAAGCAATAGAGCAATTAGATGAAAAGAAGCAGAAATTACAAGCATTGGCCAAACGAATTAGAAGATACAAAAAAAGTGAAAATAGAAGGAAACAAAACCAAACATTCAACACAAACCAAAAGAAATTTTACCAGACAATAGATAACACACACATTAAAATAGACAATCCACCAAACATAACAGACATGGAACACTTCTGGAGCAACATATGGTCAAACCCAGTACAACATAACAGGCATGCATGGTGGATACAAGTAGAAACTGACTCATAGAAGATGATACCACAAATGCCTGAAGTGATAATTTTGCAACATGAAGCGACCCGAGCAATTAATTCTACGCACAATTGGAAAGCCCCTACAAATATAAAATAGAAAATTTCTAGCTAAAGAAGTTCACCTCAACACATTCACATCTAACTAAATTATTTAACAGTTACATTGCGGACCCATACACATTCCCTGATACACTTACACATGGAATAAACTATCTGAAACCTAAAGATCAAGCAGACACAGCAAACCCAGCAAAATATTGACCCATAACATGCCTACCAACAATATACAAAATATTAACTTCAGTCATTACACAGAAATTAATGACACATAAAACACAGAACAAAATTATAAATGAAGAACAAAAAGGCTGCTGCAAAGGAGCACGAGGATGTAAAGAGCAACTGATAATAGATACAGAGGTGACATATCAAGCTAAAACTAATCAAAGGTCACTACACTACGCATACATTGATTACCAAAAAGCTTTTGATAGTGTACCCCACTCATGGTTACTACAGATATTGGAAATATACAAAGTAGATCCTAAATTGATACAGTTCCTAAACATAGTTATGAAAAACTGGAAAACCACACTTAATATCCAAACAAACTCTAATAATATCACATCATAGCCAATACAGATTAAGCATGGAATATACCAAGGAGACTCATTAAGTCCTGTCTGGTTCTGTCTTGCTCTGAACCCACTATCCGACATGCTAAATAATACAAATTATGGATATAATATTACTGGAACATACACACACAAAATCACACATTTGCTGTACATGGATGATCTAAAACTACTGGCAGCAACCAATCAACAACTCAACCAATTACTAAAGATAACAGAAATATTCAGCAATGATATAAATATGGCTTTTGGAACAGACAAATGTAAGTAAAATAGCAGAGTCAAGGGAAAACACACGAAACAAGAAGATTACTTATTGGATAACCACAGTGACTGCATAGAAGCAATGGAAAAAACAGATGCCTATAAATATCTAGGATACAGACAAAAATAGGAATAGATAACGCCAATATTAAAGAAAAACTAAAAGAAAAATATAGACAAAGACTAACAAAAATACTGAAAACAGAATTGACAGCAACAAACAAGACAAAAGCTATAAATACTTATGCTATACCAATATTGACCTATTCATTTGGAGTAGTGAAATGGAGTACACAGAACTAGAAGGACTCAATACACTTACATGATCACAATGCCACGAATATAGAATACATCACATACATTCAGCAACAGAAAGATTCACATTAAGCAGAAAGGAAGGAGGATTTATCGACATAAAAAACCTACAGTATGGACAGGTAGACAATTTAAGAAAATTCTTTCTAGAACGAGCAGAAACTAGCAAAATACACAAAATACACAAAGCAATCACTCATATACATCGGTTAGACCATTGCAATTTCATAACCACTTCTACAACCCTTTAGATCACATAACATCAACAGATACGAAGAAAGTAAATTGGAAAAAAAACACTACATGGCAAGCACCCGTATCACCTAACACAGCCACACATCGATCAAGACGCATCCAACACATGACTAAGAAAAGGCAATATATACAGTGAGACGGAAGGATTCATGATAGCAATACAGGATCAAACAATAAACGCCAGATATTACAGCAAGCATATTATTAAAGATCCCAATACCACAACAGATAAATGCAGACTATGCAAACAACAAATAGAAACGGTAGATCACATCACAAGTGGATGTACAATTCTAGCAAATACAGAATACCCCAGAAGACATGACAATGTAGCAAAAATAATACATCATCAGCTTGCCTTACAACATAAACTTATAAAACAACACGTTCCCACATACAAGTATGCACCACAAAATGTACTGGAGAATGATGAATACAAATTATACTGGAACACAACCATTATAACAGATAAAACAACACCACATAACAAACCTGACATCATACTCACCAATAAAAAGAAGAAATTAACACAACTAATCGAAATATCAATACCCAATGCAACAAATATACAAAAGAAAACAGGAGAAAAAATAGAAAAATACATCCAACTAGCTGAGGAAGTCAAGGACATGTGGCATCAGGATAACGTTGACATTATACCAATTATACTATCAACCACAGGAGTCATACCACATAATATCCACCAGTACATCAATGCAATACACCTACATCCAAACTTATATATACAACTACAGAAATCGGTAATTATTGATACATGTTCAATTACCCGAAAGTTCCTAAATGCAATATAACATACACTGTACAGTGAAAAGGAAGTGACACTTGATCAAGGTCCGCGTCACTTTACATTTTTAACCAGACTTAACGTCTGAGAAAGTAAAGAAACAATAATAATAAACCCACGTTTAGGCCTGGGAAAAGAATAGGCCCCGGTATGTTCTGCCAGTCGTAAAAGGCGACGAATGGAACAAATCACTAATAGAGCTAACCCCCCTTTTAGGCAAATGATTTAAATCCAAATAGAGGTGTTTTGCAGGAAATGCGTCCTGCAACCACCCTAGAAGGAAAACAAAGACAGAGGATGAGATGGTCAGATGAAGTTAATCGACACCTCATGTTCTGTTATTACCAAGCAACAAACTTAGGAACCAACACAACTGGATACAGATCACAAGTATACACAACATTTATTACCAGATACCCAGAATTAAAATTTTTTACAGAACAACGAGTGGTTCATGGTGTGGGTTCCTGTAGTCATGTCCTAGTTCATGAACCACGGACAACGTATGTGTGGCCAAGTAAGTGGTCCCGACAGTCAGGATACCAGTTACTTTGGAATAAGGCTGGGCATCTCAGACATATTCTGAGTCGTGGTCACCTTTGTGCTCATACGGCAAAGACTACCAAATCCACCGGTTACTCCCTCAGCCGTTAGGGGTAAAACCCAATGGGACTCGGGGCAAGTAAGGCTAGCAACCTGCTTCCCTGGTACTTTAAATATGATGCTGGCAACAATCAGAGCGAAATGCCTCGGACCTTTGGAGGTGACGGAGTCCCACCTCTAACTGACAAACCAGGGACTCCTAAGATGCGACTTGGCAAACAAACGGTAATGAGGTGGGGAGCTATTAATATCAATGGGGGCTACTCTGGGAAGAAGTTAGAGCTGGCAGAGGCTACAAGTAAGATGGGGCTGGACGTTTTAGCTGTTAGTGACATTCGGGTAAGGGGTGAGAAAGAAGAGGAAGTCTACCTGTCAGGAGTCAAAGCAGGAATAGCACAATGGGTTGTAGGGCCTTACATCAGGAAAGAAATGGAACCCAGCGTAGTTGCAATAAGGTATGTAAACGAACGACTGATGTGGATAGATTTGACAGTGTCTAGCAAGAAAATTAGGATTGTGTCAGTATATTCGCATTGTGAAGGGACAGATCAGGATAAGATGGATAGTTTTTATGAGGCACACAGTGATGTAGTTGTTAGAGTAAAGGACAAGGACAGTGTTCTGCTCATGGGTGATTTTAACACCAGGATTGGAAATCGAACAGAAGGGTACGAAAAGGTTATGGGTAAATTTGGAGAGGATATGGAGGCCAACAGGAACGGGAAACAACTCTTGGATTTCTGTGCCAGTATGGGCTTAGTAATCACAAACTCCTTTTTTAAACATAAGAACATTCACTGGTATACTTGGGAAGGCAGGGGAACCAGATCTGTCATTGACTATATAATAACAGATCAGGAATTCAGGAAGGCTGTGAGGGACACACGTGTATTCAGGGGATTCTTTGATGACACTGATCATTATTTAATCTGCAGTGAAATTGGGATTGTGAGGCCGAAATTGCAGGAGGTCAGGTCCATATGTAGAAGGATAAGAGTGGAGAAACTTCAGGATAAGGAAATCAGGCACAAGTACATAACAGCGATCTCAGAAAGGTACCAGTTAGTTGAATGTAGTCAATTACAGTCATTAGTAAAGGAATGGACAAGGTACAGGGACACAGTACTAGAAGTGGCTAAAGAATGTCTTGGAACAGTAGTGAGTAAAAGTAGGATGAAGCAAACAGCTTGGTGGAATGATACAGTCAAGGCAGCCTGTAAAAGGAAAAAGAAGGCGTATCAAAAATGGCTACATACCAGAACCCAGGTAGACAGAGAAAGTTATGTTGAAGAAAGAAACAAAGCCAAACAGATAATTGCAGCATCCAAGAAGAAATCGTGGGAAGACTTTGGAAACAGGTTGGAGACTATGAATCAAGCTGCTGGAAAACCATTCTGCAGTGTAATTAGCAGTCTTCGAAAGGGAGGTAAGATGGAAATGACAAGAATTTTGGACAGGTCAGGAAAACTGCTGGTGAATCCTGTGGATGCCTTGGGTAGATGGAGGGAATATTTTGAAGAGTTGCTCAATGTAGGTGAAAATGCGATCAGTAATGTTTTAGATTTCGAGGTAGAATGGGATAGGAATGATGATGGAAATAGGATCACATTTGAGGAAGTGGAAAAAATGGTCAATAGATTGCAGTGCAATAAAGCGGCTGGGGTGGATGAAATTAAGTCGGAACTCATCAAATACAGTGGAATGTCAGGTCTTAAATGGCTACACAGGATAATTGAAATGGCGTGGAAGTCGGGACAGGTTCCATCAGACTGGACAAAAGCAGTAATCACACCAATCTTTAAACATGGAAACAGAAAAGATTGTAACAACTATAGAGGTATCTCTTTAATCAGCGTTGTGGGTAAAATCTTCGCAGGTATTGTTGAAAGGAAAGTGCGAGTATTAGTTGAGGACCAATTGGATGAAAATCAGTGTGGGTTTAGGCCTCTTAGAGGTTGTCAGGACCAGATCTTTAGCTTACGGCAAATAATGGAGAAGTGTTATGAGTGGAACAGGGAATTGTATCTATGCTTTATAGATCTAGAAAAGGCATATGACCGGGTTCCTAGGAGGAAGTTATTGTCTGTTCTACAAGATTATGGAATAGGAGGCAAACTTTTGCAAGCAATTGAAGTTCTTTACATGGATAGTCAGGCAGCAGTTAGAGTTGACGCTAAATTGAGTTCATGGTTCAGAGTAGTTTCAGGGGTAAGACAAGGCTGCAACCTGTCTCCACTGTTGTTCATATTATTTATGGATCATATGTTGAAAACAATAGACTGGCTGGGTGAGATTAAGATATGTGAACACAAAATAAGCAGTCTTGCAAATGCGGATGACTTAGTTGTGATGGCAGATTCGATTGAAAGTTTGCAAAGTAATATTTCAGAGCTAGATCAGAAATGTAAGGACTATGGTATGAAGATTAGCATCTCCAAATCGAAAGTAATGTCAGTGGGAAAGAAATATAAACGGATTGAGTGCCAAATAGGAGGAACAAAGTTAGAACAGGTGGACGGTTTCAAGTACTTAGGATGCATATTCTCACAGGATGGCAACATAGTGAAAGAACTGGAAGCGAGGTGTAGCAAAGCTAATGCAGTGAGCGCTCAGCTACGACCTACTCTCTTCTGCAAGAAGGAAGTCAGTACCAAGACTAAGTTATCTGTGCACCGTGCAATCTTTCGACCAACTTTGTTGTATGGGAGCGAAAGCTGGGTGGATTCAGGTTACCTTATTAACAAGGTTGAGGTTATGGATATGAAAGTAGCTAGGATGATTGCAGGTACTAGTAGATGGGAACAATGGCAGGAGGGTGTCCACAATGAGGAAATCAAAGAAAAACTGGGAATGAACTCTATAGATGTAGCAGTCAGGGCGAACAAGCTTAGATGGTGGGGTCATGTTACACGCATGGGAGAAGCAAGGTTACCCAAGAGACTCATGGATTCAGCAGTAGAGGGTAGGAGGAGTCGAGGCAGACCGAGGAAAAGGTACCTGGATTCGGTTAAGAATGATTTTGAAGTTATAGGTTTAACATCAGAAGAGGCACCAATGTTAGCACTGAATAGGGGATCATGGAGGAACTGTATAAGGGGGGCTATGCTCCAGACTGAACGCTGAAAGGCATAATCAGTCTTAAATGATGATGATGATGATGATGATGATGATGACAGAACAACGACTAGCTGATCAGATCCGTGTAATTATCAAAAATAACAGGATACCCCAGTCAGAATTTAAAACATCAAACAACAAGTACAACAAATACAGGAACAAAATAATGTGCAATCAGAAGAGGAAGAAAATATGGTAATGGCCTCGAACATTCCAGAGCAAACAAACAAAGAACAACACGCATCAATTAATCAATCAGAGGAAAACGACATCTTAAGACAGCCACCAGAACAAGCACAAATAGAACACGAAGTGACACACATATTAGATATAGAAGAAAAATTTCAGCTGACATATATAGAATACAAAGACACAAATACAGACATTAGACTATTCTTGCATGGCCACAAGTCGAAACAACAATAACAACTATCAACACAATCATACACAACAAAATAAATGAAAATACAAATATGGAAGAGTTACAACTACTGGTTTATGTAGGAGCACTCACTACACTAAATATACACACTAGGCAGAGATCAGAACCAACCAAAACACAGAAGAAACCCACAAAACCAGCATGGCAACACAGGCTACAGATCAGAATAGAAAAACAGAGGAAAGACATCGGACAGCTAACACAATTTATTAGAAATGAAATATCAGACAAAAACGAAAAAGGTTAGGTGAAATTTCACAACAACAAGCAATAGAGCAATTAGACGAAAAGAAGCAGAAATTACAAGCATTGGCCAAACGACTTAGAAGATACAAAAAAAGTGAAAATTGAAGGAAATAAAACCAAACATTCGACACAAACGAAAAGAAATTTTTTGAGACTATAGATAACACACAAATTAAAATAGACAATCCACCAAACATAACAGACATGGAACACTGCTGGAGGAACATATGGTCAAACACGGTACAACATAACAGACATGCATCGTGGATACAAGCAGAAACGGACACATACAATATGATACCACAAATGCCTGAAGTGATAATTTTGCAACATGAAGTCACCCGAGCAATTAATTTTATGCACAATTGGAAAGCCCCTGGAAAAGATAAAATAGCAAATTTCTAGCTAAAGAAGTTCACCTCAACACATTCACATCTAACTAAATTATTTAACAGTTGCATTGCAGACCCATACACAGTACCTGATACACTTACACAAGGAATAATTTATCTGAAACCTAAAGATCAAGCAGACACAGCAAACCCGGCAAAATATCGCCCCATAACACGCCTACCAACAATCTTCAAAATATTAACTTCAGTCATTACACAGAAATTAATGACACATACAACAAGGAACAAAATTATAAATGAAGAACAAAAAGACTGCTGCAGAGGAGCACAAGGATGTAAAGAGCAACTGATAATAGATGCAGAGGTAAAATATCAAGCTAAAACTAAAGAAAGGTCGCTACACTACGCATACATTGATTACCATAAAGCTTTTGATAGTGTACCCCATTCATGGTTACTACAGATATTGGAAATATACAAAATAGATCCTAAATTGATACAGTTCCTTAATATAGTAATGAAAAATTGGAAAACCACACTTAATATCCGAATAAATTCAAATAATATCATATCACAGCCAATACAGATTAAGCGTGGAATATACCAAGGAGACTCATTAAGTCCTTTCTGGTTCTGCCTTCCTCTGAACCCACTATCCAACATGATAAATAATACAAATTATGGATATAATATTATTGGAACATACACACACAAAATCACACATTTGCTATACATGGATGATCTAAAACTACTGGCAGCAACGAATAAACAACTCAACCAATTACTAAAGATAACAGAACTATTCAGCAATGACATAAATATGGCTTTTGGAACAGACAAATGTAAGAGATATAGCATACTCAAGGGAAAACACACTAAACAAGAAGATTACTTATTGGATAACCACAGTGACTGCATAGAAGCAATGGAAAAAACAGATGCCTATAAATATCTAGGATAGAGACTAAAAATAGGATTAGATAATACAAAACTTAAAGAAGAACTAAAAGAAAAATATAGACAAAGACTAACAAAAATACTGAAAACAGAATTGACAGCAACAAACAAGACAAATGCTATAAATACTTATGCTATACCAATATTGACCTATTCATTTGGAGTAGTGAAATGGAGTACACAGAACTAGAAGCGCTCAATGCACTTACATGATCACAATGCCACAAATATAGAATACATTACATACATTCAGCAACAGAAAGATTCACATTAAGCAGAAAGGAAGGAGGAAGGGGATTTATCGACATAAAAAAACCTACATTATGGACAGGTAGACAATTTAAGAAAATTCTTTCTAGAACGAGCAGAAACTAGCAAAATACACAAAGCAATCACTCATATATATACATCGGTTGGACCATTGCAATTTCATAACCACTTCTACAACCCTTTAGATCACATAACATCAACAGATACGAAGAAAGTAAATTGGAAAAAAAACACTACATGGCAAGCACCC
This sequence comes from Schistocerca cancellata, assembly GCF_023864275.1. Lineage (NCBI taxonomy): Eukaryota > Metazoa > Arthropoda > Insecta > Orthoptera > Acrididae > Schistocerca > Schistocerca cancellata. Next base: position 649,328,093 of record NC_064626.1, on the reverse strand, counting down.
GTATCACCTAACACAGCCACACATCGATCAAGACGCATCCAACACATGGCTAAGAAAAGGCAATATATACAGTGAGACGGAAGGATTCATGATTGCAATACAGGATCAAACAATAAACACCAGCTATTGCAGCAAGCGTATTATTAAAGATCCCAATACCACAAAAGATAAATGCAGACTATGCAAACAACAAATCGAAACAGTAGATCACATCACAAGCGGATGTACACTACTAGCAAATACAGAATACCCCAGAAGACATGACAATGTAGCAAAAATAATACATCAACAACTAGCCATACAACATAAACTAATAAAACAACACATTCCCACATACAAGTATGCACCGCAAAATGTACTGGAGAATGATGAGTACAAATTATACTGGAACAGAACCATTATAACAGATAAAACAACACCATATAACAAACCTGACATCATTCTCACCAATAAAAAGAAGAAATTAACACAACTAATCGAAATATCCATACCCAATACAACAAATATACAGAATAAAGCAGGAGACAAAATTGAAAAATACATCCAACTGGCTGGGGAAGTCAAGGACATGTGACATCAGGATAACGTTGACGTTATACCAATTATACTATCAACCACAGGAGTCATACCACACAATATCCACCAGTACATCAACGCAATACAGTTACATCCAAACTTATATATATATATATATATACAACTACAGAAATCTGTAATTATTGATAAATGTTCCATTACCCAAAAGTTCCTAAATGCAATGTAACATATACAGTACAGTTAAAAGGAGGTCACGCTTGATCAAGGTCCGACTTCCTTCCCCGTCCTTCCCTAATCCGATGAGACCGATGACCTCGCTGTCTGGTCTCACAACGCAACCCCTCCACATAATTTGTTATGGCTGCACTGGGGTACAACAAAATTCAAATCATGCCAATATGTTTATCAGTTTCACAAATCACCACTTCCTGCATGAAACGAGGATTCAGTTCTCGTTAGTACGTACACGCCCAGTTGCGAGTTAACGGGCTTAGAAACGCATTTTGTCTGCTAAGCTGAGCGAGCTCAGGCCTACCTTCGTGAAGTAAGCGCCGCAGCCTGTTTGCTCGTGGGCCTCGCGTTTCCGTCCTATGAAGTCATTACGGGCTGATATTCTGAGTCATTACGGGCTGATATTCTGAATGTTGTCATTCCTGTTCATTCATTTTGGATCACTGTCCGAATAAGATTAGTGTTTCTAAATATTGTGCGGACCTTGATTTGTTAGGGCCAGTTACAGTACCGCCAGAACATAATATCATCATTCAGGATTTGATGTTGCTTTTCAGAATCAATTATCAGGTCAGTTTAGGCAAAGTTCAATTCAGATTTAATTTCTTACGCAGACAGTGTTATTACCAGAGTGCAGTGTTACACAGTGAAGAGCCAAAGAATTAGGTATGCCTGCCTAATATCGTGTAGGACCTCGAGAGCACGCAGAAGTGCCACAACACGACGTGGCATCGACACGACTAATGTCTGGAGTAGCACTGGAGAGAACTGACATCATGAATCCTGGAGGACTGTCCATAAATCCGTAAGAGTATGAGGGGATTGAGATCTCTTCTGAACAGCACGTTGCAAGGCATTCCAGATATGCTCAATATGCCTCACACCATTACAGGGCCTCCAAGAGCTTGAACAGTCCCCTGCTGACATTCAGGGTCCATGAATTCATGAGGTTGTCTCCATACCCGTAGACGTCCATCCGCTGGGTACAATTTGGAACGAGACTCGTCCGACCAGGCAACATGTTTCCAGTCATCAACAGTCCAATGTCGGTGTTGACGGGTCCAGGTGAGACGTACAGCTCTGTGTCGTGTTGGACACGAATGGGCCTTTGGCTCCGAAAGCCCATATCGATAATGTTTCGTTGAATGGCTCACACGCTGACACTTGTTGATGGCCCATCATAGAAATCTGGAGCAATTTGCGGAATGGTTGCAGTTCTGTCACACTGAAAGATTCTCTTCAGTCGTCGTTGGTCCTGTCCTTGTAGGATCTTTTTCCAGCGGCAGCGTTGTCGGAAATTTGATATTTTACCGAATTTATGATATTCATAGTACACTCGTGAAATGGTTGTACGGAAAATTCCCTACGTCATCGCTATCTCGGAGATGCTGTGTCCCATCGCTCGTGCGCCGACTATAACACCACGTATAAATTCACTTAAATCTTGATAAGGTGCCATTGTACCAGCACTAACCGATCTAACAACTGCGCCAGACACTTACTGTTTTATATAGGCGTAGTCGAACGCGGCGCCGTATTCTGTCTGTTTACGTATCTCTGTATTTGAATACGCATGCCTATACCAGTTTCTTCGGCGCTTCAGTGTATTTGCTTGTGCATTACTCTGTGTTTGGAATTTTGTTTAGAAGGATTGCGTTCATAAATTCAAAAGGTCTTTTTATAGAAACATTTTGGTGAGTTATTCATCAGAATTTGATTATTAATTATGTGGCTCATTTTTATTCTGTTACCTTTGTGTGCTGGAATTGTATTGTGAAGTCTTGCATTGTATAACCGCTCACTTCAGCACAATATGAAGTTTCAGAGTATAGCATGTATAGTTTACAGGTTTGGTTTTTCGATTACTTTGGCAAACTTAATTAAAAATACCGTTTCAGATTGGGAGACTGATTTTATCAGATAGCGTTTTCGTAACTAAACCACTTGTATTGTCCGGGACGACAACACGGACACACCAAGGATAGGAAACCAGACCAGTCCATAGTTAGTTCGCAACTAACGCCATATTTTAATTACATTCACAGCGTTGCAACACACAGTTTCCTTACGCCCCTGAGAGACTATGTGATTTTGCATAAGCTGCCCGGCCCCACTTATTCCTTTGTCTTCATCACCTGTCGGCCACCAACGAACTCTGCCTGTGGCGACTACTTGGGCCAACATCAGCGAGCTCAAAACGAGCGCGGCCAGCAGCCACACACAGCCCGACGTGGCTTCCACACTTGCCACGGCGCTGACCTCCAGGTGACGTTGACCGCAGATTTGCCCACCGCTGAACTCTGCTGGCGGAGCGGCGCTGCTGCTGGCCACACGCCGCCGAAGCGCCCTCTCGTGTGACTCCCGAGCACCAGGCCCACCCTGCCGTGAGCTGCTTGGCTCTTGTGATTCGAAGCTTGCTGCAAAATTCAATTTCACAGCACAGTTGCGAAATAACTTAGAGTAATAAAAATGCATCGTTGCATTTGGATAGCTAAACCACAAGCGACATGTTAGATTCCTTTTCTCTTACATTTTTGCAGCCGTAATTAAGGCCGGCTGCTGTGGTCGAGCGGTTCTAGGCGCTTCAGTCCGGAACCGCGCTGCTACTACGGTCGCAGGTTCGAATCCTGCCTCGGGCATGGATGTGTGTGATGTACTTAGGTTACTTAGGTTTAAGTAGTTCTTAGTCCAGGGGACTGATGACCTCAGATGTTAGGTCCCATAATGCTCAGAGTTCTCTGAACCGTAATTAAAATGTTGACCAAGTAGTGATGAAAAGTATTACAGTACTGTTATGAAGTGTAAATGTATCTCTATTGTGGGAGTGCCAATGATCTGTGCTTATTCTACGTGCATTGTTGTGTTTACATTATTGTAGACGAATCTGGACAGAAAAGGAGAGCAATTATAAATGCAGCGCCTACACGTCGTCTACTACTCTCAAATAGCATTTAGAAGACCATTGCTCTCAGTGTTTCCATTTGAGAGCAGATGATCATCGTTAAAACAGTCACATGCTCTCTCTCCTGACTGTATTGTAGAGAGAACTTGGACTAAAGTCAGAGTCTAGACGCAACATCTGGTGATCGACATCAATACGATACCACCTCTTTTCCACTTTCTGGCTAGACAGAGGTGATGAAAATATTTGACCTCTTCAGGACTCGATCCGCCTACTTCCTGAGTGAGCACCACCTTACAAACATGCAATAGCGACATTGGCAGCGTTGCAGAGCTGACGACGTTCAGCTGTTTAATTACAAGTGCTTTGCAGTGTAGGCGAGAGTGGCTTGATACAACGTCGAGGCACGATTTTTTATTGCACCATCATATTTTTAGAGCAACATTTTGCGCTGGTAAGCCACTGTTGCCTTCGGACAGCTGTTGCTTATTTGTCTCGGCTTGATTATTAATTATCCTCTGAGGCGAGAGGGCTTTTTGCCCCTCGTCCCTCTTTTTTCCTTTTTTTCAGAAAACGCTCGACGTCCCCATATTGCAGACGCCCCGCAAGATAAATGCTTCATTACGGTAGCGTCAGAGAGCTGTGGCCGAGATTTTAATCCTCTGGCGTTAAAATCGGGCAGATAGATTCTGCCCATCGAAAACAGGCTGGAAAATAAATTTAAAGCTGATATTGCAACTTTGGTCTCACTCTTTCACCGTAATTCGGGCTACAGAAACACGTACGTCATTCATTCCAAATGAGAAATAAAATAAACCAATAACTTAATTAAATGGTTTTTAAGCTCAGCGCTATTCAGTTCAAGAAATTATCGCTAGTATGTTTTTTGTGTTATCATTTCCTGTTCTCACACAGATTCTCTCAATGCTGTGTTTTCAAGTACCGATACGCAATCACATTGACAGTCTACCGCCCTTTTCCATTGATAAAAGTTTCCTTTGCGTCCTCCCCTCTCCCCCCTCCCAACAATGTTACTGAGTCCTTTTGCCACTGGTTCTGGCGCATGATTCACACGTTCATTACGCTGGTCTCCAGATAAGTTTCAAAACTGTCTCTCATATTACGTATCATACTTAACACCAGCAGAGCTTTGTTTATGAAACAAGTTCCCAACGTCAACGCTTATTTGCTCTTGCTGTCGCTTTATTCAGTCTTGGTTTTGAGCTGGAAAGGAAGTAAGTTTCATACACCAATAATCGACGATGACGTAATGAGGAAAGGCACAAGTACGGCATTTAGTAACTTGCAGCTACTTTCCAGCGTCATTTCCTACAGATATTTGCACTTGTTTACAGTTTAACTAACAAATGACAATTTAATAATGAAACGAGGTTATTTTTATGTACAGTTTCTACTATCCCAACGTACATTTTGAAGTAACAACTTCATAATCAGGGCATCAGGTTTTATGTAACCACCTTCACTGCAATATGGACACCGCAGAAACTCGAATGAGAACTACGCTGTATTATTAATCTAAGACGATGTGGCGGAATATTCACAGAATTACACAAGAACAGATTCCCACTGAAATCTGTAGCACAACAATCACGTTACACAACACTACTTTGATTTTGTTTTGTTTTTCGACAACGAATCCATAGTAATCAATGCCTGGAATTTATTTCTTTAATTCCATTCTGCGATCGCAAGACATTGTCATCGAAGTATTGAGTTTGGTTTAGATCTGATTAAAACAGACGCAGCCATAAATAACTCTAATACGTTTAAACGAGAGTGGTATCTTCAATAGATACAAACAAAAGTAGCTTACAAGCAGTACGGCATAGGACCGACATGTTGATATTTATTGAATATATTCCAGACACTGTGTTCCCCTACAGCTTTTTCCCTCTACAGCTCCCTTTAGTACCATGGAAATTATTCTCGGATGTCCTACTATATTGTCCTTTCTTCTTGTCAATGTTTTCTACGAGTGCTTCTCCTCCCCTATTCCGCGGAAAACCTCCTCATTCCTTGCCTTGTTAGTTCACACAATTTCCAACATGATTCTAAAACTCTGTATCTGAAATGCTTCGATTCTCTTCTTTTTCTGGTTTTCCCACAGCCCTTGTTTCACAGCCACACAGTTCCGTTCTCCAACTCTACGCTACCAGTAAGTTCTTCCTCAAATTAAGAACGATGTTTGATACCAGCAGACATTCTGCGACCAGGAATGCCCGCTTTGCCTGCGCTAGGGTGTTCTTATATCGTCCTTATTTCGCCCGTCATGTTTTACTTTGCTTCTAAGGCGGAAAAACAGTTGGTCTACTTCGTGGTCCCAGCTTTGAAAGTTTAACGTTAGTCTAATTTTTATCTTCTTTCGGGTCTTCAGGTTTTCGTCTAAATCTACATACATATTCCGCAGCCACCGTATGATGAGTGGCGGAGGGTACCTTACACTACTACCAGTCATTTGCTAGCCTCACTACTAGCTATTTCCTTTACTCTCATTCCATATCGCGTGTTCATTAGACTGTTCATTCCATCAACAGGTTGTACAGTTCTTCTGTACATTCAGTGACGCCATCCATGTAATCAGCGAATCCTATCATTAATATCTTCTCACTCTGAATTTTTATCCCAGTTGTGTACTTTTTTCAATTCTGGTTTTGCTTCTTGCATATGCAAACTGAACTTGCTTTATTCCGTGGGAACAAAGACGGGTTTTGACGCGAACTGTTTCATGCCGATTTAGATTTATTTCTATATATACATATACATCTACTTTTTGCTTTATTTTCCTATTTCGTGCTGTTATGAATATTGCACACAAAATGTATCGGATATTAACGAAAAGGCCATGACTTCACGCCGGTGTTACCGCGTTACCCAAGGCACAGAATGGATATCACTGTACTGTATAGATTGCCTATCCTGAAACACGCTTATACAAAATAGGCACGATTCGATGCGCGTCGAAATATATGAAACAATTTGTGCTGAACGCAAACGATGAATTCTTTCGGAGAGAGCGACTGATGCATTCCGTGCCACAGATGAGTAAAGAGCTAAAATTGAAACGTAACTAAGATTGAAAGTATTTGTTCAATAGGGTGTGTAGGTTTCACTGAAACAACACGAGTGATATGAAAGATAATAGAGTAGTTGCTGTCCAGACTTGTTTACTTTTCTTCCCTGAGTAGGTTCTATACATAACCAGTATGTTCTGGATTCTCAGGAGAGTATTGATATTCTATGCAGTCTACATTTCTTTAAAAATTACTTCTAATATATATTGTTAAATACCTACAGGTATAGCCAACGGTTTTGCTAACAGAAAAAATATAGAAATGAAATAGAACAAGTAGCGTGCAGGTGAAGGGAACATGAAACTCACCGTTACAGGACCCTCCGTTCCTATTCTGTTACAACGGTTTTGAAACTGCTCAAGGCAGCTACCTGTGCAGTACCATACACCCATGTCTCTTCCTATGCTTAACTATCGCCAAATAATCCAAGGTGGTTCAGCAGAATTCGAGCCTTCGAACTACAATTGGAATCTCTATGTATAATATTTTAGTATTCTGTTTAAACAACCGTGAGCCCAAATCATCGTCATTACCATCATCATCGTCATCATCATAACCTCTATCAGAATTTAGTACGATGGATTTTTCTCATTGTAAGCGTACGCTTCCGCTGCCGTTATCACAGTCAATAAAATCCTTCTGCTTTTGTGACCACATTGGCAATGTGTAAAATTCTCCGACGTTTCAGCCTGTGTTGCAAATGGTATTTTCAGGGTGATTTTGCTAGCACGTTAGCAAAACCACTCTTAGGACGGCCATTTGCAACAGAGGCCGAAACGACGGAGAATTTTACACATTGACAATGTGGCCACACAACCCGATGAATTTTGGTGACAGCTTTTCTCATTGTTTACTTGTTGAACTCATTCTCGCAGTTATATTGCTGCTCTTATTTTTGCACGTATACGCCCCAGAACTCTTCCATTTTGTTTACATTACCCCGTGATTCGGCATCGATATTGCCCTCTTTGCAACTGTGAAATTGATACTGCAGTGCTCCTGATATTCTATTGATAGCAAAGTTAAGTAACTATGTCCAAGCTATCCAGCGGGTTCCCCATTTCTATCCGTAATAAATGACAAAGAAGCACACATATACAGATGACCCTTTTCCTCCGCAATGCAGAGAACTGTAGCTCGTCTCCCTAGTCTTGGTAGAGGGACGGGGCAAGGAACATGTACGATAACAAAGGGTACCATTCTCTTAAAAGGAGAATCCATGCACGATCGTAGTATATCTCTGGCACTTGGGACGTGTGGCATCACCTTACGGGTGTCATAGCAATGGAATTGCAAGTTTCTGTAAGACGTCGACAGCGGTCGCGTGGGGTATTTCTGTAACAGAAGAAAGGGGGCGTGGCGGCATACATGACCATAACTTTAAAATTTGGTACATGTAGGTCATTTTTCATTTGAAACCCTACAATATATATATATATATATATATCAATGTAACCAGGAAAGACCATAGCATTTAATGAAGTCATAAAAATTCCGATTTTTTCACCACTTATAAGTAACCTGTGTCCTTAACCTATTGTCTGCTAAAACGATCCTTCCTTTTGATTGACAAGCACTTAACCTGTTGTTCCCCCACCCCTTCCCACTCCGCACCCCCATCAAGAAACCTCACTACTCGCTGCTAGAGGTACACTTTCAGGTCTGAGTTATTGGATAGCTCCTCTCACTCTTATCCGTTTGATTGACTACTTAATTTAATTGATCAATTAATTAACCTCTCCCCCTCTGATAAACCCCATCCCCTCCAACCCTTCCTCCTGGAAATTGGCGGGAAAGAGACCCAGCTGATCGGTCATTTGGAGGGAATTCGATTGTAGTGTATGTTTAAACAATTTGGACAATATGTAGAATATTGTTTAGTTATTTATGGCAATATATGGAATTTAGTTTATTTATTTAGTTAAAGAATTTGTCCAGAAATAGATTGCTGTATGTGGAACATTGTTTAAACCATATACAAAATCTGTGGAATATCGTTTATTTAAACAATTTAGGGGATTCAGGGCAGTGTATGTAATATAGTTATTATTATTTGTTTATTTAAAGAATTTTTCAGGAAATCGATCACCACCCCCGCCACCCCATTCCCGCCCCCTCACCGCCTTCCGTCTCCCACTTCCCTCCTCTACCTGGAAATTGGTGGCTCTGCAGTGAAGAGAAAGGATCTCATGAATGGAATTTTGAGGGTATATATTTTTTTTATAAAAAAATCAGTTTTCATAGCTTGGGTTTCTCTTGCTCATTATTCTCTGCTGTTTGGAAAGAGAAGTAATTACATCATTCGCATTTCTTTTTTTATTCCGATTGAGCAAGGAATACCGTCATGAAACACACATCACACTTAATTACACAGTTAAGAGTCTTTTGATCGCCAAGCACGGACCACACGCCGTCCCCACACACACTCTTAGGAGTCGGGATGCACTTTCGGCCCCCGCGAAGTGACGACGCTGCCGTCAGTTGCCGAACCACGCGCAGGTGTCAGTTCGGGTCTCGCAAGGATGAGGAGGCGGTATCCCTTTCATACATGACACCTGAGAAATACCTATCGAAATACATATTCACCTAGGCATCGTTGCTGGCGTGATGACACAGAGCCGCGGGTGCAGCGCTGAGAAAGATGTTTGCATAGTGGATCACCCTCACCGAGATGACTGTATAGCGGCTCACCCTTGCAGGCGCAGCTAAGAGGTTCTCATTGTTATACTGACATTTCAAGTCTATGTAAACAAAAGCCAAGTCTACCTCTCGGATAAACTAAAGTGCTGCAGAAATTGTTAACCATTGCTTTTGTAGGATCTTTCGTGATGCCTCAGCCTGTCTGATTGAAAATTCTTGTGCAAACAGGATCTGTTTATGAAAATAGCCCAAATAACACCGAAAGCATTCTTCGTGATGATCCTAATGGGACAGCCCGTCTCTTACTGAATTTGCCCTTCAAACTGCTGCTGCTGCCAGTGTGGGAGCACTGTCCATCTTTTTTCTCTGCAGACGATACTTTCAGATGCAAGAAACTATTTTTTACAGCTCGCTATTAAACGCTGCAAAAGTGGTCTACAGATCGTCAAATACATCCCACATACTCACCGTGCCACAGTGCAGCGCCCATAGAGGAAATTGCCACTGTAAACACGGCCCATGACCGCAGTCGCATAAGCACGTGTCAGCCAGAGAGTTGGCAGCTGGCCATGGACGAGCGTCCACCCCATGAGGACCTAAGTGGTAGGAGGTCGAATGCTATCAACACTCCCAGCGCAAACACTCGTCGTATTGACTCTTCTCAAATTTCCGCAGAGTATACACGCGACACACGCGTTCCCGAAGGCAACTCTTTGCAAACTGGGTATTTGTTCACTATTCACCCACCCAGGGGGAGCTGCGAGCCAAATTACTATAAACCAGAAACTTTCTCAGACTCTTTGAACCAGTGTACAAAGGATGGGCACGCCCCAGCTCTGAGATGCTGTTTCTGGCCCCGGCCTGAGATGTGCTTTCTACGGCCATCTCCTGACTCACAAGGATATTGGGAACCAGACACATATTTATCAGTCTAGCTACAATTAAATATTAGGCTTGCTGGTGTAGTCTGACACCGGAAATGTACTGGATATGCCTCCTCTTTACGACCGTGGTTCTGGAACAAATCTCAGTATCTAAGGTGCACATAATTTTCCATGTAAAAAAAATTTCATTCCCCTTACGGGCATTGATGTGCTGAATCTATACCTCCCGCACGATAGGACACGCAGTAGAGTCCACCAGACTCTCGTACATATACCACGAGGAATGTTATACAATGGCTGGGTCGGTTCCCCTCGGCACAAACGTGACCCGACCTATTTGATTGCTTGCTTGCTTTCTACACCCATCTCCAGGCTATGGGATTACAAGAACACACGTATTTTGACATGCTTTGCCAGAAATTATGCCATTTACGCGATACCTCTCGATATCAAGCACACAGCAATATCGCTTGCATAGCAGTATCGCCCGCACAGTATAATTCCAAAGATATAGACTCGAAATTATTTCTCTAGTAACTCTAAACATTAGCTAGGTGGAGTGTGCTGTAAACCATTGAGTAACTAGAAACTTATCCCGTCTGCGAAGACCTTTGCGTGAAAACTCGAAAAAAAATAGAGGAAACTGATATTTCCACTCACAAATACCGATATCCGTGATGTAACAGATTCCAAATCATTCTTATAATTTACAAAGACAACTAAGGTGTTTCTCATGTCTAAAAAGACAGCAAATGTGTCTTCCGCCCGTCTTTCACCTGCTAGATGCACACACCACAATCGATGTTCCCTAAACTAAATAAAGGGGCGAAATATGTGGAAGCAGTCAACCGGACAATTTGCATGGGAGAGAATAATGGTCCAGCGCAAACACAAGTCTATATTGAATCTTCTCAGATTTCCACGGGGTTACGAAAGCTATCCAACACATACTAAGTATTAATTCGCTCGTCTAGAGGACGACACAGTCAAGTCAGCTACATTCCTGCATCCCAACAGGTCTCTCCATTCGGACAGCTCCTACCATTAGCTGGAAACATGAATCATTCCCACCACAGGCCTCCGGCGCAGACAGAATAATCCTATTAAACTGGGCACGTATATATTTTATCACTGTACTTACAATTAAATATTACAATCGCAGTCTCAATTGGACGCCATTCTACAATGAGCGAAGTATAGGAAATACACCCTGCTGATGGCTGTGGCTCTGGAAAGGGAAATATCTGTACCATTCTTATGAATTGACATACTTTCCCCTTTGCTGTCACAGTATTCCACATCAAATCCATACATTCCTTATGGCTGGACATAGTCGTTCCCTTTGCACATGTCGGAACACACACACACATTCCAAGCCTGATGCTCAAGGTGAACCTATCACGCATCCCCTACTACTACGGATAGTACTCCGCCAATAACTGATTTCTGGCGATACGAAATAATACTGACCGAGGATCAGCGATGGGTGGATATGTCTCATAAGTTTATCTTGCGAGTGGTACCACTATGTCTTAGAAAAAGAGATGTAATCGTCTGACAGACCGCCAGATGTTTAAAAAAACAAGATCGCAGCAACTACTATATATTACTGTCGCAAGCGGTCTTCATCCTACAGGTGCACACAAGTATCCACGTTAAAAACTATACAGGCTATATAAATCGAGGTATGGCGTTACCTCCGAATGAAATGGTTTTTACAGGCAAATATCGCGACACTGAATGTAGACGGTGATCGCCAGAGGTTATAGTATCCGACCAACAGTGCGGTTACGCATCACTGACGTTGCACCCTTGTAATAAACTTACCGAATTTAGAAAGTGATTCGGATAAGGAGTGTGGTATGAAACCGGTATTTGCAACTCCCTCATGTCGCCACTAGATGTTTCTCCAGGATTTGTAACGCATTCTGTCTTGATGCCACATCAGAGGTTCAGTGGTATATCCACTGAGTTATAGGTGATGGTTGATCGAGAAAGATCACAAGTAATAGATGGTGTGCTGATTGAGGTCGTAATAAATGTACACTAGCGTTTCATATAGGTAAGAAGAGGGTTCGCTACGCTTTCAACTACCTAGTTTCAACTACTTCTCAAAGTCATCCAACCACTCACTTCCACATCCGAAATACAGGCACATACATCAACGTATGTAGGAAATGTCTTAGGAATTTGGTACGTTAGTGAATAAGATAGGTAAATATCCTCTTACAAAAATTTTTGCATATACATTTACACACAAAAAACAACTCTTTCCCAATTTTTGTTAGGTGTAGCTTTAATGATGTCCAATTTAATTTTTAACTAATGACTCAAATCAACAACTGAATCGTCTATTTCTTTCTCCAACCAGTAATTTGAGAAGAACAGAGAAGGTATATTTTCGAATTCCAATACATATCTAATTTTCTTCCTGTAAAATACTTCTTTTATGGCTTTAACTATTAGTTCTGTTCCTTCCTGCAGTTCTTCTGGGCGACAGCAATCGGGGATTTTAATTTTTCCTTGTATCTCCTCCATGACGCTATTGTTAATGCGTTCCACGTCTCCCTGTGTGTACGTCAGCAACTCTTCTGCTCCACATTCTTGCGGGATTTCTGTATAGGACTTTATGTTTACAGCTTTTGGAAACGAGTGTCCTTTAAATGTAGTTATTCCATCAGTTTTAAACTCGGCCAATGGCTGTTCTGTTGCTAGGTGGACAACATCCAGCTCGCCACACTTAGGTAGAATATAACCATCCTTTCTAAGCTAATCCAAATGGAAATAGAGCGTAATAAACACATTTTTCTTGTATCCCTTAACATATTAAACGTTTCGATTCCACTGATTTGGGCCAGTACTCCTTATGGTGAGAAGATTATCACAAAACTGGAATGTGTTGGTCGTGTCCAGAAGAAGATGGGCACCAGGTTGAGGCAGTTGAAACAAAGTTTGAGTGACAAGAAACTTTCTGATGGTGAAACCATAAGAGGCAGGATGACAGACAAAATGATTGATGAACTACAGCAGTATTTGGGATGGCAATTGAAATAATACTGAGGATTTGTTGAAAATAAGGCAGGCAGGATGGGCTACCTTCTTCCACAGACTGTCAGCTGATGAAAAACCAGTACACCACCTTTGCCCTCCTGGACCTAATTCATGGTGCAATTGCCACAATGTCCAGTACTCAAACAGATCATACATCCATAAACATTCCATCCCAGCAGCAGCAGTTATGGATATCATAAAACTTATTTACAGAGACCTGGCAAATCCTGAATTACTGAGAAAGTGCCTGCATGGTCAGATTCAAAATCCCAATGAGTCATTCAGTAATCTTATATGGACTCGCTTACCAAAAAAGTTTTTGTTGTAACGAAGACACTTAAGTTGGGGGGGGGGGGTCAGTGATGCTGTTATTGCTTTAAATGATGGCAACAATGGTAGGGTGAAAGTGCTACAGAATATGGCAACTAATCCTGGAGCAAACTGCATCAGAGAACTAGAACGGATCGGCAAGGTTCGCATTGATGAAGCAGAGTATGCAGCACAGTTGGCCACTAAGGAGTCCAGAAAGAAGAAAAGAAGAAAAACTTGGAAAAAGATCAAGAGGATGATATACAGTATGGTGCAGGGTGCTTCTGAGTGCCTAAAAATAAAAAAAAAATTAAACATACATGAAGTGAGTTACAGACTTCTGAATCTACAGAAAATTTACATTTTCTGTTGTATTTTTTCCTAAATCTAGAAACCACTTCGAGTAGAGTATTCAAATTTTCAGGGAGTAATAACATATTTATTCTGAGGCTATTGAAATAAAAGAAGAACATAATGCCATGCATAATTGTAATTACTTAGGATAAGGTACAAAAAAGTACACAAAATCTTAACTGTATAATTAAAAATTGTATTTCCGAAAGCATTGGCTGAAATGCAATTATTGTAGTTCAGTTGACTCAAAACATAGTTTAATGTCCTGTAAAAGTTTCATGTCAAAGGCTACTATGGTTCCTGAAATTCAGGGAAGCCTAGTCACTAAATTTAACATCGTCGGAATAGGGCGTTCCAACTCCCCTTAAGAACCTCTACATCTACATCTACATCTATACTCCGCGAGCCACCTTACGGTGTGTGGCGGAGGGTACTTATTGTACCACTATCTGATCCCCCCTTCCCTGTTCCATTCACGAATTGTGCGTGGGAAGAACGACTGCCTGTAAGTCTCCGTATTTGCTCTAATTTCTCGGATCTTTTCGTTGTGATCATTACGCGAGATATATGTGGGCGGTAGTAATATGTTGCCCATCTCTTCCCGGAATGTGCTCTCTCGTAATTTCGATAATAAACCTCTCCGTATTGCGTAACGCCTTTCTTGAAGTGTCCGCCACTGGAGCTTGTTCAGCATCTCCGTAACGCTCTCGCGCTGACTAAATGTCCCCATGAAGAATCGCGCTGCTTTTCGCTGGATCATGTCTATCTCTTCTATTAGTTCTTCTACGTAGTTTACAGGTAGATAATTAAAACTGTACGCAGACAGAGCATAACCTATAAGCTTTTCTCGGTCTTGAGAGTTCGGCAGACTTACTTGCACATCAGCCAATTTTTGGGTGTTCTTATTACCCCAGTAGACAAACTGCAGAACGTAGTTAAACACCACACAGCCACTGTTCTGTAAATTATTAAATAACTGAGACCACATGGACGCAATAGGCAGAGAGTAAAGTGAAGCACATTGTAAATACTGTTTTTTGGTGCCTACACTTAAACAGCTTTGCACTGGGTCGAACACACCATCCATTCTGTAGTTATCTATAGTAGCCTCCAGCCTGGTAATGCCAAGCTCCTTAGCCAAAGTAGACATAAAAGTTTCCAATAGTCGCGTGTCTGGACACTGTATAATGTGTGTAATATGGTTACTAGTAACTTTGTTTATTCATGGACTTGTGATTAGACATATAAATTTGTTATGTACCTTTACTCTACAATTGGAGCTCATCCAGGTTAAACAGTCTATTTCAGCTGTCTTATCATTGTCCACAATCACATTGCTGCTTGCCTGATGGTCTCCTTCTATGCAGAAGTCGTGGGTTGATATTAGGTAGTCGCACATCTCCATTTTATTAAAAATTCCGGCAAAATCTTGCGTTATGTCTAAATCCAGAAGGTAATTATCTCCTAGAAGTAGCTGCTGCGATATTCCAGGCAACTCTTCCATTAGAATTTAACGTCGGCTAATTCCACTTTATATCGTATAGCCACAGGATTTTTACATTTCTTCGAAATGGTCTCCAGTGCTTCCTTGCCAATTCTATTGAATATTCTTCTTTCTGACACACTGTCGCTTGCATGTACGAGAAATGGTAGCTTCGCCTTGACACCACGTCTTGCAGTGACGAACTTTGAGAATTTACTACGTAGATAATAGTTATATGAGCCACACATCTCCTTCCTTAACGTTACAGTTCGTCCCTTCTCTAACTGCTCCTGCCAGGCCACTTGATCACATATTTTAACTACCATAATGTTATAGCAAAACGGTTCTGTAATAGGAGTAAGCACATTTAAATTCTTCTTGCTAAGGAGCGTACGATTTTCGATGTAATTTATGTTGCTAATGTCAGAAACAAGACTGTCTAGGTTTTCCAGTAGTAACCATAAACCAAAGTGCTCGGCGATTGGTCTCGTCCCGCTCCTTAATTGCTGAGGCATGTTAAGCACTTTGGAGGAATCCTTGTCGACACTTTGAACTACAACAGAACACCGATTGGTTGCGGCTGTCATGCATCCTTTTATACTCTAAATATCCACGGTGGCGGCACTTTCTGTCACTTGATCTCCCGGGCATACATTCCTTCTATCTGAATTGTGCTATTTTGTGTGCAAGGTGTCCGTGGAAGAGAAGGCGACTGCTCCTACATGGAAGCGACAGTGTGACAGCAAAAGGAATATTGGATAAAATCGGCAAGGAAACACTGGAAACCATTTCTCACAAATGTAAATCCTGTGGCTATACCATATAAAGTGGAAATAGCCGATGTTAAACTGGATGTTCTAATGGAAGACTTGTGTGGAATATTGCAGCAGCTTCTTGTAGACGATTATTACTTTTCTGATTTAGACATAACGCAAGATTTTGCCGGAATTTTTAATAAAATGGAGATGTGCGACTACCTAATGTCAACCCACGACTTCTGCATGGAAGGAGACCGGAGACCTTCAGTGATGCAGCAATATGTCAAGCGGATGAACGTGTACGTGTAAAGAGACAATCTCATGAATCCATGGACCCCGCTTGTCAGCTGGGGACTATTGAAGGTAGTAAAGGTGTGGGTCATGTGCAGTTAAGGTGATATGGGGTGCCTGATACGTCTAGACACGAGTCTGACAGGTGACAGTTAGGTAGACATCCTTTTTGATCACCTGCATCCATTCATGTCCATGCGAACGGACTTGGGCATTTCCAGCAGGACAATGCGATACCGCACAGGTCCAGAACTGCTACAGAGTCGCTCCAGGAACACTCTTTCGAGTTTAAACACTTCCACTGGCCACCAAACTCCCCAAACATGACCATTATTGAGCATATCTGAAATGCCTTGCAACTTGCTGCTCAGAAGAGATCTCCATCCCCTCGTACTCTTACGGATTTATGGACAGCCCTGCAGGATTCATGGTGTCAGTTCCGTCCAGCACTACTTCAGACATTAGTCGAGTCCATGCCACGTCGTATTTCTGCTCTTCTGCTTGTTCGCGGGTGTCCTACTCGATATTAGGCAGGTGTACCAGTTTCTTTGGTTCTTCAGTGTAAAAACGAAATGCCTTAGCGCTGCTGTTATGGGTGTGGTGTCACCGCCAGACACCACACTTGCTAGGTGGTAGCTTTTAAATCGGCCGCGGTCCGCTAGTATACGTCGGACCCGCGTGTCGCCACTGTCAGTAATTGCAGACCGAGCCCCGCCACACGGCAGGTCTAGAGACAGATCCTAGCACTCAGCCCAGTTGTACAGCCGACGTTGCTAGCCATGGTTCACTGAGAATTACGCTCTCATTTGCCGAGACGATAGTTAGCATAGCCTTCAGCTACATTTGCTACGACCTAGCAAGGCGCCGTATTCAATTTATATTGAGATTCTATTAATGTATCATCAAGAGCGATGTTCTACAAATGTGGATTAAAGTTAAGTATTCCAAAAGCTACGTACTTTTCTTTATAGCATTCATTACGTACCCTGTTTCAGACCTCACGCCAGCCTGCGTGAGTTTAAGCGCGTGCCTTGCGGCTTCCTCTCATTGTGTCTAGGCTGTCTTGTCTAAACACAACAATGGTCAATTGGAAATTTCGGTTTTTTATTGATTCATTAGTGAAAAATAAAAAGAAAATCCTGTTATAATCGTGACCAAATAAATACCAAAAAATACCGGTTATTCAAACAAAAATATTGGCATCAGTTATATCCGGTCGGTTTCCCCCATCAGCGTACCTAAGCTGCTTGTCGCTGCCTTACAGTTTCAGAAACAACACTGAGTAGCGCTGCGCACTGGAGCGTCCCGCCGCCGCGCCGTGTAGTAGCGCAGCTACCGCGCGAGACGCGCCGCCCACACGCCGCGTGTCGCCACCGGCGCCAGCCGACCGCGGGCCGTCCGCAGCTAACGGCGGTCCAGCTGCCGCCACCGCAAAGCCCGCGCGACACGCGACACGCATTTGCAGTTACCCGACGCCGGCGCCGGATTTCATTTGCGGTCGGCGTCGCAACGCCGGCGGCCGGCGCCGCTACACCTCTGCGTCGCAGCGTCACGTGCTGATTCTGTGACAGATTCAATTCCATCGCCCGTGTGGCGTTTGTCTGCCTCCGTTCCTACTCCGCTGATGCTTGTGCAGCCTCGCGCAGGTACGCTGTTTCATCCGGCGCTCGGTGTAGATGTTTCTTAGACTACTGCACATTAAAATTGCTACACCAAGAAGAACTGCAGATGATAAACCGGTATTCATTGGACAAATATATTATACTAGAACGGACATGTGATTAC
This sequence comes from Schistocerca cancellata, assembly GCF_023864275.1. Taxonomy (NCBI): domain Eukaryota; kingdom Metazoa; phylum Arthropoda; class Insecta; order Orthoptera; family Acrididae; genus Schistocerca; species Schistocerca cancellata. The sequence goes on along the minus strand of NC_064626.1, from coordinate 649,309,776 downwards.
ATTTTCACACAATTTGGGTGCATTAATCCTGACAAATCAGTTCTCAGAACAACCACTTCTGTCCGTAATAACGGCCTTGATACGCCTGGGCATTGAGTCAACAGAGCTTGGATGGCGTGTACAGGTACAGCTGCCCATGCAGCTTCAACACGATACCACAGTTCATCAAGAATACTGATTGGCGTATTGTGACGAGCCAGTTGCTCGGCTAAAATTGACCAAACGTTTTCAGTTGGGGAGACATCTGGAGAATGTCATGGCCAGGGCAGCAGTCGAACATATTTTGTATCCAGAAAGGCCCGTACAGGGCCTGCAACACGCGGTCGTGCATTATCCTGCTGAAAAGTAGGGTTTCGCAGGGATCGAATGAAGGGTAGAGCCACGGGTCGTAACACATCTGAAATGTCACGTCCACTTTTCAAAGTGCCGTCAATGCGAACAAGAGGTGACCGAGACGTGTAACCAATGGCACCCCATACCATCACGCCGGGTAATGCGCCAGTATGGCGATGACGAATACAGGCTTCTAATGTGCGTCCACCGCGAGGTCACCAAACACGGATGCGACCATCATGATGCTGTAAAGAGAACCTGGATTCATCTCAAAAAATGACGTTTTGACATTCGTGCACCCAGTTTCGTCGTTGAGTGCACAATCACAGGCGCTCCTGTCTGTGATGCAGCGTCAAGGGTAACCGATGCCATGGTCTCTGAACTGATAGTCCATGCTGCTGCAAACGACGTTGAACTGTTCATGCAGATAGTTGTTGCCTGTCATCTCGACTGCTAGTGATACGGGGCCATTGGGATTCAGCACAGCGTTCCGTATTACCCTCCTGAACTCACCGATTCCATATTCTACTAAAAGTCATTGGATCTTGACCAGTGCGAGCAGCAATGTCGCGATACGATAAACCGCAATCCGAACTTTATCAAAGTTGGAAACGTGATGGTACGCATTTCTCCTTCTTACACGAGGCATCACAACAACGTTTCACCAGGCAACGCCGGTCAACTGCTGTTTGTGTATGAGTAATCGGTTGGAAACTTTCGTCATGTCGGCACGTTGCAGGTGTCACCACCGGCGTCAGTCTTGTGTGAATGCTCTGAAAAGCTAATAATTTGCATATCACAGCATCTTCTTCCTGTCGGTTAAATTTCGCGTCTGTAGCACGTCAAAGTCGAGGTGTAGCAATTTTAATGGCCAGTAATGTGTATCGAATACACCGAGTCATCATATAATTCCACGATTGCTGAATAGTTGTCGAAAGTTGCCATATACATCAAATATATCGGATTATGTGTACTGAGCCATTTAATGTGGAATGATCGCATTAGAAATGTGATGTCATCCAAAAGTATCGAAATAATGCCGATAAATTTGCATTGTACGTTAAATCATACTAATTTAATGACTGTCGATTAAACTAAACGCCTAGGGATTACATCTGTGGAAAATTTATCTAGAACCATCACAAAAATTACTGTGGGGAAGAGGAACCAAAGATTGCGATTCATTGGAACGACAATTAGAAAATGCAAGAAATCTATATTGACGGAAAACATCGTAACACCAAATAATAGGCCTAATTACTGAAGCGTAAAAAAATTTCGGGGACAGGTTTGTCTATGTTACATATGTAAGTGATTAATATTGCAATAACACAATTTAATGTAAGTTCTGGTTCATTAATAACGGGTGTAATAGCCAGAATGTTGAGTGCAAGCATTCAAACGTGCATGCATTGTTTTGTACTGGTGCCGAATGTCGGTTTGTGGGGTGGAGTTCCACGCCTATTAAACTTGGTCAGTCAATACAGGAACGGTTGATGCTGTTTGTGGATGACGCTGGAGCTGCACCTGAGACAAATCTGATGATTGGTCAGGCCCTTTGGAAAACACCCAATGGAATGCTGTTCATAAATGACAGCACAACGGTTCCAGTCACCAAATTGTCGAAATTTTCGGCAGAGTGCGCGAAATAGCCAAGAGAGTGCTTTTGCTGTCATACGAAATCTCACCCCGGACCATAACCCCAGGTCTAGGTTCAGTGTGTGTAGCACACAGACGGATTTGGTTGCAAGCCCTCAACTGGCGTCCTTCTGGCCAACACATCACTGGTACCAAGCCAGGCCACATTTCACTATGAAACGCAACAGACCTTCTCTCTGCTCTCTCATGATCTCTCGCTTAACACCACTGAAGTCGAAAACGGCGGTCGTTTGGAGTCACTGGAATGCAGGCTACATGTCGTCTGCTGCTGCAGTTGCAGTACAGTGCACCAGAACCATACTCCCTCTCGCTAGCGCCACGTAGCCGTCCCGCACCTGGTCTTCTTACGACTGTACAATCTCTGACCACCTCTGCCACTAGTCATGTCTGCCTTCCTTGCAAGTCTTTCTGCAATGTCGCTGGAGATAACACGACCTCATTCA